>NW_028123783.1:0-646285 GCF_965194805.1 Balaenoptera borealis
CAATATGTAATAGACAAGACCTACTCCTTGCTCAGTTTACTGGACTCAACACCCCCTATTCACCGCCCAAGAATATATTTGACTAGTAAGAATCTTAAAACCTATGTATTGCTATCTCTCTGTAAGTGAGTCAAGTGGGTGTAAAGCGGCATAAACACAGCAGTGCAAAGCAGCTAAACCCCATTCTAAAAATCAATTACTTTTAAAAACCCGTGAACCAAAGACAGTGAAAGAGAGAGAAATTCTTACAAAATTCGTTCAGGGGCTGCGATGCCACCTGGATTGACCATATCTAGACCCAGAGCTGATTGAGACATAAGAGTGGACACTCTTGGGGCTGAGAGGTTTGGTGAGGTTGGGTGAGCTAACGCAGACCCTGTAAAGTAATACGGCGTGGTACCCATCCCTAGGGTACCAAATCTCCAGGTTCAAGGGCATCTTCCTACATCGAAATCATGTATGAGAAACCCAGAAGATGGTACACTGTGTGATCGGGAAAGGTTTCTAAAACGCACCTCATTTCTCATCTCCTTGTGCTCCGGTTCGCCATTCCAGCCGCTTTACTAGCAATCTCCCTCCTTGGAGAATCAGCACCTTTAACCTCCTGTTCCGTACAGGTTGCAATTTGTCCTGAGGATGAACGGGAAGAGGGGGAACCAATGAGAGACTAGCTCTAGGTGTTGGGACAGGCACAGGTCACTCTATTTTCCCATCAGGAAGAAGAATTAACCACAGGCTCAGCCTGCCGCCCGGAGCCAGAAGAGGGCCTGAAGCAATCCTGCGCTTTTGCGGCCAGCTCCCAAGAAAGCGAGTTGAGAAATGGAGCTCAGGGGCACTGCAATTCACAGACCTGCACAGTTAGAAATGATAACTCTCGTCCACAAATATATTGAGGGAAGGCAACGAAGAGAATTTGAAAGCAAGGCAGAATTGCAGGAAACAGATTTCAGGAGGTAGATTCGAATCGCCTTTAAAGCACAGGAAAAGCGGCAAAACCTCGACAATGATGCCCTTGGCCAAAAAGGGCGTATGCGTTTTTTCCTGAATATATTCAGGAAAAAACGCATACGCCCTTTTTGGCCAACCAAGCAACCTGGAAAGGCAAATCAGCGCTACAAAGAAGTCTCGCTTCCCATCGGTCCAAAGGGCCATGCTGAATAAAGTGTCAAAACCAGAAATGCAGGACAGGCCATGGAGAAATGGGAGCCTTGCTACGCTGATGGGCGGGCTGTAAATGGCCAACAGCCACTCTGGAGAAGTGTACGGTGTGTCCTGAAACATCTAAAAAACTCAGCTTAGAGAGCATAGGGCACTTCCACTCATGGGCGTATAAATTGGGAAAACTAAAAATCAGCAAGACACAGGCACCCCAAAGTTTAGGGCTGCTCTGTTGACAAGAACCTCCACTTCGTTACACCTGAAACATCCCAGAAAAGAGAAGAATGGATAAAGAAGTTGTGGTCCTTATGTACAATGGAATATCACTCAGCCATGAAATCAACGTCATAAGGCTAGGAGCAGCATGATGAGTGGATTTAGGTACGACGATTCTAAGTGAAATAAGTCACACAGAAAAAGACACTTATCATAAGATATCACTTATAGAGGGAATGTAAAAACCGCTACCCTTGAACTGAATTACAAAACAGAACAGAGTCGCACGTTTAGAAAACACACTATGGCTGCAAAACGGGAAAGGTGAGGTGGGGTGATGCATAAAACAACGGTTTCAAATTAGCTCAGATACCGTTCCATAAACCCAATATGTAATAGACAAGACCTACTCCTTGCTCAGTTTACTGGACTCAACACCCCCTATTCACCGACCAAGAATATATTTGACTAGTAAGAATCTTAAAACCTATGTATTGCTATCTCTCTGTAAGTGAGTCAAGTGGGTGTAAAGCGGCATAAACACAGCAGTGCAAAGCAGCTAAACCCCATTATAAAAATCAATTACTTTTAAAAACCCGTGAAACAAAGACAGTGAAAGAGAGAGAAATTCTTACAAAATTCGTTCAGGGGCTGCGATGCCACCTGGATTGACCATATCTAGACCCACAGCTGATTGAGACATAAGGGTGGACACTCTTGGGGCTGAGAGGTTTGGTGAGGTTGGGTGAGCTAACGCAGACCCTGTAAAGTAATACGGCGTGGTACCCATCCCATGGGTCCCAAATCTCCAGGTTCAAGGGCAGCTTCCTACATCGAAAACATGCATGAGAAACCCAGAAGATGGTACACCGTGTGATCGGGAAAGGTTTCTAAAACGCACCTCATTTCTCATCTCCTTGTGCTCCGGTTCGCCATTCCAGCCGCTTTACTAGCAATCTCCCTGCTTGGAGAATCAGCACCTTTAACCTCCTGTTCCGTACAGGTGGCAATTTGTCCTGAGGATGAACGGGAAGAGGGGGAACCAATGAGAGACTAGCTCTAGGTGTTGGGACAGGCACAGGTCACTCTATTTTCCCATCAGGAAGAAGAATTAACCACAGGCTCAGCCTGCCGCCCGGAGCCAGAAGAGGGCCTGAAGCAATCCTGCGCTTTTGCGGCCAGCTCCCAAGAAAGCGAGTTGAGAAATGGAGCTCAGGGGCACTGCAATTCACAGACCTGCACAGTTAGAAATGATAACTCTCGTCCACAAATATATTGAGGGAAGGCTACGAAGAGAATTTGAAAGCAAGGCAGAATTGCAGGAAACAGATTTCAGGAGGTAGATTCGAATCGCCTTTAAAGCACAGGAAAAGCGGCAAAACCTCGACAATGATGCCCTTGGCCAAAAAGGGCGTATGCGTTTTTTCCTGAATATATTCAGGAAAAAACGCATACGCCCTTTTTGGCCAACCAAGCAACCTGGAAAGGCAAATCAGCGCTACAAAGAAGTCTCGCTTCCCATCGGTCAAAAGGGCCATGCTGAATAAAGTGTCAAAACCAGAAATGCAGGACAGGCCATGGAGAAATGGGAGCCTTGCTACGCTGATGGGCGGGCTGTAAATGGCCAACAGCCACTCTGGAGAAGTGTACGGTGTGTCCTGAAACATCTAAAAAACTCAGCTTAGAGAGCATAGGGCACTTCCACTCATGGGCGAATAAATTGGGAAAACTAAAAATCAGCAAGACACAGGCACCCCAAAGTTTAGGGCTGCTCTGTTGACAAGAACCTCCACTTCGTTACACCTGAAACATCCCAGGAAACAGAAGAATGGATAAAGAAGTTGTGGTCCTTATGTACAATGGAATATCACTCAGCCATGAAATCAACGTCATAAGGCTAGGAGCAGCATGATGAGTGGATTTAGGTACGACGATTCTATGTGAAATAAGTCACACAGAAAGAGACACTTACCATAAGATATCACTTATAGAGGGAATGTAAAAACCGCTACCCTTGAACTGAATTACAAAACAGAACAGAGTCGCACGTTTAGAAAACACACTATGGCTGCTTAACGGGAAAGGTGAGGTGGGGTGATGCATAAAACAAGGGTTTCAAATTAGCTCAGATACCGTTCCATAAACCCAATATGTAATAGACAAGACCTACTCCTTGCTCAGTTTACTGGACTCAACACCCCCTATTCACCGCCCAAGAATATATTTGACTAGTAAGAATCTTAAAACCTATGTATTGCTATCTCTCTGTAAGTGAGTCAAGTGGGTGTAAAGCGGCATAAACACAGCAGTGCAAAGCAGCTAAACCCCATTCTAAAAATCAATTACTTTTAAAAACCCGTGAACCAAAGACAGTGAAAGAGAGAGAAATTCTTACAAAATTCGTTCAGGGGCTGCGATGCCACCTGGATTGACCATATCTAGACCCAGAGCTGATTGAGACATAAGAGTGGACACTCTTGGGGCTGAGAGGTTTGGTGAGGTTGGGTGAGCTAACGCAGACCCTGTAAAGTAATACGGCGTGGTACCCATCCCTAGGGTACCAAATCTCCAGGTTCAAGGGCATCTTCCTACATCGAAATCATGTATGAGAAACCCAGAAGATGGTACACTGTGTGATCGGGAAAGGTTTCTAAAACGCACCTCATTTCTCATCTCCTTGTGCTCCGGTTCGCCATTCCAGCCGCTTTACTAGCAATCTCCCTCCTTGGAGAATCAGCACCTTTAACCTCCTGTTCCGTACAGGTTGCAATTTGTCCTGAGGATGAACGGGAAGAGGGGGAACCAATGAGAGACTAGCTCTAGGTGTTGGGACAGGCACAGGTCACTCTATTTTCCCATCAGGAAGAAGAATTAACCACAGGCTCAGCCTGCCGCCCGGAGCCAGAAGAGGGCCTGAAGCAATCCTGCGCTTTTGCGGCCAGCTCCCAAGAAAGCGAGTTGAGAAATGGAGCTCAGGGGCACTGCAATTCACAGACCTGCACAGTTAGAAATGATAACTCTCGTCCACAAATATATTGAGGGAAGGCAACGAAGAGAATTTGAAAGCAAGGCAGAATTGCAGGAAACAGATTTCAGGAGGTAGATTCGAATCGCCTTTAAAGCACAGGAAAAGCGGCAAAACCTCGACAATGATGCCCTTGGCCAAAAAGGGCGTATGCGTTTTTTCCTGAATATATTCAGGAAAAAACGCATACGCCCTTTTTGGCCAACCAAGCAACCTGGAAAGGCAAATCAGCGCTACAAAGAAGTCTCGCTTCCCATCGGTCAAAAGGGCCATGCTGAATAAAGTGTCAAAACCAGAAATGCAGGACAGGCCATGGAGAAATGGGAGCCTTGCTACGCTGATGGGCGGGCTGTAAATGGCCAACAGCCACTCTGGAGAAGTGTACGGTGTGTCCTGAAACATCTAAAAAACTCAGCTTAGAGAGCATAGGGCACTTCCACTCATGGGCGTATAAATTGGGAAAACTAAAAATCAGCAAGACACAGGCACCCCAAAGTTTAGGGCTGCTCTGTTGACAAGAACCTCCACTTCGTTACACCTGAAACATCCCAGAAAAGAGAAGAATGGATAAAGAAGTTGTGGTCCTTATGTACAATGGAATATCACTCAGCCATGAAATCAACGTCATAAGGCTAGGAGCAGCATGATGAGTGGATTTAGGTACGACGATTCTAAGTGAAATAAGTCACACAGAAAAAGACACTTATCATAAGATATCACTTATAGAGGGAATGTAAAAACCGCTACCCTTGAACTGAATTACAAAACAGAACAGAGTCGCACGTTTAGAAAACACACTATGGCTGCAAAACGGGAAAGGTGAGGTGGGGTGATGCATAAAACAACGGTTTCAAATTAGCTCAGATACCGTTCCATAAACCCAATATGTAATAGACAAGACCTACTCCTTGCTCAGTTTACTGGACTCAACACCCCCTATTCACCGACCAAGAATATATTTGACTAGTAAGAATCTTAAAACCTATGTATTGCTATCTCTCTGTAAGTGAGTCAAGTGGGTGTAAAGCGGCATAAACACAGCAGTGCAAAGCAGCTAAACCCCATTATAAAAATCAATTACTTTTAAAAACCCGTGAAACAAAGACAGTGAAAGAGAGAGAAATTCTTACAAAATTCGTTCAGGGGCTGCGATGCCACCTGGATTGACCATATCTAGACCCACAGCTGATTGAGACATAAGGGTGGACACTCTTGGGGCTGAGAGGTTTGGTGAGGTTGGGTGAGCTAACGCAGACCCTGTAAAGTAATACGGCGTGGTACCCATCCCATGGGTCCCAAATCTCCAGGTTCAAGGGCATCTTCCTACATCGAAAACATGCATGAGAAACCCAGAAGATGGTACACCGTGTGATCGGGAAAGGTTTCTAAAACGCACCTCATTTCTCATCTCCTTGTGCTCCGGTTCGCCATTCCAGCCGCTTTACTAGCAATCTCCCTGCTTGGAGAATCAGCACCTTTAACCTCCTGTTCCGTACAGGTTGCAATTTGTCCTGAGGATGAACGGGAAGAGGGGGAACCAATGAGAGACTAGCTCTAGGTGTTGGGACAGGCACAGGTCACTCTATTTTCCCATCAGGAAGAAGAATTAACCACAGGCTCAGCCTGCCGCCCGGAGCCAGAAGAGGGCCTGAAGCAATCCTGCGCTTTTGCGGCCAGCTCCCAAGAAAGCGAGTTGAGAAATGGAGCTCAGGGGCACTGCAATTCACAGACCTGCACAGTTAGAAATGATAACTCTCGTCCACAAATATATTGAGGGAAGGCAACGAAGAGAATTTGAAAGCAAGGCAGAATTGCAGGAAACAGATTTCAGGAGGTAGATTCGAATCGCCTTTAAAGCACAGGAAAAGCGGCAAAACCTCGACAATGATGCCCTTGGCCAAAAAGGGCGTATGCGTTTTTTCCTGAATATATTCAGGAAAAAACGCATACGCCCTTTTTGGCCAACCAAGCAACCTGGAAAGGCAAATCAGCGCTACAAAGAAGTCTCGCTTCCCATCGGTCAAAAGGGCCATGCTGAATAAAGTGTCAAAACCAGAAATGCAGGACAGGCCATGGAGAAATGGGAGCCTTGCTACGCTGATGGGCGGGCTGTAAATGGCCAAGAGCCACTCTGGAGAAGTGTACGGTGTGTCCTGAAACATCTAAAAAACTCAGATTAGAGAGCATAGGGCACTTCCACTCATGGGCGTATAAATTGGGAAAACTAAAAATCAGCAAGACACAGGCCCCCAAAGTTTAGGGCTGCTCTGTTGACAAGAACCTCCACTTCGTTACACCTGAAATATCCCAGGAAAGAGAAGAATGGATAAAGAAGTTGTGGTCCTTATGTACAATGGAATATCACTCAGCCATGAAATCAACGTCATAAGGCTAGGAGCAGCATGATGAGTGGATTTAGGTACGACGATTCTAAGTGAAATAAGTCACACAGAAAAAGACACTTATCATAAGATATCACTTATAGAGGGAATGTAAAAACCGCTACCCTTGAACTGAATTACAAAACAGAACAGAGTCGCACGTTTAGAAAACACACTATGGCTGCTTAACGGGAAAGGTGAGGTGGGGTGATGCATAAAACAAGGGTTTCAAATTAGCTCAGATACCGTTCCATAAACCCAATATGTAATAGACAAGACCTACTCCTTGCTCAGTTTACTGGACTCAACACCCCCTATTCACCGCCCAAGAATATATTTGACTAGTAAGAATCTTAAAACCTATGTATTGCTATCTCTCTGTAAGTGAGTCAAGTGGGTGTAAAGCGGCATAAACACAGCAGTGCAAAGCAGCTAAACCCCATTCTAAAAATCAATTACTTTTAAAAACCCATGAACCAAAGACAGTGAAAGAGAGAGAAATTCTTACAAAATTCGTTCAGGGGCTGCGATGCCACCTGAATTGACCATATCTAGACCCACAGCTGATTGAGACATAAGGTTGGACACTCTTGGGGCTGAGAGGTTTGGTGAGGTTGGGTGAGCTAATGCAGACCCTGTAAAGTAATACGGCGTGGTACCCATCCCATGGGTCCCAAATCTCCAGGTTCAAGGGCATCTTCCTACATCGAAAACATGCATGAGAAACCCAGAAGATGGTACACCGTGTGATCGGGAAAGGTTTCTAAAACGCACCTCATTTCTCATCTCCTTGTGCTCCGGTTCGCCATTCCAGCCGCTTTACTAGCAATCTCCCTCCTTGGAGAATCAGCACCTTTAACCTCCTGTTCCGTACAGGTGGCAATTTGTCCTGAGGATGAACGGGAAGAGGGGGAACCAATGAGAGACTAGCTCTAGGTGTTGGGACAGGCACAGGTCACTCTATTTTCCCATCAGGAAGAAGAATTAACCACAGGCTCAGCCTGCCGCCCGGAGCCAGAAGAGGGCCTGAAGCAATCCTGCGCTTTTGCGGCCAGCTCCCAAGAAAGCGAGTTGAGAAATGGAGCTCAGGGGCACTGCAATTCACAGACCTGCACAGTTAGAAATGATAACTCTCGTCCACAAATATATTGAGGGAAGGCTACGAAGAGAATTTGAAAGCAAGGCAGAATTGCAGGAAACAGATTTCAGGAGGTAGATTCGAATCGCCTTTAAAGCACAGGAAAAGCGGCAAAACCTCGACAATGATGCCCTTGGCCAAAAAGGGCGTATGCGTTTTTTCCTGAATATATTCAGGAAAAAACGCATACGCCCTTTTTGGCCAACCAAGCAACCTGGAAAGGCAAATCAGCGCTACAAAGAAGTCTCGCTTCCCATCGGTCAAAAGGGCCGTGCTGAATAAAGGGTCAAAACCAGAAATGCAGGACAGGCCATGGAGAAATGGGAGCCTTGCTACGCTGATGGGCGGGCTGTAAATTGCCAACAGCCACTCTGGAGAAGTGTACGCTGTGTCCTGAAACATCGAAAAAACTCAGCTTAGAGAGCATAGGGCACTTCCACTCATGGGCGTATAAATTGGGAAAACTAAAAATCAGCCAGACACAGGCACCCCAAAGTTTAGGGCTGCTCTGTTGACAAGAACCTCCACTTCGTTACACCTGAAACATCCCAGGAAAGAGAAGAATGGATAAAGAAGTTGTGGTCCTTATGTACAATGGAATATCACTCAGCCATGAAATCAACGTCATAAGGCTAGGAGCAGCATGATGAGTGGATATAGGTACGACGATTCTAAGTGAAATAGGTCACACAGAAAAAGACACTTATCATACGATATCACTTATAGAGGGAATGTAAAAACCGCTACCCTTGAACTGAATTACAAAACAGAACAGAGTCGCACGTTTAGAAAACACACTATGGCTGCTTAACGGGAAAGGTGAGGTGGGGTGATGCATAAAACAAGGGTTTCAAATTAGCTCAGATACCGTTCCATAAACCCAATATGTAATAGACAAGACCTACTCCTTGCTCAGTGAACTGGACTCAACACCCCCTATTCACCGCCCAAGAATATATTTGACTAGTAAGAATCTTAAAACCTATGTATTGATATCTCTCTGTAAGTGAGTCAAGTGGGTGTAAAGCGGCATAAACACAGCAGTGCAAAGCAGCTAAACCCCATTATAAAAATCAATTACTTTTAAAAACCCGTGAAACAAAGACAGTGAAAGAGAGAGAAATTCTTACAAAATTCGTTCAGGGGCTGCGATGCCACCTGGATTGACCATATCTAGACCCACAGCTGACTGAGCCATAAGGGTGGACACTCTTGGGGCTGAGAGGTTTGGTGAGGTTGGGTGAGCTAACTCAGACCCTGTAAAATAATACGGCGTGGTACCCATCCCATGGGTCCCAAATCTCCAGGTTCAAGGGCATATTCCTACATCGAAACCATGCATGAGAAACTCAGAAGATGGTACACCGTGTGATCGGGAAAGGTTTCTAAAACGCACCTCATTTCTCATCTCCTTGTGCTCCAGTTCGCCATTCCAACCGCTTTACTAGCAATCTGCCTCCTTGGAGAATCAGCACCTTTAACCTCCTGTTCCGTACAGGTTGCAATTTGTCCTGAGGATGAACGGGAAGAGGGGGAACCAATGAGAGACTAGCTCTAGGTGTTGGGACAGGCACAGGTCACTCTATTTTCCCATCAGGAAGAAGAATTAATCACAGGCTCAGCCTGCCGCCCGGAGCCAGAATAGGGCCTGAAGCAATCCTGCGCTATTGCGGCCAGCTCCCAAGAAAGCGAGTTGAGAAATGGAGCTCAGGGGCACTGCAATTCACAGATCTGCACAGTTAGAAATGATAACTCTCGTCCACAAATATATTGAGGGAAGGCAACGAAGAGGATTTGAAAGCAAGGCAGAATTGCAGGAAACAGATTTCAGGAGGTAGATTCGAATCGCCCTTAAAGCACAGGAAAAGCGGCAAAACTTCGACTATGATGCCCTTGGCTAAAAAGGGCGTATGCGTTTTTTCCTGAATATATTCAGGAAAAAACGCATACGCCCTTTTTGGCCAACCAAGCAACCTGGAAAGGCAAATCAGCGCTACAAAGAAGTCTCGCTTCCCATCGGTCAAAAGGGCCATGCTGAATAAAGTGTCAAAACCAGAAATGCAGGACAGGCCATGGAGAAATGGGAGCCTTGCTACGCTGATGGGCGGGCTGTAAATTGCCAACAGCCACTCTGGAGAAGTGTACGGTGTGTCCTGAAACATCTAAAAAACTCAGCTTAGAGAGCATAGGGCACTTCCACTCATGGGCGTATAAATTGGGAAAACTAAAAATCAGCAAGACACAGGCACCCCAAGGTTTAGGGCTGCTCTGTTGACAAGAACCTCCACTTCGTTACACCTGAAACATCCCAGGAAAGAGAAGAATGGATAAAGAAGTTGTGGTCCTTATGTACAATGGAATATGACTCAGCCATGAAATCAACGTCATAAGGCTAGGAGCAGCATGATGAGTGGATATAGGTACGACGATTCTAAGTGAAATAGGTCACACAGAAAAAGACCCTTATCATAAGATATCACTTACAGAGGCAATGTAAAAACCGCTACCCTTGAACTGAATTACAAAACAGAAAAGAGTCGCACGTTTAGGAAACACACTATGGCTGCTTAACGGGAAAGGTGAGGTGGGGTGATGCATAAAACAAGGGTTTCAAATTAGCTCAGATACCGTTCCATAAACCCAATATGTAATAGACAAGACCTACTCCTTGCTCAGTGAACTGGACTCAACACCCCCTATTCACCGCCCAAGAATATATTTGACTAGTAAGAATCTTAAAACCTATGTATTGCTATCTCTCTGTAAGTGAGTCAAGTGGGTGTAAAGCGGCATAAACACAGCAGTGCAAAGCAGCTAAACCCCATTATAAAAATCAATTACTTTTAAAAACCCGTGAAACAAAGACAGTGAAAGAGAGAGAAATTCTTACAAAATTCGTTCAGGGGCTGCGATGCCACCTGGATTGACCATATCTAGACCCACAGCTGACTGAGACATAAGGGTGGACACTCTTGGGGCTGAGAGGTTTGGTGAGGTTGGGTGAGCTAACGCAGACCCTTTAAAGTAATACGGCGTGGTACCCATCCCATGGGTCCCAAACCTCCAGGTTCAAGGGCATCTTCCTACATCGAAAACATGCATGAGAAACCCAGAAGATGGTACACCGTGTGATCGGGAAAGGTTTCTAAAACGCACCTCATTTCTCATCTCCTTGTGCTCCGGTTCGCCATTCCAGCCGCTTTACTAGCAATCTCCCTCCTTGGAGAATCAGCACCTTTAACCTCCTGTTCCGTACAGGTTGCAATTTGTCCTGAGGATGAACGGGAAGAGGGGGAACCAATGAGAGACTAGCTCTAGGTGTTGGGACAGGCACAGGTCACTCTATTTTCCCATCAGGAAGAAGAATTAACCACAGGCTCAGCCTGCCGCCCGGAGCCAGAATAGGGCCTGAAGCAATCCTGCGCTTTTGCGGCCAGCTCCCAAGAAAGCGAGTTGAGAAATGGAGCTCAGGGGCACTGCAATTCACAGACCTGCACAGTTAGAAATGATAACTCTCGTCCACAAATATATTGAGGGAAGGCAACGAAGAGGATTTGAAAGCAAGGCAGAATTGCAGGAAACAGATTTCAGGAGGTAGATTCGAATCGCCTTTAAAGCACAGGAAAAGCGGCAAAACCTCGACTATGATGCCCTTGGCCAAAAAGGGCGTATGCGTTTTTTCCTGAATATATTCAGGAAAAAACGCATACGCCCTTTTTGGCCAACCAAGCAACCTGGAAAGGCAAATCAGCGCTACAAAGAAGTCTCGCTTCCCATCGGTCAAAAGGGCCATGCTGAATAAAGTGTCAAAACCAGAAATGCAGGACAGGCCATGGAGAAATGGGAGCCTTGCTACGCTGATGGGCGGGCTGTAAATTGCCAACAGCCACTCTGGAGAAGTGTACGGTGTGTCCTGAAACATCTAAAAAACTCAGCTTAGAGAGCATAGGGCACTTCCACTCATGGGCGTATAAATTGGGAAAACTAAAAATCAGCAAGACACAGGCACCCCAAAGTTTAGGGCTGCTCTGTTGACAAGAACCTCCCCTTCGTTACACCTGAAACATCCCAGGAAAGAGAAGAATGGATAAAGAAGTTGTGGTCCTTATGTACAATGGAATATCACTCAGCCATGAAATCAACGTCATAAGGCTAGGAGCAGCATGATGAGTGGATATAGGTACGACGATTCTAAGTGAAATAGGTCACACAGAAAAAGACACTTATCATAAGATATCACTTATAGAGGGAATGTAAAAACCGCTACCCTTGAACTGAATTACAAAACAGAACAGAGTCGCACGTTTAGAAAACACACTATGGCTGCTTAACGGGAAAGGTGAGGTGGGGTGATGCATAAAACAAGGGTTTCAAATTAGCTCAGATACCGTTCCATAAACCCAATATGTAATAGACAAGACCTACTCCTTGCTCAGTGAACTGGACTCAACACCCCCTATTCACCGCCCAAGAATATATTTGACTAGTAAGAATCTTAAAACCTATGTATTGCTATCTCTCTGTAAGTGAGTCAAGTGGGTGTAAAGCGGCATAAACACAGCAGTGCAAAGCAGCTAAACCCCATTATAAAAATCAAATACTTTTAAAGACCCGTGAAACAAAGACAGTGAAAGAGAGAGAAATTCTTACAAAATTCGTTCAGGGGCTGCGATGCCACCTGGATTGACCATATCTAGACCCACAGCTGACTGAGACATAAGGGTGGACACTCTTGGGGCTGAGAGGTTTGGTGAGGTTGGGTGAGCTAACGCAGACCCTGTAAAGTAATACGGCGTGGTACCCATCCCATGGGTCCCAAATCTCCAGGTTCAAGGGCTTCTTCCTACATCGAAAACATGCATGAGAAACCCAGAAGATGGTACACCGTGTGATCGGGAAAGGTTTCTAAAACGCACCTCATTTCTCATCTCCTTGTGCTCCGGTTCTCCATTCCAGCCGCTTTACTAGCAATCTCCCTCCTTGGAGAATCAGCACCTTTAACCTCCTGTTCCGTACAGGTTGCAATTTGTCCTGAGGATGAACGGGAAGAGGGGGAACCAATGAGAGACTAGCTCTAGGTGTTGGGACAGGCACAGGTCACTCTATTTTCCCATCAGGAAGAAGAATTAACCACAGGCTCAGCCTGCCGCCCGGAGCCAGAATAGGGCCTGAAGCAATCCTGCGCTTTTGCGGCCAGCTCCCAAGAAAGCGAGTTGAGAAATGGAGCTCAGGGGCACTGCAATTCACAGACCTGCACAGTTAGAAATGATAACTCTCGTCCACAAATATATTGAGGGAAGGCAACGAAGAGGATTTGAAAGCAAGGCAGAATTGCAGGAAACAGATTTCAGGAGGTAGATTCGAATCGCCTTTAAAGCACAGGAAAAGCGGCAAAACCTCGACTATGATGCCCTTGGCCAAAAAGGGCGTATGCGTTTTTTCCTGAATATATTCAGGAAAAAACGCATACGCCCTTTTTGGCCAACCAAGCAACCTGGAAAGGCAAATCAGCGCTACAAAGAAGTCTCGCTTCCCATCGGTCAAAAGGGCCATGCTGAATAAAGTGTCAAAACCAGAAATGCAGGACAGGCCATGGAGAAATGGGAGCCTTGCTACGCTGATGGGCGGGCTGTAAATTGCCAACAGCCACTCTGGAGAAGTGTACGGTGTGTCCTGAAACATCTAAAAAACTCAGCTTAGAGAGCATAGGGCACTTCCACTCATGGGCGTATAAATTGGGAAAACTAAAAATCAGCAAGACACAGGCACCCCAAAGTTTAGGGCTGCTCTGTTGACAAGAACCTCCACTTCGTTACACCTGAATCATCCCAGGAAAGAGAAGAATGGATAAAGAAGTTGTGGTCCTTATGTACAATGGAATATCACTCAGCCATGAAATCAACGTCATAAGGCTAGGAGCAGCATGATGAGTGGATTTAGGTACGACGATTCTAAGTGAAATAAGTCACACAGAAAAAGACACTTATCATAAGATATCACTTATAGAGGGAATGTAAAAACCGCTACCCTTGAACTGAATTACAAAACAGAACAGAGTCGCACGTTTAGAAAACACACTATGGCTGCTTAACGGGAAAGGTGAGGTGGGGTGATGCATAAAACAAGGGTTTCAAATTAGCTCAGATACCGTTCCATAAACCCAATATGTAATAGACAAGACCTACTCCTTGCTCAGTTTACTGGACTCAACACCCCCTATTCACCGCCCAAGAATATATTTGACTAGTAAGAATCTTAAAACCTATGTATTGCTATCTCTCTGTAAGTGAGTCAAGTGGGTGTAAAGCGGCATAAACACAGCAGTGCAAAGCAGCTAAACCCCATTCTAAAAATCAATTACTTTTAAAAACCCATGAACCAAAGACAGTGAAAGAGAGAGAAATTCTTACAAAATTCGTTCAGGGGCTGCGATGCCACCTGAATTGACCATATCTAGACCCACAGCTGATTGAGACATAAGGTTGGACACTCTTGGGGCTGAGAGGTTTGGTGAGGTTGGGTGAGCTAATGCAGACCCTGTAAAGTAATACGGCGTGGTACCCATCCCATGGGTCCCAAATCTCCAGGTTCAAGGGCATCTTCCTACATCGAAAACATGCATGAGAAACCCAGAAGATGGTACACCGTGTGATCGGGAAAGGTTTCTAAAACGCACCTCATTTCTCATCTCCTTGTGCTCCGGTTCGCCATTCCAGCCGCTTTACTAGCAATCTCCCTCCTTGGAGAATCAGCACCTTTAACCTCCTGTTCCGTACAGGTGGCAATTTGTCCTGAGGATGAACGGGAAGAGGGGGAACCAATGAGAGACTAGCTCTAGGTGTTGGGACAGGCACAGGTCACTCTATTTTCCCATCAGGAAGAAGAATTAACCACAGGCTCAGCCTGCCGCCCGGAGCCAGAAGAGGGCCTGAAGCAATCCTGCGCTTTTGCGGCCAGCTCCCAAGAAAGCGAGTTGAGAAATGGAGCTCAGGGGCACTGCAATTCACAGACCTGCACAGTTAGAAATGATAACTCTCGTCCACAAATATATTGAGGGAAGGCTACGAAGAGAATTTGAAAGCAAGGCAGAATTGCAGGAAACAGATTTCAGGAGGTAGATTCGAATCGCCTTTAAAGCACAGGAAAAGCGGCAAAACCTCGACAATGATGCCCTTGGCCAAAAAGGGCGTATGCGTTTTTTCCTGAATATATTCAGGAAAAAACGCATACGCCCTTTTTGGCCAACCAAGCAACCTGGAAAGGCAAATCAGCGCTACAAAGAAGTCTCGCTTCCCATCGGTCAAAAGGGCCGTGCTGAATAAAGGGTCAAAACCAGAAATGCAGGACAGGCCATGGAGAAATGGGAGCCTTGCTACGCTGATGGGCGGGCTGTAAATTGCCAACAGCCACTCTGGAGAAGTGTACGCTGTGTCCTGAAACATCGAAAAAACTCAGCTTAGAGAGCATAGGGCACTTCCACTCATGGGCGTATAAATTGGGAAAACTAAAAATCAGCCAGACACAGGCACCCCAAAGTTTAGGGCTGCTCTGTTGACAAGAACCTCCACTTCGTTACACCTGAAACATCCCAGGAAAGAGAAGAATGGATAAAGAAGTTGTGGTCCTTATGTACAATGGAATATCACTCAGCCATGAAATCAACGTCATAAGGCTAGGAGCAGCATGATGAGTGGATATAGGTACGACGATTCTAAGTGAAATAGGTCACACAGAAAAAGACACTTATCATACGATATCACTTATAGAGGGAATGTAAAAACCGCTACCCTTGAACTGAATTACAAAACAGAACAGAGTCGCACGTTTAGAAAACACACTATGGCTGCTTAACGGGAAAGGTGAGGTGGGGTGATGCATAAAACAAGGGTTTCAAATTAGCTCAGATACCGTTCCATAAACCCAATATGTAATAGACAAGACCTACTCCTTGCTCAGTGAACTGGACTCAACACCCCCTATTCACCGCCCAAGAATATATTTGACTAGTAAGAATCTTAAAACCTATGTATTGATATCTCTCTGTAAGTGAGTCAAGTGGGTGTAAAGCGGCATAAACACAGCAGTGCAAAGCAGCTAAACCCCATTATAAAAATCAATTACTTTTAAAAACCCGTGAAACAAAGACAGTGAAAGAGAGAGAAATTCTTACAAAATTCGTTCAGGGGCTGCGATGCCACCTGGATTGACCATATCTAGACCCACAGCTGACTGAGCCATAAGGGTGGACACTCTTGGGGCTGAGAGGTTTGGTGAGGTTGGGTGAGCTAACTCAGACCCTGTAAAATAATACGGCGTGGTACCCATCCCATGGGTCCCAAATCTCCAGGTTCAAGGGCATATTCCTACATCGAAACCATGCATGAGAAACTCAGAAGATGGTACACCGTGTGATCGGGAAAGGTTTCTAAAACGCACCTCATTTCTCATCTCCTTGTGCTCCAGTTCGCCATTCCAACCGCTTTACTAGCAATCTGCCTCCTTGGAGAATCAGCACCTTTAACCTCCTGTTCCGTACAGGTTGCAATTTGTCCTGAGGATGAACGGGAAGAGGGGGAACCAATGAGAGACTAGCTCTAGGTGTTGGGACAGGCACAGGTCACTCTATTTTCCCATCAGGAAGAAGAATTAATCACAGGCTCAGCCTGCCGCCCGGAGCCAGAATAGGGCCTGAAGCAATCCTGCGCTTTTGCGGCCAGCTCCCAAGAAAGCGAGTTGAGAAATGGAGCTCAGGGGCACTGCAATTCACAGATCTGCACAGTTAGAAATGATAACTCTCGTCCACAAATATATTGAGGGAAGGCAACGAAGAGGATTTGAAAGCAAGGCAGAATTGCAGGAAACAGATTTCAGGAGGTAGATTCGAATCGCCCTTAAAGCACAGGAAAAGCGGCAAAACTTCGACTATGATGCCCTTGGCTAAAAAGGGCGTATGCGTTTTTTCCTGAATATATTCAGGAAAAAACGCATACGCCCTTTTTGGCCAACCAAGCAACCTGGAAAGGCAAATCAGCGCTACAAAGAAGTCTCGCTTCCCATCGGTCAAAAGGGCCATGCTGAATAAAGTGTCAAAACCAGAAATGCAGGACAGGCCATGGAGAAATGGGAGCCTTGCTACGCTGATGGGCGGGCTGTAAATTGCCAACAGCCACTCTGGAGAAGTGTACGGTGTGTCCTGAAACATCTAAAAAACTCAGCTTAGAGAGCATAGGGCACTTCCACTCATGGGCGTATAAATTGGGAAAACTAAAAATCAGCAAGACACAGGCACCCCAAGGTTTAGGGCTGCTCTGTTGACAAGAACCTCCACTTCGTTACACCTGAAACATCCCAGGAAAGAGAAGAATGGATAAAGAAGTTGTGGTCCTTATGTACAATGGAATATGACTCAGCCATGAAATCAACGTCATAAGGCTAGGAGCAGCATGATGAGTGGATATAGGTACGACGATTCTAAGTGAAATAGGTCACACAGAAAAAGACCCTTATCATAAGATATCACTTACAGAGGCAATGTAAAAACCGCTACCCTTGAACTGAATTACAAAACAGAAAAGAGTCGCACGTTTAGGAAACACACTATGGCTGCTTAACGGGAAAGGTGAGGTGGGGTGATGCATAAAACAAGGGTTTCAAATTAGCTCAGATACCGTTCCATAAACCCAATATGTAATAGACAAGACCTACTCCTTGCTCAGTGAACTGGACTCAACACCCCCTATTCACCGCCCAAGAATATATTTGACTAGTAAGAATCTTAAAACCTATGTATTGCTATCTCTCTGTAAGTGAGTCAAGTGGGTGTAAAGCGGCATAAACACAGCAGTGCAAAGCAGCTAAACCCCATTATAAAAATCAATTACTTTTAAAAACCCGTGAAACAAAGACAGTGAAAGAGAGAGAAATTCTTACAAAATTCGTTCAGGGGCTGCGATGCCACCTGGATTGACCATATCTAGACCCACAGCTGACTGAGACATAAGGGTGGACACTCTTGGGGCTGAGAGGTTTGGTGAGGTTGGGTGAGCTAACGCAGACCCTTTAAAGTAATACGGCGTGGTACCCATCCCATGGGTCCCAAACCTCCAGGTTCAAGGGCATCTTCCTACATCGAAAACATGCATGAGAAACCCAGAAGATGGTACACCGTGTGATCGGGAAAGGTTTCTAAAACGCACCTCATTTCTCATCTCCTTGTGCTCCGGTTCGCCATTCCAGCCGCTTTACTAGCAATCTCCCTCCTTGGAGAATCAGCACCTTTAACCTCCTGTTCCGTACAGGTTGCAATTTGTCCTGAGGATGAACGGGAAGAGGGGGAACCAATGAGAGACTAGCTCTAGGTGTTGGGACAGGCACAGGTCACTCTATTTTCCCATCAGGAAGAAGAATTAACCACAGGCTCAGCCTGCCGCCCGGAGCCAGAATAGGGCCTGAAGCAATCCTGCGCTTTTGCGGCCAGCTCCCAAGAAAGCGAGTTGAGAAATGGAGCTCAGGGGCACTGCAATTCACAGACCTGCACAGTTAGAAATGATAACTCTCGTCCACAAATATATTGAGGGAAGGCAACGAAGAGGATTTGAAAGCAAGGCAGAATTGCAGGAAACAGATTTCAGGAGGTAGATTCGAATCGCCTTTAAAGCACAGGAAAAGCGGCAAAACCTCGACTATGATGCCCTTGGCCAAAAAGGGCGTATGCGTTTTTTCCTGAATATATTCAGGAAAAAACGCATACGCCCTTTTTGGCCAACCAAGCAACCTGGAAAGGCAAATCAGCGCTACAAAGAAGTCTCGCTTCCCATCGGTCAAAAGGGCCATGCTGAATAAAGTGTCAAAACCAGAAATGCAGGACAGGCCATGGAGAAATGGGAGCCTTGCTACGCTGATGGGCGGGCTGTAAATTGCCAACAGCCACTCTGGAGAAGTGTACGGTGTGTCCTGAAACATCTAAAAAACTCAGCTTAGAGAGCATAGGGCACTTCCACTCATGGGCGTATAAATTGGGAAAACTAAAAATCAGCAAGACACAGGCACCCCAAAGTTTAGGGCTGCTCTGTTGACAAGAACCTCCCCTTCGTTACACCTGAAACATCCCAGGAAAGAGAAGAATGGATAAAGAAGTTGTGGTCCTTATGTACAATGGAATATCACTCAGCCATGAAATCAACGTCATAAGGCTAGGAGCAGCATGATGAGTGGATATAGGTACGACGATTCTAAGTGAAATAGGTCACACAGAAAAAGACACTTATCATAAGATATCACTTATAGAGGGAATGTAAAAACCGCTACCCTTGAACTGAATTACAAAACAGAACAGAGTCGCACGTTTAGAAAACACACTATGGCTGCTTAACGGGAAAGGTGAGGTGGGGTGATGCATAAAACAAGGGTTTCAAATTAGCTCAGATACCGTTCCATAAACCCAATATGTAATAGACAAGACCTACTCCTTGCTCAGTGAACTGGACTCAACACCCCCTATTCACCGCCCAAGAATATATTTGACTAGTAAGAATCTTAAAACCTATGTATTGCTATCTCTCTGTAAGTGAGTCAAGTGGGTGTAAAGCGGCATAAACACAGCAGTGCAAAGCAGCTAAACCCCATTATAAAAATCAAATACTTTTAAAGACCCGTGAAACAAAGACAGTGAAAGAGAGAGAAATTCTTACAAAATTCGTTCAGGGGCTGCGATGCCACCTGGATTGACCATATCTAGACCCACAGCTGACTGAGACATAAGGGTGGACACTCTTGGGGCTGAGAGGTTTGGTGAGGTTGGGTGAGCTAACGCAGACCCTGTAAAGTAATACGGCGTGGTACCCATCCCATGGGTCCCAAATCTCCAGGTTCAAGGGCTTCTTCCTACATCGAAAACATGCATGAGAAACCCAGAAGATGGTACACCGTGTGATCGGGAAAGGTTTCTAAAACGCACCTCATTTCTCATCTCCTTGTGCTCCGGTTCTCCATTCCAGCCGCTTTACTAGCAATCTCCCTCCTTGGAGAATCAGCACCTTTAACCTCCTGTTCCGTACAGGTTGCAATTTGTCCTGAGGATGAACGGGAAGAGGGGGAACCAATGAGAGACTAGCTCTAGGTGTTGGGACAGGCACAGGTCACTCTATTTTCCCATCAGGAAGAAGAATTAACCACAGGCTCAGCCTGCCGCCCGGAGCCAGAATAGGGCCTGAAGCAATCCTGCGCTTTTGCGGCCAGCTCCCAAGAAAGCGAGTTGAGAAATGGAGCTCAGGGGCACTGCAATTCACAGACCTGCACAGTTAGAAATGATAACTCTCGTCCACAAATATATTGAGGGAAGGCAACGAAGAGGATTTGAAAGCAAGGCAGAATTGCAGGAAACAGATTTCAGGAGGTAGATTCGAATCGCCTTTAAAGCACAGGAAAAGCGGCAAAACCTCGACTATGATGCCCTTGGCCAAAAAGGGCGTATGCGTTTTTTCCTGAATATATTCAGGAAAAAACGCATACGCCCTTTTTGGCCAACCAAGCAACCTGGAAAGGCAAATCAGCGCTACAAAGAAGTCTCGCTTCCCATCGGTCAAAAGGGCCATGCTGAATAAAGTGTCAAAACCAGAAATGCAGGACAGGCCATGGAGAAATGGGAGCCTTGCTACGCTGATGGGCGGGCTGTAAATTGCCAACAGCCACTCTGGAGAAGTGTACGGTGTGTCCTGAAACATCTAAAAAACTCAGCTTAGAGAGCATAGGGCACTTCCACTCATGGGCGTATAAATTGGGAAAACTAAAAATCAGCAAGACACAGGCACCCCAAAGTTTAGGGCTGCTCTGTTGACAAGAACCTCCACTTCGTTACACCTGAATCATCCCAGGAAAGAGAAGAATGGATAAAGAAGTTGTGGTCCTTATGTACAATGGAATATCACTCAGCCATGAAATCAACGTCATAAGGCTAGGAGCAGCATGATGAGTGGATTTAGGTACGACGATTCTAAGTGAAATAAGTCACACAGAAAAAGACACTTATCATAAGATATCACTTATAGAGGGAATGTAAAAACCGCTACCCTTGAACTGAATTACAAAACAGAACAGAGTCGCACGTTTAGAAAACACACTATGGCTGCTTAACGGGAAAGGTGAGGTGGGGTGATGCATAAAACAAGGGTTTCAAATTAGCTCAGATACCGTTCCATAAACCCAATATGTAATAGACAAGACCTACTCCTTGCTCAGTTTACTGGACTCAACACCCCCTATTCACCGCCCAAGAATATATTTGACTAGTAAGAATCTTAAAACCTATGTATTGCTATCTCTCTGTAAGTGAGTCAAGTGGGTGTAAAGCGGCATAAACACAGCAGTGCAAAGCAGCTAAACCCCATTCTAAAAATCAATTACTTTTAAAAACCCATGAACCAAAGACAGTGAAAGAGAGAGAAATTCTTACAAAATTCGTTCAGGGGCTGCGATGCCACCTGAATTGACCATATCTAGACCCACAGCTGATTGAGACATAAGGTTGGACACTCTTGGGGCTGAGAGGTTTGGTGAGGTTGGGTGAGCTAATGCAGACCCTGTAAAGTAATACGGCGTGGTACCCATCCCATGGGTCCCAAATCTCCAGGTTCAAGGGCATCTTCCTACATCGAAAACATGCATGAGAAACCCAGAAGATGGTACACCGTGTGATCGGGAAAGGTTTCTAAAACGCACCTCATTTCTCATCTCCTTGTGCTCCGGTTCGCCATTCCAGCCGCTTTACTAGCAATCTCCCTCCTTGGAGAATCAGCACCTTTAACCTCCTGTTCCGTACAGGTGGCAATTTGTCCTGAGGATGAACGGGAAGAGGGGGAACCAATGAGAGACTAGCTCTAGGTGTTGGGACAGGCACAGGTCACTCTATTTTCCCATCAGGAAGAAGAATTAACCACAGGCTCAGCCTGCCGCCCGGAGCCAGAAGAGGGCCTGAAGCAATCCTGCGCTTTTGCGGCCAGCTCCCAAGAAAGCGAGTTGAGAAATGGAGCTCAGGGGCACTGCAATTCACAGACCTGCACAGTTAGAAATGATAACTCTCGTCCACAAATATATTGAGGGAAGGCTACGAAGAGAATTTGAAAGCAAGGCAGAATTGCAGGAAACAGATTTCAGGAGGTAGATTCGAATCGCCTTTAAAGCACAGGAAAAGCGGCAAAACCTCGACAATGATGCCCTTGGCCAAAAAGGGCGTATGCGTTTTTTCCTGAATATATTCAGGAAAAAACGCATACGCCCTTTTTGGCCAACCAAGCAACCTGGAAAGGCAAATCAGCGCTACAAAGAAGTCTCGCTTCCCATCGGTCAAAAGGGCCGTGCTGAATAAAGGGTCAAAACCAGAAATGCAGGACAGGCCATGGAGAAATGGGAGCCTTGCTACGCTGATGGGCGGGCTGTAAATTGCCAACAGCCACTCTGGAGAAGTGTACGCTGTGTCCTGAAACATCGAAAAAACTCAGCTTAGAGAGCATAGGGCACTTCCACTCATGGGCGTATAAATTGGGAAAACTAAAAATCAGCCAGACACAGGCACCCCAAAGTTTAGGGCTGCTCTGTTGACAAGAACCTCCACTTCGTTACACCTGAAACATCCCAGGAAAGAGAAGAATGGATAAAGAAGTTGTGGTCCTTATGTACAATGGAATATCACTCAGCCATGAAATCAACGTCATAAGGCTAGGAGCAGCATGATGAGTGGATATAGGTACGACGATTCTAAGTGAAATAGGTCACACAGAAAAAGACACTTATCATACGATATCACTTATAGAGGGAATGTAAAAACCGCTACCCTTGAACTGAATTACAAAACAGAACAGAGTCGCACGTTTAGAAAACACACTATGGCTGCTTAACGGGAAAGGTGAGGTGGGGTGATGCATAAAACAAGGGTTTCAAATTAGCTCAGATACCGTTCCATAAACCCAATATGTAATAGACAAGACCTACTCCTTGCTCAGTGAACTGGACTCAACACCCCCTATTCACCGCCCAAGAATATATTTGACTAGTAAGAATCTTAAAACCTATGTATTGATATCTCTCTGTAAGTGAGTCAAGTGGGTGTAAAGCGGCATAAACACAGCAGTGCAAAGCAGCTAAACCCCATTATAAAAATCAATTACTTTTAAAAACCCGTGAAACAAAGACAGTGAAAGAGAGAGAAATTCTTACAAAATTCGTTCAGGGGCTGCGATGCCACCTGGATTGACCATATCTAGACCCACAGCTGACTGAGCCATAAGGGTGGACACTCTTGGGGCTGAGAGGTTTGGTGAGGTTGGGTGAGCTAACTCAGACCCTGTAAAATAATACGGCGTGGTACCCATCCCATGGGTCCCAAATCTCCAGGTTCAAGGGCATATTCCTACATCGAAACCATGCATGAGAAACTCAGAAGATGGTACACCGTGTGATCGGGAAAGGTTTCTAAAACGCACCTCATTTCTCATCTCCTTGTGCTCCAGTTCGCCATTCCAACCGCTTTACTAGCAATCTGCCTCCTTGGAGAATCAGCACCTTTAACCTCCTGTTCCGTACAGGTTGCAATTTGTCCTGAGGATGAACGGGAAGAGGGGGAACCAATGAGAGACTAGCTCTAGGTGTTGGGACAGGCACAGGTCACTCTATTTTCCCATCAGGAAGAAGAATTAATCACAGGCTCAGCCTGCCGCCCGGAGCCAGAATAGGGCCTGAAGCAATCCTGCGCTTTTGCGGCCAGCTCCCAAGAAAGCGAGTTGAGAAATGGAGCTCAGGGGCACTGCAATTCACAGATCTGCACAGTTAGAAATGATAACTCTCGTCCACAAATATATTGAGGGAAGGCAACGAAGAGGATTTGAAAGCAAGGCAGAATTGCAGGAAACAGATTTCAGGAGGTAGATTCGAATCGCCCTTAAAGCACAGGAAAAGCGGCAAAACTTCGACTATGATGCCCTTGGCTAAAAAGGGCGTATGCGTTTTTTCCTGAATATATTCAGGAAAAAACGCATACGCCCTTTTTGGCCAACCAAGCAACCTGGAAAGGCAAATCAGCGCTACAAAGAAGTCTCGCTTCCCATCGGTCAAAAGGGCCATGCTGAATAAAGTGTCAAAACCAGAAATGCAGGACAGGCCATGGAGAAATGGGAGCCTTGCTACGCTGATGGGCGGGCTGTAAATTGCCAACAGCCACTCTGGAGAAGTGTACGGTGTGTCCTGAAACATCTAAAAAACTCAGCTTAGAGAGCATAGGGCACTTCCACTCATGGGCGTATAAATTGGGAAAACTAAAAATCAGCAAGACACAGGCACCCCAAGGTTTAGGGCTGCTCTGTTGACAAGAACCTCCACTTCGTTACACCTGAAACATCCCAGGAAAGAGAAGAATGGATAAAGAAGTTGTGGTCCTTATGTACAATGGAATATGACTCAGCCATGAAATCAACGTCATAAGGCTAGGAGCAGCATGATGAGTGGATATAGGTACGACGATTCTAAGTGAAATAGGTCACACAGAAAAAGACCCTTATCATAAGATATCACTTACAGAGGCAATGTAAAAACCGCTACCCTTGAACTGAATTACAAAACAGAAAAGAGTCGCACGTTTAGGAAACACACTATGGCTGCTTAACGGGAAAGGTGAGGTGGGGTGATGCATAAAACAAGGGTTTCAAATTAGCTCAGATACCGTTCCATAAACCCAATATGTAATAGACAAGACCTACTCCTTGCTCAGTGAACTGGACTCAACACCCCCTATTCACCGCCCAAGAATATATTTGACTAGTAAGAATCTTAAAACCTATGTATTGCTATCTCTCTGTAAGTGAGTCAAGTGGGTGTAAAGCGGCATAAACACAGCAGTGCAAAGCAGCTAAACCCCATTATAAAAATCAATTACTTTTAAAAACCCGTGAAACAAAGACAGTGAAAGAGAGAGAAATTCTTACAAAATTCGTTCAGGGGCTGCGATGCCACCTGGATTGACCATATCTAGACCCACAGCTGACTGAGACATAAGGGTGGACACTCTTGGGGCTGAGAGGTTTGGTGAGGTTGGGTGAGCTAACGCAGACCCTTTAAAGTAATACGGCGTGGTACCCATCCCATGGGTCCCAAACCTCCAGGTTCAAGGGCATCTTCCTACATCGAAAACATGCATGAGAAACCCAGAAGATGGTACACCGTGTGATCGGGAAAGGTTTCTAAAACGCACCTCATTTCTCATCTCCTTGTGCTCCGGTTCGCCATTCCAGCCGCTTTACTAGCAATCTCCCTCCTTGGAGAATCAGCACCTTTAACCTCCTGTTCCGTACAGGTTGCAATTTGTCCTGAGGATGAACGGGAAGAGGGGGAACCAATGAGAGACTAGCTCTAGGTGTTGGGACAGGCACAGGTCACTCTATTTTCCCATCAGGAAGAAGAATTAACCACAGGCTCAGCCTGCCGCCCGGAGCCAGAATAGGGCCTGAAGCAATCCTGCGCTTTTGCGGCCAGCTCCCAAGAAAGCGAGTTGAGAAATGGAGCTCAGGGGCACTGCAATTCACAGACCTGCACAGTTAGAAATGATAACTCTCGTCCACAAATATATTGAGGGAAGGCAACGAAGAGGATTTGAAAGCAAGGCAGAATTGCAGGAAACAGATTTCAGGAGGTAGATTCGAATCGCCTTTAAAGCACAGGAAAAGCGGCAAAACCTCGACTATGATGCCCTTGGCCAAAAAGGGCGTATGCGTTTTTTCCTGAATATATTCAGGAAAAAACGCATACGCCCTTTTTGGCCAACCAAGCAACCTGGAAAGGCAAATCAGCGCTACAAAGAAGTCTCGCTTCCCATCGGTCAAAAGGGCCATGCTGAATAAAGTGTCAAAACCAGAAATGCAGGACAGGCCATGGAGAAATGGGAGCCTTGCTACGCTGATGGGCGGGCTGTAAATTGCCAACAGCCACTCTGGAGAAGTGTACGGTGTGTCCTGAAACATCTAAAAAACTCAGCTTAGAGAGCATAGGGCACTTCCACTCATGGGCGTATAAATTGGGAAAACTAAAAATCAGCAAGACACAGGCACCCCAAAGTTTAGGGCTGCTCTGTTGACAAGAACCTCCCCTTCGTTACACCTGAAACATCCCAGGAAAGAGAAGAATGGATAAAGAAGTTGTGGTCCTTATGTACAATGGAATATCACTCAGCCATGAAATCAACGTCATAAGGCTAGGAGCAGCATGATGAGTGGATATAGGTACGACGATTCTAAGTGAAATAGGTCACACAGAAAAAGACACTTATCATAAGATATCACTTATAGAGGGAATGTAAAAACCGCTACCCTTGAACTGAATTACAAAACAGAACAGAGTCGCACGTTTAGAAAACACACTATGGCTGCTTAACGGGAAAGGTGAGGTGGGGTGATGCATAAAACAAGGGTTTCAAATTAGCTCAGATACCGTTCCATAAACCCAATATGTAATAGACAAGACCTACTCCTTGCTCAGTGAACTGGACTCAACACCCCCTATTCACCGCCCAAGAATATATTTGACTAGTAAGAATCTTAAAACCTATGTATTGCTATCTCTCTGTAAGTGAGTCAAGTGGGTGTAAAGCGGCATAAACACAGCAGTGCAAAGCAGCTAAACCCCATTATAAAAATCAAATACTTTTAAAGACCCGTGAAACAAAGACAGTGAAAGAGAGAGAAATTCTTACAAAATTCGTTCAGGGGCTGCGATGCCACCTGGATTGACCATATCTAGACCCACAGCTGACTGAGACATAAGGGTGGACACTCTTGGGGCTGAGAGGTTTGGTGAGGTTGGGTGAGCTAACGCAGACCCTGTAAAGTAATACGGCGTGGTACCCATCCCATGGGTCCCAAATCTCCAGGTTCAAGGGCTTCTTCCTACATCGAAAACATGCATGAGAAACCCAGAAGATGGTACACCGTGTGATCGGGAAAGGTTTCTAAAACGCACCTCATTTCTCATCTCCTTGTGCTCCGGTTCTCCATTCCAGCCGCTTTACTAGCAATCTCCCTCCTTGGAGAATCAGCACCTTTAACCTCCTGTTCCGTACAGGTTGCAATTTGTCCTGAGGATGAACGGGAAGAGGGGGAACCAATGAGAGACTAGCTCTAGGTGTTGGGACAGGCACAGGTCACTCTATTTTCCCATCAGGAAGAAGAATTAACCACAGGCTCAGCCTGCCGCCCGGAGCCAGAATAGGGCCTGAAGCAATCCTGCGCTTTTGCGGCCAGCTCCCAAGAAAGCGAGTTGAGAAATGGAGCTCAGGGGCACTGCAATTCACAGACCTGCACAGTTAGAAATGATAACTCTCGTCCACAAATATATTGAGGGAAGGCAACGAAGAGGATTTGAAAGCAAGGCAGAATTGCAGGAAACAGATTTCAGGAGGTAGATTCGAATCGCCTTTAAAGCACAGGAAAAGCGGCAAAACCTCGACTATGATGCCCTTGGCCAAAAAGGGCGTATGCGTTTTTTCCTGAATATATTCAGGAAAAAACGCATACGCCCTTTTTGGCCAACCAAGCAACCTGGAAAGGCAAATCAGCGCTACAAAGAAGTCTCGCTTCCCATCGGTCAAAAGGGCCATGCTGAATAAAGTGTCAAAACCAGAAATGCAGGACAGGCCATGGAGAAATGGGAGCCTTGCTACGCTGATGGGCGGGCTGTAAATTGCCAACAGCCACTCTGGAGAAGTGTACGGTGTGTCCTGAAACATCTAAAAAACTCAGCTTAGAGAGCATAGGGCACTTCCACTCATGGGCGTATAAATTGGGAAAACTAAAAATCAGCAAGACACAGGCACCCCAAAGTTTAGGGCTGCTCTGTTGACAAGAACCTCCACTTCGTTACACCTGAATCATCCCAGGAAAGAGAAGAATGGATAAAGAAGTTGTGGTCCTTATGTACAATGGAATATCACTCAGCCATGAAATCAACGTCATAAGGCTAGGAGCAGCATGATGAGTGGATATAGGCACGACGATTCTAAGTGAAATAGGTCACACAGAAAAAGACACTTATCATAAGATATCACTTATAGAGGGAATGTAAAAACCGCTACCCTTGAACTGAATTACAAAACAGAACAGAGTCGCACGTTTAGAAAACACACTATGGCTGCTTAACGGGAAAGGTGAGGTGGGGTGATGCATAAAACAAGGGTTTCAAATTAGCTCAGATACCGTTCCATAAACCCAATATGTAATAGACAAGACCTACTCCTTGCTCAGTGAACTGGACTCAACACCCCCTATTCACCGCCCAAGAATATATTTGACTAGTAAGAATCTTAAAACCTATGTATTGCTATCTCTCTGTAAGTGAGTCAAGTGGGTGTAAAGCGGCATAAACACAGCAGTGCAAAGCAGCTAAACCCCATTATAAAAATCAATTACTTTTAAAGACCCGTGAAACGAAGACAGTGAAAGAGAGAGAAATTCTTACAAAATTCGTTCAGGGGCTGCGATGCCACCTGGATTGACCATATCTAGACCCACAGCTGACTGAGACATAAGGGTGGACACTCTTGGGGCTGAGAGGTTTGGTGAGGTTGGGTGAGCTAACGCAGACCCTTTAAAGTATTACGGCGTGGTACCCATCCCATGGGTCCCAAATCTCCAGGTTCAAGGGCATCTTCCTACATCGAAAACATGCATGAGAAACCCAGAAGATGGTACACCGTGTGATCGGGAAAGGTTTCTAAAACGCACCTCATTTCTCATCTCCTTGTGCTCCGGTTCGCCATTCCAGCCGCTTTACTAGCAATCTCCCTCCTTGGAGAAGCAGCACCTTTAACCTCCTGTTCCGTACAGGTTGCAATTTGTCCTGAGGATGAACGGGAAGAGGGGGAACCAATGAGAGACTAGCTCTAGGTGTTGGGACAGGCACAGGTCACTCTATTTTCCCATCAGGAAGAAGAATTAACCACAGGCTCAGCCTGCCGCCCGGAGCCAGAATAGGGCCTGAAGCAATCCTGCGCTTTTGCGGCCAGCTCCCAAGAAAGCGAGTTGAGAAATGGAGCTCAGGGGCACTGCAATTCACAGACCTGCACAGTTAGAAATGATAACTCTCGTCCACAAATATTTTGAGGGAAGGCAACAAAAAGGATTTGAAAGCAAGGCAGAATTGCAGGAAACAGATTTCAGGAGGTAGATTCGAATCGCCTTTAAAGCACAGGAAAAGCGGCAAAACCTCGACTATGATGCCCTTGGCCAAAAAGGGCGTATGCGTTTTTTCCTGAATATATTCAGGAAAAAACGCATACGCCCTTTTTGGCCAACCAAGCAACCTGGAAAGGCAAATCAGCGCTACAAAGAAGTCTCGCTTCCCATCGGTCAAAAGGGCCATGCTGAATAAAGTGTCAAAACCAGAAATGCAGGACAGGCCATGGAGAAATGGGAGCCTTGCTACGCTGATGGGCGGGCTGTAAATTGCCAACAGCCACTCTGGAGAAGTGTACGGTGTGTCCTGAAACATCGAAAAAACTCAGCTTAGAGAGCATAGGGCACTTCCACTCATGGGCGTATAAATTGGGAAAACTAAAAATCAGCAAGACACAGGCACCCCAAAGTTTAGGGCTGCTCTGTTGACAAGAACCTCCCCTTCGTTACACCTGAAACATCCCAGGAAAGAGAAGAATGGATAAAGAAGTTGTGGTCCTTATGTACAATGGAATATCACTCAGCCATGAAATCAACGTCATAAGGCTAGGAGCAGCATGATGAGTGGATATAGGTACGACGATTCTAAGTGAAATAGGTCACACAGAAAAAGACCCTTATCATAAGATATCACTTACAGAGGCAATGTAAAAACCGCTACCCTTGAACTGAATTACAAAACAGAAAAGAGTCGCACGTTTAGGAAACACACTATGGCTGCTTAACGGGAAAGGTGAGGTGGGGTGATGCATAAAACAAGGGTTTCAAATTAGCTCAGATACCGTTCCATAAACCCAATATGTAATAGACAAGACCTACTCCTTGCTCAGTGAACTGGACTCAACACCCCCTATTCACCGCCCAAGAATATATTTGACTAGTAAGAATCTTAAAACCTATGTATTGCTATCTCTCTGTAAGTGAGTCAAGTGGGTGTAAAGCGGCATAAACACAGCAGTGCAAAGCAGCTAAACCCCATTATAAAAATCAATTACTTTTAAAAACCCGTGAAACAAAGACAGTGAAAGAGAGAGAAATTCTTACAAAATTCGTTCAGGGGCTGCGATGCCACCTGGATTGACCATATCTAGACCCACAGCTGACTGAGACATAAGGGTGGACACTCTTGGGGCTGAGAGGTTTGGTGAGGTTGGGTGAGCTAACGCAGACCCTTTAAAGTAATACGGCGTGGTACCCATCCCATGGGTCCCAAATCTCCAGGTTCAAGGGCATCTTCCTACATCGAAAACATGCATGAGAAACCCAGAAGATGGTACACCGTGTGATCGGGAAAGGTTTCTAAAACGCACCTCATTTCTCATCTCCTTGTGCTCCGGTTCGCCATTCCAGCCGCTTTACTAGCAATCTCCCTCCTTGGAGAATCAGCACCTTTAACCTCCTGTTCCGTACAGGTTGCAATTTGTCCTGAGGATGAACGGGAAGAGGGGGAACCAATGAGAGACTAGCTCTAGGTGTTGGGACAGGCACAGGTCACTCTATTTTCCCATCAGGAAGAAGAATTAACCACAGGCTCAGCCTGCCGCCCGGAGGCAGAATAGGGCCTGAAGCAATCCTGCGCTTTTGCGGCCAGCTCCCAAGAAAGCGAGTTGAGAAATGGAGCTCAGGGGCACTGCAATTCACAGACCTGCACAGTTAGAAATGATAACTCTCGTCCACAAATATATTGAGGGAAGGCAACGAAGAGGATTTGAAAGCAAGGCAGAATTGCAGGAAACAGATTTCAGGAGGTAGATTCGAATCGCCTTTAAAGCACAGGAAAAGCGGCAAAACCTCGACTATGATGCCCTTGGCCAAAAAGGGCGTATGCGTTTTTTCCTGAATATATTCAGGAAAAAACGCATACGCCCTTTTTGGCCAACCAAGCAACCTGCAAAGGCAAATCAGCGCTACAAAGAAGTCTCGCTTCCCATCGGTCAAAAGGGCCATGCTGAATAAAGTGTCAAAACCAGAAATGCAGGACAGGCCATGGAGAAATGGGAGCCTTGCTACGCTGATGGGCGGGCTGTAAATTGCCAACAGCCACTCTGGAGAAGTGTACGGTGTGTCCTGAAACATCTAAAAATCTCAGCTTAGAGAGCATAGGGCACTTCCACTCATGGGCGTATAAATTGGGAAAACTAAAAATCAGCAAGACACAGGCACCCCAAAGTTTAGGGCTGCTCTGTTGACAAGAACCTCCCCTTCGTTACACCTGAAACATCCCAGGAAAGAGAAGAATGGATAAAGAAGTTGTGGTCCTTATGTACAATGGAATATCACTCAGCCATGAAATCAACGTCATAAGGCTAGGAGCAGCATGATGAGTGGATATAGGTACGACGATTCTAAGTGAAATAGGTCACACAGAAAAAGACACTTATCATAAGATATCACTTATAGAGGGAATGTAAAAACCGCTACCCTTGAACTGAATTACAAAACAGAACAGAGTCGCACGTTTAGAAAACACACTATGGCTGCTTAACGGGAAAGGTGAGGTGGGGTGATGCATAAAACAAGGGTTTCAAATTAGCTCAGATACCGTTCCATAAACCCAATATGTAATAGACAAGACCTACCCCTTGCTCAGTGAACTGGACTCAACACCCCCTATTCACCGCCCAAGAATATATTTGACTAGTAAGAATCTTAAAACCTATGTATTGCTATCTCTCTGTAAGTGAGTCAAGTGGGTGTAAAGCGGCATAAACACAGCAGTGCAAAGCAGCTAAACCCCATTATAAAAATCAAATACTTTTAAAGACCCGTGAAACAAAGACAGTGAAAGAGAGAGAAATTCTTACAAAATTCGTTCAGGGGCTGCGATGCCACCTGGATTGACCATATCTAGACCCACAGCTGACTGAGACATAAGGGTGGACACTCTTGGGGCTGAGAGGTTTGGTGAGGTTGGGTGAGCTAACGCAGACCCTGTACAGTAATACGGCGTGGTACCCATCCCATGGGTCCCAAATCTCCAGGTTCAAGGGCTTCTTCCTACATCGAAAACATGCATGAGAAACCCAGAAGATGGTACACCGTGTGATCGGGAAAGGTTTCTAAAACGCACCTCATTTCTCATCTCCTTGTGCTCCGGTTCGCCATTCCAGCCGCTTTACTAGCAATCTCCCTCCTTGGAGAATCAGCACCTTTAACCTCCTGTTCCGTACAGGTTGCAATTTGTCCTGAGGATGAACGGGAAGAGGGGGAACCAATGAGAGACTAGCTCTAGGTGTTGGGACAGGCACAGGTCACTCTATTTTCCCATCAGGAAGAAGAATTAACCACAGGCTCAGCCTGCCGCCCGGAGCCAGAATAGGGCCTGAAGCAATCCTGCGCTTTTGCGGCCAGCTCCCAAGAAAGCGAGTTGAGAAATGGAGCTCAGGGGCACTGCAATTCACAGACCTGCACAGTTAGAAATGATAACTCTCGTCCACAAATATATTGAGGGAAGGCAACGAAGAGGATTTGAAAGCAAGGCAGAATTGCAGGAAACAGATTTCAGGAGGTAGATTCGAATCGCCTTTAAAGCACAGGAAAAGCGGCAAAACCTCGACTATGATGCCCTTGGCCAAAAAGGGCGTATGCGTTTTTTCCTGAATATATTCAGGAAAAAACGCATACGCCCTTTTTGGCCAACCAAGCAACCTGGAAAGGCAAATCAGCGCTACAAAGAAGTCTCGCTTCCCATCGGTCAAAAGGGCCATGCTGAATAAAGTGTCAAAACCAGAAATGCAGGACAGGCCATGGAGAAATGGGAGCCTTGCTACGCTGATGGGCGGGCTGTAAATTGCCAACAGCCACTCTGGAGAAGTGTACGGTGTGTCCTGAAACATCTAAAAAACTCAGCTTAGAGAGCATAGGGCACTTCCACTCATGGGCGTATAAATTGGGAAAACTAAAAATCAGCAAGACACAGGCACCCCAAAGTTTAGGGCTGCTCTGTTGACAAGAACCTCCACTTCGTTACACCTGAATCATCCCAGGAAAGAGAAGAATGGATAAAGAAGTTGTGGTCCTTATGTACAATGGAATATCACTCAGCCATGAAATCAACGTCATAAGGCTAGGAGCAGCATGATGAGTGGATATAGGCACGACGATTCTAAGTGAAATAGGTCACACAGAAAAAGACACTTATCATAAGATATCACTTATAGAGGGAATGTAAAAACCGCTACCCTTGAACTGAATTACAAAACAGAACAGAGTCGCACGTTTAGAAAACACACTATGGCTGCTTAACGGGAAAGGTGAGGTGGGGTGATGCATAAAACAAGGGTTTCAAATTAGCTCAGATACCGTTCCATAAACCCAATATGTAATAGACAAGACCTACTCCTTGCTCAGTGAACTGGACTCAACACCCCCTATTCACCGCCCAAGAATATATTTGACTAGTAAGAATCTTAAAACCTATGTATTGCTATCTCTCTGTAAGTGAGTCAAGTGGGTGTAAAGCGGCATAAACACAGCAGTGCAAAGCAGCTAAACCCCATTATAAAAATCAATTACTTTTAAAGACCCGTGAAACGAAGACAGTGAAAGAGAGAGAAATTCTTACAAAATTCGTTCAGGGGCTGCGATGCCACCTGGATTGACCATATCTAGACCCACAGCTGACTGAGACATAAGGGTGGACACTCTTGGGGCTGAGAGGTTTGGTGAGGTTGGGTGAGCTAACGCAGACCCTTTAAAGTATTACGGCGTGGTACCCATCCCATGGGTCCCAAATCTCCAGGTTCAAGGGCATCTTCCTACATCGAAAACATGCATGAGAAACCCAGAAGATGGTACACCGTGTGATCGGGAAAGGTTTCTAAAACGCACCTCATTTCTCATCTCCTTGTGCTCCGGTTCGCCATTCCAGCCGCTTTACTAGCAATCTCCCTCCTTGGAGAAGCAGCACCTTTAACCTCCTGTTCCGTACAGGTTGCAATTTGTCCTGAGGATGAACGGGAAGAGGGGGAACCAATGAGAGACTAGCTCTAGGTGTTGGGACAGGCACAGGTCACTCTATTTTCCCATCAGGAAGAAGAATTAACCACAGGCTCAGCCTGCCGCCCGGAGCCAGAATAGGGCCTGAAGCAATCCTGCGCTTTTGCGGCCAGCTCCCAAGAAAGCGAGTTGAGAAATGGAGCTCAGGGGCACTGCAATTCACAGACCTGCACAGTTAGAAATGATAACTCTCGTCCACAAATATTTTGAGGGAAGGCAACAAAAAGGATTTGAAAGCAAGGCAGAATTGCAGGAAACAGATTTCAGGAGGTAGATTCGAATCGCCTTTAAAGCACAGGAAAAGCGGCAAAACCTCGACAATGATGCCCTTGGCCAAAAAGGGCGTATGCGTTTTTTCCTGAATATATTCAGGAAAAAACGCATACGCCCTTTTTGGCCAACCAAGCAACCTGCAAAGGCAAATCAGCGCTACAAAGAAGTCTCGCTTCCCATCGGTCAAAAGGGCCATGCTGAATAAAGTGTCAAAACCAGAAATGCAGGACAGGCCATGGAGAAATGGGAGCCTTGCTACGCTGATGGGCGGGCTGTAAATTGCCAACAGCCACTCTGGAGAAGTGTACGGTGTGTCCTGAAACATCTAAAAAACTCAGCTTAGAGAGCATAGGGCACTTCCACTCATGGGCGTATAAATTGGGAAAACTAAAAATCAGCAAGACACAGGCACCCCAAAGTTTAGGGCTGCTCTGTTGACAAGAACCTCCCCTTCGTTACACCTGAAACATCCCAGGAAAGAGAAGAATGGATAAAGAAGTTGTGGTCCTTATGTACAATGGAATATCACTCAGCCATGAAATCAACGTCATAAGGCTAGGAGCAGCATGATGAGTGGATATAGGTACGACGATTCTAAGTGAAATAGGTCACACAGAAAAAGACACTTATCATAAGATATCACTTATAGAGGGAATGTAAAAACCGCTACCCTTGAACTGAATTACAAAACAGAACAGAGTCGCACGTTTAGAAAACACACTATGGCTGCTTAACGGGAAAGGTGAGGTGGGGTGATGCATAAAACAAGGGTTTCAAATTAGCTCAGATACCGTTCCATAAACCCAATATGTAATAGACAAGACCTACTCCTTGCTCAGTGAACTGGACTCAACACCCCCTATTCACCGCCCAAGAATATATTTGACTAGTAAGAATCTTAAAACCTATGTATTGCTATCTCTCTGTAAGTGAGTCAAGTGGGTGTAAAGCGGCATAAACACAGCAGTGCAAAGCAGCTAAACCCCATTATAAAAATCAATTACTTTTAAAGACCCGTGAAACAAAGACAGTGAAAGAGAGAGAAATTCTTACAAAATTCGTTCAGGGGCTGCGATGCCACCTGGATTGACCATATCTAGACCCACAGCTGACTGAGACATAAGGGTGGACACTCTTGGGGCTGAGAGGTTTGGTGAGGTTGGGTGAGCTAACGCAGACCCTGTAAAGTAATACGGCGTGGTACCCATCCCATGGGTCCCAAATCTCCAGGTTCAAGGGCATCTTCCTACATCGAAAACATGCATGAGAAACCCAGAAGATGGTACACCGTGTGATCGGGAAAGGTTTCTAAAACGCACCTCATTTCTCATCTCCTTGTGCTCCGGTTCGCCATTCCAGCCGCTTTACTAGCAATCTCCCTCCTTGGAGAATCAGCACCTTTAACCTCCTGTTCCGTACAGGTTGCAATTTGTCCTGAGGATGAACGGGAAGAGGGGGAACCAATGAGAGACTAGCTCTAGGTGTTGGGACAGGCACAGGTCACTCTATTTTCCCATCAGGAAGAAGAATTAACCACAGGATCAGCCTGCCGCCCGGAGCCAGAATAGGGCCTGAAGCAATCCTGCGCTTTTGCGGCCAGCTCCCAAGAAAGCGAGTTGAGAAATGGAGCTCAGGGGCACTGCAATTCACAGACCTGCACAGTTAGAAATGATAACTCTCGTCCACAAATATATTGAGGGAAGGCAACGAAGAGGATTTGAAAGCAAGGCAGAATTGCAGGAAACAGATTTCAGGAGGTAGATTCGAATCGCCTTTAAAGCACAGGAAAAGCGGCAAAACCTCGACAATGATGCCCTTGGCCAAAAAGGGCGTATGCGTTTTTTCCTGAATATATTCAGGAAAAAACGCATACGCCCTTTTTGGCCAACCAAGCAACCTGCAAAGGCAAATCAGCGCTACAAAGAAGTCTCGCTTCCCATCGGTCAAAAGGGCCATGCTGAATAAAGTGTCAAAACCAGAAATGCAGGACAGGCCATGGAGAAATGGGAGCCTTGCTACGCTGATGGGCGGGCTGTAAATTGCCAACAGCAACTCTGGAGAAGTGTACGGTGTGTCCTGAAACATCTAAAAAACTCAGCTTAGAGAGCATAGGGCACTTCCACTCATGGGCGTATAAATTGGGAAAACTAAAAATCAGCAAGACACAGGCACCCCAAAGTTTAGGGCTGCTCTGTTGACAAGAACGTCCACTTCGTTATACCTGAAATATCCCAGGAAAGAGAAGAATGGATAAAGAAGTTGTGGTCCTTATGTACAATGGAATATCACTCAGCCATGAAATCAACGACATAAGGCTAGGAGCAGCATGATGAGTGGATTTAGGTACGACGATTCTAAGTGAAATAAGTCACACAGAAAAAGACCCTTATCATAAGATATCACTTACAGAGGGAATGTAAAAACCGCTACCCTTGAACTGAATTACAAAACAGAACAGAGTCGCACGTTTAGAAAACACACTATGGCTGCTTAACGGGAAAGGTGACGGGGGGTGATGCATAAAACAAGGGTTTCAAATTAGCTCAGATACCGTTCCATAAACCCAATATGTAATAGACAAGACCTACTCCTTGCTCAGTTTACTGGACTCAACACCCCCTATTCACCGCCCAAGAATATATTTGACTAGTAAGAATCTTAAAACCTATGTATTGCTATCTCTCTGTAAGTGAGTCAAGTGGGTGTAAAGCGGCATAAACACAGCAGTGCAAAGCAGCTAAACCCCATTACAAAAATCAATTACTTTTAAAGACCCGTGAAACAAAGACAGTGAAAGAGAGAGAAATTCTTACAAAATTCGTTCAGGGGCTGCGATGCCACCTGGATTGACCATATCTAGACCCACAGCTGACTGAGACATAAGGGTGGACACTCTTGGGGCTGAGAGGTTTGGTGAGGTTGGGTGAGCTAACGCAGACCCTGTAAAGTAATACGGCGTGGTACCCATCCCATGGGTCCCAAATCTCCAGGGTCAAGGGCATCTTCCTACATCGAAAACATGCATGAGAAACCCAGAAGATGGTACACCGTGTGATCGGGAAAGGTTTCTAAAACGCACCTCATTTCTCATCTCCTTGTGCTCCGGTTCGCCATTCCAGCCGCTTTACTAGCAATCTCCCTCCTTGGAGAATCAGCACCTTTAACCTCCTGTTCCGTACAGGTTGCAATTTGTCCTGAGGATGAACGGGAAGAGGGGGAACCAATGAGAGACTAGCTCTAGGTGTTGGGACAGGCACAGGTCACTCTATTTTCCCAGCAGGAAGAAGAATTAACCACAGGCTCAGCCTGCCGCCCGGAGCCAGAATAGGGCCTGAAGCAATCCTGCGCTTTTGCGGCCAGCTCCCAAGAAAGCGAGTTGAGAAATGGAGCTCAGGGGCACTGCAATTCACAGACCTGCACAGTTAGAAATGATAACTCTCGTCCACAAATATATTGAGGGAAGGCAACGAAGAGGATTTGAAAGCAAGGCAGAATTGCAGGAAACAGATTTCAGGAGGTAGATTCGAATCGCCTTTAAAGCACAGGAAAAGCGGCAAAACCTCGACAATGATGCCCTTGGCCAAAAAGGGCGTATGCGTTTTTTCCTGAATATATTCAGGAAAAAAAGCATACGCCCTTTTTGGCCAACCAAGCAACCTGCAAAGGCAAATCAGCGCTACAAAGAAGTCTCGCTTCCCATCGGTCAAAAGGGCCATGCTGAATAAAGTGTCAAAACCAGAAACGCAGGACAGGCCATGGAGAAATGGGAGCCTTGCTACGCTGATGGGCGGGCTGTAAATTGCCAACAGCCACTCTGGAGAAGTGTACGGTGTGTCCTGAAACATCGAAAAAACTCAGCTTAGAGAGCATAGGGCACTTCCACTCATGGGCGTATAAATTGGGAAAACTAAAAATCAGCAAGACACAGGCACCCCAACGTTTAGGGCTGCTCTGTTGACAAGAACCTCCACTTCGTTACACCTGAATCATCCCAGGAAAGAGAAGAATGGATAAAGAAGTTGTGGTCCTTATGTACAATGGAATATCACTCAGCCATGAAATCAACGTCATAAGGCTAGGAGCAGCATGATGAGTGGATATAGGTACGACGATTCTAAGTGAAATAGGTCACACAGAAAAAGACACTTATCATAAGATATCACTTATAGAGGGAATGTAAAAACCGCTACCCTTGAACTGAATTACAAAACAGAACAGAGTCGCACGTTTAGAAAACACACTATGGCTGCTTAACGGGAAAGGTGAGGTGGGGTGATGCATAAAACAAGGGTTTCAAATTAGCTCAGATACCGTTCCATAAACCCAATATGTAATAGACAAGACCTACTCCTTGCTCAGTGAACTGGACTCAACACCCCCTATTCACCGCCCAAGAATATATTTGACTAGTAAGAATCTTAAAACCTATGTATTGCTATCTCTCTGTAAGTGAGTCAAGTGGGTGTAAAGCGGCATAAACACAGCAGTGCAAAGCAGCTAAACCCTATTATAAAAATCAATTACTTTTAAAGACCCGTGAAACAAAGACAGTGAAAGAGAGAGAAATTCTTACAAAATTCTTTCAGGGGCTGCGATGCCACCTGGATTGACCATATCTAGACCCACAGCTGACTGAGACATAAGGGTGGACACTCTTGGGGCTGAGAGGTTTGGTGAGGTTGGGTGAGCTAACGCAGACCCTGTAAAGTAATACGGCGTGGTACCCATCCCATGGGTCCCAATCTCCAGGTTCAAGGGCATCTTCCTACATCGAAAACATGCATGAGAAACCCAGAAGATGGTACACCGTGTGATCGGGAAAGGTTTCTAAAACGCACCTCATTTCTCATCTCCTTGTGCTCCGGTTCGCCATTCCAGCCGCTTTACTAGCAATCTCCCTCCTTGGAGAATCAGCACCTTTAACCTCCTGTTCCGTACAGGTTGCAATTTGTCCTGAGGATGAACGGGAAGAGGGGGAACCAATGAGAGACTAGCTCTAGGTGTTGGGACAGGCACAGGTCACTCTATTTTCCCATCAGGAAGAAGAATTAACCACAGGCTCAGCCTGCCGCCCGGAGCCAGAATAGGGCCTGAAGCAATCCTGCGCTTTTGCGGCCAGCTCCCAAGAAAGCGAGTTGAGAAATGGAGCTCAGGGGCACTGCAATTCACAGACCTGCAGTGTTAGAAATGATAACTCTCGTCCACAAATATATTGAGGGAAGGCAACGAAGAGGATTTGAAAGCAAGGCAGAATTGCAGGAAACAGATTTCAGGAGGTAGATTCGAATCGCCTTTAAAGCACAGGAAAAGCGGCAAAACCTCGACTATGATGCCCTTGGCCAAAAAGGGCGTATGCGTTTTTTCCTGAATATATTCAGGAAAAAACGCATACGCCCTTTTTGGCCAACCAAGCAACCTGCAAAGGCAAATCAGCGCTACAAAGAAGTCTCGCTTCCCATCGGTCAAAAGGGCCATGCTGAATAAAGTGTCAAAACCAGAAAGGCAGGACAGGCCATGGAGAAATGGGAGCCTTGCTACGCTGATGGGCGGGCTGTAAATTGCCAACAGCCACTCTGGAGAAGTGTACGGTGTGTCCTGAAACATCTAAAAAACTCAGCTTAGAGAGCATAGGGCACTTCCACTCATGGGCGTATAAATTGGGAAAACTAAAAATCAGCAAGACACAGGCACCCCAAAGTTTAGGGCTGCTCTGTTGACAAGAACCTCCCCTTCGTTACACCTGAAACATCCCAGGAAAGCGAAGAATGGATAAAGAAGTTGTGGTCCTTATGTACAATGGAATATCACTCAGCCATGAAATCAACGTCATAATGCTAGGAGCAGCATGATGAGTGGATATAGGTACGACGATTCTAAGTGAAATAGGTCACACAGAAAAAGACACTTATCATAAGATATCACTTATAGAGGGAATGTAAAAACCACTACCCTTGAACTGAATTACAAAACAGAACAGATTCGCACGTTTAGAAAACACACTATGGCTGCTTAACGGGAAAGGTGAGGTGGGGTGATGCATAAAACAAGGGTTTCAAATTAGCTCAGATACCGTTCCATAAACCCAATATGTAATAGACAAGACCTACTCCTTGCTCAGTGAACTGGACTCAACACCCCCTATTCACCGCCCAAGAATATATTTGACTAGTAAGAATCTTAAAACCTATGTATTGCTATCTCTCTGTAAGTGAGTCAAGTGGGTGTAAAGCGGCATAAACACAGCAGTGCACAGCAGCTAAACCCCATTATAAAAATCAATTACTTTTAAAGACCCGTGAAACAAAGACAGTGAAAGAGAGAGAAATTCTTACAAAATTCGTTCAGGGGCTGCGATGCCACCTGGATTGACCATATCTAGACCCACAGCTGACTGAGACATAAGGGTGGACACTCTTGGGGCTGAGAGGTTTGGTGAGGTTGGGTGAGCTAACGCATACCCTGTAAAGTAATACGGCGTGGTACCCATCCCATGGGTCCCAAATCTCCAGGTTCAAGGGCATCTTCCTACATCGAAAACATGCATGAGAAACCCAGAAGATGGTACACCGTGTGATCGGGAAAGGTTTCTAAAACGCACCTCATTTCTCATCTCCTTGTGCTCCGGTTCGCCATTCCAGCCGCTTTACTAGCAATCTCCCTCCTTGGAGAATCAGCACCTTTAACCTCCTGTTCCGTACAGGTTGCAATTTGTCCTGAGGATGAACGGGAAGAGGGGGAACCAATGAGAGACTAGCTCTAGGTGTTGGGACAGGCACAGGTCACTCTATTTTCCCATCAGGAAGAAGAATTAACCACAGGCTCAGCCTGCCGCCCGGAGCCAGAATAGGGCCTGAAGCAATCCTGCGCTTTTGCGGCCAGCTCCCAAGAAAGCGAGTTGAGAAATGGAGCTCAGGGGCACTGCAATTCACAGACCTGCACAGTTAGAAATGATAACTCTCGTCCACAAATATATTGAGGGAAGGCAACGAAGAGGATTTGAAAGCAAGGCAGAATTGCAGGAAACAGATTTCAGGAGGTAGATTCGAATCGCCTTTAAAGCACAGGAAAAGCGGCAAAACCTCGACAATGATGCCCTTGGCCAAAAAGGGCGTATGCGTTTTTTCCTGAATATATTCAGGAAAAAAAGCATACGCCCTTTTTGGCCAACCAAGCAACCTGCAAAGGCAAATCAGCGCTACAAAGAAGTCTCGCTTCCCATCGGTCAAAAGGGCCATGCTGAATAAAGTGTCAAAACCAGAAATGCAGGACAGGCCATGGAGAAATGGGAGCCTTGCTACGCTGATGGGCGGGCTGTAAATTGCCAACAGCCACTCTGGAGAAGTGTACGGTGTGTCCTGAAACATCGAAAAAACTCAGCTTAGAGAGCATAGGGCACTTCCACTCATGGGCGTATAAATTGGGAAAACTAAAAATCAGCAAGACACAGGCACCCCAACGTTTAGGGCTGCTCTGTTGACAAGAACCTCCACTTCGTTACACCTGAATCATCCCAGGAAAGAGAAGAATGGATAAAGAAGTTGTGGTCCTTATGTACAATGGAATATCACTCAGCCATGAAATCAACGTCATAAGGCTAGGAGCAGCATGATGAGTGGATATAGGTACGACGATTCTAAGTGAAATAGGTCACACAGAAAAAGACACTTATCATAAGATATCACTTATAGAGGGAATGTAAAAACCGCTACCCTTGAACTGAATTACAAAACAGAACAGAGTTGCACGTTTAGAAAACACACTATGGCTGCTTAACGGGAAAGGTGAGGTGGGGTGATGCATAAAACAAGGGTTTCAAATTAGCTCAGATACCGTTCCATAAACCCAATATGTAATAGACAAGACCTACTCCTTGCTCAGTGAACTGGACTCAACACCCCCTATTCACCGCCCAAGAATATATTTGACTAGTAAGAATCTTAAAACCTATGTATTGCTATCTCTCTGTAAGTGAGTCAAGTGGGTGTAAAGCGGCATAAACACAGCAGTGCAAAGCAGCTAAACCCTATTATAAAAATCAATTACTTTTAAAGACCCGTGAAACAAAGACAGTGAAAGAGAGAGAAATTCTTACAAAATTCTTTCAGGGGCTGCGATGCCACCTGGATTGACCATATCTAGACCCACAGCTGACTGAGACATAAGGGTGGACACTCTTGGGGCTGAGAGGTTTGGTGAGGTTGGGTGAGCTAACGCAGACCCTGTAAAGTAATACGGCGTGGTACCCATCCCATGGGTCCCAAATCTCCAGGTTCAAGGGCATCTTCCTACATCGAAAACATGCATGAGAAACCCAGAAGATGGTACACCTTGTGATCGGGAAAGGTTTCTAAAACGCACCTCATTTCTCATCTCCTTGTGCTCCGGTTCGCCATTCCAGCCGCTTTACTAGCAATCTCCCTCCTTGGAGAATCAGCACCTTTAACCTCCTGTTCCGTACAGGTTGCAATTTGTCCTGAGGATGAACGGGAAGAGGGGGAACCAATGAGAGACTAGCTCTAGGTGTTGGGACAGGCACAGGTCACTCTATTTTCCCATCAGGAAGAAGAATTAACCACAGGCTCAGCCTGCCGCCCGGAGCCAGAATAGGGCCTGAAGCAATCCTGCGCTTTTGCGGCCAGCTCCCAAGAAAGCGAGTTGAGAAATGGAGCTCAGGGGCACTGCAATTCACAGACCTGCAGTGTTAGAAATGATAACTCTCGTCCACAAATATATTGAGGGAAGGCAACGAAGAGGATTTGAAAGCAAGGCAGAATTGCAGGAAACAGATTTCAGGAGGTAGATTCGAATCGCCTTTAAAGCACAGGAAAAGCGGCAAAACCTCGACTATGATGCCCTTGGCCAAAAAGGGCGTATGCGTTTTTTCCTGAATATATTCAGGAAAAAACGCATACGCCCTTTTTGGCCAACCAAGCAACCTGCAAAGGCAAATCAGCGCTACAAAGAAGTCTCGCTTCCCATCGGTCAAAAGGGCCATGCTGAATAACGTGTCAAAACCAGAAATGCAGGACAGGCCATGGAGAAATGGGAGCCTTGCTACGCTGATGGGCGGGCTGTAAATTGCCAACAGCCACTCTGGAGAAGTGTACGGTGTGTCCTGAAACATCGAAAAAACTCAGCTTAGAGAGCATAGGGCACTTCCACTCATGGGCGTATAAATTGGGAAAACTAAAAATCAGCAAGACACAGGCACCCCAAAGTTTAGGGCTGCTCTGTTGACAAGAACCTCCCCTTCGTTACACCTGAAACATCCCAGGAAAGCGAAGAATGGATAAAGAAGTTGTGGTCCTTATGTACAATGGAATATCACTCAGCCATGAAATCAACGTCATAATGCTAGGAGCAGCATGATGAGTGGATATAGGTACGACGATTCTAAGTGAAATAGGTCACACAGAAAAAGACACTTATCATAAGATATCACTTATAGAGGGAATGTAAAAACCACTACCCTTGAACTGAATTACAAAACAGAACAGATTCGCACGTTTAGAAAACACACTATGGCTGCTTAACGGGAAAGGTGAGGTGGGGTGATGCATAAAACAAGGGTTTCAAATTAGCTCAGATACCGTTCCATAAACCCAATATGTAATAGACAAGACCTACTCCTTGCTCAGTGAACTGGACTCAACACCCCCTATTCACCGCCCAAGAATATATTTGACTAGTAAGAATCTTAAAACCTATGTATTGCTATCTCTCTGTAAGTGAGTCAAGTGGGTGTAAAGCGGCATAAACACAGCAGTGCACAGCAGCTAAACCCCATTATAAAAATCAATTACTTTTAAAGACCCGTGAAACAAAGACAGTGAAAGAGAGAGAAATTCTTACAAAATTCGTTCAGGGGCTGCGATGCCACCTGGATTGACCATATCTAGACCCACAGCTGACTGAGACATAAGGGTGGACACTCTTGGGGCTGAGAGGTTTGTTGAGGTTGGGTGAGCTAACGCAGACCCTTTAAAGTAATACGGCGTGGTACCCATCCCATGGGTCCCAAATCTCCAGGTTCAAGGGCATCTTCCTACATTGAAAACATGCATGAGAAACCCAGAAGATGGTACACCGTGTGATCGGGAAAGGTTTCTAAAACGCACCTCATTTCTCATCTCCTTGTGCTCCGGTTCGCCATTCCAGCCGCTTTACTAGCAATCTCCCTCCTTGGAGAATCAGCACCTTTAACCTCCTGTTCCGTACAGGTTGCAATATGTCCTGAGGATGAACGGGAAGAGGGGGAACCAATGAGAGACTAGCTCTAGGTGTTGGGACAGGCACAGGTCACTCTATTTTCCCATCAGGAAGAAGAATCAAGCACAGGCTCAGCCTGCCGCCCGGAGCCAGAATAGGGCCTGAAGCAATCCTGCGCTTTTGCGGCCAGTTCCCAAGAAAGCGAGTTGAAAAATGGAGCTCAGGGGCACTGCAATTCACAGACCTGCACAGTTAGAAAGGATAACTCTCGTCCACAAATATATTGAGGGAAGGCAACGAAGAGGATTTGAAAGCAAGGCAGAATTGCAGGAAACAGATTTCAGGAGGTAGATTCGAATCGCCTTTAAAGCACAGGAAAAGCGGCAAAACCTCGACAATGATGCCCTTGGCCAAAAAGGGCGTATGCGTTTTTTCCTGAATATATTCAGGAAAAAACGCATACGCCCTTTTCGGCCAACCAAGCAACCTGGAAAGGCAAATCAGCGCTACAAACAAGTCTCGCTTCCCATCGGTCCAAAGGGCCATGCTGAATAAAGTGTCAAAACCAGAAATGCAGGACAGGCCATGGAGAAATGGGAGCCTTGCTACGCTGATGGGCGGGCTGTAAATTGCCAACAGCCACTCTGGAGAAGTGTACGGTGTGTCCTGAAACATCAAAAAAACTCAGCTTAGAGAGCATAGGGCACTTCCACTCATGGGCGTATAAATTGGGAAAACTAAAAATCAGCAAGACACAGGCACCCCAAAGTTTAGGGCTGCTCTGTTGACAAGAAACTCCACTTCGTTACACCTTAAACATCCCAGGAAAGAGAAGAATGGATAAAGAAGTTGTGGTCCTTATGTACAATGGAATATCACTCAGCCATGAAATCAACGTCATAAGGCTAGGAGCAGCATGATGAGTGGATATAGGTGCGACGATTCTAAGTGAAATAGGTCACACAGAAAAAGACCCTTATCATAAGATATCACTTACAGAGGGAATGTAAAAACCGCTACCCTTGAACTGAATTACAAAACAGAACAGAGTCGCACGTTTAGAAAACACACTATGGCTGCTTAACGGGAAAGGTGAGGTGGGGTGATGCATAAAACAAGGGTTTCAAATTAGCTCAGATACCGTTCCATAAACCCAATATGTAATAGACAAGACCTACTCCTTGCTCAGTGAACTGGACTCAACACGCCCTATTCACCGCCCAAGAATATATTTGACTAGTAAGAATCTTAAAACCTATGTATTGCTATCTCTCTGTAAGTGAGTCAAGTGGGTGTAAAGCGGCATAAACACAGCAGTGCAAAGCAGCTAAACCCCATTATAAAAATCAATTACTTTTAAAGACCCGTGAAACAAAGACAGTGAAAGAGAGAGAAATTCTTACAAAATTCGTTCAGGGGCTGCGATGCCACCTGGATTGACCATATCTAGACCCACAGCTGACTGAGCCATAAGGGTGGACACTCTTGGGGCTGAGAGGTTTGGTGAGGTTGGGTGAGCTAACGCAGACCCTTTAAAGTATTACGGCGTGGTACCCATCCCATGGGTCCCAAATCTCCAGGTTCAAGGGCATATTCCTACATCGAAAACATGCATGAGAAACTCAGAAGATGGTACACCGTGTGATCGGGAAAGGTTTCTAAAACGCACCTCATTTCTCATCTCCTTGTGCTCCGGTTCGCCATTCCAGCCTCTTTACTAGCAATCTCCCTCCTTGGAGAATCAGCACCTTTAACCTCCTGTTCCGTACAGGTTGCAATTTGTCCTGAGGATGAACGGGAAGAGGGGGAACCAATGAGAGACTAGCTCTAGGTGTTGGGACAGGCACAGGTCACTCTATTTTCCCATCAGGAAGAAGAATTAACCACAGGCTCAGCCTGCCGCCCGGAGCCAGAATAGGGCCTGAAGCAATCCTGTGCTTTTGCGGCCAGCTCCCAAGAAAGCGAGTTGAGAAATGGAGCTCAGGGGCACTGCAATTCACAGACCTGCACAGTTAGAAATGATAACTCTCGTCCACAAATATATTGAGGGAAGGCAACGAAGAGGATTTGAAAGCAAGGCAGAATTGCAGGAAACAGATTTCAGGAGGTAGATTCGAATCGCCTTTAAAGCACAGGAAAAGCGGCAAAACCTCGACAATGATGCCCTTGGCCAAAAAGGGCGTATGCGTTTTTTCCTGAATATATTCAGGAAAAAACGCATACGCCCTTTTTGGCCAACCAAGCAACCTGCAAAGGCAAATCAGCGCTACAAAGAAGTCTCGCTTCCCATCGGTCAAAAGGGCCATGCTGAATAAAGTGTCAAAACCAGAAATGCAGGACAGGCCATGGAGAAATGGGAGCCTTGCTACGCTGATGGGCGGGCTGTAAATTGCCAACAGCCACTCTGGAGAAGTGTACGGTGTGTCCTGAAACATCGAAAAAACTCAGCTTAGAGAGCATAGGGCACTTCCACTCATGGGCGTATAAATTGGGAAAACTAAAAATCAGCAAGACACAGGCACCCCAAAGTTTAGGGCTGCTCTGTTGACAAGAACCTCCACTTCGTTACACCTGAAACATCCCAGGAAAGAGAAGAATGGATAAAGAAGTTGTGGTCCTTATGTACAATGGAATATCACTCAGCCATGAAATCAACGTCATAAGGCTAGGAGCAGCATGATGAGTGGATATAGGTACGACGATTCTAAGTGAAATAGGTCACACAGAAAAAGACCCTTATCATAAGATATCACTTACAGAGGGAATGTAAAAACCGCTACCCTTGAACTGAATTACAAAACAGAACAGAGTCGCACGTTTAGAAAACACACTATGGCTGCTTAACGGGAAAGGTGACGTGGGGTGATGCATAAAACAAGGGTTTCAAATTAGCTCAGATACCGTTCCATAAACCCAATATGTAATAGACAAGACCTACTCCTTGCTCAGTGAACTGGACTCAACACCCCCTAGTCACCGCCCAAGAATATATTTGACTAGTAAGAATCTTAAAACCTATGTATTGCTATCTCTCTGTAAGTGAGTCAAGTGGGTGTAAAGCGGCATAAACACAGCAGTGCAAAGCAGCTAAACCCCATTATAAAAATCAATTACTTTTAAAAACCCGTGAAACAAAGACAGTGAAAGAGAGAGAAATTCTTACAAAATTCGTTCAGGGGCTGCGATGCCACCTGGATTGACCATATCTAGACCCACAGCTGACTGAGCCATAAGGGTGGACACTCTTGGGGCTGAGAGGTTTGGTGAGGTTGGGTGACCTAACGCAGACCCTTTAAAGTAATACGGCGTGGTACCCATCCCATGGGTCCCAAATCTCCAGGTTCAAGGGCATCTTCCTACATCGAAAACATGCATGAGAAACCCAGAAGATGGTACACCGTGTGATCGGGAAAGGTTTCTAAAACGCACCTCATTTCTCATCTCCTTGTGCTCCGGTTCGCCATTCCAGCCGCTTTACTAGCAATCTCCCTCCTTGGAGAATCAGCACCTTTAACCTCCTGTTCCGTACAGGTTGCAATTTGTCCTGAGGATGAACGGGAAGAGGGGGAACCAATGAGAGACTAGCTCTAGGTGTTGGGACAGGCACAGGTCACTCTATTTTCCCATCAGGAAGAAGAATTAACCACAGGCTCAGCCTGCCGCCCCGAGCCAGAATAGGGCCTGAAGCAATCCTGCGCTTTTGCGGCCAGCTCCCAAGAAAGCGAGTTGAGAAATGGAGCGCAGGGGCACTGCAATTCACAGACCTGCACAGTTAGAAATGATAACTCTCGTCCACAAATATATTGAGGGAAGGCAACGAAGAGAATTTGAAAGCAAGGCAGAATTGCAGGAAACAGATTTCAGGAGGTAGATTCGAATCGCCTTTAAAGCACAGGAAAAGCGGCAAAACCTCGACAATGATGCCCTTGGCCAAAAAGGGCGTATGCGTTTTTTCCTGAATATATTCAGGAAAAAAAGCATACGCCCTTTTTGGCCAACCAAGCAACCTGCAAAGGCAAATCAGCGCTACAAAGAAGTCTCGCTTCCCATCGGTCAAAAGGGCCATGCTGAATAAAGTGTCAAAACCAGAAATGCAGGACAGGCCATGGAGAAATGGGAGCCTTGCTACGCTGATGGGCGGGCTGTAAATTGCCAACAGCCACTCTGGAGAAGTGTACGGTGTGTCCTGAAACATCGAAAAAACTCAGCTTAGAGAGCATAGGGCACTTCCACTCATGGGCGTATAAATTGGGAAAACTAAAAATCAGCAAGACACAGGCACCCCAAAGTTTAGGGCTGCTCTGTTGACAAGAACCTCCCCTTCGTTACACCTGAAACATCCCAGGAAAGCGAAGAATGGATAAAGAAGTTGTGGTCCTTATGTACAATGGAATATCACTCAGCCATGAAATCAACGTCATAATGCTAGGAGCAGCATGATGAGTGGATATAGGTACGACGATTCTAAGTGAAATAGGTCACACAGAAAAAGACACTTATCATAAGATATCACTTATAGAGGGAATGTAAAAACCACTACCCTTGAACTGAATTACAAAACAGAACAGATTCGCACGTTTAGAAAACACACTATGGCTGCTTAACGGGAAAGGTGAGGTGGGGTGATGCATAAAACAAGGGTTTCAAATTAGCTCAGATACCGTTCCATAAACCCAATATGTAATAGACAAGACCTACTCCTTGCTCAGTGAACTGGACTCAACACGCCCTATTCACCGCCCAAGAATATATTTGACTAGTAAGAATCTTAAAACCTATGTATTGCTATCTCTCTGTAAGTGAGTCAAGTGGGTGTAAAGCGGCATAAACACAGCAGTGCAAAGCAGCTAAACCCCATTATAAAAATCAATTACTTTTAAAGACCCGTGAAACAAAGACAGTGAAAGAGAGAGAAATTCTTACAAAATTCGTTCAGGGGCTGCGATGCCACCTGGATTGACCATATCTAGACCCACAGCTGACTGAGCCATAAGGGTGGACACTCTTGGGGCTGAGAGGTTTGGTGAGGTTGGGTGAGCTAACGCAGACCCTTTAAAGTATTACGGCGTGGTACCCATCCCATGGGTCCCAAATCTCCAGGTTCAAGGGCATATTCCTACATCGAAAACATGCATGAGAAACTCAGAAGATGGTACACCGTGTGATCGGGAAAGGTTTCTAAAACGCACCTCATTTCTCATCTCCCTGTGCTCCGGTTCGCCATTCCAGCCGCTTTACTAGCAATCTCCCTCCTTGGAGAATCAGCACCTTTAACCTCCTGTTCCGTACAGGTTGCAATTTGTCCTGAGGATGAACGGGAAGAGGGGGAACCAATGAGAGACTAGCTCTAGGTGTTGGGACAGGCACAGGTCACTCTATTTTCCCATCAGGAAGAAGAATTAACCACAGGCTCAGCCTGCCGCCCGGAGCCAGAATAGGGCCTGAAGCAATCCTGTGCTTTTGCGGCCAGCTCCCAAGAAAGCGAGTTGAGAAATGGAGCTCAGGGGCACTGCAATTCACAGACCTGCACAGTTAGAAATGATAACTCTCGTCCACAAATATATTGAGGGAAGGCAACGAAGAGGATTTGAAAGCAAGGCAGAATTGCAGGAAACAGATTTCAGGAGGTAGATTCGAATCGCCTTTAAAGCACAGGAAAAGCGGCAAAACCTCGACAATGATGCCCTTGGCCAAAAAGGGCGTATGCGTTTTTTCCTGAATATATTCAGGAAAAAACGCATACGCCCTTTTTGGCCAACCAAGCAACCTGCAAAGGCAAATCAGCGCTACAAAGAAGTCTCGCTTCCCATCGGTCAAAAGGGCCATGCTGAATAAAGTGTCAAAACCAGAAATGCAGGACAGGCCATGGAGAAATGGGAGCCTTGCTACGCTGATGGGCGGGCTGTAAATTGCCAACAGCCACTCTGGAGAAGTGTACGGTGTGTCCTGAAACATCGAAAAAACTCAGCTTAGAGAGCATAGGGCACTTCCACTCATGGGCGTATAAATTGGGAAAACTAAAAATCAGCAAGACACAGGCACCCCAAAGTTTAGGGCTGCTCTGTTGACAAGAACCTCCACTTCGTTACACCTGAAACATCCCAGGAAAGAGAAGAATGGATAAAGAAGTTGTGGTCCTTATGTACAATGGAATATCACTCAGCCATGAAATCAACGTCATAAGGCTAGGAGCAGCATGATGAGTGGATATAGGTACGACGATTCTAAGTGAAATAGGTCACACAGAAAAAGACCCTTATCATAAGATATCACTTACAGAGGGAATGTAAAAACCGCTACCCTTGAACTGAATTACAAAACAGAACAGAGTCGCACGTTTAGAAAACACACTATGGCTGCTTAACGGGAAAGGTGACGTGGGGTGATGCATAAAACAAGGGTTTCAAATTAGCTCAGATACCGTTCCATAAACCCAATATGTAATAGACAAGACCTACTCCTTGCTCAGTGAACTGGACTCAACACCCCCTAGTCACCGCCCAAGAATATATTTGACTAGTAAGAATCTTAAAACCTATGTATTGCTATCTCTCTGTAAGTGAGTCAAGTGGGTGTAAAGCGGCATAAACACAGCAGTGCAAAGCAGCTAAACCCCATTATAAAAATCAATTACTTTTAAAAACCCGTGAAACAAAGACAGTGAAAGAGAGAGAAATTCTTACAAAATTCGTTCAGGGGCTGCGATGCCACCTGGATTGACCATATCTAGACCCACAGCTGACTGAGCCATAAGGGTGGACACTCTTGGGGCTGAGAGGTTTGGTGAGGTTGGGTGACCTAACGCAGACCCTTTAAAGTAATACGGCGTGGTACCCATCCCATGGGTCCCAAATCTCCAGGTTCAAGGGCATCTTCCTACATCGAAAACATGCATGAGAAACCCAGAAGATGGTACACCGTGTGATCGGGAAAGGTTTCTAAAACGCACCTCATTTCTCATCTCCTTGTGCTCCGGTTCGCCATTCCAGCCGCTTTACTAGCAATCTCCCTCCTTGGAGAATCAGCACCTTTAACCTCCTGTTCCGTACAGGTTGCAATTTGTCCTGAGGATGAACGGGAAGAGGGGGAACCAATGAGAGACTAGCTCTAGGTGTTGGGACAGGCACAGGTCACTCTATTTTCCCATCAGGAAGAAGAATTAACCACAGGCTCAGCCTGCCGCCCCGAGCCAGAATAGGGCCTGAAGCAATCCTGCGCTTTTGCGGCCAGCTCCCAAGAAAGCGAGTTGAGAAATGGAGCGCAGGGGCACTGCAATTCACAGACCTGCACAGTTAGAAATGATAACTCTCGTCCACAAATATATTGAGGGAAGGCAACGAAGAGAATTTGAAAGCAAGGCAGAATTGCAGGAAACAGATTTCAGGAGGTAGATTCGAATCGCCTTTAAAGCACAGGAAAAGCGGCAAAACCTCGACAATGATGCCCTTGGCCAAAAAGGGCGTATGCGTTTTTTCCTGAATATATTCAGGAAAAAAAGCATACGCCCTTTTTGGCCAACCAAGCAACCTGCAAAGGCAAATCAGCGCTACAAAGAAGTCTCGCTTCCCATCGGTCAAAAGGGCCATGCTGAATAAAGTGTCAAAACCAGAAATGCAGGACAGGCCATGGAGAAATGGGAGCCTTGCTACGCTGATGGGCGGGCTGTAAATTGCCAACAGCCACTCTGGAGAAGTGTACGGTGTGTCCTGAAACATCGAAAAAACTCAGCTTAGAGAGCATAGGGCACTTCCACTCATGGGCGTATAAATTGGGAAAACTAAAAATCAGCAAGACACAGGCACCCCAAAGTTTAGGGCTGCTCTGTTGACAAGAACCTCCCCTTCGTTACACCTGAAACATCCCAGGAAAGCGAAGAATGGATAAAGAAGTTGTGGTCCTTATGTACAATGGAATATCACTCAGCCATGAAATCAACGTCATAATGCTAGGAGCAGCATGATGAGTGGATATAGGTACGACGATTCTAAGTGAAATAGGTCACACAGAAAAAGACACTTATCATAAGATATCACTTATAGAGGGAATGTAAAAACCACTACCCTTGAACTGAATTACAAAACAGAACAGATTCGCACGTTTAGAAAACACACTATGGCTGCTTAACGGGAAAGGTGAGGTGGGGTGATGCATAAAACAAGGGTTTCAAATTAGCTCAGATACCGTTCCATAAACCCAATATGTAATAGACAAGACCTACTCCTTGCTCAGTGAACTGGACTCAACACCCCCTATTCACCGCCCAAGAATATATTTGACTAGTAAGAATCTTAAAACCTATGTATTGCTATCTCTCTGTAAGTGAGTCAAGTGGGTGTAAAGCGGCATAAACACAGCAGTGCACAGCAGCTAAACCCCATTATAAAAATCAATTACTTTTAAAGACCCGTGAAACAAAGACAGTGAAAGAGAGAGAAATTCTTACAAAATTCGTTCAGGGGCTGCGATGCCACCTGGATTGACCATATCTAGACCCACAGCTGACTGAGACATAAGGGTGGACACTCTTGGGGCTGAGAGGTTTGGTGAGGTTGGGTGAGCTAACTCAGACCCTGTAAAATAATACGGCGTGGTACCCATCCCATGGGTCCCAAATCTCCAGGTTCAAGGGCATCTTCCTACATCGAAAACATGCATGAGAAACCCAGAAGATGGTACACCGTGTGATCGGGAAAGGTTTCTAAAACGCACCTCATTTCTCATCTCCTTTTGCTCCGGTTCGCCATTCCAGCCACTTTACTAGCAATCTCCCTCCTTGGAGAATCAGCACCTTTAACCTCCTGTTCCGTACAGGTTGCAATTTGTCCTGAGGATGAACGGGAAGAGGGGGAACCAATGAGAGACTAGCTCTAGGTGTTGGGACAGGCACAGGTCACTCTATTTTCCCATCAGGAAGAAGAATTAACCACAGGCTCAGCCTGCCGCCCGGAGCCAGAATAGGGCCTGAAGCAATCCTGCGCTTTTGCGGCCAGCTCCCAAGAAAGCGAGTTGAGAAATGGAGCTCAGGGGCACTGCAATTCACAGACCTGCACAGTTAGAAATGATAACTCTCGTCCACAAATATATTGAGGGAAGGCAACGAAGAGGATTTGAAAGCAAGGCAGAATTGCAGGAAACAGATTTCAGGAGGTAGATTCGAATCGCCTTTAAAGCACAGGAAAAGCGGCAAAACCTCGACAATGATGCCCTTGGCCAAAAAGGGCGTATGCGTTTTTTCCTGAATATATTCAGGAAAAAAAGCATACGCCCTTTTTGGCCAACCAAGCAACCTGCAAAGGCAAATCAGCGCTACAAAGAAGTCTCGCTTCCCATCGGTCAAAAGGGCCATGCTGAATAAAGTGTCAAAACCAGAAATGCAGGACAGGCCATGGAGAAATGGGAGCCTTGCTACGCTGATGGGCGGGCTGTAAATTGCCAACAGCCACTCTGGAGAAGTGTACGGTGTGTCCTGAAACATCTAAAAAACTCAGCTTAGAGAGCATAGGGCACTTCCACTCATGGGCGTATAAATTGGGAAAACTAAAAATCAGCAAGACACAGGCACCCCAAAGTTTAGGGCTGCTCTGTTGACAAGAACCTCCACTTCGTTACACCTGAATCATCCCAGGAAAGAGAAGAATGGATAAAGAAGTTGTGGTCCTTATGTACAATGGAATATCACTCAGCCATGAAATCAACGTCATAAGGCTAGGAGCAGCATGATGAGTGGATATAGGTACGACGATTCTAAGTGAAATAGGTCACACAGAAAAAGACACTTATCATAAGATATCACTTATAGAGGGAATGTAAAAACCGCTACCCTTGAACTGAATTACAAAACAAAACAGAGTCGCACGTTTAGAAAACACACTATGGCTGCTTAACGGGAAAGGTGAGGTGGGGTGATGCATAAAACAAGGGTTTCAAATTAGCTCAGATACCGTTCCATAAACCCAATATGTAATAGACAAGACCTACTCCTTGCTCAGTGAACTGGACTCAACACCCCCTATTCACCGCCCAAGAATATATTTGACTAGTAAGAATCTTAAAACCTATGTATTGCTATCTCTCTGTAAGTGAGTCAAGTGGGTGTAAAGCGGCATAAACACAGCAGTGCAAAGCAGCTAAACCCTATTATAAAAATCAATTACTTTTAAAGACCCGTGAAACAAAGACAGTGAAAGAGAGAGAAATTCTTACAAAATTCTTTCAGGGGCTGCGATGCCACCTGGATTGACCATATCTAGACCCACAGCTGACTGAGACATAAGGGTGGACACTCTTGGGGCTGAGAGGTTTGGTGAGGTTGGGTGAGCTAACGCAGACCCTGTAAAGTAATACGGCGTGGTACCCATCCCATGGGTCCCAAATCTCCAGGGTCAAGGGCATCTTCCTACATCGAAAACATGCATGAGAAACCCAGAAGATGGTACACCGTGTGATCGGGAAAGGTTTCTAAAACGCACCTCATTTCTCATCTCCTTGTGCTCCGGTTCGCCATTCCAGCCGCTTTACTAGCAATCTCCCTCCTTGGAGAATCAGCACCTTTAACCTCCTGTTCCGTACAGGTTGCAATTTGTCCTGAGGATGAACGGGAAGAGGGGGAACCAATGAGAGACTAGCTCTAGGTGTTGGGACAGGCACAGGTCACTCTATTTTCCCATCAGGAAGAAGAATTAACCACAGGCTCAGCCTGCCGCCCGGAGCCAGAATAGGGCCTGAAGCAATCCTGCGCTTTTGCGGCCAGCTCCCAAGAAAGCGAGTTGAGAAATGGAGCTCAGGGGCACTGCAATTCACAGACCTGCAGTGTTAGAAATGATAACTCTCGTCCACAAATATATTGAGGGAAGGCAACGAAGAGGATTTGAAAGCAAGGCAGAATTGCAGGAAACAGATTTCAGGAGGTAGATTCGAATCGCCTTTAAAGCACAGGAAAAGCGGCAAAACCTCGACTATGATGCCCTTGGCCAAAAAGGGCGTATGCGTTTTTTCCTGAATATATTCAGGAAAAAACGCATACGCCCTTTTTGGCCAACCAAGCAACCTGCAAAGGCAAATCAGCGCTACAAAGAAGTCTCGCTTCCCATCGGTCAAAAGGGCCATGCTGAATAAAGTGTCAAAACCAGAAATGCAGGACAGGCCATGGAGAAATGGGAGCCTTGCTACGCTGATGGGCGGGCTGTAAATTGCCAACAGCCACTCTGGAGAAGTGTACGGTGTGTCCTGAAACATCGAAAAAACTCAGCTTAGAGAGCATAGGGCACTTCCACTCATGGGCGTATAAATTGGGAAAACTAAAAATCAGCAAGACACAGGCACCCCAAAGTTTAGGGCTGCTCTGTTGACAAGAACCTCCCCTTCGTTACACCAGAAACATCCCAGGAAAGCGAAGAATGGATAAAGAAGTTGTGGTCCTTATGTACAATGGAATATCACTCAGCCATGAAATCAACGTCATAATGCTAGGAGCAGCATGATGAGTGGATATAGGTACGACGATTCTAAGTGAAATAGGTCACACAGAAAAAGACACTTATCATAAGATATCACTTATAGAGGGAATGTAAAAACCACTACCCTTGAACTGAATTACAAAACAGAACAGAGTCGCACGTTTAGAAAACACACTATGGCTGCTTAACGGGAAAGGTGAGGTGGGGTGATGCATAAAACAAGGGTTTCAAATTAGCTCAGATACCGTTCCATAAACCCAATATGTAATAGACAAGACCTACTCCTTGCTCAGTGAACTGGACTCAACACCCCCTATTCACCGCCCAAGAATATATTTGACTAGTAAGAATCTTAAAACCTATGTATTGCTATCTCTCTGTAAGTGAGTCAAGTGGGTGTAAAGCGGCATAAACACAGCAGTGCACAGCAGCTAAACCCCATTATAAAAATCAATTACTTTTAAAGACCCGTGAAACAAAGACAGTGAAAGAGAGAGAAATTCTTACAAAATTCGTTCAGGGGCTGCGATGCCACCTGGATTGACCATATCTAGACCCACAGCTGACTGAGACATAAGGGTGGACACTCTTGGGGCTGAGAGGTTTGGTGAGGTTGGGTGAGCTAACTCAGACCCTGTAAAATAATACGGCGTGGTACCCATCCCATGGGTCCCAAATCTCCAGGTTCAAGGGCATCTTCCTACATCGAAAACATGCATGAGAAACCCAGAAGATGGTACACCGTGTGATCGGGAAAGGTTTCTAAAACGCACCTCATTTCTCATCTCCTTTTGCTCCGGTTCGCCATTCCAGCCACTTTACTAGCAATCTCCCTCCTTGGAGAATCAGCACCTTTAACCTCCTGTTCCGTACAGGTTGCAATTTGTCCTGAGGATGAACGGGAAGAGGGGGAACCAATGAGAGACTAGCTCTAGGTGTTGGGACAGGCACAGGTCACTCTATTTTCCCATCAGGAAGAAGAATTAACCACAGGCTCAGCCTGCCGCCCGGAGCCAGAATAGGGCCTGAAGCAATCCTGCGCTTTTGCGGCCAGCTCCCAAGAAAGCGAGTTGAGAAATGGAGCTCAGGGGCACTGCAATTCACAGACCTGCAGTGTTAGAAATGATAACTCTCGTCCACAAATATATTGAGGGAAGGCAACGAAGAGGATTTGAAAGCAAGGCAGAATTGCAGGAAACAGATTTCAGGAGGTAGATTCGAATCGCCTTTAAAGCACAGGAAAAGCGGCAAAACCTCGACTATGATGCCCTTGGCCAAAAAGGGCGTATGCGTTTTTTCCTGAATATATTCAGGAAAAAACGCATACGCCCTTTTTGGCCAACCAAGCAACCTGCAAAGGCAAATCAGCGCTACAAAGAAGTCTCGCTTCCCATCGGTCAAAAGGGCCATGCTGAATAAAGTGTCAAAACCAGAAATGCAGGACAGGCCATGGAGAAATGGGAGCCTTGCTACGCTGATGGGCGGGCTGTAAATTGCCAACAGCCACTCTGGAGAAGTGTACGGTGTGTCCTGAAACATCGAAAAAACTCAGCTTAGAGAGCATAGGGCACTTCCACTCATGGGCGTATAAATTGGGAAAACTAAAAATCAGCAAGACACAGGCACCCCAAAGTTTAGGGCTGCTCTGTTGACAAGAACCTCCCCTTCGTTACACCAGAAACATCCCAGGAAAGCGAAGAATGGATAAAGAAGTTGTGGTCCTTATGTACAATGGAATATCACTCAGCCATGAAATCAACGTCATAATGCTAGGAGCAGCATGATGAGTGGATATAGGTACGACGATTCTAAGTGAAATAGGTCACACAGAAAAAGACACTTATCATAAGATATCACTTATAGAGGGAATGTAAAAACCACTACCCTTGAACTGAATTACAAAACAGAACAGATTCGCACGTTTAGAAAACACACTATGGCTGCTTAACGGGAAAGGTGAGGTGGGGTGATGCATAAAACAAGGGTTTCAAATTAGCTCAGATACCGTTCCATAAACCCAATATGTAATACACAAGACCTACTCCTTGCTCAGTGAACTGGACTCAACACCCCCTATTCACCGCCCAAGAATATATTTGACTAGTAAGAATCTTAAAACCTATGTATTGCTATCTCTCTGTAAGTGAGTCAAGTGGGTGTAAAGCGGCATAAACACAGCAGTGCACAGCAGCTAAACCCCATTATAAAAATCAATTACTTTTAAAGACCCGTGAAACAAAGACAGTGAAAGAGAGAGAAATTCTTACAAAATTCGTTCAGGGGCTGCGATGCCACCTGGATTGACCATATCTAGACCCACAGCTGACTGAGACATAAGGGTGGACACTCTTGGGGCTGAGAGGTTTGGTGAGGTTGGGTGAGCTAACTCAGACCCTGTAAAATAATACGGCGTGGTACCCATCCCATGGGTCCCAAATCTCCAGGTTCAAGGGCATCTTCCTACATCGAAAACATGCATGAGAAACCCAGAAGATGGTACACCGTGTGATCGGGAAAGGTTTCTAAAACGCACCTCATTTCTCATCTCCTTTTGCTCCGGTTCGCCATTCCAGCCACTTTACTAGCAATCTCCCTCCTTGGAGAATCAGCACCTTTAACCTCCTGTTCCGTACAGGTTGCAATTTGTCCTGAGGATGAACGGGAAGAGGGGGAACCAATGAGAGACTAGCTCTAGGTGTTGGGACAGGCACAGGTCACTCTATTTTCCCATCAGGAAGAAGAATTAACCACAGGCTCAGCCTGCCGCCCGGAGCCAGAATAGGGCCTGAAGCAATCCTGCGCTTTTGCGGCCAGTTCCCAAGAAAGCGAGTTGAAAAATGGAGCTCAGGGGCACTGCAATTCACAGACCTGCACAGTTAGAAATGATAACTCTCGTCCACAAATATATTGAGGGAAGGCAACGAAGAGGATTTGAAAGCAAGGCAGAATTGCAGGAAACAGATTTCAGGAGGTAGATTCGAATCGCCTTTAAAGCACAGGAAAAGCGGCAAAACCTCGACAATGATGCCCTTGGCCAAAAAGGGCGTATGCGTTTTTTCCTGAATATATTCAGGAAAAAACGCATACGCCCTTTTTGGCCAACCAAGCAACCTGGAAAGGCAAATCAGCGCTACAAAGAAGTCTCGCTTCCCATCGGTCCAAACGGCCATGCTGAATAAAGTGTCAAAACCAGAAATGCAGGACAGGCCATGGAGAAATGGGAGCCTTGCTACGCTGATGGGCGGGCTGTAAATTGCCAACAGCCACTCTGGAGAAGTGTACGGTGTGTCCTGAAACATCTAAAAAACTCAGCTTAGAGAGCATAGGGCACTTCCACTCATGGGCGTATAAATTGGGAAAACTAAAAATCAGCAAGACACAGGCACCCCAAAGTTTAGGGCTGCTCTGTTGACAAGAACCTCCACTTCGTTACACCTGAATCATCCCAGGAAAGAGAAGAATGGATAAAGAAGTTGTGGTCCTTATGTACAATGGAATATCACTCAGCCATGAAATCAACGTCATAAGGCTAGGAGCAGCATGATGAGTGGATATAGGTACGACGATTCTAAGTGAAATAGGTCACACAGAAAAAGACACTTATCATAAGATATCACTTATAGAGGGAATGTAAAAACCGCTACCCTTGAACTGAATTACAAAACAAAACAGAGTCGCACGTTTAGAAAACACACTATGGCTGCTTAACGGGAAAGGTGAGGTGGGGTGATGCATAAAACAAGGGTTTCAAATTAGCTCAGATACCGTTCCATAAACCCAATATGTAATAGACAAGACCTACTCCTTGCTCAGTGAACTGGACTCAACACCCCCTATTCACCGCCCAAGAATATATTTGACTAGTAAGAATCTTAAAACCTATGTATTGCTATCTCTCTGTAAGTGAGTCAAGTGGGTGTAAAGTGGCATAAACACAGCAGTGCAAAGCAGCTAAACCCTATTATAAAAATCAATTACTTTTAAAGACCCGTGAAACAAAGACAGTGAAAGAGAGAGAAATTCTTACAAAATTCTTTCAGGGGCTGCGATGCCACCTGGATTGACCATATCTAGACCCACAGCTGACTGAGACATAAGGGTGGACACTCTTGGGGCTGAGAGGTTTGGTGAGGTTGGGTGAGCTAACGCAGACCCTGTAAAGTAATACGGCGTGGTACCCATCCCATGGGTCCCAAATCTCCAGGTTCAAGGGCATCTTCCTACATCGAAAACATGCATGAGAAACCCAGAAGATGGTACACCGTGTGATCGGGAAAGGTTTCTAAAACGCACCTCATTTCTCATCTCCTTGTGCTCCGGTTCGCCATTCCAGCCGCTTTACTAGCAATCTCCCTCCTTGGAGAATCAGCACCTTTAACCTCCTGTTCCGTACAGGTTGCAATTTGTCCTGAGGATGAACGGGAAGAGGGGGAACCAATGAGAGACTAGCTCTAGGTGTTGGGACAGGCACAGGTCACTCTATTTTCCCATCAGGAAGAAGAATTAACCACAGGCTCAGCCTGCCGCCCGGAGCCAGAATAGGGCCTGAAGCAATCCTGCGCTTTTGCGGCCAGCTCCCAAGAAAGCGAGTTGAGAAATGGAGCTCAGGGGCACTGCAATTCACAGACCTGCAGTGTTAGAAATGATAACTCTCGTCCACAAATATATTGAGGGAAGGCAACGAAGAGGATTTGAAAGCAAGGCAGAATTGCAGGAAACAGATTTCAGGAGGTAGATTCGAATCGCCTTTAAAGCACAGGAAAAGCGGCAAAACCTCGACTATGATGCCCTTGGCCAAAAAGGGCGTATGCGTTTTTTCCTGAATATATTCAGGAAAAAACGCATACGCCCTTTTTGGCCAACCAAGCAACCTGCAAAGGCAAATCAGCGCTACAAAGAAGTCTCGCTTCCCATCGGTCAAAAGGGCCATGCTGAATAAAGTGTCAAAACCAGAAATGCAGGACAGGCCATGGAGAAATGGGAGCCTTGCTACGCTGATGGGCGGGCTGTAAATTGCCAACAGCCACTCTGGAGAAGTGTACGGTGTGTCCTGAAACATCGAAAAAACTCAGCTTAGAGAGCATAGGGCACTTCCACTCATGGGCGTATAAATTGGGAAAACTAAAAATCAGCAAGACACAGGCACCCCAAAGTTTAGGGCTGCTCTGTTGACAAGAACCTCCCCTTCGTTACACCTGAAACATCCCAGGAAAGCGAAGAATGGATAAAGAAGTTGTGGTCCTTATGTACAATGGAATATCACTCAGCCATGAAATCAACGTCATAATGCTAGGAGCAGCATGATGAGTGGATATAGGTACGACGATTCTAAGTGAAATAGGTCACACAGAAAAAGACACTTATCATAAGATATCACTTATAGAGGGAATGTAAAAACCACTACCCTTGAACTGAATTACAAAACAGAACAGATTCGCACGTTTAGAAAACACACTATGGCTGCTTAACGGGAAAGGTGAGGTGGGGTGATGCATAAAACAAGGGTTTCAAATTAGCTCAGATACCGTTCCATAAACCCAATATGTAATAGACAAGACCTACTCCTTGCTCAGTGAACTGGACTCAACACCCCCTATTCACCGCCCAAGAATATATTTGACTAGTAAGAATCTTAAAACCTATGTATTGCTATCTCTCTGTAAGTGAGTCAAGTGGGTGTAAAGCGGCATAAACACAGCAGTGCACAGCAGCTAAACCCCATTATAAAAATCAATTACTTTTAAAGACCCGTGAAACAAAGACAGTGAAAGAGAGAGAAATTCTTACAAAATTCGTTCAGGGGCTGCGATGCCACCTGGATTGACCATATCTAGACCCACAGCTGACTGAGACATAAGGGTGGACACTCTTGGGGCTGAGAGGTTTGGTGAGGTTGGGTGAGCTAACGCAGACCCTGTAAAATAATACGGCGTGGTACCCATCCCATGGGTCCCAAATCTCCAGGGTCAAGGGCATCTTCCTACATCGAAAACATGCATGAGAAACCCAGAAGATGGTACACCGTGTGATCGGGAAAGGTTTCTAAAACGCACCTCATTTCTCATCTCCTTGTGCTCCGGTTCGCCATTCCAGCCGCTTTACTAGCAATCTCCCTCCTTGGAGAATCAGCACCTTTAACCTCCTGTTCCGTACAGGTTGCAATTTGTCCTGAGGATGAACGGGAAGAGGGGGAACCAATGAGAGACTAGCTCTAGGTGTTGGGACAGGCACAGGTCACTCTATTTTCCCATCAGGAAGAAGAATTAACCACAGGTTCAGCCTGCCGCCCGGAGCCAGAATAGGGCCTGAAGCAATCCTGCGCTTTTGCGGCCAGTTCCCAAGAAAGCGAGTTGAAAAATGGAGCTCAGGGGCACTGCAATTCACAGACCTGCACAGTTAGAAAGGATAACTCTCGTCCACAAATATATTGAGGGAAGGCAACGAAGAGGATTTGAAAGCAAGGCAGAATTGCAGGAAACAGATTTCAGGAGGTAGATTCGAATCGCCTTTAAAGCACAGGAAAAGCGGCAAAACCTCGACAATGATGCCCTTGGCCAAAAAGGGCGTATGCGTTTTTTCCTGAATATATTCAGGAAAAAACGCATACGCCCTTTTTGGCCAACCAAGCAACCTGGAAAGGCAAATCAGCGCTACAAAGAAGTCTCGCTTCCCATCGGTCAAAAGGGCCATGCTGAATAAAGTGTCAAAACCAGAAATGCAGGACAGGCCATGGAGAAATGGGAGCCTTGCTACGCTGATGGGCGGGCTGTAAATTGCCAACAGCCACTCTGGAGAAGTGTACGGTGTGTCCTGAAACATCTAAAAAACTCAGCTTAGAGAGCATAGGGCACTTCCACTCATGGGCGTATAAATTGGGAAAACTAAAAATCAGCAAGACACAGGCACCCCAAAGTTTAGGGCTGCTCTGTTGACAAGAAACTCCACTTCGTTACACCAGAAACATCCCAGGAAAGCGAAGAATGGATAAAGAAGTTGTGGTCCTTATGTACAATGGAATATCACTCAGCCATGAAATCAACGTCATAATGCTAGGAGCAGCATGATGAGTGGATATAGGTACGACGATTCTAAGTGAAATAGGTCACACAGAAAAAGACACTTATCATAAGATATCACTTATAGAGGGAATGTAAAAACCACTACCCTTGAACTGAATTACAAAACAGAACAGATTCGCACGTTTAGAAAACACACTATGGCTGCTTAACGGGAAAGGTGAGGTGGGGTGATGCATAAAACAAGGGTTTCAAATTAGCTCAGATACCGTTCCATAAACCCAATATGTAATACACAAGACCTACTCCTTGCTCAGTGAACTGGACTCAACACCCCCTATTCACCGCCCAAGAATATATTTGACTAGTAAGAATCTTAAAACCTATGTATTGCTATCTCTCTGTAAGTGAGTCAAGTGGGTGTAAAGCGGCATAAACACAGCAGTGCACAGCAGCTAAACCCCATTATAAAAATCAATTACTTTTAAAGACCCGTGAAACAAAGACAGTGAAAGAGAGAGAAATTCTTACAAAATTCGTTCAGGGGCTGCGATGCCACCTGGATTGACCATATCTAGACCCACAGCTGACTGAGACATAAGGGTGGACACTCTTGGGGCTGAGAGGTTTGGTGAGGTTGGGTGAGCTAACTCAGACCCTGTAAAATAATACGGCGTGGTACCCATCCCATGGGTCCCAAATCTCCAGGTTCAAGGGCATCTTCCTACATCGAAAACATGCATGAGAAACCCAGAAGATGGTACACCGTGTGATCGGGAAAGGTTTCTAAAACGCACCTCATTTCTCATCTCCTTTTGCTCCGGTTCGCCATTCCAGCCACTTTACTAGCAATCTCCCTCCTTGGAGAATCAGCACCTTTAACCTCCTGTTCCGTACAGGTTGCAATTTGTCCTGAGGATGAACGGGAAGAGGGGGAACCAATGAGAGACTAGCTCTAGGTGTTGGGACAGGCACAGGTCACTCTATTTTCCCATCAGGAAGAAGAATTAACCACAGGCTCAGCCTGCCGCCCGGAGCCAGAATAGGGCCTGAAGCAATCCTGCGCTTTTGCGGCCAGTTCCCAAGAAAGCGAGTTGAAAAATGGAGCTCAGGGGCACTGCAATTCACAGACCTGCACAGTTAGAAATGATAACTCTCGTCCACAAATATATTGAGGGAAGGCAACGAAGAGGATTTGAAAGCAAGGCAGAATTGCAGGAAACAGATTTCAGGAGGTAGATTCGAATCGCCTTTAAAGCACAGGAAAAGCGGCAAAACCTCGACAATGATGCCCTTGGCCAAAAAGGGCGTATGCGTTTTTTCCTGAATATATTCAGGAAAAAACGCATACGCCCTTTTTGGCCAACCAAGCAACCTGGAAAGGCAAATCAGCGCTACAAAGAAGTCTCGCTTCCCATCGGTCCAAACGGCCATGCTGAATAAAGTGTCAAAACCAGAAATGCAGGACAGGCCATGGAGAAATGGGAGCCTTGCTACGCTGATGGGCGGGCTGTAAATTGCCAACAGCCACTCTGGAGAAGTGTACGGTGTGTCCTGAAACATCTAAAAAACTCAGCTTAGAGAGCATAGGGCACTTCCACTCATGGGCGTATAAATTGGGAAAACTAAAAATCAGCAAGACACAGGCACCCCAAAGTTTAGGGCTGCTCTGTTGACAAGAACCTCCACTTCGTTACACCTGAATCATCCCAGGAAAGAGAAGAATGGATAAAGAAGTTGTGGTCCTTATGTACAATGGAATATCACTCAGCCATGAAATCAACGTCATAAGGCTAGGAGCAGCATGATGAGTGGATATAGGTACGACGATTCTAAGTGAAATAGGTCACACAGAAAAAGACACTTATCATAAGATATCACTTATAGAGGGAATGTAAAAACCGCTACCCTTGAACTGAATTACAAAACAAAACAGAGTCGCACGTTTAGAAAACACACTATGGCTGCTTAACGGGAAAGGTGAGGTGGGGTGATGCATAAAACAAGGGTTTCAAATTAGCTCAGATACCGTTCCATAAACCCAATATGTAATAGACAAGACCTACTCCTTGCTCAGTGAACTGGACTCAACACCCCCTATTCACCGCCCAAGAATATATTTGACTAGTAAGAATCTTAAAACCTATGTATTGCTATCTCTCTGTAAGTGAGTCAAGTGGGTGTAAAGCGGCATAAACACAGCAGTGCAAAGCAGCTAAACCCTATTATAAAAATCAATTACTTTTAAAGACCCGTGAAACAAAGACAGTGAAAGAGAGAGAAATTCTTACAAAATTCTTTCAGGGGCTGCGATGCCACCTGGATTGACCATATCTAGACCCACAGCTGACTGAGACATAAGGGTGGACACTCTTGGGGCTGAGAGGTTTGGTGAGGTTGGGTGAGCTAACGCAGACCCTGTAAAGTAATACGGCGTGGTACCCATCCCATGGGTCCCAAATCTCCAGGTTCAAGGGCATCTTCCTACATCGAAAACATGCATGAGAAACCCAGAAGATGGTACACCGTGTGATCGGGAAAGGTTTCTAAAACGCACCTCATTTCTCATCTCCTTGTGCTCCGGTTCGCCATTCCAGCCGCTTTACTAGCAATCTCCCTCCTTGGAGAATCAGCACCTTTAACCTCCTGTTCCGTACAGGTTGCAATTTGTCCTGAGGATGAACGGGAAGAGGGGGAACCAATGAGAGACTAGCTCTAGGTGTTGGGACAGGCACAGGTCACTCTATTTTCCCATCAGGAAGAAGAATTAACCACAGGCTCAGCCTGCCGCCCGGAGCCAGAATAGGGCCTGAAGCAATCCTGCGCTTTTGCGGCCAGCTCCCAAGAAAGCGAGTTGAGAAATGGAGCTCAGGGGCACTGCAATTCACAGACCTGCAGTGTTAGAAATGATAACTCTCGTCCACAAATATATTGAGGGAAGGCAACGAAGAGGATTTGAAAGCAAGGCAGAATTGCAGGAAACAGATTTCAGGAGGTAGATTCGAATCGCCTTTAAAGCACAGGAAAAGCGGCAAAACCTCGACTATGATGCCCTTGGCCAAAAAGGGCGTATGCGTTTTTTCCTGAATATATTCAGGAAAAAACGCATACGCCCTTTTTGGCCAACCAAGCAACCTGCAAAGGCAAATCAGCGCTACAAAGAAGTCTCGCTTCCCATCGGTCAAAAGGGCCATGCTGAATAAAGTGTCAAAACCAGAAATGCAGGACAGGCCATGGAGAAATGGGAGCCTTGCTACGCTGATGGGCGGGCTGTAAATTGCCAACAGCCACTCTGGAGAAGTGTACGGTGTGTCCTGAAACATCGAAAAAACTCAGCTTAGAGAGCATAGGGCACTTCCACTCATGGGCGTATAAATTGGGAAAACTAAAAATCAGCAAGACACAGGCACCCCAAAGTTTAGGGCTGCTCTGTTGACAAGAACCTCCCCTTCGTTACACCTGAAACATCCCAGGAAAGCGAAGAATGGATAAAGAAGTTGTGGTCCTTATGTACAATGGAATATCACTCAGCCATGAAATCAACGTCATAATGCTAGGAGCAGCATGATGAGTGGATATAGGTACGACGATTCTAAGTGAAATAGGTCACACAGAAAAAGACACTTATCATAAGATATCACTTATAGAGGGAATGTAAAAACCACTACCCTTGAACTGAATTACAAAACAGAACAGATTCGCACGTTTAGAAAACACACTATGGCTGCTTAACGGGAAAGGTGAGGTGGGGTGATGCATAAAACAAGGGTTTCAAATTAGCTCAGATACCGTTCCATAAACCCAATATGTAATAGACAAGACCTACTCCTTGCTCAGTGAACTGGACTCAACACCCCCTATTCACCGCCCAAGAATATATTTGACTAGTAAGAATCTTAAAACCTATGTATTGCTATCTCTCTGTAAGTGAGTCAAGTGGGTGTAAAGCGGCATAAACACAGCAGTGCACAGCAGCTAAACCCCATTATAAAAATCAATTACTTTTAAAGACCCGTGAAACAAAGACAGTGAAAGAGAGAGAAATTCTTACAAAATTCGTTCAGGGGCTGCGATGCCACCTGGATTGACCATATCTAGACCCACAGCTGACTGAGACATAAGGGTGGACACTCTTGGGGCTGAGAGGTTTGGTGAGGTTGGGTGAGCTAACGCAGACCCTGTAAAATAATACGGCGTGGTACCCATCCCATGGGTCCCAAATCTCCAGGGTCAAGGGCATCTTCCTACATCGAAAACATGCATGAGAAACCCAGAAGATGGTACACCGTGTGATCGGGAAAGGTTTCTAAAACGCACCTCATTTCTCATCTCCTTGTGCTCCGGTTCGCCATTCCAGCCGCTTTACTAGCAATCTCCCTCCTTGGAGAATCAGCACCTTTAACCTCCTGTTCCGTACAGGTTGCAATTTGTCCTGAGGATGAACGGGAAGAGGGGGAACCAATGAGAGACTAGCTCTAGGTGTTGGGACAGGCACAGGTCACTCTATTTTCCCATCAGGAAGAAGAATTAACCACAGGTTCAGCCTGCCGCCCGGAGCCAGAATAGGGCCTGAAGCAATCCTGCGCTTTTGCGGCCAGTTCCCAAGAAAGCGAGTTGAAAAATGGAGCTCAGGGGCACTGCAATTCACAGACCTGCACAGTTAGAAAGGATAACTCTCGTCCACAAATATATTGAGGGAAGGCAACGAAGAGGATTTGAAAGCAAGGCAGAATTGCAGGAAACAGATTTCAGGAGGTAGATTCGAATCGCCTTTAAAGCACAGGAAAAGCGGCAAAACCTCGACAATGATGCCCTTGGCCAAAAAGGGCGTATGCGTTTTTTCCTGAATATATTCAGGAAAAAACGCATACGCCCTTTTTGGCCAACCAAGCAACCTGGAAAGGCAAATCAGCGCTACAAAGAAGTCTCGCTTCCCATCGGTCAAAAGGGCCATGCTGAATAAAGTGTCAAAACCAGAAATGCAGGACAGGCCATGGAGAAATGGGAGCCTTGCTACGCTGATGGGCGGGCTGTAAATTGCCAACAGCCACTCTGGAGAAGTGTACGGTGTGTCCTGAAACATCTAAAAAACTCAGCTTAGAGAGCATAGGGCACTTCCACTCATGGGCGTATAAATTGGGAAAACTAAAAATCAGCAAGACACAGGCACCCCAAAGTTTAGGGCTGCTCTGTTGACAAGAAACTCCACTTCGTTACACCTTAAACATCCCAGGAAAGAGAAGAATGGATAAAGAAGTTGTGGTCCTTATGTACAATGGAATATCACTCAGCCATGAAATCAACGTCATAAGGCTAGGAGCAGCATGATGAGTGGATATAGGTGCGACGATTCTAAGTGAAATAGGTCACACAGAAAAAGACCCTTATCATAAGATATCACTTACAGAGGGAATGTAAAAACCGCTACCCTTGAACTGAATTACAAAACAGAACACAGTCGCACGTTTAGAAAACACACTATGGCTGCTTAACGGGAAAGGTGAGGTGGGGTGATGCATAAAACAAGGGTTTCAAATTAGCTCAGATACCGTTCCATAAACCCAATATGTAATAGACAAGACCTACTCCTTGCTCAGTGAACTGGACTCAACACGCCCTATTCACCGCCCAAGAATATATTTGACTAGTAAGAATCTTAAAACCTATGTATTGCTATCTCTCTGTAAGTGAGTCAAGTGGGTGTAAAGCGGCATAAACACAGCAGTGCAAAGCAGCTAAACCCCATTATAAAAATCAATTACTTTTAAAAACCCGTGAAACGAAGACAGTGAAAGAGAGAGAAATTCTTACAAAATTCGTTCAGGGGCTGCGATGCCACCTGGATTGACCATATCTAGACCCACAGCTGACTGAGCCATAAGGGTGGACACTCTTGGGGCTGAGAGGTTTGGTGAGGTTGGGTGAGCTAACGCAGACCCTTTAAAGTATTACGGCGTGGTACCCATCCCATGGGTCCCAAATCTCCAGGTTCAAGGCCATATTCCTACATCGAAAACATGCATGAGAAACTCAGAAGATGGTACACCGTGTGATCGGGAAAGGTTTCTAAAACGCACCTCATTTCTCATCTCCTTGTGCTCCGGTTCGCCATTCCAGCCGCTTTACTAGCAATCTCCCTCCTTGGAGAATCAGCACCTTTAACCTCCTGTTCCGTACAGGTTGCAATTTGTCCTGAGGATGAACGGGAAGAGGGGGAACCAATGAGAGACTAGCTCTAGGTGTTGGGACAGGCACAGGTCACTCTATTTTCCCATCAGGAAGAAGAATTAACCACAGGCTCAGCCTGCCGCCCGGAGCCAGAATAGGGCCTGAAGCAATCCTGTGCTTTTGCGGCCAGCTCCCAAGAAAGCGAGTTGAGAAATGGAGCTCAGGGGCACTGGAATTAACAGACCTGCACAGTTAGAAATGATAACTCTCGTCCACAAATATATTGAGGGAAGGCAACGAAGAGGATTTGAAAGCAAGGCAGAATTGCAGGAAAGAGATTTCAGGAGGTAGATTCGAATCGCCTTTAAAGCACAGGAAAAGCGGCAAAACCTCGACAATGATGCCCTTGGCCAAAAAGGGCGTATGCGTTTTTTCCTGAATATATTCAGGAAAAAACGCATACGCCCTTTTTGGCCAACCAAGCAACCTGCAAAGGCAAATCAGCGCTACAAAGAAGTCTCGCTTCCCATCGGTCAAAAGGGCCATGCTGAATAAAGTGTCAAAACCAGAAATGCAGGACAGGCCATGGAGAAATGGGAGCCTTGCTACGCTGATGGGCGGGCTGTAAATTGCCAACAGCCACTCTGGAGAAGTGTACGGTGTGTCCTGAAACATCGAAAAAACTCAGCTTAGAGAGCATAGGGCACTTCCACTCATGGGCGTATAAATTGGGAAAACTAAAAATCAGCAAGACACAGGCACCCCAAAGTTTAGGGCTGCTCTGTTGACAAGAACCTCCACTTCGTTACACCTGAAACATCCCAGGAAAGAGAAGAATGGATAAAGAAGTTGTGGTCCTTATGTACAATGGAATATCACTCAGCCATGAAATCAACGTCATAAGGCTAGGAGCAGCATGATGAGTGGATATAGGTACGACGATTCTAAGTGAAATAGGTCACACAGAAAAAGACCCTTATCATAAGATATCACTTACAGAGGGAATGTAAAAACCGCTACCCTTGAACTGAATTACAAAACAGAACAGAGTCGCACGTTTAGAAAACACACTATGGCTGCTTAACGGGAAAGGTGAGGTGGGGTGATGCATAAAACAAGGGTTTCAAATTAGCTCAGATACCGTTCCATAAACCCAATATGTAATAGACAAGACCTACTCCTTGCTCAGTGAACTGGACTCAACACCCCCTAGTCACCGCCCAAGAATATATTTGACTAGTAAGAATCTTAAAACCTATGTATTGCTATCTCTCTGTAAGTGAGTCAAGTGGGTGTAAAGTGGCATAAACACAGCAGTGCAAAGCAGCTAAACCCCATTATAAAAATCAATTACTTTTAAAAACCCGTGAAACAAAGACAGTGAAAGAGAGAGAAATTCTTACAAAATTCGTTCAGGGGCGGCGATGCCACCTGGATTGACCATATCTAGACCCACAGCTGACTGAGCCATAAGGGTGGACACTCTTGGGGCTGAGAGGTTTGTTGAGGTTGGGTGACCTAACGCAGACCCTTTAAAGTAATACGGCGTGGTACCCATCCCATGGGTCCCAAATCTCCAGGTTCAAGGGCATCTTCCTACATCGAAAACATGCATGAGAAACCCAGAAGATGATACACCGTGTGATCGGGAAAGGTTTCTAAAACGCACCTCATTTCTCATCTCCTTGTGCTCCGGTTCGCCATTCCAGCCGCTTTACTAGCAATCTCCCTCCTTGGAGAATCAGCACCTTTAACTTCCTGTTCCGTACAGGTTGCAATTTGTCCTGAGGATGAACGGGAAGAGGGGGAACCAATGAGAGACTAGCTCTAGGTGTTGGGACAGGCACAGGTCACTCTATTTTCCCATCAGGAAGAAGAATTAACCACAGGCTCAGCCTGCCGCCCCGAGCCAGAATAGGGCCTGAAGCAATCCTGCGCTTTTGCGGCCAGCTCCCAAGAAAGCGAGTTGAGAAATGGAGCTCAGGGGCACTGCAATTCACAGACCTGCACAGTTAGAAATGATAACTCTCGTCCACAAATATATTGAGGGAAGGCAACGAAGAGAATTTGAAAGCAAGGCAGAATTGCAGGAAACAGATTTCAGGAGGTAGATTCGAATCGCCTTTAAAGCACAGGAAAAGCGGCAAAACCTCGACAATGATGCCCTTGGCCAAAAAGGGCGTATGCGTTTTTTCCTGAATATATTCAGGAAAAAACGCATACGCCCTTTTTGGCCAACCAAGCAACCTGGAAAGGCAAATCAGCGCTACAAAGAAGTCTCGCTTCCCATCGGTCAAAAGGGCCATGCTGAATAAAGTGTCAAAACCAGAAATGCAGGACAGGCCATGGAGAAATGGGAGCCTTGCTACGCTGATGGGCGGGCTGTAAATTGCCAACAGCCACTCTGGAGAAGTGTACGGTGTGTCCTGAAACATCTAAAAAACTCAGCTTAGAGAGCATAGGGCACTTCCACTCATGGGCGTATAAATTGGGAAAACTAAAAATCAGCAAGACACAGGCACCCCAAAGTTTAGGGCTGCTCTGTTGACAAGAACCTCCCCTTCGTTACACCTGAAACATCCCAGGAAAGCGAAGAATGGATAAAGAAGTTGTGGTCCTTATGTACAATGGAATATCACTCAGCCATGAAATCAACGTCATAAGGCTAGGAGCAGCATGATGAGTGGATTTAGGTACGACGATTCTAAGTGAAATAGGTCACACAGAAAAAGACACTTATCATAAGATATCACTTATAGAGGGAATGTAAAAACCACTACCCTTGAACTGAATTACAAAACAGAACAGATTCGCACGTTTAGAAAACACACTATGGCTGCTTAACGGGAAAGGTGAGGTGGGGTGATGCATAAAACAAGGGTTTCAAATTAGCTCAGATACCGTTCCATAAACCCAATATGTAATAGACAAGACCTACTCCTTGCTCAGTGAACTGGACTCAACACCCCCTATTCACCGCCCAAGAATATATTTGACTAGTAAGAATCTTAAAACCTATGTATTGCTATCTCTCTGTAAGTGAGTCAAGTGGGTGTAAAGCGGCATAAACACAGCAGTGCACAGCAGCTAAACCCCATTATAGAAATCAATTACTTTTAAAGACCCGTGAAACAAAGACAGTGAAAGAGAGAGAAATTCTTACAAAATTCGTTCAGGGGCTGCGATGCCACCTGGATTGACCATATCTAGACCCACAGCTGACTGAGACATAAGGGTGGACACTCTTGGGGCTGAGAGGTTTGGTGAGGTTGGGTGAGCTAACTCAGACCCTGTAAAATAATACGGCGTGGTACCCATCCCATGGGTCCCAAATCTCCAGGTTCAAGGGCATCTTCCTACATCGAAAACATGCATGAGAAACCCAGAAGATGGTACACCGTGTGATCGGGAAAGGTTTCTAAAACGCACCTCATTTCTCATCTCCTTGTGCTCCGGTTCGCCATTCCAGCCGCTTTACTAGCAATCTCCCTCCTTGGAGAATCAGCACCTTTAACCTCCTGTTCCGTACAGGTTGCAATTTGTCCTGAGGATGAACGGGAAGAGGGGGAACCAATGAGAGACTAGCTCTAGGTGTTGGGACAGGCACAGGTCACTCTATTTTCCCATCAGGAAGAAGAATTAACCACAGGCTCAGCCTGCCGCCCGGAGCCAGAATAGGGCCTGAAGCAATCCTGCGCTTTTGCGGCCAGTTCCCAAGAAAGCGAGTTGGAAAATGGAGCTCAGGGGCACTGCAATTCACAGACCTGCACAGTTAGAAATGATAACTCTCGTCCACAAATATATTGAGGGAAGGCAACGAAGAGGATTTGAAAGCAAGGCAGAATTGCAGGAAACAGATTTCAGGAGGTAGATTCGAATCGCCTTTAAAGCACAGGAAAAGCGGCAAAACCTCGACAATGATGCCCTTGGCCAAAAAGGGCGTATGCGTTTTTTCCTGAATATATTCAGGAAAAAACGCATACGCCCTTTTTGGCCAACCAAGCAACCTGGAAAGGCAAATCAGCGCTACAAAGAAGTCTCGCTTCCCATCGGTCCAAAGGGCCATGCTGAATAAAGTGTCAAAACCAGAAATGCAGGACAGGCCATGGAGAAATGGGAGCCTTGCTACGCTGATGGGCGGGCTGTAAATTGCCAACAGCCACTCTGGAGAAGTGTACGGTGTGTCCTGAAACATCTAAAAAACTCAGCTTAGAGAGCATAGGGCACTTCCACTCATGGGCGTATAAATTGGGAAAACTAAAAATCAGCAAGACACAGGCACCCCAAAGTTTAGGGCTGCTCTGTTGACAAGAACCTCCACTTCATTACACCTGAAACATCCCAGGAAAGAGAAGAATGGATAAAGAAGTTGTGGTCCTTATGTACAATGGAATATCACTCAGCCATGAAATCAACGTCATAAGGCTAGGAGCAGCATGATGAGTGGATATAGGTACGACGATTCTAAGTGAAATAGGTCACACAGAAAAAGACACTTATCATAAGATATCACTTATAGAGGGAATGTAAAAACCGCTACCCTTGAACTGAATTACAAAACAGAACAGAGTCGCACGTTTAGAAAACACACTATGGCTGCTTAACGGGAAAGGTGAGGTGGGGTGATGCATAAAACAAGGGTTTCAAATTAGCTCAGATACCGTTCCATAAACCCAATATGTAATAGACAAGACCTACTCCTTGCTCAGTTTACTGGACTCAACACCCCCTATTCACCGCCCAAGAATATATTTGACTAGTAAGAATCTTAAAACCTATGTATTGCTATCTCTCTGTAAGTGAGTCAAGTGGGTGTAAAGCGTCATAAACACAGCAGTGCAAAGCAGCTAAACCCCATTATAAAAATCAATTACTTTTAAAGACCCGTGAAACAAAGACAGTGAAAGAGAGAGAAATTCTTACAAAATTCGTTCAGGGGCTGCGATGCCACCTGGATTGACCATATCTAGACCCACAGCTGACTGAGACATAAGGGTGGACACTCTTGGGGCTGAGAGGTTTGGTGAGGTTGGGTGACCTAACGCAGACCCTGTAAAGTAATACGGCGTGGTACCCATCCCATGGGTCCCAAATCTCCAGGGTCAAGGGCATCTTCCTACATCGAAAACATGCATGAGAAACCCAGAAGATGGTACACCGTGTGATCGGGAAAGGTTTCTAAAACGCACCTCATTTCTCATCTCCTTGTGCTCCGGTTCGCCATTCCAGCCGCTTTACTAGCAATCTCCCTCCTTGGAGAATCAGCACCTTTAACCTCCTGTTCCGTACAGGTTGCAATTTGTCCTGAGGATGAACGGGAAGAGGGGGAACCAATGAGAGACTAGCTCTAGGTGTTGGGACAGGCACAGGTCACTCTATTTTCCCATCAGGAAGAAGAATTAACCACAGGCTCAGCCTGCCGCCCGGAGCCAGAATAGGGCCTGAAGCAATCCTGCGCTTTTGCGGCCAGTTCCCAAGAAAGCGAGTTGAAAAATGGAGCTCAGGGGCACTGCAATTCACAGACCTGCACAGTTAGAAAGGATAAATCTCGTCCACAAATATATTGAGGGAAGGCAACGAAGAGGATTTGAAAGCAAGGCAGAATTGCAGGAAACAGATTTCAGGAGGTAGATTCGAATCGCCTTTAAAGCACAGGAAAAGCGGCAAAACCTCGACAATGATGCCCTTGGCCAAAAAGGGCGTATGCGTTTTTTCCTGAATATATTCAGGAAAAAACGCATACGCCCTTTTTGGCCAACCAAGCAACCTGGAAAGGCAAATCAGCGCTACAAAGAAGTCTCGCTTCCCATCGGTCCAAAGGGCCATGCTGAATAAAGTGTCAAAACCAGAAATGCAGGACAGGCCATGGAGAAATGGGAGCCTTGCTACGCTGATGGGCGGGCTGTAAATTGCCAACAGCCACTCTGGAGAAGTGTACGGTGTGTCCTGAAACATCAAAAAAACTCAGCTTAGAGAGCATAGGGCACTTCCACTCATGGGCGTATAAATTGGGAAAACTAAAAATCAGCAAGACACAGGCACCCCAAAGTTTAGGGCTGCTCTGTTGACAAGAAACTCCACTTCGTTACACCTTAAACATCCCAGGAAAGAGAAGAATGGATAAAGAAGTTGTGGTCCTTATGTACAATGGAATATCACTCAGCCATGAAATCAACGTCATAAGGCTAGGAGCAGCATGATGAGTGGATATAGGTGCGACGATTCTAAGTGAAATAGGTCACACAGAAAAAGACCCTTATCATAAGATATCACTTACAGAGGGAATGTAAAAACCGCTACCCTTGAACTGAATTACAAAACAGAACAGAGTCGCACGTTTAGAAAACACACTATGGCTGCTTAACGGGAAAGGTGAGGTGGGGTGATGCATAAAACAAGGGTTTCAAATTAGCTCAGATACCGTTCCATAAACCCAATATGTAATAGACAAGACCTACTCCTTGCTCAGTGAACTGGACTCAACACCCCCTAGTCACCGCCCAAGAATATATTTGACTAGTAAGAATCTTAAAACCTATGTATTGCTATCTCTCTGTAAGTGAGTCAAGTGGGTGTAAAGCGGCATAAACACAGCAGTGCAAAGCAGCTAAACCCCATTATAAAAATCAATTACTTTTAAAAACCCGTGAAACAAAGACAGTGAAAGAGAGAGAAATTCTTACAAAATTCGTTCAGGGGCTGCGATGCCACCTGGATTGACCATATCTAGACCCACAGCTGACTGAGCCATAAGGGTGGACACTCTTGGGGCTGAGAGGTTTGTTGAGGTTGGGTGACCTAACGCAGACCCTTTAAAGTAATACGGCGTGGTACCCATCCCATGGGTCCCAAATCTCCAGGTTCAAGGGCATCTTCCTACATCGAAAACATGCATGAGAAACCCAGAAGATGATACACCGTGTGATCGGGAAAGGTTTCTAAAACGCACCTCATTTCTCATCTCCTTGTGCTCCGGTTCGCCATTCCAGCCGCTTTACTAGCAATCTCCCTCCTTGGAGAATCAGCACCTTTAACTTCCTGTTCCGTACAGGTTGCAATTTGTCCTGAGGATGAACGGGAAGAGGGGGAACCAATGAGAGACTAGCTCTAGGTGTTGGGACAGGCACAGGTCACTCTATTTTCCCATCAGGAAGAAGAATTAACCACAGGCTCAGCCTGCCGCCCCGAGCCAGAATAGGGCCTGAAGCAATCCTGCGCTTTTGCGGCCAGCTCCCAAGAAAGCGAGTTGAGAAATGGAGCTCAGGGGCACTGCAATTCACAGACCTGCACAGTTAGAAATGATAACTCTCGTCCACAAATATATTGAGGGAAGGCAACGAAGAGAATTTGAAAGCAAGGCAGAATTGCAGGAAACAGATTTCAGGAGGTAGATTCGAATCGCCTTTAAAGCACAGGAAAAGCGGCAAAACCTCGACAATGATGCCCTTGGCCAAAAAGGGCGTATGCGTTTTTTCCTGAATATATTCAGGAAAAAACGCATACGCCCTTTTTGGCCAACCAAGCAACCTGCAAAGGCAAATCAGCGCTACAAAGAAGTCTCGCTTCCCATCGGTCAAAAGGGCCATGCTGAATAAAGTGTCAAAACCAGAAATGCAGGACAGGCCATGGAGAAATGGGAGCCTTGCTACGCTGATGGGCGGGCTGTAAATTGCCAACAGCCACTCTGGAGAAGTGTACGGTGTGTCCTGAAACATCGAAAAAACTCAGCTTAGAGAGCATAGGGCACTTCCACTCATGGGCGTATAAATTGGGAAAACTAAAAATCAGCAAGACACAGGCACCCCAAAGTTTAGGGCTGCTCTGTTGACAAGAACCTCCCCTTCGTTACACCTGAAACATCCCAGGAAAGCGAAGAATGGATAAAGAAGTTGTGGTCCTTATGTACAATGGAATATCACTCAGCCATGAAATCAACGTCATAAGGCTAGGAGCAGCATGATGAGTGGATTTAGGTACGACGATTCTAAGTGAAATAGGTCACACAGAAAAAGACACTTATCATAAGATATCACTTATAGAGGGAATGTAAAAACCACTACCCTTGAACTGAATTACAAAACAGAACAGATTCACACGTTTAGAAAACACACTATGGCTGCTTAACGGGAAAGGTGAGGTGGGGTGATGCATAAAACAAGGGTTTCAAATTAGCTCAGATACCGTTCCATAAACCCAATATGTAATAGACAAGACCTACTCCTTGCTCAGTGAACTGGACTCAACACCCCCTATTCACCGCCCAAGAATATATTTGACTAGTAAGAATCTTAAAACCTATGTATTGCTATCTCTCTGTAAGTGAGTCAAGTGGGTGTAAAGCGGCATAAACACAGCAGTGCACAGCAGCTAAACCCCATTATAGAAATCAATTACTTTTAAAGACCCGTGAAACAAAGACAGTGAAAGAGAGAGAAATTCTTACAAAATTCGTTCAGGGGCTGCGATGCCACCTGGATTGACCATATCTAGACCCACAGCTGACTGAGACATAAGGGTGGACACTCTTGGGGCTGAGAGGTTTGGTGAGGTTGGGTGAGCTAACTCAGACCCTGTAAAATAATACGGCGTGGTACCCATCCCATGGGTCCCAAATCTCCAGGTTCAAGGGCATCTTCCTACATCGAAAACATGCATGAGAAACCCAGAAGATGGTACACCGTGTGATCGGGAAAGGTTTCTAAAACGCACCTCATTTCTCATCTCCTTGTGCTCCGGTTCGCCATTCCAGCCGCTTTACTAGCAATCTCCCTCCTTGGAGAATCAGCACCTTTAACCTCCTGTTCCGTACAGGTTGCAATTTGTCCTGAGGATGAACGGGAAGAGGGGGAACCAATGAGAGACTAGCTCTAGGTGTTGGGACAGGCACAGGTCACTCTATTTTCCCATCAGGAAGAAGAATTAACCACAGGCTCAGCCTGCCGCCCGGAGCCAGAATAGGGCCTGAAGCAATCCTGCGCTTTTGCGGCCAGTTCCCAAGAAAGCGAGTTGGAAAATGGAGCTCAGGGGCACTGCAATTCACAGACCTGCACAGTTAGAAATGATAACTCTCGTCCACAAATATATTGAGGGAAGGCAACGAAGAGGATTTGAAAGCAAGGCAGAATTGCAGGAAACAGATTTCAGGAGGTAGATTCGAATCGCCTTTAAAGCACAGGAAAAGCGGCAAAACCTCGACAATGATGCCCTTGGCCAAAAAGGGCGTATGCGTTTTTTCCTGAATATATTCAGGAAAAAACGCATACGCCCTTTTTGGCCAACCAAGCAACCTGGAAAGGCAAATCAGCGCTACAAAGAAGTCTCGCTTCCCATCGGTCCAAAGGGCCATGCTGAATAAAGTGTCAAAACCAGAAATGCAGGACAGGCCATGGAGAAATGGGAGCCTTGCTACGCTGATGGGCGGGCTGTAAATTGCCAACAGCCACTCTGGAGAAGTGTACGGTGTGTCCTGAAACATCTAAAAAACTCAGCTTAGAGAGCATAGGGCACTTCCACTCATGGGCGTATAAATTGGGAAAACTAAAAATCAGCAAGACACAGGCACCCCAAAGTTTAGGGCTGCTCTGTTGACAAGAACCTCCACTTCGTTACACCTGAAACATCCCAGGAAAGAGAAGAATGGATAAAGAAGTTGTGGTCCTTATGTACAATGGAATATCACTCAGCCATGAAATCAACGTCATAAGGCTAGGAGCAGCATGATGAGTGGATATAGGTACGACGATTCTAAGTGAAATAGGTCACACAGAAAAAGACACTTATCATAAGATATCACTTATAGAGGGAATGTAAAAACCGCTACCCTTGAACTGAATTACAAAACAGAACAGAGTCGCACGTTTAGAAAACACACTATGGCTGCTTAACGGGAAAGGTGAGGTGGGGTGATGCATAAAACAAGGGTTTCAAATTAGCTCAGATACCGTTCCATAAACCCAATATGTAATAGACAAGACCTACTCCTTGCTCAGTTTACTGGACTCAACACCCCCTATTCACCGCCCAAGAATATATTTGACTAGTAAGAATCTTAAAACCTATGTATTGCTATCTCTCTGTAAGTGAGTCAAGTGGGTGTAAAGCGTCATAAACACAGCAGTGCAAAGCAGCTAAACCCCATTATAAAAATCAATTACTTTTAAAGACCCGTGAAACAAAGACAGTGAAAGAGAGAGAAATTCTTACAAAATTCGTTCAGGGGCTGCGATGCCACCTGGATTGACCATATCTAGACCCACAGCTGACTGAGACATAAGGGTGGACACTCTTGGGGCTGAGAGGTTTGGTGAGGTTGGGTGACCTAACGCAGACCCTGTAAAGTAATACGGCGTGGTACCCATCCCATGGGTCCCAAATCTCCAGGTTCAAGGGCATCTTCCTACATCGAAAACATGCATGAGAAACCCAGAACATGGTACACCGTGTGATCGGGAAAGGTTTCTAAAACGCACCTCATTTCTCATCTCCTTGTGCTCCGGTTCGCCATTCCAGCCGCTTTACTAGCAATCTCCCTCCTTGGAGAATCAGCACCTTTAACCTCCTGTTCCGTACAGGTTGCAATTTGTCCTGAGGATGAACGGGAAGAGGGGGAACCAATGAGAGACTAGCTCTAGGTGTTGGGACAGGCACAGGTCACTCTATTTTCCCATCAGGAAGAAGAATTAACCACAGGCTCAGCCTGCCGCCCGGAGCCAGAATAGGGCCTGAAGCAATCCTGCGCTTTTGCGGCCAGTTCCCAAGAAAGCGAGTTGGAAAATGGAGCTCAGGGGCACTGCAATTCACAGACCTGCACAGTTAGAAATGATAACTCTCGTCCACAAATATATTGAGGGAAGGCAACGAAGAGGATTTGAAAGCAAGGCAGAATTGCAGGAAACAGATTTCAGGAGGTAGATTCGAATCGCCTTTAAAGCACAGGAAAAGCGGCAAAACCTCGACAATGATGCCCTTGGCCAAAAAGGGCGTATGCGTTTTTTCCTGAATATATTCAGGAAAAAACGCATACGCCCTTTTTGGCCAACCAAGCAACCTGGAAAGGCAAATCAGCGCTACAAAGAAGTCTCGCTTCCCATCGGTCCAAAGGGCCATGCTGAATAAAGTGTCAAAACCAGAAATGCAGGACAGGCCATGGAGAAATGGGAGCCTTGCTACGCTGATGGGCGGGCTGTAAATTGCCAACAGCCACTCTGGAGAAGTGTACGGTGTGTCCTGAAACATCTAAAAAACTCAGCTTAGAGAGCATAGGGCACTTCCACTCATGGGCGTATAAATTGGGAAAACTAAAAATCAGCAAGACACAGGCACCCCAAAGTTTAGGGGTGCTCTGTTGACAAGAACCTCCACTTCGTTACACCTGAAACATCCCAGGAAAGAGAAGAATGGATAAAGAAGTTGTGGTCCTTATGTACAATGGAATATCACTCAGCCATGAAATCAACGTCATAAGGCTAGGAGCAGCATGATGAGTGGATATAGGTACGACGATTCTAAGTGAAATAGGTCACACAGAAAAAGACACTTATCATAAGATATCACTTATAGAGGGAATGTAAAAACCGCTACCCTTGAACTGAATTACAAAACAGAACAGAGTCGCACGTTTAGAAAACACACTATGGCTGCTTAACGGGAAAGGTGAGGTGGGGTGATGCATAAAACAAGGGTTTCAAATTAGCTCAGATACCGTTCCATAAACCCAATATGTAATAGACAAGACCTACTCCTTGCTCAGTTTACTGGACTCAACACCCCCTATTCACCGCCCAAGAATATATTTGACTAGTAAGAATCTTAAAACCTATGTATTGCTATCTCTCTGTAAGTGAGTCAAGTGGGTGTAAAGCGTCATAAACACAGCAGTGCAAAGCAGCTAAACCCCATTATAAAAATCAATTACTTTTAAAGACCCGTGAAACAAAGACAGTGAAAGAGAGAGAAATTCTTACAAAATTCGTTCAGGGGCTGCGATGCCACCTGGATTGACCATATCTAGACCCACAGCTGACTGAGACATAAGGGTGGACACTCTTGGGGCTGAGAGGTTTGGTGAGGTTGGGTGACCTAACGCAGACCCTGTAAAGTAATACGGCGTGGTACCCATCCCATGGGTCCCAAATCTCCAGGGTCAAGGGCATCTTCCTACATCGAAAACATGCATGAGAAACCCAGAAGATGGTACACCGTGTGATCGGGAAAGGTTTCTAAAACGCACCTCATTTCTCATCTCCTTGTGCTCCGGTTCGCCATTCCAGCCGCTTTACTAGCAATCTCCCTCCTTGGAGAATCAGCACCTTTAACCTCCTGTTCCGTACAGGTTGCAATTTGTCCTGAGGATGAACGGGAAGAGGGGGAACCAATGAGAGACTAGCTCTAGGTGTTGGGACAGGCACAGGTCACTCTATTTTCCCATCAGGAAGAAGAATTAACCACAGGCTCAGCCTGCCGCCCGGAGCCAGAATAGGGCCTGAAGCAATCCTGCGCTTTTGCGGCCAGTTCCCAAGAAAGCGAGTTGAAAAATGGAGCTCAGGGGCACTGCAATTCACAGACCTGCACAGTTAGAAAGGATAAATCTCGTCCACAAATATATTGAGGGAAGGCAACGAAGAGGATTTGAAAGCAAGGCAGAATTGCAGGAAACAGATTTCAGGAGGTAGATTCGAATCGCCTTTAAAGCACAGGAAAAGCGGCAAAACCTCGACAATGATGCCCTTGGCCAAAAAGGGCGTATGCGTTTTTTCCTGAATATATTCAGGAAAAAACGCATACGCCCTTTTTGGCCAACCAAGCAACCTGGAAAGGCAAATCAGCGCTACAAAGAAGTCTCGCTTCCCATCGGTCCAAAGGGCCATGCTGAATAAAGTGTCAAAACCAGAAATGCAGGACAGGCCATGGAGAAATGGGAGCCTTGCTACGCTGATGGGCGGGCTGTAAATTGCCAACAGCCACTCTGGAGAAGTGTACGGTGTGTCCTGAAACATCTAAAAAACTCAGCTTAGAGAGCATAGGGCACTTCCACTCATGGGCGTATAAATTGGGAAAACTAAAAATCAGCAAGACACAGGCACCCCAAAGTTTAGGGCTGCTCTGTTGACAAGAACCTCCACTTCGTTACACCTGAAACATCCCAGGAAAGAGAAGAATGGATAAAGAAGTTGTGGTCCTTATGTACAATGGAATATCACTCAGCCATGAAATCAACGTCATAAGGCTAGGAGCAGCATGATGAGTGGATATAGGTACGACGATTCTAAGTGAAATAGGTCACACAGAAAAAGACACTTATCATAAGATATCACTTATAGAGGGAATGTAAAAACCGCTACCCTTGAATTGAATTACAAAACAGAACAGAGTCGCACGTTTAGAAAACACACTATGGCTGCTTAACGGGAAAGGTGAGGTGGGGTGATGCATAAAACAAGGGTTTCAAATTAGCTCAGATACCGTTCCATAAACCCAATATGTAATAGACAAGACCTACTCCTTGCTCAGTTTACTGGACTCAACACCCCCTATTCACCGCCCAAGAATATATTTGACTAGTAAGAATCTTAAAACCTATGTATTGCTATCTCTCTGTAAGTGAGTCAAGTGGGTGTAAAGCGTCATAAACACAGCAGTGCAAAGCAGCTAAACCCCATTATAAAAATCAATTACTTTTAAAGACCCGTGAAACAAAGACAGTGAAAGAGAGAGAAATTCTTACAAAATTCGTTCAGGGGCTGCGATGCCACCTGGATTGACCATATCTAGACCCACAGCTGACTGAGACATAAGGGTGGACACTCTTGGGGCTGAGAGGTTTGGTGAGGTTGGGTGACCTAACGCAGACCCTGTAAAGTAATACGGCGTGGTACCCATCCCATGGGTCCCAAATCTCCAGGTTCAAGGGCATCTTCCTACATCGAAAACATGCATGAGAAACCCAGAACATGGTACACCGTGTGATCGGGAAAGGTTTCTAAAACGCACCTCATTTCTCATCTCCTTGTGCTCCGGTTCGCCATTCCAGCCGCTTTACTAGCAATCTCCCTCCTTGGAGAATCAGCACCTTTAACCTCCTGTTCCGTACAGGTTGCAATTTGTCCTGAGGATGAACGGGAAGAGGGGGAACCAATGAGATACTAGCTCTAGGTGTTGGGACAGGCACAGGTCACTCTATTTTCCCATCAGGAAGAAGAATTAACCACAGGCTCAGCCTGCCGCCCGGAGCCAGAATAGGGCCTGAAGCAATCCTGCGCTTTTGCGGCCAGTTCCCAAGAAAGCGAGTTGGAAAATGGAGCTCAGGGGCACTGCAATTCACAGACCTGCACAGTTAGAAATGATAACTCTCGTCCACAAATATATTGAGGGAAGGCAACGAAGAGGATTTGAAAGCAAGGCAGAATTGCAGGAAACAGATTTCAGGAGGTAGATTCGAATCGCCTTTAAAGCACAGGAAAAGCGGCAAAACCTCGACAATGATGCCCTTGGCCAAAAAGGGCGTATGCGTTTTTTCCTGAATATATTCAGGAAAAAACGCATACGCCCTTTTTGGCCAACCAAGCAACCTGGAAAGGCAAATCAGCGCTACAAAGAAGTCTCGCTTCCCATCGGTCCAAAGGGCCATGCTGAATAAAGTGTCAAAACCAGAAATGCAGGACAGGCCATGGAGAAATGGGAGCCTTGCTACGCTGATGGGCGGGCTGTAAATTGCCAACAGCCACTCTGGAGAAGTGTACGGTGTGTCCTGAAACATCTAAAAAACTCAGCTTAGAGAGCATAGGGCACTTCCACTCATGGGCGTATAAATTGGGAAAACTAAAAATCAGCAAGACACAGGCACCCCAAAGTTTAGGGCTGCTCTGTTGACAAGAACCTCCACTTCGTTACACCTGAAACATCCCAGGAAAGAGAAGAATGGATAAAGAAGTTGTGGTCCTTATGTACAATGGAATATCACTCAGCCATGAAATCAACGTCATAAGGCTAGGAGCAGCATGATGAGTGGATATAGGTACGACGATTCTAAGTGAAATAGGTCACACAGAAAAAGACACTTATCATAAGATATCACTTATAGAGGGAATGTAAAAACCGCTACCCTTGAACTGAATTACAAAACAGAACAGAGTCGCACGTTTAGAAAACACACTATGGCTGCTTAACGGGAAAGGTGAGGTGGGGTGATGCATAAAACAAGGGTTTCAAATTAGCTCAGATACCGTTCCATAAACCCAATATGTAATAGACAAGACCTACTCCTTGCTCAGTTTACTGGACTCAACACCCCCTATTCACCGCCCAAGAATATATTTGACTAGTAAGAATCTTAAAACCTATGTATTGCTATCTCTCTGTAAGTGAGTCAAGTGGGTGTAAAGCGTCATAAACACAGCAGTGCAAAGCAGCTAAACCCCATTATAAAAATCAATTACTTTTAAAGACCCGTGAAACAAAGACAGTGAAAGAGAGAGAAATTCTTACAAAATTCGTTCAGGGGCTGCGATGCCACCTGGATTGACCATATCTAGACCCACAGCTGACTGAGACATAAGGGTGGACACTCTTGGGGCTGAGAGGTTTGGTGAGGTTGGGTGACCTAACGCAGACCCTGTAAAGTAATACGGCGTGGTACCCATCCCATGGGTCCCAAATCTCCAGGGTCAAGGGCATCTTCCTACATCGAAAACATGCATGAGAAACCCAGAAGATGGTACACCGTGTGATCGGGAAAGGTTTCTAAAACGCACCTCATTTCTCATCTCCTTGTGCTCCGGTTCGCCATTCCAGCCGCTTTACTAGCAATCTCCCTCCTTGGAGAATCAGCACCTTTAACCTCCTGTTCCGTACAGGTTGCAATTTGTCCTGAGGATGAACGGGAAGAGGGGGAACCAATGAGAGACTAGCTCTAGGTGTTGGGACAGGCACAGGTCACTCTATTTTCCCATCAGGAAGAAGAATTAACCACAGGCTCAGCCTGCCGCCCGGAGCCAGAATAGGGCCTGAAGCAATCCTGCGCTTTTGCGGCCAGTTCCCAAGAAAGCGAGTTGAAAAATGGAGCTCAGGGGCACTGCAATTCACAGACCTGCACAGTTAGAAAGGATAAATCTCGTCCACAAATATATTGAGGGAAGGCAACGAAGAGGATTTGAAAGCAAGGCAGAATTGCAGGAAACAGATTTCAGGAGGTAGATTCGAATCGCCTTTAAAGCACAGGAAAAGCGGCAAAACCTCGACAATGATGCCCTTGGCCAAAAAGGGCGTATGCGTTTTTTCCTGAATATATTCAGGAAAAAACGCATACGCCCTTTTTGGCCAACCAAGCAACCTGGAAAGGCAAATCAGCGCTACAAAGAAGTCTCGCTTCCCATCGGTCCAAAGGGCCATGCTGAATAAAGTGTCAAAACCAGAAATGCAGGACAGGCCATGGAGAAATGGGAGCCTTGCTACGCTGATGGGCGGGCTGTAAATTGCCAACAGCCACTCTGGAGAAGTGTACGGTGTGTCCTGAAACATCAAAAAAACTCAGCTTAGAGAGCATAGGGCACTTCCACTCATGGGCGTATAAATTGGGAAAACTAAAAATCAGCAAGACACAGGCACCCCAAAGTTTAGGGCTGCTCTGTTGACAAGAAACTCCACTTCGTTACACCTTAAACATCCCAGGAAAGAGAAGAATGGATAAAGAAGTTGTGGTCCTTATGTACAATGGAATATCACTCAGCCATGAAATCAACGTCATAAGGCTAGGAGCAGCATGATGAGTGGATATAGGTGCGACGATTCTAAGTGAAATAGGTCACACAGAAAAAGACCCTTATCATAAGATATCACTTACAGAGGGAATGTAAAAACCGCTACCCTTGAACTGAATTACAAAACAGAACAGAGTCGCACGTTTAGAAAACACACTATGGCTGCTTAACGGGAAAGGTGAGGTGGGGTGATGCATAAAACAAGGGTTTCAAATTAGCTCAGATACCGTTCCATAAACCCAATATGTAATAGACAAGACCTACTCCTTGCTCAGTGAACTGGACTCAACACCCCCTAGTCACCGCCCAAGAATATATTTGACTAGTAAGAATCTTAAAACCTATGTATTGCTATCTCTCTGTAAGTGAGTCAAGTGGGTGTAAAGCGGCATAAACACAGCAGTGCAAAGCAGCTAAACCCCATTATAAAAATCAATTACTTTTAAAAACCCGTGAAACAAAGACAGTGAAAGAGAGAGAAATTCTTACAAAATTCGTTCAGGGGCTGCGATGCCACCTGGATTGACCATATCTAGACCCACAGCTGACTGAGCCATAAGGGTGGACACTCTTGGGGCTGAGAGGTTTGTTGAGGTTGGGTGACCTAACGCAGACCCTTTAAAGTAATACGGCGTGGTACCCATCCCATGGGTCCCAAATCTCCAGGTTCAAGGGCATCTTCCTACATCGAAAACATGCATGAGAAACCCAGAAGATGATACACCGTGTGATCGGGAAAGGTTTCTAAAACGCACCTCATTTCTCATCTCCTTGTGCTCCGGTTCGCCATTCCAGCCGCTTTACTTGCAATCTCCCTCCTTGGAGAATCAGCACCTTTAACTTCCTGTTCCGTACAGGTTGCAATTTGTCCTGAGGATGAACGGGAAGAGGGGGAACCAATGAGAGACTAGCTCTAGGTGTTGGGACAGGCACAGGTCACTCTATTTTCCCATCAGGAAGAAGAATTAACCACAGGCTCAGCCTGCCGCCCCGAGCCAGAATAGGGCCTGAAGCAATCCTGCGCTTTTGCGGCCAGCTCCCAAGAAAGCGAGTTGAGAAATGGAGCTCAGGGGCACTGCAATTCACAGACCTGCACAGTTAGAAATGATAACTCTCGTCCACAAATATATTGAGGGAAGGCAACGAAGAGAATTTGAAAGCAAGGCAGAATTGCAGGAAACAGATTTCAGGAGGTAGATTCGAATCGCCTTTAAAGCACAGGAAAAGCGGCAAAACCTCGACAATGATGCCCTTGGCCAAAAAGGGCGTATGCGTTTTTTCCTGAATATATTCAGGAAAAAACGCATACGCCCTTTTTGGCCAACCAAGCAACCTGGAAAGGCAAATCAGCGCTACAAAGAAGTCTCGCTTCCCATCGGTCAAAAGGGCCATGCTGAATAAAGTGTCAAAACCAGAAATGCAGGACAGGCCATGGAGAAATGGGAGCCTTGCTACGCTGATGGGCGGGCTGTAAATTGCCAACAGCCACTCTGGAGAAGTGTACGGTGTGTCCTGAAACATCTAAAAAACTCAGCTTAGAGAGCATAGGGCACTTCCACTCATGGGCGTATAAATTGGGAAAACTAAAAATCAGCAAGACACAGGCACCCCAAAGTTTAGGGCTGCTCTGTTGACAAGAACCTCCCCTTCGTTACACCTGAAACATCCCAGGAAAGCGAAGAATGGATAAAGAAGTTGTGGTCCTTATGTACAATGGAATATCACTCAGCCATGAAATCAACGTCATAAGGCTAGGAGCAGCATGATGAGTGGATTTAGGTACGACGATTCTAAGTGAAATAGGTCACACAGAAAAAGACACTTATCATAAGATATCACTTATAGAGGGAATGTAAAAACCACTACCCTTGAACTGAATTACAAAACAGAACAGATTCGCACGTTTAGAAAACACACTATGGCTGCTTAACGGGAAAGGTGAGGTGGGGTGATGCATAAAACAAGGGTTTCAAATTAGCTCAGATACCGTTCCATAAACCCAATATGTAATAGACAAGACCTACTCCTTGCTCAGTGAACTGGACTCAACACCCCCTATTCACCGCCCAAGAATATATTTGACTAGTAAGAATCTTAAAACCTATGTATTGCTATCTCTCTGTAAGTGAGTCAAGTGGGTGTAAAGCGGCATAAACACAGCAGTGCACAGCAGCTAAACCCCATTATAGAAATCAATTACTTTTAAAGACCCGTGAAACAAAGACAGTGAAAGAGAGAGAAATTCTTACAAAATTCGTTCAGGGGCTGCGATGCCACCTGGATTGACCATATCTAGACCCACAGCTGACTGAGACATAAGGGTGGACACTCTTGGGGCTGAGAGGTTTTGTGAGGTTGGGTGAGCTAACTCAGACCCTGTAAAATAATACGGCGTGGTACCCATCCCATGGGTCCCAAATCTCCAGGTTCAAGGGCATCTTCCTACATCGAAAACATGCATGAGAAACCCAGAAGATGGTACACCGTGTGATCGGGAAAGGTTTCTAAAACGCACCTCATTTCTCATCTCCTTGTGCTCCGGTTCGCCATTCCAGCCGCTTTACTAGCAATCTCCCTCCTTGGAGAATCAGCACCTTTAACCTCCTGTTCCGTACAGGTTGCAATTTGTCCTGAGGATGAACGGGAAGAGGGGGAACCAATGAGAGACTAGCTCTAGGTGTTGGGACAGGCACAGGTCACTCTATTTTCCCATCAGGAAGAAGAATTAACCACAGGCTCAGCCTGCCGCCCGGAGCCAGAATAGGGCCTGAAGCAATCCTGCGCTTTTGCGGCCAGTTCCCAAGAAAGCGAGTTGGAAAATGGAGCTCAGGGGCACTGCAATTCACAGACCTGCACAGTTAGAAATGATAACTCTCGTCCACAAATATATTGAGGGAAGGCAACGAAGAGGATTTGAAAGCAAGGCAGAATTGCAGGAAACAGATTTCAGGAGGTAGATTCGAATCGCCTTTAAAGCACAGGAAAAGCGGCAAAACCTCGACAATGATGCCCTTGGCCAAAAAGGGCGTATGCGTTTTTTCCTGAATATATTCAGGAAAAAACGCATACGCCCTTTTTGGCCAACCAAGCAACCTGCAAAGGCAAATCAGCGCTACAAAGAAGTCTCGCTTCCCATCGGTCCAAAGGGCCATGCTGAATAAAGTGTCAAAACCAGAAATGCAGGACAGGCCATGGAGAAATGGGAGCCTTGCTACGCTGATGGGCGGGCTGTAAATTGCCAACAGCCACTCTGGAGAAGTGTACGGTGTGTCCTGAAACATCTAAAAAACTCAGCTTAGAGAGCATAGGGCACTTCCACTCATGGGCGTATAAATTGGGAAAACTAAAAATCAGCAAGACACAGGCACCCCAAAGTTTAGGGCTGCTCTGTTGACAAGAACCTCCACTTCGTTACACCTGAAACATCCCAGGAAAGAGAAGAATGGATAAAGAAGTTGTGGTCCTTATGTACAATGGAATATCACTCAGCCATGAAATCAACGTCATAAGGCTAGGAGCAGCATGATGAGTGGATATAGGTACGACGATTCTAAGTGAAATAGGTCACACAGAAAAAGACACTTATCATAAGATATCACTTATAGAGGGAATGTAAAAACCGCTACCCTTGAACTGAATTACAAAACAGAACAGAGTCGCACGTTTAGAAAACACACTATGGCTGCTTAACGGGAAAGGTGAGGTGGGGTGATGCATAAAACAAGGGTTTCAAATTAGCTCAGATACCGTTCCATAAACCCAATATGTAATAGACAAGACCTACTCCTTGCTCAGTTTACTGGACTCAACACCCCCTATTCACCGCCCAAGAATATATTTGACTAGTAAGAATCTTAAAACCTATGTATTGCTATCTCTCTGTAAGTGAGTCAAGTGGGTGTAAAGCGTCATAAACACAGCAGTGCAAAGCAGCTAAACCCCATTATAAAAATCAATTACTTTTAAAGACCCGTGAAACAAAGACAGTGAAAGAGAGAGAAATTCTTACAAAATTCGTTCAGGGGCTGCGATGCCACCTGGATTGACCATATCTAGACCCACAGCTGACTGAGACATAAGGGTGGACACTCTTGGGGCTGAGAGTTTTGGCGAGGTTGGGTGACCTAACGCAGACCCTGTAAAGTAATACGGCGTGGTACCCATCCCATGGGTCCCAAATCTCCAGGGTCAAGGGCATCTTCCTACATCGAAAACATGCATGAGAAACCCAGAAGATGGTACACCGTGTGATCGGGAAAGGTTTCTAAAACGCACCTCATTTCTCATCTCCTTGTGCTCCGGTTCGCCATTCCAGCCGCTTTACTAGCAATCTCCCTCCTTGGAGAATCAGCACCTTTAACCTCCTGTTCCGTACAGGTTGCAATTTGTCCTGAGGATGAACGGGAAGAGGGGGAACCAATGAGAGACTAGCTCTAGGTGTTGGGACAGGCACAGGTCACTCTATTTTCCCATCAGGAAGAAGAATTAACCACAGGCTCAGCCTGCCGCCCGGAGCCAGAATAGGGCCTGAAGCAATCCTGCGCTTTTGCGGCCAGTTCCCAAGAAAGCGAGTTGAAAAATGGAGCTCAGGGGCACTGCAATTCACAGACCTGCACAGTTAGAAAGGATAAATCTCGTCCACAAATATATTGAGGGAAGGCAACGAAGAGGATTTGAAAGCAAGGCAGAATTGCAGGAAACAGATTTCAGGAGGTAGATTCGAATCGCCTTTAAAGCACAGGAAAAGCGGCAAAACCTCGACAATGATGCCCTTGGCCAAAAAGGGCGTATGCGTTTTTTCCTGAATATATTCAGGAAAAAACGCATACGCCCTTTTTGGCCAACCAAGCAACCTGGAAAGGCAAATCAGCGCTACAAAGAAGTCTCGCTTCCCATCGGTCAAAAGGGCCATGCTGAATAAAGTGTCAAAACCAGAAATGCAGGACAGGCCATGGAGAAATGGGAGCCTTGCTACGCTGATGGGCGGGCTGTAAATTGCCAACAGCCACTCTGGAGAAGTGTACGGTGTGTCCTGAAACATCAAAAAAACTCAGCTTAGAGAGCATAGGGCACTTCCACTCATGGGCGTATAAATTGGGAAAACTAAAAATCAGCAAGACACAGGCACCCCAAAGTTTAGGGCTGCTCTGTTGACAAGAAACTCCACTTCGTTACACCTTAAACATCCCAGGAAAGAGAAGAATGGATAAAGAAGTTGTGGTCCTTATGTACAATGGAATATCACTCAGCCATGAAATCAACGTCATAAGGCTAGGAGCAGCATGATGAGTGGATATAGGTGCGACGATTCTAAGTGAAATAGGTCACACAGAAAAAGACCCTTATCATAAGATATCACTTACAGAGGGAATGTAAAAACCGCTACCCTTGAACTGAATTACAAAACAGAACAGAGTCGCACGTTTAGAAAACACACTATGGCTGCTTAACGGGAAAGGTGAGGTGGGGTGATGCATAAAACAAGGGTTTCAAATTAGCTCAGATACCGTTCCATAAACCCAATATGTAATAGACAAGACCTCCTCCTTGCTCAGTGAACTGGACTCAACACGCCCTATTCACCGCCCAAGAATATATTTGACTAGTAAGAATCTTAAAACCTATGTATTGCTATCTCTCTGTAAATGAGTCAAGTGGGTGTAAAGCGGCATAAACACAGCAGTGCAAAGCAGCTAAACCCCATTATAAAAATCAATTACTTTTAAAGACCCGTGAAACAAAGACAGTGAAAGAGAGAGAAATTCTTACAAAATTCGTTCAGGGGCAGCGATGCCACCTGGATTGACCATATCTAGACCCACAGCTGACTGAGCCATAAGGGTGGACACTCTTGGGGCTGAGAGGTTTGGTGAGGTTGGGTGAGCTAACGCAGACCCTTTAAAGTATTACGGCGTGGTACCCATCCCATGGGTCCCAAAACTCCAGGTTCAAGGGCATATTCCTACATCGAAAACATGCATGAGAAACTCAGAAGATGGTACACCGTGTGATCGGGAAAGGTTTCTAAAACGCACCTCATTTCTCATCTCCTTGTGCTCCGGTTCGTCATTCCAGCCGCTTTACTAGCAATCTCCCTCCTTGGAGAATCAGCACCTTTAACCTCCTGTTCCGTACAGGTTGCAATTTGTCCTGAGGATGAACGGGAAGAGGGGGAACCAATGAGAGACTAGCTCTAGGTGTTGGGACAGGCACACGTCACTCTATTTTCCCATCAGGAAGAAGAATTAACCACAGGCTCAGCCTGCCGCCCGGAGCCAGAATAGGGCCTGAAGCAATCCTGTGCTTTTGCGGCCAGCTCCCAAGAAAGCGAGTTGAGAAATGGAGCTCAGGGGCACTGCAATTCACAGACCTGCACAGTTAGAAATGATAACTCTCGTCCACAAATATATTGAGGGAAGGCAACGAAGAGGATTTGAAAGCAAGGCAGAATTGCAGGAAACAGATTTCAGGAGGTAGATTCGAATCGCCTTTAAAGCACAGGAAAAGCGGCAAAACCTCGACAATGATGCCCTTGGCCAAAAAGGGCGTATGCGTTTTTTCCTGAATATATTCAGGAAAAAACGCATACGCCCTTTTTGGCCAACCAAGCAACCTGCAAAGGCAAATCAGCGCTACAAAGAAGTCTCGCTTCCCATCGGTCAAAAGGGCCATGCTGAATAAAGTGTCAAAACCAGAAATGCAGGACAGGCCATGGAGAAATGGGAGCCTTGCTACGCTGATGGGCGGGCTGTAAATTGCCAACAGCCACTCTGGAGAAGTGTACGGTGTGTCCTGAAACATCTAAAAAACTCAGCTTAGAGAGCATAGGGCACTTCCACTCATGGGCGTATAAATTGGGAAAACTAAAAATCAGCAAGACACAGGCACCCCAAAGTTTAGGGCTGCTCTGTTGACAAGAACCTCCACTTCGTTACACCTGAAACATCCCAGGAAAGAGAAGAATGGATAAAGAAGTTGTGGTCCTTATGTACAATGGAATATCACTCAGCCATGAAATCAACGTCATAAGGCTAGGAGCAGCATGATGAGTGGATATAGGTACGACGATTCTAAGTGAAATAGGTCACACAGAAAAAGACCCTTATCATAAGATATCACTTACAGAGGGAATGTAAAAACCGCTACCCTTGAACTGAATTACAAAACAGAACAGAGTCGCACGTTTAGAAAACACACTATGGCTGCTTAACGGGAAAGGTGAGGTGGGGTGATGCATAAAACAAGGGTTTCAAATTAGCTCAGATACCGTTCCATAAACCCAATATGTAATAGACAAGACCTACTCCTTGCTCAGTGAACTGGACTCAACACCCCCTAGTCACCGCCCAAGAATATATTTGACTAGTAAGAATCTTAAAACCTATGTATTGCTATCTCTCTGTAAGTGAGTCAAGTGGGTGTAAAGCGGCATAAACACAGCAGTGCAAAGCAGCTAAACCCCATTATAAAAATCAATTACTTTTAAAAACCCGTGAAACAAAGACAGTGAAAGACAGAGAAATTCTTACAAAATTCGTTCAGGGGCTGCGATGCCACCTGGATTGACCATATCTAGACCCACAGCTGACTGAGCCATAAGGGTGGACACTCTTGGGGCTGAGAGGTTTGGTGAGTTTTGGTGACCTAACGCAGACCCTTTAAAGTAATACGGCGTGGTACCCATCCCATGGGTCCCAAATCTCCAGGTTCAAGGGCATCTTCCTACATCGAAAACATGCATGAGAAACCCAGAAGATGGTACACCGTGTGATCGGGAAAGGTTTCTAAAACGCACCTCATTTCTCATCTCCTTGTGCTCCGGTTCGCCATTCCAGCCGCTTTACTAGCAATCTCCCTCCTTGGAGAATCAGCACCTTTAACCTCCTGTTCCGTACAGGTTGCAATTTGTCCTGAGGATGAACGGGAAGAGGGGGAACCAATGAGAGACTAGCTCTAGGTGTTGGGACAGGCACAGGTCACTCTATTTTCCCATCAGGAAGAAGAATTAACCACAGGCTCAGCCTGCCGCCCCGAGCCAGAATAGGGCCTGAAGCAATCCTGCGCTTTTGCGGCCAGCTCCCAAGAAAGCGAGTTGAGAAATGGAGCGCAGGGGCACTGCAATTCACAGACCTGCACAGTTAGAAATGATAACTCTCGTCCACAAATATATTGAGGGAAGGCAACGAAGAGAATTTGAAAGCAAGGCAGAATTGCAGGAAACAGATTTCAGGAGGTAGATTCGAATCGCCTTTAAAGCACAGGAAAAGCGGCAAAACCTCGACAATGATGCCCTTGGCCAAAAAGGGCGTATGCGTTTTTTCCTGAATATATTCAGGAAAAAACGCATACGCCCTTTTTGGCCAACCAAGCAACCTGGAAAGGCAAATCAGCGCTACAAAGAAGTCTCGCTTCCCATCGGTCAAAAGGGCCATGCTGAATAAAGTGTCAAAACCAGAAATGCAGGACAGGCCATGGAGAAATGGGAGCCTTGCTACGCTGATGGGCGGGCTGTAAATTGCCAACAGCCACTCTGGAGAAGTGTACGGTGTGTCCTGAAACATCTAAAAAACTCAGCTTAGAGAGCATAGGGCACTTCCACTCATGGGCGTATAAATTGGGAAAACTAAAAATCAGCAAGACACAGGCACCCCAAAGTTTAGGGCTGCTCTGTTGACAAGAACCTCCACTTCGTTACACCTGAAACATCCCAGGAAAGAGAAGAATGGATAAAGAAGTTGTGGTCCTTATGTACAATGGAATATCACTCAGCCATGAAATCAACGTCATAAGGCTAGGAGCAGCATGATGAGTGGATATAGGTACGACGATTCTAAGTGAAATAGGTCACACAGAAAAAGACACTTATCATAAGATATCACTTATAGAGGGAATGTAAAAACCGCTACCCTTGAACTGAATTACAAAACAGAACAGAGTCGCACGTTTAGAAAACACACTATGGCTGCTTAACGGGAAAGGTGAGGTGGGGTGATGCATAAAACAAGGGTTTCAATTTAGCTCAGCTACCGTTCCATAAACCCAATATGTAATAGACAAGACCTACTCCTTGCTCAGTGAACTGGACTCAACACCCCCTATTCACCACTCAAGAATATATTTGACTAGTAAGAATCTTAAAACCTATGTATTGCTATCTCTCTGTAAGTGAGTCAAGTAGGTGTAAAGCGGCATAAACACAGCAGTGCAAAGCAGCTAAACCCCATTATAAAAATCAATTACTTTTAAAAACCCGTGAAACAAAGACAGTGAAAGAGAGAGAAATTCTTACAAAATTCGTTCAGGGGCTGCGATGCCACCTGGATTGACCATATCTAGACCCACAGCTGACTGAGCCATAAGGGTGGACACTCTTGGGGCTGAGAGGTTTGGTGAGGTTGGGTGAGCTAACGCAGACCCTTTAAAGTATTACGGCGTGGTACCCATCCCATGGGTCCCAAATCCCCAAATCTCCAGGTTCAAGGGCATATTCCTACATCGAAAACATGCATGAGAAACCCAGAAGATGGTACACCGTGTGATCGGGAAAGGTTTCTAAAACGCACCTCATTTCTCATCTCCTTGTGCTCCAGTTCGCCATTCCAGCCGCTTTACTAGCAATCTCCCTCCTTGGAGAATCAGCACCTTTAACCTCCTGTTCCGTACAGGTTGCAATTTGTCCTGAGGATGAACGGGAAGAGGGGGAACCAATGAGAGACTAGCTCTAGGTGTTGGGACAGGCACAGGTCACTCTATTTTCCCATCAGGAAGAAGAATTAACCACAGGCTCAGCCTGCCGCCCGGAGCCAGAAGAGGGCCTGAAGCAATCCTGCGCTTTTGCGGCCAGCTCCCAAGAAAGCGAGTTGAGAAATGGAGCTCAGGGGCACTGCAATTCACAGACCTGCACAGTTAGAAATGATAACTCTCGTCCACAAATATATTGAGGGAAGGCAACGAAGAGAATTTGAAAGCAAGGCAGAATTGCAGGAAACAGATTTCAGGAGGTAGATTCGAATCGCCTTTAAAGCACAGGAAAAGCGGCAAAACCTCGACAATGATGCCCTTGGCCAAAAAGGGCGTATGCGTTTTTTCCTGAATATATTCAGGAAAAAACGCATACGCCCTTTTTGGCCAACCAAGCAACCTGGAAAGGCAAATCAGCGCTACAAAGAAGTCTCGCTTCCCATCGGTCAAAAGGGCCATGCTGAATAAAGTGTCAAAACCAGAAATGCAGGACAGGCCATGGAGAAATGGGAGCCTTGCTACGCTGATGGGCGGGCTGTAAATTACCAACAGCCACTCTGGAGAAGTGTACGGTGTGTCCTGAAACATCTAAAAAACTCAGCTTAGAGAGCATAGGGCACTTCCACTCATGGGCGTATAAATTGGGAAAACTAAAAATCAGCAAGACACAGGCACCCCAAAGTTTAGGGCTGCTCTGTTGACAAGAAACTCCACTTCGTTACACCTTAAACATCCCAGGAAAGAGAAGAATGGATAAAGAAGTTGTGGTCCTTATGTACAATGGAATATCACTCAGCCATGAAATCAACGTCATAAGGCTAGGAGCAGCATGATGAGTGGATTTAGGTACGACGATTCTAAGTGAAATAAGTCACACAGAAAAAGACACTTATCATAAGATATCACTTATAGAGGGAATGTAAAAACCGCTACCCTTGAACTGAATTACAAAAGAGAACAGAGTCGCACGTTTAGAAAACACACTATGGCTGCTTAAAGGGAAAGGTGAGGTGGGGTGATGCATAAAACAAGGGTTTCAATTTAGCTCAGCTACCGTTCCATAAACCCAATATGTAATAGACAAGACCTACTCCTTGCTCAGTGAACTGGACTCAACACCCCCTATTCACCGCTCAAGAATATATTTGACTAGTAAGAATCTTAAAACCTATGTATTGATATCTCTCTGTAAGTGAGTCAAGTAGGTGTAAAGCGGCATAAACACAGCAGTGCAAAGCAGCTAAACCCCATTATAAAAATCAATTACTTTTAAAAACCCGTGAAACAAAGACAGTGAAAGAGAGAGAAATTCTTACAAAATTCGTTCAGGGGCTGCGATGCCACCTGGATTGACCATATCTAGACCCACAGCTGACTGAGCCATAAGGGTGGACACTCTTGGGGCTGAGAGGTTTGGTGAGGTTGGGTGAGCTAACGCAGACCCTTTAAAGTATTACGGCGTGGTACCCATCCCATGGGTCCCAAATCCCCAAATCTCCAGGTTCAAGGGCATATTCCTACATCGAAAACATGCATGAGAAACCCAGAAGATGGTACACCGTGTGATCGGGAAAGGTTTCTAAAACGCACCTCATTTCTCATCTCCTTGTGCTCCAGTTCGCCATTCCAGCCGCTTTACTAGCAATCTCCCTCCTTGGAGAATCAGCACCTTTAACCTCCTGTTCCGTACAGGTTGCAATTTGTCCTGAGGATGAACGGGAAGAGGGGGAACCAATGAGAGACTAGCTCTAGGTGTTGGGACAGGCACAGGTCACTCGATTTTCCCATCAGGAAGAAGAATTAACCACAGGCTCAGCCTGCCGCCCGGATCCAGAAGAGGGCCTGAAGCAATCCTGCGCTTTTGCGGCCAGCTCCCAAGAAAGCGAGTTGAGAAATGGAGCTCAGGGGCACTGCAATTCACAGACCTGCACAGTTAGAAATGATAACTCTCGTCCACAAATATATTGAGGGAAGGCAACGAAGAGAATTTGAAAGCAAGGCAGAATTGCAGGAAACAGATTTCAGGAGGTAGATTCGAATCGCCTTTAAAGCACAGGAAAAGCGGCAAAACCTCGACAATGATGCCCTTGGCCAAAAAGGGCGTATGCGTTTTTTCCTGAATATATTCAGGAAAAAACGCATACGCCCTTTTTGGCCAACCAAGCAACCTGGAAAGGCAAATCAGCGCTACAAAGAAGTCTCGCTTCCCATCGGTCAAAAGGGCCATGCTGAATAAAGTGTCAAAACCAGAAATGCAGGACAGGCCATGGAGAAATGGGAGCCTTGCTACGCTGATGGGCGGGCTGTAAATTACCAACAGCCACTCTGGAGAAGTGTACGGTGTGTCCTGAAACATCTAAAAACTCAGGTTAGCGAGCATAGGGCACTTCCACTCATGGGCGTATAAATTGGGAAAACTAAAAATCAGCAAGACACAGGCACCCCAAAGTTTAGGGCTGCTCTGTTGACAAGAAACTCCACTTCGTTACACCTTAAACATCCCAGGAAAGAGAAGAATGGATAAAGAAGTTGTGGTCCTTATGTACAATGGAATATCACTCAGCCATGAAATCAACGTCATAAGGCTAGGAGCAGCATGATGAGTGGATTTAGGTACGACGATTCTAAGTGAAATAAGTCACACAGAAAAAGACACTTATCATAAGATATCACTTATAGAGGGAATGTAAAAACCGCTACCCTTGAACTGAATTACAAAACAGAACAGAGTCGCACGTTTAGAAAACACACTATGGCTGCTTAACGGGAAAGGTGAGGTGGGGTGATGCATAAAACAAGGGTTTCAAATTAGCTCAGATACCGTTCCATAAACCCAATATGTAATAGACAAGACCTACTCCTTGCTCAGTGAACTGGACTCAACACCCCCTATTCACCGCCCAAGAATATATCTGACTAGTAAGAATCTTAAAACCTATGTATTGCTATCTCTCTGTAAGTGAGTCAAGTGTGTGTAAAGCGGCATAAACACAGCAGTGCAAAGCAGCTAAACCCCATTATAAATATCAATTACTTTTAAAGACCCGTGAAACAAAGACAGTGAAAGAGAGAGAAATTCTTACAAAATTCGTTCAGGGGCTGCGATGCCACCTGGATTGACCATATCTAGACCCACAGCTGACTGAGCCATAAGGGTGGACACTCTTGGGGCTGAGAGGTTTGGTGAGGTTGGGTGAGCTAACGCAGACCCTTTAAAGTATTACGGCGTGGTACCCATCCCATGGGTCCCAAATCTCCAGGTTCAAGGGCATATTCCTACATCGAAAACATGCATGAGAAACTCAGAAGATGGTACACCGTGTGATCGGGAAAGGTTTCTAAAACGCACCTCATTTCTCATCTCCTTGTGCTCCGGTTCGCCATTCCAGCCGCTTTACTAGCAATCTCCCTCCTTGGAGAATCAGCACCTTTAACCTCCTGTTCCGTACAGGTTGCAATTTGTCCTGAGGATGAACGGGAAGAGGGGGAACCAATGAGAGACTAGCTCTAGGTGTTGGGACAGGCACAGGTCTCTCTATTTTCCCATCAGGAAGAAGAATTAACCACAGGCTCAGCCTGCCGCCCGGAGCCAGAATAGGGCCTGAAGCAATCCTGCGCTTTTGCGGCCAGCTCCCAAGAAAGCGAGTTGAGAAATGGAGCTCAGGGGCACTGCAATTCACAGACCTGCACAGTTAGAAATGATAACTCTCGTCCACAAATATATTGAGGGAAGGCAACGAAGAGGATTTGAAAGCAAGGCAGAATTGCAGGAAACAGATTTCAGGAGGTAGATTCGAATCGCCTTTAAAGCACAGGAAAAGCGGCAAAACCTCGACAATGATGCCCTTGGCCAAAAAGGGCGTATGCGTTTTTTCCTGAATATATTCAGGAAAAAACGCATACGCCCTTTTTGGCCAACCAAGCAACCTGCAAAGGCAAATCAGCGCTACAAAGAAGTCTCGCTTCCCATCGGTCAAAAGGGCCATGCTGAATAAAGTGTCAAAACCAGAAATGCCGGACAGGCCAGGGAGAAATGGGAGCCTTGCTACGCTGATGGGCGGGCTGTAAATTGCCAACAGCCACTCTGGAGAAGTGTACGGTGTGTCCTGAAACATCGAAAAAACTCAGCTTAGAGAGCATAGGGCACTTCCACTCATGGGCGTATAAATTGGGAAAACTAAAAATCAGCAAGACACAGGCACCCCAAAGTTTAGGGCTGCTCTGTTGACAAGAACCTCCACTTCGTTACACCTGAAACATCCCAGGAAAGAGAAGAATGGATAAAGAAGTTGTGGTCCTTATGTACAATGGAATATCACTCAGCCATGAAATCAACGTCATAAGGCTAGGAGCAGCATGATGAGTGGATATAGGTACGACGATTCTAAGTGAAATAGGTCACACAGAAAAAGACCCTTATCATAAGATATCACTTACAGAGGGAATGTAAAAACCGCTACCCTTGAACTGAATTACAAAACAGAACAGAGTCGCACGTTTAGAAAACACACTATGGCTGCTTAACGGGAAAGGTGAGGTGGGGTGATGCATAAAACAAGGGTTTCAATTTAGCTCAGCTACCGTTCCATAAACCCAATATGTAATAGACAAGACCTACTCCTTGCTCAGTGAACTGGACTCAACACCCCCTATTCACCGCTCAAGAATATATTTGACTAGTAAGAATCTTAAAACCTATGTATTGCTATCTCTCTGTAAGTGAGTCAAGTAGGTGTAAAGCGGCATAAACACAGCAGTGCAAAGCAGCTAAACCCCATTATAAAAATCAATTACTTTTAAAAACCCGTGAAACAAAGACAGTGAAAGAGAGAGAAATTCTTACAAAATTCGTTCAGGGGCTGCGATGCCACCTGGATTGACCATATCTAGACCCACAGCTGACTGAGCCATAAGGGTGGACACTCTTGGGGCTGAGAGGTTTGGTGAGGTTGGGTGAGCTAACGCAGACCCTTTAAAGTATTACGGCGTGGTACCCATCCCATGGGTCCCAAATCCCCAAATCTCCAGGTTCAAGGGCATATTCCTACATCGAAAACATGCATGAGAAACCCAGAAGATGGTACACCGTGTGATCGGGAAAGGTTTCTAAAACGCACCTCATTTCTCATCTCCTTGTGCTCCAGTTCGCCATTCCAGCCGCTTTACTAGCAATCTCCCTCCTTGGAGAATCAGCACCTTTAACCTCCTGTTCCGTACAGGTTGCAATTTGTCCTGAGGATGAACGGGAAGAGGGGGAACCAATGAGAGACTAGCTCTAGGTGTTGGGACAGGCACAGGTCACTCGATTTTCCCATCAGGAAGAAGAATTAACCACAGGCTCAGCCTGCCGCCCGGAGCCAGAAGAGGGCCTGAAGCAATCCTGCGCTTTTGCGGCCAGCTCCCAAGAAAGCGAGTTGAGAAATGGAGCTCAGGGGCACTGCAATTCACAGACCTGCACAGTTAGAAATGATAACTCTCGTCCACAAATATATTGAGGGAAGGCAACGAAGAGAATTTGAAAGCAAGGCAGAATTGCAGGAAACAGATTTCAGGAGGTAGATTCGAATCGCCTTTAAAGCACAGGAAAAGCGGCAAAACCTCGACAATGATGCCCTTGGCCAAAAAGGGCGTATGCGTTTTTTCCTGAATATATTCAGGAAAAAACGCATACGCCCTTTTTGGCCAACCAAGCAACCTGGAAAGGCAAATCAGCGCTACAAAGAAGTCTCGCTTCCCATCGGTCAAAAGGGCCATGCTGAATAAAGTGTCAAAACCAGAAATGCAGGACAGGCCATGGAGAAATGGGAGCCTTGCTACGCTGATGGGCGGGCTGTAAATTACCAACAGCCACTCTGGAGAAGTGTACGGTGTGTCCTGAAACATCTAAAAAACTCAGCTTAGAGAGCATAGGGCACTTCCACTCATGGGCGTATAAATTGGGAAAACTAAAAATCAGCAAGACACAGGCACCCCAAAGTTTAGGGCTGCTCTGTTGACAAGAAACTCCACTTCGTTACACCTTAAACATCCCAGGAAAGAGAAGAATGGATAAAGAAGTTGTGGTCCTTATGTACAATGGAATATCACTCAGCCATGAAATCAACGTCATAAGGCTAGGAGCAGCATGATGAGTGGATTTAGGTACGACGATTCTAAGTGAAATAAGTCACACAGAAAAAGACACTTATCATAAGATATCACTTATAGAGGGAATGTAAAAACCGCTACCCTTGAACTGAATTACAAAAGAGAACAGAGTCGCACGTTTAGAAAACACACTATGGCTGCTTAACGGGAAAGGTGAGGTGGGGTGATGCATAAAACAAGGGTTTCAATTTAGCTCAGCTACCGTTCCATAAACCCAATATGTAATAGACAAGACCTACTCCTTGCTCAGTGAACTGGACTCAACACCCCCTATTCACCGCTCAAGAATATATTTGACTAGTAAGAATCTTAAAACCTATGTATTGCTATCTCTCTGTAAGTGAGTCAAGTAGGTGTAAAGCGGCATAAACACAGCAGTGCAAAGCAGCTAAACCCCATTATAAAAATCAATTACTTTTAAAAACCCGTGAAACAAAGACAGTGAAAGAGAGAGAAATTCTTACAAAATTCGTTCAGGGGCTGCGATGCCACCTGGATTGACCATATCTAGACCCACAGCTGACTGAGCCATAAGGGTGGACACTCTTGGGGCTGAGAGGTTTGGTGAGGTTGGGTGAGCTAACGCAGACCCTTTAAAGTATTACGGCGTGGTACCCATCCCATGGGTCCCAAATCCCCAAATCTCCAGGTTCAAGGGCATATTCCTACATCGAAAACATGCATGAGAAACCCAGAAGATGGTACACCGTGTGATCGGGAAAGGTTTCTAAAACGCACCTCATTTCTCATCTCCTTGTGCTCCAGTTCGCCATTCCAGCCGCTTTACTAGCAATCTCCCTCCTTGGAGAATCAGCACCTTTAACCTCCTGTTCCGTACAGGTTGCAATTTGTCCTGAGGATGAACGGGAAGAGGGGGAACCAATGAGAGACTAGCTCTAGGTGTTGGGACAGGCACAGGTCACTCGATTTTCCCATCAGGAAGAAGAATTAACCACAGGCTCAGCCTGCCGCCCGGATCCAGAAGAGAGCCTGAAGCAATCCTGTGCTTTTGCGGCCAGCTCCCAAGAAAGCGAGTTGAGAAATGGAGCTCAGGGGCACTGCAATTCACAGACCTGCACAGTTAGAAATGATAACTCTCGTCCACAAATATATTGAGGGAAGGCAACGAAGAGAATTTGAAAGCAAGGAAGAATTGCAGGAAACAGATTTCAGAAGGTAGATTCGAATCGCCTTTAAAGCAGAGGAAAAGCGGCAAAACCTCGACAATGATGCCCTTGGCCAAAAAGGGCGTATGCGTTTTTTCCTGAATATATTCAGGAAAAAACGCATACGCCCTTTTTGGCCAACCAAGCAACCTGGAAAGGCAAATCAGCGCTACAAAGAAGTCTCGCTTCCCATCGGTCAAAAGGGCCATGCTGAATAAAGTGTCAAAACCAGAAATGCAGGACAGGCCATGGAGAAATGGGAGCCTTGCTACGCTGATGGGCGGGCTGTAAATTACCAACAGCCACTCTGGAGAAGTGTACGGTGTGTCCTGAAACATCTAAAAAACTCAGCTTAGAGAGCATAGGGCACTTCCACTCATGGGCGTATAAATTGGGAAAACTAAAAATCAGCAAGACACAGGCACCCCAAAGTTTAGGGCTGCTCTGTTGACAAGAAACTCCACTTCGTTACACCTTAAACATCCCAGGAAAGAGAAGAATGGATAAAGAAGTTGTGGTCCTTATGTACAATGGAATATCACTCAGCCATGAAATCAACGTCATAAGGCTAGGAGCAGCATGATGAGTGGATTTAGGTACGACGATTCTAAGTGAAATAAGTCACACAGAAAAAGACACTTATCATAAGATATCACTTATAGAGGGAATGTAAAAACCGCTACCCTTGAACTGAATTACAAAAGAGAACAGAGTCGCACGTTTAGAAAACACACTATGGCTGCTTAACGGGAAAGGTGAGGTGGGGTGATGCATAAAACAAGGGTTTCAATTTAGCTCAGCTACCGTTCCATAAACCCAATATGTAATAGACAAGACCTACTCCTTGCTCAGTGAACTGGACTCAACACCCCCTATTCACCGCTCAAGAATATATTTGACTAGTAAGAATCTTAAAACCTATGTATTGCTATCTCTCTGTAAGTGAGTCAAGTAGGTGTAAAGCGGCATAAACACAGCAGTGCAAAGCAGCTAAACCCCATTATAAAAATCAATTACTTTTAAAAACCCGTGAAACAAAGACAGTGAAAGAGAGAGAAATTCTTACAAAATTCGTTCAGGGGCTGCGATGCCACCTGGATTGACCATATCTAGACCCACAGCTGACTGAGCCATAAGGGTGGACACTCTTGGGGCTGAGAGGTTTGGTGAGGTTGGGTGAGCTAACGCAGACCCTTTAAAGTATTACGGCGTGGTACCCATCCCATGGGTCCCAAATCCCCAAATCTCCAGGTTCAAGGGCATATTCCTACATCGAAAACATGCATGAGAAACCCAGAAGATGGTACACCGTGTGATCGGGAAAGGTTTCTAAAACGCACCTCATTTCTCATCTCCTTGTGCTCCAGTTCGCCATTCCAGCCGCTTTACTAGCAATCTCCCTCCTTGGAGAATCAGCACCTTTAACCTCCTGTTCCGTACAGGTTGCAATTTGTCCTGAGGATGAACGGGAAGAGGGGGAACCAATGAGAGACTAGCTCTAGGTGTTGGGACAGGCACAGGTCACTCGATTTTCCCATCAGGAAGAAGAATTAACCACAGGCTCAGCCTGCCGCCCGGAGCCAGAAGAGGGCCTGAAGCAATCCTGCGCTTTTGCGGCCAGCTCCCAAGAAAGCGAGTTGAGAAATGGAGCTCAGGGGCACTGCAATTCACAGACCTGCACAGTTAGAAATGATAACTCTCGTCCACAAATATATTGAGGGAAGGCAACGAAGAGAATTTGAAAGCAAGGCAGAATTGCAGGAAACAGATTTCAGGAGGTAGATTCGAATCGCCTTTAAAGCAGAGGAAAAGCGGCAAAACCTCGACAATGATGCCCTTGGCCAAAAAGGGCGTATGCGTTTTTTCCTGAATATATTCAGGAAAAAACGCATACGCCCTTTTTGGCCAACCAAGCAACCTGGAAAGGCAAATCAGCGCTACAAAGAAGTCTCGCTTCCCATCGGTCAAAAGGGCCATGCTGAATAAAGTGTCAAAACCAGAAATGCAGGACAGGCCATGGAGAAATGGGAGCCTTGCTACGCTGATGGGCGGGCTGTAAATTACCAACAGCCACTCTGGAGAAGTGTACGGTGTGTCCTGAAACATCTAAAAAACTCAGCTTAGAGAGCATAGGGCACTTCCACTCATGGGCGTATAAATTGGGAAAACTAAAAATCAGCAAGACACAGGCACCCCAAAGTTTAGGGCTGCTCTGTTGACAAGAAACTCCACTTCGTTACACCTTAAACATCCCAGGAAAGAGAAGAATGGATAAAGAAGTTGTGGTCCTTATGTACAATGGAATATCACTCAGCCATGAAATCAACGTCATAAGGCTAGGAGCAGCATGATGAGTGGATTTAGGTACGACGATTCTAAGTGAAATAAGTCACACAGAAAAAGACACTTATCATAAGATATCACTTATAGAGGGAATGTAAAAACCGCTACCCTTGAACTGAATTACAAAAGAGAACAGAGTCGCACGTTTAGAAAACACACTATGGCTGCTTAACGGGAAAGGTGAGGTGGGGTGATGCATAAAACAAGGGTTTCAATTTAGCTCAGCTACCGTTCCATAAACCCAATATGTAATAGACAAGACCTACTCCTTGCTCAGTGAACTGGACTCAACACCCCCTATTCACCGCTCAAGAATATATTTGACTAGTAAGAATCTTAAAACCTATGTATTGCTATCTCTCTGTAAGTGAGTCAAGTAGGTGTAAAGCGGCATAAACACAGCAGTGCAAAGCAGCTAAACCCCATTATAAATATCAATTACTTTTAAAGACCCGTGAAACAAAGACAGTGAAAGAGAGAGAAATTCTTACAAAATTCGTTCAGGGGCTGCGATGCCACCTGGATTGACCATATCTAGACCCACAGCTGACTGAGCCATAAGGGTGGACACTCTTGGGGCTGAGAGGTTTGGTGAGGTTGGGTGAGCTAACGCAGACCCTTTAAAGTATTACGGCGTGATACCCATCCCATGGGTCCCAAATCCCCAAATCTCCAGGTTCAAGGGCATATTCCTACATCGAAAACATGCATGAGAAACTCAGAAGATGGTACACCGTGTGATCGGGAAACGTTTCTAAAACGCACCTCATTTCTCATCTCCTTGTGCTCCAGTTCGCCATTCCAGCCGCTTTACTAGCAATCTCCCTCCTTGGAGAATCAGCACCTTTAACCTCCTGTTCCGTACAGGTTGCAATTTGTCCTGAGGATGAACGGGAAGAGGGGGAACCAATGAGAGACTAGCTCTAGGTGTTGGGACAGGCACAGTTCACTCAATTTTCCCATCAGGAAGAAGAATTAACCACAGGCTCAGCCTGCCGCCCGGAACCAGAAGAGGGCCTGAAGCAATCCTGCGCTTTTGCGGCCAGCTCCCAAGAAAGCGAGTTGAGAAATGGAGCTCAGGGGCACTGCAATTCACAGACCTGCACAGTTAGAAATGATAACTCTCGTCCACAAATATATTGAGGGAAGGCAATGAAGAGGATTTGAAAGCAAGGCAGAATTGCAGGAAACAGATTTCAGGAGGTAGATTCGAATCGCCTTTAAAGCACAGGAAAAGCGGCAAAACCTCGACAATGATGCCCTTGGCCAAAAAGGGCGTATGCGTTTTTTCCTGAATATATTCAGGAAAAAACGCATACGCCCTTTTTGGCCAACCAAGCAACCTGGAAAGGCAAATCAGCGCTACAAAGAAGTCTCGCTTCCCATCGGTCAAAAGGGCCATGCTGAATAAAGTGTCAAAACCAGAAATGCAGGACAGGCCATGGAGAAATGGGAGCCTTGCTACGCTGATGGGCGGGCTGTAAATTGCCAACAGCCACTCTGGAGAAGTGTACGGTGTGTCCTGAAACATCTAAAAAACTCAGCTTAGAGAGCATAGGGCAGTTCCACTCATGGGCGTATAAATTGGGAAAACTAAAAATCAGCAAGACACAGGCACCCCAAAGTTTAGGGCTGCTCTGTTGACAAGAACCTCCACTTCGTTACACCTGAAACATCCCAGGAAAGAGAAGAATGGATAAAGAAGTTGTGGTCCTTATGTACAATGGAATATCACTCAGCCATGAAATCAACGTCATAAGGCTAGGAGCATCATGATGAGTGGATTTAGGTACGACGATTCTAAGTGAAATAAGTCACACAGAAAAAGACACTTATCATAAGATATCACTTATAGAGGGAATGTAAAAACCGCTACCCTTGAACTGAATTACAAAACAGAACAGAGTCGCACGTTTAGAAAACACACTATGGCTGCTTAACGGGAAAGGTGAGGTGGGGTGATGCATAAAACAAGGGTTTCAAATTAGCTCAGATACCGTTCCATAAACCCAATATGTAATAGACAAGACCTGCTCCTTGCTCAGTGAACTGGACTCAACACCCCCTATTCACCGCCCAAGAATATATTTGACTAGTAAGAATCTTAAAACCTATGTATTGCTATCTCTCTGTAAGTGAGTCAAGTGGGTGTAAAGCGGCATAAACACAGCAGTGCAAAGCAGCTAAACCCCATTATAAAAATCAAATACTTTTAAAAACTCGTGAAACAAAGACAGTGAAAGAAAGAGAAATTCTTACAAAATTCTTTCAGGGGCTGCGATGCCACCTGGATTGACCATATCTAAACCCACAGCTGATTGATACATAAGGGTGGACACTCTTGGGGCTGAGAGGTTTGGTGAGGTTGGGTGAGCTAACGCAGACCCTGTAAAATAATACGGCGTGGTACCCATCCCATGGGTCCCAAATCTCCAGGTTCAAGGGCATCTTCCTACATCGAAAACATGCATGAGAAACCCAGAAGATGGTACACCGTGTGATCGGGAAAGGTTTCTAAAACGCACCTCATTTCTAATCTCCTTGTGCTCCGGTTCGCCATTCCAGCCCCTTTACTAGCAATCTCCCTCTTTGGAGAATCAGCACCTTTAACCTCCTGTTCCGTACAGGTTGCAATTTGTCCTGAGGATGAACGGGAAGAGGGGGAACCAATGAGAGACTAGCTCTAGGTGTTGGGACAGGCACAGGTCACTCTATTTTCCCATCAGAAAGTAGAATTAACCACAGGCTTAGCCTACCGCCCGGAGCCAGAATAGGGCCTGAAGCAATCCTGCGCTTTTGCGGCCAGCTCCCAAGAAAGCGAGTTGAAAAATTGAGCTCATGGGCACTGCAATTCACAGACCTGCACAGTTAGAAATGATAACTCTCGTCCACAAATATATTGAGGGAAGGCAACGAAGAGGATTTGAAAGCAAGGCAGAATTGCAGGAAACAGATTTCAGGAGGTAGATTCGAATCGCCTTTAAAGCACAGGAAAAGCGGCAAAACCTCGACAATGATGCCCTTGGCCAAAAAGGGCGTATGCGTTTTTTCCTGAATATATTCAGGAAAAAACGCATACGCCCTTTTTGGCCAACCAAGCAACCTGGAAAGGCAAATCAGCGCTACAAAGAAGTCTCGCTTCCCATCGGTCAAAAGGGCCATGCTGAATAAAGGGTCAAAACCAGAAATGCAGGACAGGCCATGGAGAAATGGGAGCCTTGCTACGCTGATGGGCGGGCTGTAAATTGCCAACAGCCACTCTGGAGAAGTGTACGGTGTGTCCTGAAACATCTAAAAAACTCAGCTTAGAGAGCATAGGGCAGTTCCACTCATGGGCGTATAAATTGGGAAAACTAAAAATCAGCAAGACACAGGCACCCCAAAGTTTAGGGCTGCTCTGTTGACAAGAACCTCCACTTCGTTACACCTGAAACATCCCAGGAAAGAGAAGAATGGATAAAGAAGATGTGGTCCTTATGTACAATGGAATATCACTCAGCCATGAAATCAACGTCATAAGGCTAGGAGCAGCATGATGAGTGGATTTAGGTACGACGATTCTAAGTGAAATAGGTCACACAGAAAAAGACCCTTATCATAAGATATCACTTACAGAGGGAATGTAAAAACCGCTACCCTTGAACTGAATTACAAAACAGAACAGAGTCGCACGTTTAGAAAACACACTATGGCTGCTTAACGGGAAAGGTGACGTGGGGTGATGCATAAAACAAGGGTTTCAAATTAGCTCAGATACCGTTCCATAAACCCAATATGTAATAGACAAGACCTACTCCTTGCTCAGTGAACTGGACTCAACACGCCCTATTCACCGCCCAAGAATATATTTGACTAGTAAGAATCTTAAAACCTATGTATTGCTATCTCTCTGTAAGTGAGTCAAGTGGGTGTAAAGCGGCATAAACACAGCAGTGCAAAGCAGTTAAACCCCATTATAAAAATCAATTACTTTTAAAAACCCGTGAAACAAAGACAGTGAAAGAGAGAGAAATTCTTACAAAATTCGTTCAGGGGCTGCGATGCCACCTGGATTGACCATATCTAGACCCACAGCTGACTGAGCCATAAGGGTGGACACTCTTGGGGCTGAGAGGTTTGGTGAGGTTGGGTGAGCTAACGCAGACCCTGTAAAGTAATACGGCGTGGTACCCATCCCATGGGTCCCAAATCTCCAGGTTCAAGGGCATCTTCCTACATCGAAAACATGCATGAGAAACCCAGAAGATGGTACACCGTGTGATCGGGAAAGGTTTCTAAAACGCACCTCATTTCTCATCTCCTTGTGCTCCGGTTCGCCATTCCAGCCACTTTACTAGCAATCTCCCTCCTTGGAGAATCAGCACCTTTAACCTCCTGTTCCGTACAGGTTGCAATTTGTCCTGAGGATGAACGGGAAGAGGGGGAACCAATGAGAGACTAGCTCTAGGTGTTGGGACAGGCACAGGTCACTCTATTTTCCCATCAGGAAGAAGAATCAATCACAGGATCAGCCTGCCGCCCGGAGCCAGAATAGGGCCTGAAGCAATCCTGCGCTTTTGCAGCCAGCTCCCAAGAAAGCGAGTTGAAAAATGGACCTCAGGGGCACTGCAATTCACAAACCTGCAGAGTTAGAAATGATAACTCTCGTCCACAAATATATTGAGGGAAGGCAACGAAGAGGATTTGAAAGCAAGGAAGAATTGCAGGAAACAGATTTCAGGAGGTAGATTCGAATCGCCTTTAAAGCACAGGAAAAGGGGCAAAACCTCGACAATGATGCCCTTGGCCAAAAAGGGCGTATGCGTTTTTTCCTGAATATATTCAGGAAAAAACGCATACGCCCTTTTTGGCCAACGAAGCAACCTGGAAAGGCAAATCAGCGCTACAAAGAAGTCTCGCTTCCCATCGGTCAAAAGGGCCATGCTGAATAAAGTGTCAAAACGAGAAATGCAGGACAGGCCATGGAGAAATGGGAGCCTTGCTACACTGATGGGCGGGCTGTAAATGGCCAACAGCCACTCTGGAGAAGTGTACGGTGTGTCATGAAACATCTAAAAAACTCAGCTTAGAGAGCAAAGGGCACTTCCACTCATGTGCGTATAAATTGGGAAAACTAAAAATCAGCAAGACACAGGCACCCCAAAGTTTAGGGCTGCTCTGTTGACAAGAAACTCCACTTCGTTACACCTGAAATATCCCAGGAAAGAGAAGAATGGATAAAGAAGTTGTGGTCCTTATGTACAATGGAATATCACTCAGCCATGAAATCAACGTCATAAGGCTAGGAGCAGAATGATGAGTGGATTTAGGTACGACGATTCTAAGTGAAATAAGTCACACAGAAAAAGACACTTATCATAAGATATCACTTATAGAGGGAATGTAAAAACCGCTACCCTTGAACTGAATTACAAAACAGAACAGAGTCGCACGTTTAGAAAACACACTATGGCTGCTTAACGGGAAAGGTGAGGTGGGGTGATGCATAAAACAAGGGTTTCAAATTAGCTCAGATACCGTTCCATAAACCCAATATGTAATAGACAAGACCTACTCCTTGCTCAGTGAACTGGACTCAACACCCCCTATTCACCGCCCAAGAATATATTTGACTAGTAAGAATCTTAAAACCTATGTATTGCTATCTCTCTGTAAGTGAGTCAAGTGGGTGTAAAGCGGCATAAACACAGCAGTGCAAAGCAGCTAAACCCCATTATAAAAATCAATTACTTTTAAAAACCCGTGAAACAAAGACAGAGAAAGAGAAATTCTTACAAAATTCGTTCAGGGGCTGCGATGCCACCTGGATTGACCATATCTAGACCCACAGCTGACTGAGCCATAAGGGTGGACACTCTTGGGGCTGAGAGGTTTGGTGAGGTTGGGTGAGCTAACGCAGACCCTTTAAAGTATTACGGCGTGGTACCCATCCCATGGGTCCCAAATCCCCAAATCTCCAGGTTCAAGGGCATATTCCTACATCGAAAACATGCATGAGAAACCCAGAAGATGGTACACCGTGTGATAGGGAAAGGTTTCTAAAACGCACCTCATTTCTCATCTCCTTGTGCTCCAGTTCGCCATTCCAGCCGCTTTACTAGCAATCTCCCTCCTTGGAGAATCAGCACCTTTAACCTCCTGTTCCGTACAGGTTGCAATTTGTCCTGAGGATGAACGGGAAGAGGGGGAACCAATGAGAGACTAGCTCTAGGTGTTGGGACAGGCACAGGTCACTCGATTTTCCCATCAGGAAGAAGAATTAACCACAGGCTCAGCCTGCCGCCCGGAGCCAGAAGAGGGCCTGAAGCAATCCTGCGCTTTTGCGGCCAGCTCCCAAGAAAGCGAGTTGAGAAATGGAGCTCAGGGGCACTGCAATTCACAGACCTGCACAGTTAGAAATGATAACTCTCGTCCACAAATATATTGAGGGAAGGCAACGAAGAGAATTTGAAAGCAAGGCAGAATTGCAGGAAACAGATTTCAGGAGGTAGATTCGAATCGCCTTTAAAGCAGAGGAAAAGCGGCAAAACCTCGACAATGATGCCCTTGGCCAAAAAGGGCGTATGCGTTTTTTCCTGAATATATTCAGGAAAAAACGCATACGCCCTTTTTGGCCAACCAAGCAACCTGGAAAGGCAAATCAGCGCTACAAAGAAGTCTCGCTTCCCATCGGTCAAAAGGGCCATGCTGAATAAAGTGTCAAAACCAGAAATGCAGGACAGGCCATGGAGAAATGGGAGCCTTGCTACGCTGATGGGCGGGCTGTAAATTACCAACAGCCACTCTGGAGAAGTGTACGGTGTGTCCTGAAACATCTAAAAAACTCAGCTTAGAGAGCATAGGGCACTTCCACTCATGGGCGTATAAATTGGGAAAACTAAAAATCAGCAAGACACAGGCACCCCAAAGTTTAGGGCTGCTCTGTTGACAAGAAACTCCACTTCGTTACACCTTAAACATCCCAGGAAAGAGAAGAATGGATAAAGAAGTTGTGGTCCTTATGTACAATGGAATATCACTCAGCCATGAAATCAACGTCATAAGGCTAGGAGCAGCATGATGAGTGGATTTAGGTACGACGATTCTAAGTGAAATAAGTCACACAGAAAAAGACACTTATCATAAGATATCACTTATAGAGGGAATGTAAAAACCGCTACCCTTGAACTGAATTACAAAAGAGAACAGAGTCGCACGTTTAGAAAACACACTATGGCTGCTTAACGGGAAAGGTGAGGTGGGGTGATGCATAAAACAAGGGTTTCAATTTAGCTAAGCTACCGTTCCATAAACCCAATATGTAATAGACAAGACCTACTCCTTGCTCAGTGAACTGGACTCAACACCCCCTATTCACCGCTCAAGAATATATTTGACTAGTAAGAATCTTAAAACCTATGTATTGCTATCTCTCTGTAAGTGAGTCAAGTAGGTGTAAAGCGGCATAAACACAGCAGTGCAAAGCAGCTAAACCCCATTATAAATATCAATTACTTTTAAAGACCCGTGAAACAAAGACAGTGAAAGAGAGAGAAATTCTTACAAAATTCGTTCAGGGGCTGCGATGCCACCTGGATTGACCATATCTAGACCCACAGCTGACTGAGCCATAAGGGTGGACACTCTTGGGGCTGAGAGGTTTGGTGAGGTTGGGTGAGCTAACGCAGACCCTTTAAAGTATTACGGCGTGATACCCATCCCATGGGTCCCAAATCCCCAAATCTCCAGGTTCAAGGGCATATTCCTACATCGAAAACATGCATGAGAAACTCAGAAGATGGTACACCGTGTGATCGGGAAACGTTTCTAAAACGCACCTCATTTCTCATCTCCTTGTGCTCCAGTTCGCCATTCCAGCCGCTTTACTAGCAATCTCCCTCCTTGGAGAATCAGCACCTTTAACCTCCTGTTCCGTACAGGTTGCAATTTGTCCTGAGGATGAACGGGAAGAGGGGGAACCAATGAGAGACTAGCTCTAGGTGTTGGGACAGGCACAGTTCACTCAATTTTCCCATCAGGAAGAAGAATTAACCACAGGCTCAGCCTGCCGCCCGGAACCAGAAGAGGGCCTGAAGCAATCCTGCGCTTTTGCGGCCAGCTCCCAAGAAAGCGAGTTGAGAAATGGAGCTCAGGGGCACTGCAATTCACAGACCTGCACAGTTAGAAATGATAACTCTCGTCCACAAATATATTGAGGGAAGGCAACGAAGAGGATTTGAAAGCAAGGCAGAATTGCAGGAAACAGATTTCAGGAGGTAGATTCGAATCGCCTTTAAAGCACAGGAAAAGTGGCAAAACCTCGACAATGATGCCCTTGGCCAAAAAGGGCGTATGCGTTTTTTCCTGAATATATTCAGGAAAAAACGCATACGCCCTTTTTGGCCAACCAAGCAACCTGGAAAGGCAAATCAGCGCTACAAAGAAGTCTCGCTTCCCATCGGTCAAAAGGGCCATGCTGAATAAAGTGTCAAAACCAGAAATGCAGGACAGGCCATGGAGAAATGGGAGCCTTGCTACGCTGATGGGCGGGCTGTAAATTGCCAACAGCCACTCTGGAGAAGTGTACGGTGTGTCCTGAAACATCTAAAAAACTCAGCTTAGAGAGCATAGGGCAGTTCCACTCATGGGCGTATAAATTGGGAAAACTAAAAATCAGCAAGACACAGGCACCCCAAAGTTTAGGGCTGCTCTGTTGACAAGAACCTCCACTTCGTTACACCTGAAACATCCCAGGAAAGAGAAGAATGGATAAAGAAGTTGTGGTCCTTATGTACAATGGAATATCACTCAGCCATGAAATCAACGTCATAAGGCTAGGAGCAGCATGATGAGTGGATTTAGGTACGACGATTCTAAGTGAAATAAGTCACACAGAAAAAGACACTTATCATAAGATATCACTTATAGAGGGAATGTAAAAACCGCTACCCTTGAACTGAATTACAAAACAGAACAGAGTCGCACGTTTAGAAAACACACTATGGCTGCTTAACGGGAAAGGTGAGGTGGGGTGATGCATAAAACAAGGGTTTCAAATTAGCTCAGATACCGTTCCATAAACCCAATATGTAATAGACAAGACCTGCTCCTTGCTCAGTGAACTGGACTCAACACCCCCTATTCACCGCCCAAGAATATATTTGACTAGTAAGAATCTTAAAACCTATGTATTGCTATCTCTCTGTAAGTGAGTCAAGTGGGTGTAAAGCGGCATAAACACAGCAGTGCAAAGCAGCTAAACCCCATTATAAAAATCAAATACTTTTAAAAACTCGTGAAACAAAGACAGTGAAAGAAAGAGAAATTCTTACAAAATTCTTTCAGGGGCTGCGATGCCACCTGGATTGACCATATCTAAACCCACAGCTGATTGATACATAAGGGTGGACACTCTTGGGGCTGAGAGGTTTGGTGAGGTTGGGTGAGCTAACGCAGACCCTGTAAAATAATACGGCGTGGTACCCATCCCATGGGTCCCAAATCTCCAGGTTCAAGGGCATCTTCCTACATCGAAAACATGCATGAGAAACCCAGAAGATGGTACACCGTGTGATCGGGAAAGGTTTCTAAAACGCACCTCATTTCTAATCTCCTTGTGCTCCGGTTCGCCATTCCAGCCCCTTTACTAGCAATCTCCCTCTTTGGAGAATCAGCACCTTTAACCTCCTGTTCCGTACAGGTTGCAATTTGTCCTGAGGATGAACGGGAAGAGGGGGAACCAATGAGAGACTAGCTCTAGGTGTTGGGACAGGCACAGGTCACTCTATTTTCCCATCAGAAAGTAGAATTAACCACAGGCTTAGCCTACCGCCCGGAGCCAGAATAGGGCCTGAAGCAATCCTGCGCTTTTGCGGCCAGCTCCCAAGAAAGCGAGTTGAAAAATTGAGCTCATGGGCACTGCAATTCACAGACCTGCACAGTTAGAAATGATAACTCTCGTCCACAAATATATTGAGGGAAGGCAACGAAGAGGATTTGAAAGCAAGGCAGAATTGCAGGAAACAGATTTCAGGAGGTAGATTCGAATCGCCTTTAAAGCACAGGAAAAGCGGCAAAACCTCGACAATGATGCCCTTGGCCAAAAAGGGCGTATGCGTTTTTTCCTGAATATATTCAGGAAAAAACGCATACGCCCTTTTTGGCCAACCAAGCAACCTGGAAAGGCAAATCAGCGCTACAAAGAAGTCTCGCTTCCCATCGGTCAAAAGGGCCATGCTGAATAAAGGGTCAAAACCAGAAATGCAGGACAGGCCATGGAGAAATGGGAGCCTTGCTACGCTGATGGGCGGGCTGTAAATTGCCAACAGCCACTCTGGAGAAGTGTACGGTGTGTCCTGAAACATCTAAAAAACTCAGCTTAGAGAGCATAGGGCAGTTCCACTCATGGGCGTATAAATTGGGAAAACTAAAAATCAGCAAGACACAGGCACCCCAAAGTTTAGGGCTGCTCTGTTGACAAGAACCTCCACTTCGTTACACCTGAAACATCCCAGGAAAGAGAAGAATGGATAAAGAAGTTGTGGTCCTTATGTACAATGGAATATCACTCAGCCATGAAATCAACGTCATAAGGCTAGGAGCAGCATGATGAGTGGATTTAGGTACGACGATTCTAAGTGAAATAGGTCACACAGAAAAAGACCCTTATCATAAGATATCACTTACAGAGGGAATGTAAAAACCGCTACCCTTGAACTGAATTACAAAACAGAACAGAGTCGCACGTTTAGAAAACACACTATGGCTGCTTAACGGGAAAGGTGACGTGGGGTGATGCATAAAACAAGGGTTTCAAATTAGCTCAGATACCGTTCCATAAACCCAATATGTAATAGACAAGACCTACTCCTTGCTCAGTGAACTGGACTCAACACGCCCTATTCACCGCCCAAGAATATATTTGACTAGTAAGAATCTTAAAACCTATGTATTGCTATCTCTCTGTAAGTGAGTCAAGTGGGTGTAAAGCGGCATAAACACAGCAGTGCAAAGCAGTTAAACCCCATTATAAAAATCAATTACTTTTAAAAACCCGTGAAACAAAGACAGTGAAAGAGAGAGAAATTCTTACAAAATTCGTTCAGGGGCTGCGATGCCACCTGGATTGACCATATCTAGACCCACAGCTGACTGAGCCATAAGGGTGGACACTCTTGGGGCTGAGAGGTTTGGTGAGGTTGGGTGAGCTAACGCAGACCCTGTAAAGTAATACGGCGTGGTACCCATCCCATGGGTCCCAAATCTCCAGGTTCAAGGGCATCTTCCTACATCGAAAACATGCATGAGAAACCCAGAAGATGGTACACCGTGTGATCGGGAAAGGTTTCTAAAACGCACCTCATTTCTCATCTCCTTGTGCTCCGGTTCGCCATTCCAGCCACTTTACTAGCAATCTCCCTCCTTGGAGAATCAGCACCTTTAACCTCCTGTTCCGTACAGGTTGCAATTTGTCCTGAGGATGAACGGGAAGAGGGGGAACCAATGAGAGACTAGCTCTAGGTGTTGGGACAGGCACAGGTCACTCTATTTTCCCATCAGGAAGAAGAATCAATCACAGGATCAGCCTGCCGCCCGGAGCCAGAATAGGGCCTGAAGCAATCCTGCGCTTTTGCAGCCAGCTCCCAAGAAAGCGAGTTGAAAAATGGACCTCAGGGGCACTGCAATTCACAAACCTGCAGAGTTAGAAATGATAACTCTCGTCCACAAATATATTGAGGGAAGGCAACGAAGAGGATTTGAAAGCAAGGAAGAATTGCAGGAAACAGATTTCAGGAGGTAGATTCGAATCGCCTTTAAAGCACAGGAAAAGCGGCAAAACCTCGACAATGATGCCCTTGGCCAAAAAGGGCGTATGCGTTTTTTCCTGAATATATTCAGGAAAAAACGCATACGCCCTTTTTGGCCAACGAAGCAACCTGGAAAGGCAAATCAGCGCTACAAAGAAGTCTCGCTTCCCATCGGTCAAAAGGGCCATGCTGAATAAAGTGTCAAAACGAGAAATGCAGGACAGGCCATGGAGAAATGGGAGCCTTGCTACACTGATGGGCGGGCTGTAAATGGCCAACAGCCACTCTGGAGAAGTGTACGGTGTGTCATGAAACATCTAAAAAACTGAGCTTAGAGAGCAAAGGGCACTTCCACTCATGTGCGTATAAATTGGGAAAACTAAAAATCAGCAAGACACAGGCACCCCAAAGTTTAGGGCTGCTCTGTTGACAAGAAACTCCACTTCGTTACACCTGAAATATCCCAGGAAAGAGAAGAATGGATAAAGAAGTTGTGGTCCTTATGTACAATGGAATATCACTCAGCCATGAAATCAACGTCATAAGGCTAGGAGCAGAATGATGAGTGGATTTAGGTACGACGATTCTAAGTGAAATAAGTCACACAGAAAAAGACACTTATCATAAGATATCACTTATAGAGGGAATGTAAAAACCGCTACCCTTGAACTGAATTACAAAACAGAACAGAGTCGCACGTTTAGAAAACACACTATGGCTGCTTAACGGGAAAGGTGAGGTGGGGTGATGCATAAAACAAGGGTTTCAAATTAGCTCAGATACCGTTCCATAAACCCAATATGTAATAGACAAGACCTACTCCTTGCTCAGTGAACTGGACTCAACACCCCCTATTCACCGCCCAAGAATATATTTGACTAGTAAGAATCTTAAAACCTATGTATTGCTATCTCTCTGTAAGTGAGTCAAGTGGGTGTAAAGCGGCATAAACACAGCAGTGCAAAGCAGCTAAACCCCATTATAAAAATCAATTACTTTTAAAAACCCGTGAAACAAAGACAGAGAAAGAGAAATTCTTACAAAATTCGTTCAGGGGCTGCGATGCCACCTGGATTGACCATATCTAGACCCACAGCTGACTGAGCCATAAGGGTGGACACTCTTGGGGCTGAGAGGTTTGGTGAGGTTGGGTGAGCTAACGCAGACCCTGTAAAATAATACAGCGTGGTACCCATCCCATGGGTCCCAAATCTCCAGGTTCAAGGGCATCTTCCTACATCGAAAACATGCATGAGAAACCCAAAAGATGGTACACCGTGTGATAGGGAAAGGTTTCTAAAACGCACCTCATTTCTCATCTCCTTGTGCTCCGGTTCGCCATTCCAGCCACTTTACTAGCAATCTCCCTCCTTGGAGAATCAGCACCTTTAACCTCCTGTTCCGTACAGGTTGCAATTTGTCCTGAGGATGAACGGGAAGAGGGGGAACCAATGAGAGACTAGCTCTAGGTGTTGGGACAGGCACAGGTCACTCTATTTTCCCATCAGGAAGAAGAATTAACCACAGGCTCAGCCTGCCACCCGGAGCCAGAATAGGGCCTGAAGCAATCCTGCGCTTTTGCGGCCAGCTCCCAAGAAAGCGAGTTGAGAAATGGAGCTCAGGGGCACTGCAATTCACAGACCTGCACAGTTAGAAATGATAACTCTCGTCCACAAATATATTGAGGGAAGGCAACGAAGAGAATTTGAAAGCAAGGTAGAATTGCAGGAAACAGATTTCAGGAGGTAGATTCGAATCGCCTTTAAAGCACAGGAAAAGCGGCAAAACCTCGACAATGATGCCCTTGGCCAAAAAGGGCGTATGCGTTTTTTCCTGAATATATTCAGGAAAAAACGCATACGCCCTTTTTGGCCAACCAAGCAACCTGGAAAGGCAAATCAGCGCTACAAAGAAGTCTCGCTTCCCATCGGTCAAAAGGGCCATGCTGAATAAAGTGTCAAAACCAGAAATGCAGGACAGGCCATGGAGAAATGGGAGCCTTGCTACGCTGATGGGCGGGCTGTAAATGGCCAACAGCCACTCTGGAGAAGTGTACGGTGTGTCCTGAAACATCTAAAAAACTCAGCTTAGAGAGCAAAGGGCACTTCCACTCATGGGCGTATAAATTGGGAAAACTAAAAATCAGCAAGACACAGGCACCCCAAAGTTTAGGGCTGCTGTGTTGACAAGAAACTCCACTTCGTTCCACCTGAAATATCCCAGGAAAGAGAAGAATGGATAAAGAAGTTGTGGTCCTTATGTACAATGGAATATCACTCAGCCATGAAATCAACGTCATAAGGCTAGGAGCAGCATGATGAGTGGATTTAGGTACGACGATTCTAAGTGAAATAAGTCACACAGAAAAAGACACTTATCATAAGATATCACTTATAGAGGGAATGTAAAAACCGCTACCCTTGAACTGAATTACAAAACAGAACAGAGTCGCACGTTTAGAAAACACACTATGGCTGCTTAACGGGAAAGGTGAGGTGGGGTGATGCATAAAACAAGGGTTTCAAATTAGCTCAGATACCGTTCCATAAACCCAATATGTAATAGACAAGACCTACTCCTTGCTCAGTGAACTGGACTCAACACCCCCTATTCACCGCCCAAGAATATATTTGACTAGTAAGAATCTTAAAACCTATGTATTGCTATCTCTCTGTAAGTGAGTCAAGTGGGTGTAAAGCGGCATAAACACAGCAGTGCAAAGCAGCTAAACCCCATTATAAAAATCAATTACTTTTAAAGACCCGTGAAACAAAGACAGTGAAAGAGAGAGAAATTCTTACAAAATTCGTTCAGGGGCTGCGATGCCACCTGGATTGACCATATCTAGACCCACAGCTGACTGAGACATAAGGGTGGACACTCTTGGGGCTGAGAGGTTTGGTGAGGTTGGGTGAGCTAACGCAGACCCTGTAAAGTAATACGGCGTGGTACCCATCTCATGGGTCCCAAATCTCCAGGTTCAAGGGCATCTTCCTACATCGAAAACATGCATGAGAAACCCAGAAGATGGTACACCGTGTGATCGGGAAAGGTTTCTAAAACGCACCTCATTTCTCACCTCCTTGTGCTCCGGTTCGCCATTCCAGCCGCTTTACTAGCAATCTCCCTCCTTGGAGAATCAGCACCTTTAACCTCCTGTTCCGTACACGTTGCAATTTGTCCTGAGGATGAACGGGAAGAGGGGGAACCAATGAGAGACTAGCTCTAGGTGTTGGGACAGGCACAGGTCACTCTATTTTCCCAGCAGGAAGAAGAATCAAGCACAGGATCAGCCTGCCGCCCGGAGCCAGAATAGGGCCTGAAGCAATCCTGCGCTTTTGCAGCCAGCTCCCAAGAAAGCGAGTTGAAAAATGGAGCTCAGGGGCACTGCAATTCACAGACCTGCACAGTTAGAAATGATAACTCTCGTCCACAAATATATTGAGGGAAGGCAACGAAGAGGATTTGAAAGCAAGGCAGAATTGCAGGAAACAGATTTCAGGAGGTAGATTCGAATCGCCTTTAAAGCACAGGAAAAGCGGCAAAACCTCGACAATGATGCCCTTGGCCAAAAAGGGCGTATGCGTTTTTTCCTGAATATATTCAGGAAAAAACGCATACGCCCTTTTTGGCCAACCAAGCAACCTGGAAAGGCAAATCAGCGCTACAAAGAAGTCTCGCTTCCCATCGGTCAAAAGGGCCATGCTGAATAAAGTGTCAAAACCAGAAATGCAGGACAGGCCATGGAGAAATGGGAGCCTTGCTACGCTGATGGGCGGGCTGTAAATTGCCAACAGCCACTCTGGAGAAGTGTACGGTGTGTCCTGAAACATCTAAAAAACTCAGCTTAGAGAGCAAAGGGCACTTCCACTCATGGGCGTATAAATTGGGAAAACTAAAAATCAGCAAGACACAGGCACCCCAAAGTTTAGGGCTGCTCTGTTGACAAGAACCTCCACTTCGTTACACCTGAAACATCCCAGGAAAGAGAAGAATGGATAAAGAAGTTGTGGTCCTTATGTACAATGGAATATCACTCAGCCATGAAATCAACGTCATAAGGCTAGGAGCAGCATGATGAGTGGATTTAGGTACGACGATTCTAAGTGAAATAAGTCACACAGAAAAAGACACTTATCATAAGATATCACTTATAGAGGGAATGTAAAAACCGCTACCCTTGAACTGAATTACAAAACAGAACAGAGTCGCACGTTTAGAAAACACACTATGGCTGCTTAACGGGAAAGGAGAGGTGGGGTGATGCATAAAACAAGGGTTTCAAATTAGCTCAGATACCGTTCCATAAACCCAATATGTAATAGACAAGACCTACTCCTTGCTCAGTTTACTGGACTGAACACCCCCTATTCACCGCCCAAGAATATATTTGACTAGTAAGAATCTTAAAACCTATGTATTGCTATCTCTCTGTAAGTGAGTCAAGTGGGTGTAAAGCGGCCTAAACACAGCAGTGCAAAGCAGCTAAACCATTATTATAAAAATCAATTACTTTTAAAAACCCGTGAAACAAAGACAGTGAAAGAGAGAGAAATTCTTACAAAATTCGTTCAGGGGCTGCGATGCCACCTGGATTGACCATATCTAGGCCCACAGCTGACTGAGACATAAGGGTGGACACTCTTGGGGCTGAGAGGTTTGTTGAGGTTGGGTGAGCTAACGCAGACCCTTTAAAGTAATACGGTTTGGTACCCATTCCATGTGTCCCAAATCTCCAGGTTCAAGGGCATCTTCCTACATTGAAAACATGCAAGAGAAACCCAGAAGATGGTACACCGTGTGATCGGGAAAGGTTTCTAAAACGCACCTCATTTCTCATCTCCTTGTGCTCCGGTTCGCCATTCCAGCCACTTTACTAGCAATCTCCCTCCTTGGAGAATCAGCACCTTTAACCTCCTGTTCCTTACAGGTTGCAATCTGTCCTGAGGATGAACGGGAAGAGGGGGAACCAATGAGAGACTAGCTCTAGGTGTTGGGACAGGCACAGGTCACTCTATTTTCCCATCAGGAAGAAGAATCAAGCACAGGCTCAGCCTGCCGCCCGGAGCCAGAATAGGGCCTGAAGCAATCCTGCGCTTTTGAAGCCACCTCCCAAGAAAGCGAGTTGAAAAATGGACCTCAGGGGCACTGCAATTCACAAACCTGCAGAATTAGAAATGATAACTATCGTCCACAAATATATTGAGGGAAGGCAACGAAGAGGATTTGAAAGCAAGGCAGAATTGCAGGAAACAGATTTCAGGAGGTAGATTCGAATCGCCTTTAAAGCACAGGAAAAGCGGCAAAACATCGACAATGATGCCCTTGGCCAAAAAGGGCGTATGCGTTTTTTCCTGAATATATTCAGGAAAAAACGCATACGCCCTTTTTGGCCAACCAAGCAACCTGGAAAGGCAAATCAGAGCTACAAAGAAGTCTCGCTTCCCATCGGTCAAAAGGGCCATGCTGAATAAAGTGTCAAAACCAGAAATGCAGGACAGGCCATGGAGCAATGGGAGCCTTGCTACGCTGATGGGCGGGCTGTAAATTGCCAACAGCCACTCTGTAGAAGTGTACGGTGTGTCCTGAAACATCTAAAAAACTCAGCTTAGAGAGCATAGGGGACTTCCACTCATGGGCGTATAAATTGGGAAAACTAAAAATCAGCAAGACACAGGCACCCCAAAGTTTAGGGCTGCTCTGTTGACAAGACCCTCCACTTCGTTACACCTGAAATATCCCAGGAAAGAGAAGAATGGATAAAGAAGTTGTGGTCCTTATGTACAATGGAATATCACTCAGCCATGAAATCAACGTCATAAGGCTAGGAGCAGCATGATGAGTGGATTTAGGTACGACGATTCTAAGTGAAATAAGTCACACAGAAAAAGACACTTATCATAAGATATCACTTATAGAGGGAATGTAAAAACCGCTACCCTTGAACTGAATTACAAAACAGAACAGAGTCGCACGTTTAGAAAACAAACTATGGCTGCTTAACGGGAAAGGTGAGGTGGGGTGATGCATAAAACAAGGGTTTCAAATTAGCTCAGATACCGTTCCATAAACCCAATATGTAATAGACAAGACCTACTCCTTGCTCAGTGAACTGGACTCAACACCCCCTATTCACCGCCCAAGAATATATCTGACTAGTAAGAATCTTAAAACCTATGTATTGCTATCTCTCTGTAAGTGAGTCAAGTGGGTGTAAAGCGGCATAAACACAGCAGTGCAAAGCAGCTAAACCCCATTATAAAAGTCAATTACTTTTAAAAACCCGTGAAACAAAGACAGTGAAAGAGAGAGAAATTCTTACAAAATTCGTTCAGGGGCTGCGATGCCACCTGGATTGACCATATCTAGACCCACAGCTGACTGAGACATAAGGGTGGACACTCTTGGGGCTGAGAGGTTTGGTGAGGTTGGGTGAGCTAACGCAGACCCTGTAAAATAATACGGCGTGGTACCCATCCCATGGGTCCCAAATCTCCAGGTTCAAGGGCATCTTCCTACATCGAAAACATGCATGAGAAACCCAGAAGATGGTACACCGTGTGATCGGGAAAGGTTTCTAAAACGCACCTCATTTCTCATCTCCTTGTGCTCCGGTTCGCCATTCCAGCCACTTTACTAGCAATCTCCCTCCTTGGAGAAACAGCACCTTTAACCTCCTGTTCCGTACAGGTTGCAATTTGTCCTGAGGATGAACGGGAAGAGGGGGAACCAATGAGAGACTAGCTCTAGGTGTTGGGACAGGCACAGGTCACTCTATTTTCCCATCAGGAAGAAGAATCAAGCATAGGCTCAGCCTGCCGCCCGGAGCCAGAAGAGGGCCTGAAGCAATCCTGCGCTTTTGCGCCCAGCTCCCAAGAAAGCGAGTTGAAAAATGGAGCTCAGGGGCACTGCAATTCACAGACCTGCACAGTTAGAAATGATAACTCTCGTCCACAAATATATTGAGGGAAGGCAACGAAGAGAATTTGAAAGCAAGGCAGAATTGCAGGAAACAGATTTCAGGAGGTAGATTCGAATCGCCTTTAAAGCACAGGAAAAGCGGCAAAACCTCGACAATGATGCCCTTGGCCAAAAAGGGCGTATGCGTTTTTTCCTGAATATTTTCAGGAAAAAACGCATACGCCCTTTTTGGCCAACCAAGCAACCTGGAAAGGCAAATCAGCGCTACAAAGAAGTCTCGCTTCCCATCGGTCAAAAGGGCCATGCTGAATAAAGGGTCAAAACCAGAAATGCAGGACAGGCCATGGAGAAATGGGAGCCTTGCTACGCTGATGGGCGGGCTGTAAATTGCCAACAGCCACTCTGGAGAAGTGTACGGTGTGTCCTGAAACATCGAAAAAACTCAGCTTAGAGAGCATAGGGCACTTCCACTCATGGGCGTATAAATTGGGAAAACTAAAAATCAGCAAGACACAGGCACCCCAAAGTTTAGGGCTGCTCTGTTGACAAGAACCTCCACTTCGTTACACCTGAAACATCCCAGGAAAGAGAAGAATGGATAAAGAAGTTGTGGTCCTTATGTACAATGGAATATCACTCAGCCATGAAATCAACGTCATAAGGCTAGGAGCAGCATGATGAGTGGATATAGGTACGACGATTCTAAGTGAAATAGGTCACACAGAAAAAGACACTTATCATAAGATATCACTTATAGAGGGAATGTAAAAACCGCTACCCTTAAACTGAATTACAAAACAGAACAGAGTCGCACGTTTAGAAAACACACTATGGCTGCTTAACGGGAAAGGTGAGGTGGGGTGATGCATAAAACAAGGGTTTCAAATTAGCTCAGATACCGTTCCATAAACCGAATATGTAATAGACAAGACCTACTCCTTGCTCAGTGAACTGGACTCAACACCCCCTATTCACCGACCAAGAATATATTTGACTAGTAAGAATCTTAAAACCTATGTATTGCTATCTCTCTGTAAGTGAGTCAAGTGGGTGTAAAGCGGCATAAACACAGCAGTGCAAAGCAGCTAAACCCCATTATAAAAATCAATTACTTTTAAAAACCCGTGAAACAAAGACAGTGAAAGAGAGAGAAATTCTTACAAAATTCGTTCAGGGGCTGCGATGCCACCTGGATTGACCATATCTAGACCCACAGCTGACTGAGCCATAAGGGTGGACACTCTTGGGGCTGAGAGGTTTGGTGAGGTTGGGTGAGCTAACGCAGACCCTTTAAAGTATTATGGCGTGGTACCCATCCCATGGGTCCCAAATCTCCAGGTTCAAGGGCATCTTCCTACATCGAAAACATGCATGAGAAACCCAGAAGATGGTACACCGTGTGATCGGGAAAGGTTTCTAAAACGCACCTCATTTCTCATCTCCTTGTGCTCCGGTTCGCCATTCCAGCCGCTTTACTAGCAATCTCCCTCCTTGGAGAATCAGCACCTTTAACTTCCTGTTCCGTACAGGTTGCAATTTGTCCTGAGGATGAACGGGAAGAGGGGGAACCAATGAGAGACTAGCTCTAGGTGTTGGGACAGGCACAGGTCACTCTATTTTCCCAGCAGGAAGAAGAATCAAGCACAGGATCAGCCTGCCGCCCGGAGCCAGAATAGGGCCTGAAGCAATCCTGCGCTTTTGCAGCCAGCTCCCAAGAAAGCGAGTTGAAAAATGGACCTCAGGAGCACTGCAGTTCAGAAACCTGCAGAGTTAGAAATGATAACTCTCGTCCACAAATATACTGAGGGAAGGCAACGAAGAGGATTTGAAAGCAAGGCAGAATTGCAGGAAACAGATTTCAGGAGGTAGATTCGAATCGCCTTTAAAGCACAGGAAAAGCGGCAAAACCTCGACAATGATGCCCTTGGCCAAAAAGGGCGTATGCGTTTTTTCCTGAATATATTCAGGAAAAAACGCATACGCCCTTTTTGGCCAACCAAGCAACCTGGAAAGGCAAATCAGCGCTACAAAGAAGTCTCGCTTCCCATCGGTCAAAAGGGCCATGCTGAATAAAGTGTCAAAACCAGAAATGCAGGACAGGCCATGGAGAAATGGGAGCCTTGCTACGCTGATGGGCGGGCTGTAAATTGCCAACAGCCACTCTGGAGAAGTGTACGGTGTGTCCTGAAACATCGAAAAAACTCAGCTTAGAGAGCATAGGGCACTTCCACTCATGGGCGTATAAATTGGGAAAACTAAAAATCAGCAAGACACAGGCACCCCAAGGTTTAGGGCTGCTCTGTTGACAAGAACCTCCACTTCGTTACACCTGAAACATCCCAGGAAAGAGAAGAATGGATAAAGAAGTTGTGGTCCTTATGTACAATGGAATATCACTCAGCCATGAAATCAACGTCATAAGGCTAGGAGCAGCATGATGAGTGGATATAGGTACGACGATTCTAAGTGAAATAGGTCACACAGAAAAAGACCCTTATCATAAGATATCACTTACAGAGGCAATGTAAAAACCGCTACCCTTGAACTGAATTACAAAACAGAAAAGAGTCGCACGTTTAGGAAACACACTATGGCTGCTTAACGGGAAAGGTGAGGTGGGGTGATGCATAAAACAAGGGTTTCAAATTAGCTCAGATACCGTTCCATAAACCGAATATGTAATAGACAAGACCTACTCCTTGCTCAGTGAACTGGACTCAACACCCCCTATTCACCGCCCAAGAATATATTTGACTAGTAAGAATCTTAAAACCTATGTATTGCTATCTCTCTGTAAGTGAGTCAAGTGGGTGTAAAGCGGCATAAACACAGCAGTGCAAAGCAGCTAAACCCCATTATAAAAATCAATTACTTTTAAAAACCCGTGAAACAAAGACAGTGAAAGAGAGAGAAATTCTTACAAAATTCGTTCAGGGGCTGCGATGCCACCTGGATTGACCATATCTAGACCCACAGCTGACTGAGCCATAAGGGTGGACACTCTTGGGGCTGAGAGGTTTGGTGAGGTTGGGTGAGCTAACGCAGACCCTTTAAAGTATTATGGCGTGGTACCCATCCCATGGGTCCCAAATCTCCAGGTTCAAGGGCATCTTCCTACATCGAAAACATGCATGAGAAACCCAGAAGATGGTACACCGTGTGATCGGGAAAGGTTTCTAAAACGCACCTCATTTCTCATCTCCTTGTGCTCCGGTTCGCCATTCCAGCCGCTTTACTAGCAATCTCCCTCCTTGGAGAATCAGCACCTTTAACTTCCTGTTCCGTACAGGTTGCAATTTGTCCTGAGGATGAACGGGAAGAGGGGGAACCAATGAGAGACTAGCTCTAGGTGTTGGGACAGGCACAGGTCACTCTATTTTCCCAGCAGGAAGAAGAATCAAGCACAGGATCAGCCTGCCGCCCGGAGCCAGAATAGGGCCTGAAGCAATCCTGCGCTTTTGCAGCCAGCTCCCAAGAAAGCGAGTTGAAAAATGGACCTCAGGAGCACTGCAGTTCAGAAACCTGCAGAGTTAGAAATGATAACTCTCGTCCACAAATATACTGAGGGAAGGCAACGAAGAGGATTTGAAAGCAAGGCAGAATTGCAGGAAACAGATTTCAGGAGGTAGATTCGAATCGCCTTTAAAGCACAGGAAAAGCGGCAAAACCTCGACAATGATGCCCTTGGCCAAAAAGGGCGTATGCGTTTTTTCCTGAATATATTCAGGAAAAAACGCATACGCCCTTTTTGGCCAACCAAGCAACCTGGAAAGGCAAATCAGCGCTACAAAGAAGTCTCGCTTCCCATCGGTCAAAAGGGCCATGCTGAATAAAGTGTCAAAACCAGAAATGCAGGACAGGCCATGGAGAAATGGGAGCCTTGCTACGCTGATGGGCGGGCTGTAAATTGCCAACAGCCACTCTGGAGAAGTGTACGGTGTGTCCTGAAACATCGAAAAAACTCAGCTTAGAGAGCATAGGGCACTTCCACTCATGGGCGTATAAATTGGGAAAACTAAAAATCAGCAAGACACAGGCACCCCAAGGTTTAGGGCTGCTCTGTTGACAAGAACCTCCACTTCGTTACACCTGAAACATCCCAGGAAAGAGAAGAATGGATAAAGAAGTTGTGGTCCTTATGTACAATGGAATATCACTCAGCCATGAAATCAACGTCATAAGGCTAGGAGCAGCATGATGAGTGGATATAGGTACGACGATTCTAAGTGAAATAGGTCACACAGAAAAAGACCCTTATCATAAGATATCACTTACAGAGGCAATGTAAAAACCGCTACCCTTGAACTGAATTACAAAACAGAAAAGAGTCGCACGTTTAGGAAACACACTATGGCTGCTTAACGGGAAAGGTGAGGTGGGGTGATGCATAAAACAAGGGTTTCAAATTAGCTCAGATACCGTTCCATAAACCCAATATGTAATAGACAAGACCTACTCCTTGCTCAGTGAACTGGACTCAACACCCCCTATTCACCGCCCAAGAATATATTTGACTAGTAAGAATCTTAAAACCTATGTATTGCTATCTCTCTGTAAGTGAGTCAAGTGGGTGTAAAGCGGCATAAACACAGCAGTGCAAAGCAGCTAAACCCCATTATAAAAATCAATTACTTTTAAAAACCCGTGAAACAAAGACAGTGAAAGAGAGAGAAATTCTTACAAAATTCGTTCAGGGGCTGCGATGCCACCTGGATTGACCATATCTAGACCCACAGCTGACTGAGACATAAGGGTGGACACTCTTGGGGCTGAGAGGTTTGGTGAGGTTGGGTGAGCTAACGCAGACCCTTTAAAGTAATACGGCGTGGTACCCATCCCATGGGTCCCAAATCTCCAGGTTCAAGGGCATCTTCCTACATCGAAAACATGCATGAGAAACCCAGAAGATGGTACACCGTGTGATCGGGAAAGGTTTCTAAAACGCACCTCATTTCTCATCTCCTTGTGCTCCGGTTCGCCATTCCAGCCGCTTTACTAGCAATCTCCCTCCTTGGAGAATCAGCACCTTTAACCTCCTGTTCCGTACAGGTTGCAATTTGTCCTGAGGATGAACGGGAAGAGGGGGAACCAATGAGAGACTAGCTCTAGGTGTTGGGACAGGCACAGGTCACTCTATTTTCCCATCAGGAAGAAGAATTAACCACAGGCTCAGCCTGCCGCCCGGAGCCAGAATAGGGCCTGAAGCAATCCTGCGCTTTTGCGGCCAGCTCCCAAGAAAGCGAGTTGAGAAATGGAGCTCAGGGGCACTGCAATTCACAGACCTGCACAGTTAGAAATGATAACTCTCGTCCACAAATATATTGAGGGAAGGCAACGAAGAGGATTTGAAAGCAAGGCAGAATTGCAGGAAACAGATTTCAGGAGGTAGATTCGAATCGCCTTTAAAGCACAGGAAAAGCGGCAAAACCTCGACTATGATGCCCTTGGCCAAAAAGGGCGTATGCGTTTTTTCCTGAATATATTCAGGAAAAAACGCATACGCCCTTTTTGGCCAACCAAGCAACCTGCAAAGGCAAATCAGCGCTACAAAGAAGTCTCGCTTCCCATCGGTCAAAAGGGCCATGCTGAATAAAGTGTCAAAACCAGAAATGCAGGACAGGCCATGGAGAAATGGGAGCCTTGCTACGCTGATGGGCGGGCTGTAAATTGCCAACAGCCACTCTGGAGAAGTGTACGGTGTGTCCTGAAACATCTAAAAAACTCAGCTTAGAGAGCATAGGGCACTTCCACTCATGGGCGTATAAATTGGGAAAACTAAAAATCAGCAAGACACAGGCACCCCAAAGTTTAGGGCTGCTCTGTTGACAAGAACCTCCCCTTCGTTACACCTGAAACATCCCAGGAAAGAGAAGAATGGATAAAGAAGTTGTGGTCCTTATGTACAATGGAATATCACTCAGCCATGAAATCAACGTCATAAGGCTAGGAGCAGCATGATGAGTGGATATAGGTACGACGATTCTAAGTGAAATAGGTCACACAGAAAAAGACACTTATCATAAGATATCACTTATAGAGGGAATGTAAAAACCGCTACCCTTGAACTGAATTACAAAACAGAACAGAGTCGCACGTTTAGAAAACACACTATGGCTGCTTAACGGGAAAGGTGAGGTGGGGTGATGCATAAAACAAGGGTTTCAAATTAGCTCAGATACCGTTCCATAAACCCAATATGTAATAGACAAGACCTACTCCTTGCTCAGTGAACTGGACTCAACACCCCCTATTCACCGCCCAAGAATATATTTGACTAGTAAGAATCTTAAAACCTATGTATTGCTATCTCTCTGTAAGTGAGTCAAGTGGGTGTAAAGCGGCATAAACACAGCAGTGCAAAGCAGCTAAACCCCATTATAAAAATCAATTACTTTTAAAGACCCGTGAAACAAAGACAGTGAAAGAGAGAGAAATTCTTACAAAATTCGTTCAGGGGCTGCGATGCCACCTGGATTGACCATATCTAGACCCACAGCTGACTGAGACATAAGGGTGGACACTCTTGGGGCTGAGAGGTTTGGTGAGGTTGGGTGAGCTAACGCAGACCCTGTAAAGTAATACGGCGTGGTACCCATCCCATGGGTCCCAAATCTCCAGGTTCAAGGGCATCTTCCTACATCGAAAACATGCATGAGAAACCCAGAAGATGGTACACCGTGTGATCGGGAAAGGTTTCTAAAACGCACCTCATTTCTCATCTCCTTGTGCTCCGGTTCGCCATTCCAGCCGCTTTACTAGCAATCTCCCTCCTTGGAGAATCAGCACCTTTAACCTCCTGTTCCGTACAGGTTGCAATTTGTCCTGAGGATGAACGGGAAGAGGGGGAACCAATGAGAGACTAGCTCTAGGTGTTGGGACAGGCACAGGTCACTCTATTTTCCCATCAGGAAGAAGAATTAACCACAGGCTCAGCCTGCCGCCCGGAGCCAGAATAGGGCCTGAAGCAATCCTGCGCTTTTGCGGCCAGCTCCCAAGAAAGCGAGTTGAGAAATGGAGCTCAGGGGCACTGCAATTCACAGACCTGCACAGTTAGAAATGATAACTCTCGTCCACAAATATATTGAGGGAAGGCAACGAAGAGGATTTGAAAGCAAGGCAGAATTGCAGGAAACAGATTTCAGGAGGTAGATTCGAATCGCCTTTAAAGCACAGGAAAAGCGGCAAAACCTCGACAATGATGCCCTTGGCCAAAAAGGGCGTATGCGTTTTTTCCTGAATATATTCAGGAAAAAACGCATACGCCCTTTTTGGCCAACCAAGCAACCTGCAAAGGCAAATCAGCGCTACAAAGAAGTCTCGCTTCCCATCGGTCAAAAGGGCCATGCTGAATAAAGTGTCAAAACCAGAAATGCAGGACAGGCCATGGAGAAATGGGAGCCTTGCTACGCTGATGGGCGGGCTGTAAATTGCCAAGAGCAACTCTGGAGAAGTGTACGGTGTGTCCTGAAACATCTAAAAAACTCAGCTTAGAGAGCATAGGGCACTTCCACTCATGGGCGTATAAATTGGGAAAACTAAAAATCAGCAAGACACAGGCACCCCAAACTTTAGGGCTGCTCTGTTGACAAGAACCTCCACTTCGTTACACCTGAAACATCCCAGGAAAGAGAAGAATGGATAAAGAAGTTGTGGTCCTTATGTACAATGGAATATCACTCAGCCATGAAATCAACGTCATAAGGCTAGGAGCAGCATGATGAGTGGATATAGGTACGACGATTCTAAGTGAAATAGGTCACACAGAAAAAGACACTTATCATAAGATATCACTTATAGAGGGAATGTAAAAACCGCTACCCTTGAACTAAATTACAAAACAGAACAGAGTCGCACGTTTAGAAAACACACTATGGCTGCTTAACGGGAAAGGTGAGGTGGGGTGATGCATAAAACAAGGGTTTCAAATTAGCTCAGATACCGTTCCATAAACCCAATATGTAATAGACAAGACCTACTCCTTGCTCAGTGAACTGGACTCAACACCCCCTATTCACCGCCCAAGAATATATTTGACTAGTAAGAATCTTAAAACCTATGTATTGCTATCTCTCTGTAAGTGAGTCAAGTGGGTGTAAAGCGGCATAAACACAGCAGTGCAAAGCAGCTAAACCCCATTATAAAAATCAATTACTTTTAAAGACCCGTGAAACAAAGACAGTGAAAGAGAGAGAAATTCTTACAAAATTCGTTCAGGGGCTGCGATGCCACCTGGATTGACCATATCTAGACCCACAGCTGACTGAGACATAAGGGTGGACACTCTTGGGGCTGAGAGGTTTGGTGAGGTTGGGTGAGCTAACGCAGACCCTGTAAAGTAATACGGCGTGGTACCCATCCCATGGGTCCCAAATCTCCAGGTTCAAGGGCATCTTCCTACATCGAAAACATGCATGAGAAACCCAGAAGATGGTACACCGTGTGATCGGGAAAGGTTTCTAAAACGCACCTCATTTCTCATCTCCTTGTGCTCCGGTTCGCCATTCCAGCCGCTTTACTAGCAATCTCCCTCCTTGGAGAATCAGCACCTTTAACCTCCTGTTCCGTACAGGTTGCAATTTGTCCTGAGGATGAACGGGAAGAGGGGGAACCAATGAGAGACTAGCTCTAGGTGTTGGGACAGGCACAGGTCACTCTATTTTCCCATCAGGAAGAAGAATTAACCACAGGCTCAGCCTGCCGCCCGGAGCCAGAATAGGGCCTGAAGCAATCCTGCGCTTTTGCGGCCAGCTCCCAAGAAAGCGAGTTGAGAAATGGAGCTCAGGGGCACTGCAATTCACAGACCTGCACAGTTAGAAATGATAACTCTCGTCCACAAATATATTGAGGGAAGGCAACGAAGAGGATTTGAAAGCAAGGCAGAATTGCAGGAAACAGATTTCAGGAGGTAGATTCGAATCGCCTTTAAAGCACAGGAAAAGCGGCAAAACCTCGACAATGATGCCCTTGGCCAAAAAGGGCGTATGCGTTTTTTCCTGAATATATTCAGGAAAAAACGCATACGCCCTTTTTGGCCAACCAAGCAACCTGGAAAGGCAAATCAGCGCTACAAAGAAGTCTCGCTTCCCATCGGTCAAAAGGGCCATGCTGAATAAAGTGTCAAAACCAGAAATGCAGGACAGGCCATGGAGAAATGGGAGCCTTGCTACGCTGATGGGCGGGCTGTAAATTGCCAACAGCCACTCTGGAGAAGTGTACGGTGTGTCCTGAAACATCTAAAAAACTCAGCTTAGAGAGCATAGGGCACTTCCACTCATGGGCGTATAAATTGGGAAAACTAAAAATCAGCAAGACACAGGCACCCCAAAGTTTAGGGCTGCTCTGTTGACAAGAACGTCCACTTCGTTATACCTGAAATATCCCAGGAAAGAGAAGAATGGATAAAGAAGTTGTGGTCCTTATGTACAATGGAATATCACTCAGCCATGAAATCAACGACATAAGGCTAGGAGCAGCATGATGAGTGGATTTAGGTACGACGATTCTAAGTGAAATAAGTCACACAGAAAAAGACCCTTATCATAAGATATCACTTACAGAGGGAATGTAAAAACCGCTACCCTTGAACTGAATTACAAAAGAGAACAGAGTCGCACGTTTAGAAAACACACTATGGCTGCTTAACGGGAAAGGTGACGGGGGGTGATGCATAAAACAAGGGTTTCAAATTAGCTCAGATACCGTTCCATAAACCCAATATGTAATAGACAAGACCTACACCTTGCTCAGTTTACTGGACTCAACACCCCCTATTCACCGCCCAAGAATATATTTGACTAGTAAGAATCTTAAAACCTATGTATTGCTATCTCTCTGTAAGTGAGTCAAGTGGGTGTAAAGCGGCATAAACACAGCAGTGCAAAGCAGCTAAACCCCATTACAAAAATCAATTACTTTTAAAGACCCGTGAAACAAAGACAGTGAAAGAGAGAGAAATTCTTACAAAATTCGTTCAGGGGCTGCGATGCCACCTGGATTGACCATATCTAGACCCACAGCTGACTGAGACATAAGGGTGGACACTCTTGGGGCTGAGAGGTTTGGTGAGGTTGGGTGAGCTAACGCAGACCCTGTAAAGTAATACGGCGTGGTACCCATCCCATGGGTCCCAAATCTCCAGGTTCAAGGGCATCTTCCTACATCGAAAACATGCATGAGAAACCCAGAAGATGGTACACCGTGTGATCGGGAAAGGTTTCTAAAACGCACCTCATTTCTCATCTCCTTGTGCTCCGGTTCGCCATTCCAGCCGCTTTACTAGCAATCTCCCTCCTTGGAGAATCAGCACCTTTAACCTCCTGTTCCGTACAGGTTGCAATTTGTCCTGAGGATGAACGGGAAGAGGGGGAACCAATGAGAGACTAGCTCTAGGTGTTGGGACAGGCACAGGTCACTCTATTTTCCCATCAGGAAGAAGAATTAACCACAGGCTCAGCCTGCCGCCCGGAGCCAGAATAGGGCCTGAAGCAATCCTGCGCTTTTGCGGCCAGCTCCCAAGAAAGCGAGTTGAGAAATGGAGCTCAGGGGCACTGCAATTCACAGACCTGCACAGTTAGAAATGATAACTCTCGTCCACAAATATATTGAGGGAAGGCAACGAAGAGGATTTGAAAGCAAGGCAGAATTGCAGGAAACAGATTTCAGGAGGTAGATTCGAATCGCCTTTAAAGCACAGGAAAAGCGGCAAAACCTCGACAATGATGCCCTTGGCCAAAAAGGGCGTATGCGTTTTTTCCTGAATATATTCAGGAAAAAACGCATACGCCCTTTTTGGCCAACCAAGCAACCTGCAAAGGCAAATCAGCGCTACAAAGAAGTCTCGCTTCCCATCGGTCAAAAGGGCCATGCTGAATAAAGTGTCAAAACCAGAAATGCAGGACAGGCCATGGAGAAATGGGAGCCTTGCTACGCTGATGGGCGGGCTGTAAATTGCCAAGAGCAACTCTGGAGAAGTGTACGGTGTGTCCTGAAACATCTAAAAAACTCAGCTTAGAGAGCATAGGGCACTTCCACTCATGGGCGTATAAATTGGGAAAACTAAAAATCAGCAAGACACAGGCACCCCAAACTTTAGGGCTGCTCTGTTGACAAGAACCTCCACTTCGTTACACCTGAAACATCCCAGGAAAGAGAAGAATGGATAAAGAAGTTGTGGTCCTTATGTACAATGGAATATCACTCAGCCATGAAATCAACGTCATAAGGCTAGGAGCAGCATGATGAGTGGATATAGGTACGACGATTCTAAGTGAAATAGGTCACACAGAAAAAGACACTTATCATAAGATATCACTTATAGAGGGAATGTAAAAACCGCTACCCTTGAACTAAATTACAAAACAGAACAGAGTCGCACGTTTAGAAAACACACTATGGCTGCTTAACGGGAAAGGTGAGGTGGGGTGATGCATAAAACAAGGGTTTCAAATTAGCTCAGATACCGTTCCATAAACCCAATATGTAATAGACAAGACCTACTCCTTGCTCAGTGAACTGGACTCAACACCCCCTATTCACCGCCCAAGAATATATTTGACTAGTAAGAATCTTAAAACCTATGTATTGCTATCTCTCTGTAAGTGAGTCAAGTGGGTGTAAAGCGGCATAAACACAGCAGTGCAAAGCAGCTAAACCCCATTATAAAAATCAATTACTTTTAAAGACCCGTGAAACAAAGACAGTGAAAGAGAGAGAAATTCTTACAAAATTCGTTCAGGGGCTGCGATGCCACCTGGATTGACCATATCTAGACCCACAGCTGACTGAGACATAAGGGTGGACACTCTTGGGGCTGAGAGGTTTGGTGAGGTTGGGTGAGCTAACGCAGACCCTGTAAAGTAATACGGCGTGGTACCCATCCCATGGGTCCCAAATCTCCAGGTTCAAGGGCATCTTCCTACATCGAAAACATGCATGAGAAACCCAGAAGATGGTACACCGTGTGATCGGGAAAGGTTTCTAAAACGCACCTCATTTCTCATCTCCTTGTGCTCCGGTTCGCCATTCCAGCCGCTTTACTAGCAATCTCCCTCCTTGGAGAATCAGCACCTTTAACCTCCTGTTCCGTACAGGTTGCAATTTGTCCTGAGGATGAACGGGAAGAGGGGGAACCAATGAGAGACTAGCTCTAGGTGTTGGGACAGGCACAGGTCACTCTATTTTCCCATCAGGAAGAAGAATTAACCACAGGCTCAGCCTGCCGCCCGGAGCCAGAATAGGGCCTGAAGCAATCCTGCGCTTTTGCGGCCAGCTCCCAAGAAAGCGAGTTGAGAAATGGAGCTCAGGGGCACTGCAATTCACAGACCTGCACAGTTAGAAATGATAACTCTCGTCCACAAATATATTGAGGGAAGGCAACGAAGAGGATTTGAAAGCAAGGCAGAATTGCAGGAAACAGATTTCAGGAGGTAGATTCGAATCGCCTTTAAAGCACAGGAAAAGCGGCAAAACCTCGACAATGATGCCCTTGGCCAAAAAGGGCGTATGCGTTTTTTCCTGAATATATTCAGGAAAAAACGCATACGCCCTTTTTGGCCAACCAAGCAACCTGGAAAGGCAAATCAGCGCTACAAAGAAGTCTCGCTTCCCATCGGTCAAAAGGGCCATGCTGAATAAAGTGTCAAAACCAGAAATGCAGGACAGGCCATGGAGAAATGGGAGCCTTGCTACGCTGATGGGCGGGCTGTAAATTGCCAACAGCCACTCTGGAGAAGTGTACGGTGTGTCCTGAAACATCTAAAAAACTCAGCTTAGAGAGCATAGGGCACTTCCACTCATGGGCGTATAAATTGGGAAAACTAAAAATCAGCAAGACACAGGCACCCCAAAGTTTAGGGCTGCTCTGTTGACAAGAACGTCCACTTCGTTATACCTGAAATATCCCAGGAAAGAGAAGAATGGATAAAGAAGTTGTGGTCCTTATGTACAATGGAATATCACTCAGCCATGAAATCAACGACATAAGGCTAGGAGCAGCATGATGAGTGGATTTAGGTACGACGATTCTAAGTGAAATAAGTCACACAGAAAAAGACCCTTATCATAAGATATCACTTACAGAGGGAATGTAAAAACCGCTACCCTTGAACTGAATTACAAAAGAGAACAGAGTCGCACGTTTAGAAAACACACTATGGCTGCTTAACGGGAAAGGTGACGGGGGGTGATGCATAAAACAAGGGTTTCAAATTAGCTCAGATACCGTTCCATAAACCCAATATGTAATAGACAAGACCTACACCTTGCTCAGTTTACTGGACTCAACACCCCCTATTCACCGCCCAAGAATATATTTGACTAGTAAGAATCTTAAAACCTATGTATTGCTATCTCTCTGTAAGTGAGTCAAGTGGGTGTAAAGCGGCATAAACACAGCAGTGCAAAGCAGCTAAACCCCATTACAAAAATCAATTACTTTTAAAGACCCGTGAAACAAAGACAGTGAAAGAGAGAGAAATTCTTACAAAATTCGTTCAGGGGCTGCGATGCCACCTGGATTGACCATATCTAGACCCACAGCTGACTGAGACATAAGGGTGGACACTCTTGGGGCTGAGAGGTTTGGTGAGGTTGGGTGAGCTAACGCAGACCCTGTAAAGTAATACGGCGTGGTACCCATCCCATGGGTCCCAAATCTCCAGGGTCAAGGGCATCTTCCTACATCGAAAACATGCATGAGAAACCCAGAAGATGGTACACCGTGTGATCGGGAAAGGTTTCTAAAACGCACCTCATTTCTCATCTCCTTGTGCTCCGGTTCGCCATTCCAGCCGCTTTACTAGCAATCTCCCTCCTTGGAGAATCAGCACCTTTAACCTCCTGTTCCGTACAGGTTGCAATTTGTCCTGAGGATGAACGGGAAGAGGGGGAACCAATGAGAGACTAGCTCTAGGTGTTGGGACAGGCACAGGTCACTCTATTTTCCCATCAGGAAGAAGAATTAACCACAGGCTCAGCCTGCCGCCCGGAGCCAGAATAGGGCCTGAAGCAATCCTGCGCTTTTGCGGCCAGCTCCCAAGAAAGCGAGTTGAGAAATGGAGCTCAGGGGCACTGCAATTCACAGACCTGCACAGTTAGAAATGATAACTCTCGTCCACAAATATATTGAGGGAAGGCAACGAAGAGGATTTGAAAGCAAGGCAGAATTGCAGGAAACAGATTTCAGGAGGTAGATTCGAATCGCCTTTAAAGCACAGGAAAAGCGGCAAAACCTCGACAATGATGCCCTTGGCCAAAAAGGGCGTATGCGTTTTTTCCTGAATATATTCAGGAAAAAACGCATACGCCCTTTTTGGCCAACCAAGCAACCTGGAAAGGCAAATCAGCGCTACAAAGAAGTCTCGCTTCCCATCGGTCAAAAGGGCCATGCTGAATAAAGTGTCAAAACCAGAAATGCAGGACAGGCCATGGAGAAATGGGAGCCTTGCTACGCTGATGGGCGGGCTGTAAATTGCCAACAGCCACTCTGGAGAAGTGTACGGTGTGTCCTGAAACATCTAAAAAACTCAGCTTAGAGAGCATAGGGCACTTCCACTCATGGGCGTATAAATTGGGAAAACTAAAAATCAGCAAGACACAGGCACCCCAAAGTTTAGGGCTGCTCTGTTGACAAGAACGTCCACTTCGTTATACCTGAAATATCCCAGGAAAGAGAAGAATGGATAAAGAAGTTGTGGTCCTTATGTACAATGGAATATCACTCAGCCATGAAATCAACGACATAAGGCTAGGAGCAGCATGATGAGTGGATTTAGGTACGACGATTCTAAGTGAAATAAGTCACACAGAAAAAGACCCTTATCATAAGATATCACTTACAGAGGGAATGTAAAAACCGCTACCCTTGAACTGAATTACAAAAGAGAACAGAGTCGCACGTTTAGAAAACACACTATGGCTGCTTAACGGGAAAGGTGACGGGGGGTGATGCATAAAACAAGGGTTTCAAATTAGCTCAGATACCGTTCCATAAACCCAATATGTAATAGACAAGACCTACACCTTGCTCAGTTTACTGGACTCAACACCCCCTATTCACCGCCCAAGAATATATTTGACTAGTAAGAATCTTAAAACCTATGTATTGCTATCTCTCTGTAAGTGAGTCAAGTGGGTGTAAAGCGGCATAAACACAGCAGTGCAAAGCAGCTAAACCCCATTACAAAAATCAATTACTTTTAAAGACCCGTGAAACAAAGACAGTGAAAGAGAGAGAAATTCTTACAAAATTCGTTCAGGGGCTGCGATGCCACCTGGATTGACCATATCTAGACCCACAGCTGACTGAGACATAAGGGTGGACACTCTTGGGGCTGAGAGGTTTGGTGAGGTTGGGTGAGCTAACGCAGACCCTGTAAAGTAATACGGCGTGGTACCCATCCCATGGGTCCCAAATCTCCAGGGTCAAGGGCATCTTCCTACATCGAAAACATGCATGAGAAACCCAGAAGATGGTACACCGTGTGATCGGGAAAGGTTTCTAAAACGCACCTCATTTCTCATCTCCTTGTGCTCCGGTTCGCCATTCCAGCCGCTTTACTAGCAATCTCCCTCCTTGGAGAATCAGCACCTTTAACCTCCTGTTCCGTACAGGTTGCAATTTGTCCTGAGGATGAACGGGAAGAGGGGGAACCAATGAGAGACTAGCTCTAGGTGTTGGGACAGGCACAGGTCACTCTATTTTCCCATCAGGAAGAAGAATTAACCACAGGCTCAGCCTGCCGCCCGGAGCCAGAATAGGGCCTGAAGCAATCCTGCGCTTTTGCGGCCAGCTCCCAAGAAAGCGAGTTGAGAAATGGAGCTCAGGGGCACTGCAATTCACAGACCTGCACAGTTAGAAATGATAACTCTCGTCCACAAATATATTGAGGGAAGGCAACGAAGAGGATTTGAAAGCAAGGCAGAATTGCAGGAAACAGATTTCAGGAGGTAGATTCGAATCGCCTTTAAAGCACAGGAAAAGCGGCAAAACCTCGACAATGATGCCCTTGGCCAAAAAGGGCGTATGCGTTTTTTCCTGAATATATTCAGGAAAAAACGCATACGCCCTTTTTGGCCAACCAAGCAACCTGCAAAGGCAAATCAGCGCTACAAAGAAGTCTCGCTTCCCATCGGTCAAAAGGGCCATGCTGAATAAAGTGTCAAAACCAGAAATGCAGGACAGGCCATGGAGAAATGGGAGCCTTGCTACGCTGATGGGCGGGCTGTAAATTGCCAAGAGCAACTCTGGAGAAGTGTACGGTGTGTCCTGAAACATCTAAAAAACTCAGCTTAGAGAGCATAGGGCACTTCCACTCATGGGCGTATAAATTGGGAAAACTAAAAATCAGCAAGACACAGGCACCCCAAACTTTAGGGCTGCTCTGTTGACAAGAACCTCCACTTCGTTACACCTGAAACATCCCAGGAAAGAGAAGAATGGATAAAGAAGTTGTGGTCCTTATGTACAATGGAATATCACTCAGCCATGAAATCAACGTCATAAGGCTAGGAGCAGCATGATGAGTGGATATAGGTACGACGATTCTAAGTGAAATAGGTCACACAGAAAAAGACACTTATCATAAGATATCACTTATAGAGGGAATGTAAAAACCGCTACCCTTGAACTAAATTACAAAACAGAACAGAGTCGCACGTTTAGAAAACACACTATGGCTGCTTAACGGGAAAGGTGAGGTGGGGTGATGCATAAAACAAGGGTTTCAAATTAGCTCAGATACCGTTCCATAAACCCAATATGTAATAGACAAGACCTACTCCTTGCTCAGTGAACTGGACTCAACACCCCCTATTCACCGCCCAAGAATATATTTGACTAGTAAGAATCTTAAAACCTATGTATTGCTATCTCTCTGTAAGTGAGTCAAGTGGGTGTAAAGCGGCATAAACACAGCAGTGCAAAGCAGCTAAACCCCATTATAAAAATCAATTACTTTTAAAGACCCGTGAAACAAAGACAGTGAAAGAGAGAGAAATTCTTACAAAATTCGTTCAGGGGCTGCGATGCCACCTGGATTGACCATATCTAGACCCACAGCTGACTGAGACATAAGGGTGGACACTCTTGGGGCTGAGAGGTTTGGTGAGGTTGGGTGAGCTAACGCAGACCCTGTAAAGTAATACGGCGTGGTACCCATCCCATGGGTCCCAAATCTCCAGGTTCAAGGGCATCTTCCTACATCGAAAACATGCATGAGAAACCCAGAAGATGGTACACCGTGTGATCGGGAAAGGTTTCTAAAACGCACCTCATTTCTCATCTCCTTGTGCTCCGGTTCGCCATTCCAGCCGCTTTACTAGCAATCTCCCTCCTTGGAGAATCAGCACCTTTAACCTCCTGTTCCGTACAGGTTGCAATTTGTCCTGAGGATGAACGGGAAGAGGGGGAACCAATGAGAGACTAGCTCTAGGTGTTGGGACAGGCACAGGTCACTCTATTTTCCCATCAGGAAGAAGAATTAACCACAGGCTCAGCCTGCCGCCCGGAGCCAGAATAGGGCCTGAAGCAATCCTGCGCTTTTGCGGCCAGCTCCCAAGAAAGCGAGTTGAGAAATGGAGCTCAGGGGCACTGCAATTCACAGACCTGCACAGTTAGAAATGATAACTCTCGTCCACAAATATATTGAGGGAAGGCAACGAAGAGGATTTGAAAGCAAGGCAGAATTGCAGGAAACAGATTTCAGGAGGTAGATTCGAATCGCCTTTAAAGCACAGGAAAAGCGGCAAAACCTCGACAATGATGCCCTTGGCCAAAAAGGGCGTATGCGTTTTTTCCTGAATATATTCAGGAAAAAACGCATACGCCCTTTTTGGCCAACCAAGCAACCTGGAAAGGCAAATCAGCGCTACAAAGAAGTCTCGCTTCCCATCGGTCAAAAGGGCCATGCTGAATAAAGTGTCAAAACCAGAAATGCAGGACAGGCCATGGAGAAATGGGAGCCTTGCTACGCTGATGGGCGGGCTGTAAATTGCCAACAGCCACTCTGGAGAAGTGTACGGTGTGTCCTGAAACATCTAAAAAACTCAGCTTAGAGAGCATAGGGCACTTCCACTCATGGGCGTATAAATTGGGAAAACTAAAAATCAGCAAGACACAGGCACCCCAAAGTTTAGGGCTGCTCTGTTGACAAGAACGTCCACTTCGTTATACCTGAAATATCCCAGGAAAGAGAAGAATGGATAAAGAAGTTGTGGTCCTTATGTACAATGGAATATCACTCAGCCATGAAATCAACGACATAAGGCTAGGAGCAGCATGATGAGTGGATTTAGGTACGACGATTCTAAGTGAAATAAGTCACACAGAAAAAGACCCTTATCATAAGATATCACTTACAGAGGGAATGTAAAAACCGCTACCCTTGAACTGAATTACAAAAGAGAACAGAGTCGCACGTTTAGAAAACACACTATGGCTGCTTAACGGGAAAGGTGACGGGGGGTGATGCATAAAACAAGGGTTTCAAATTAGCTCAGATACCGTTCCATAAACCCAATATGTAATAGACAAGACCTACACCTTGCTCAGTTTACTGGACTCAACACCCCCTATTCACCGCCCAAGAATATATTTGACTAGTAAGAATCTTAAAACCTATGTATTGCTATCTCTCTGTAAGTGAGTCAAGTGGGTGTAAAGCGGCATAAACACAGCAGTGCAAAGCAGCTAAACCCCATTACAAAAATCAATTACTTTTAAAGACCCGTGAAACAAAGACAGTGAAAGAGAGAGAAATTCTTACAAAATTCGTTCAGGGGCTGCGATGCCACCTGGATTGACCATATCTAGACCCACAGCTGACTGAGACATAAGGGTGGACACTCTTGGGGCTGAGAGGTTTGGTGAGGTTGGGTGAGCTAACGCAGACCCTGTAAAGTAATACGGCGTGGTACCCATCCCATGGGTCCCAAATCTCCAGGGTCAAGGGCATCTTCCTACATCGAAAACATGCATGAGAAACCCAGAAGATGGTACACCGTGTGATCGGGAAAGGTTTCTAAAACGCACCTCATTTCTCATCTCCTTGTGCTCCGGTTCGCCATTCCAGCCGCTTTACTAGCAATCTCCCTCCTTGGAGAATCAGCACCTTTAACCTCCTGTTCCGTACAGGTTGCAATTTGTCCTGAGGATGAACGGGAAGAGGGGGAACCAATGAGAGACTAGCTCTAGGTGTTGGGACAGGCACAGGTCACTCTATTTTCCCATCAGGAAGAAGAATTAACCACAGGCTCAGCCTGCCGCCCGGAGCCAGAATAGGGCCTGAAGCAATCCTGCGCATTTGCGGCCAGCTCCCAAGAAAGCGAGTTGAGAAATGGAGCTCAGGGGCACTGCAATTCACAGACCTGCACAGTTAGAAATGATAACTCTCGTCCACAAATATATTGAGGGAAGGCAACGAAGAGGATTTGAAAGCAAGGCAGAATTGCAGGAAACAGATTTCAGGAGGTAGATTCGAATCGCCTTTAAAGCACAGGAAAAGCGGCAAAACCTCGACAATGATGCCCTTGGCCAAAAAGGGCGTATGCGTTTTTTCCTGAATATATTCAGGAAAAAACGCATACGCCCTTTTTGGCCAACCAAGCAACCTGGAAAGGCAAATCAGCGCTACAAAGAAGTCTCGCTTCCCATCGGTCCAAAGGGCCATGCTGAATAAAGTGTCAAAACCAGAAATGCAGGACAGGCCATGGAGAAATGGGAACCTTGCTACGCTGATGGGCGGGCTGTAAATTGCCAACAGCCACTCTGGAGAAGTGTACGGTGTGTCCTGAAACATCGAAAAAACTCAGCTTAGAGAGCATAGGGCACTTCCACTCATGGGCGTATAAATTGGGAAAACTAAAAATCAGCAAGACACAGGCACCCCAAACTTTAGGGCTGCTCTGTTGACAAGAACCTCCACTTCGTTACACCTGAAACATCCCAGGAAAGAGAAGAATGGATAAAGAAGTTGTGGTCCTTATGTACAATGGAATATCACTCAGCCATGAAATCAACGTCATAAGGCTAGGAGCAGCATGATGAGTGGATTTAGGTACGACGATTCTAAGTGAAATAAGTCACACAGAAAAAGACACTTATCATACGATATCACTTATAGAGGGAATGTAAAAACCGCTACCCTTGAACTGAATTACAAAACAGAACAGAGTCGCACGTTTAGAAAACACACTATGGCTGCTTAACGGGAAAGGTGAGGTGGGGTGATGCATAAAACAAGGGTTTCAAATTAGCTCAGATACCGTTCCATAAACCCAATATGTAATAGACAAGACCTACTCCTTGCTCAGTGAACTGGACTCAACACCCCCTATTCACCGCCCAAGAATATATTTGACTAGTAAGAATCTTAAAACCTATGTATTGCTATCTCTCTGTAAGTGAGTCAAGTGGGTGTAAAGCGGCATAAACACAGCAGTGCAAAGCAGCTAAACCCCATTATAAAAATCAATTACTTTTAAAGACCCGTGAAACAAAGACAGTGAAAGAGAGAGAAATTCTTACAAAATTCGTTCAGGGGCTGCGATGCCACCTGGATTGACCATATCTAGACCCACAGCTGACTGAGACATAAGGGTGGACACTCTTGGGGCTGAGAGGTTTGGTGAGGTTGGGTGAGCTAACGCAGACCCTGTAAAGTAATACGGCGTGGTACCCATCCCATGGGTCCCAAATCTCCAGGTTCAAGGGCATCTTCCTACATCGAAAACATGCATGAGAAACCCAGAAGATGGTACACCGTGTGATCGGGAAAGGTTTCTAAAACGCACCTCATTTCTCATCTCCTTGTGCTCCGGTTCGCCATTCCAGCCGCTTTACTAGCAATCTCCCTCCTTGGAGAATCAGCACCTTTAACCTCCTGTTCCGTACAGGTTGCAATTTGTCCTGAGGATGAACGGGAAGAGGGGGAACCAATGAGAGACTAGCTCTAGGTGTTGGGACAGGCACAGGTCACTCTATTTTCCCAGCAGGAAGAAGAATTAACCACAGGCTCAGCCTGCCGCCCGGAGCCAGAATAGGGCCTGAAGCAATCCTGCGCTTTTGCGGCCAGCTCCCAAGAAAGCGAGTTGAGAAATGGAGCTCAGGGGCACTGCAATTCACAGACCTGCACAGTTAGAAATGATAACTCTCGTCCACAAATATATTGAGGGAAGGCAACGAAGAGGATTTGAAAGCAAGGCAGAATTGCAGGAAACAGATTTCAGGAGGTAGATTCGAATCGCCTTTAAAGCACAGGAAAAGCGGCAAAACCTCGACAATGATGCCCTTGGCCAAAAAGGGCGTATGCGTTTTTTCCTGAATATATTCAGGAAAAAAAGCATACGCCCTTTTTGGCCAACCAAGCAACCTGCAAAGGCAAATCAGCGCTACAAAGAAGTCTCGCTTCCCATCGGTCAAAAGGGCCATGCTGAATAAAGTGTCAAAACCAGAAATGCAGGACAGGCCATGGAGAAATGGGAGCCTTGCTACGCTGATGGGCGGGCTGTAAATTGCCAACAGCCACTCTGGAGAAGTGTACGGTGTGTCCTGAAACATCGAAAAAACTCAGCTTAGAGAGCATAGGGCACTTCCACTCATGGGCGTATAAATTGGGAAAACTAAAAATCAGCAAGACACAGGCACCCCAACGTTTAGGGCTGCTCTGTTGACAAGAACCTCCACTTCGTTACACCTGAATCATCCCAGGAAAGAGAAGAATGGATAAAGAAGTTGTGGTCCTTATGTACAATGGAATATCACTCAGCCATGAAATCAACGTCATAAGGCTAGGAGCAGCATGATGAGTGGATATAGGTACGACGATTCTAAGTGAAATAGGTCACACAGAAAAAGACACTTATCATAAGATATCACTTATAGAGGGAATGTAAAAACCGCTACCCTTGAACTGAATTACAAAACAGAACAGAGTCGCACGTTTAGAAAACACACTATGGCTGCTTAACGGGAAAGGTGAGGTGGGGTGATGCATAAAACAAGGGTTTCAAATTAGCTCAGATACCGTTCCATAAACCCAATATGTAATAGACAAGACCTACTCCTTGCTCAGTGAACTGGACTCAACACCCCCTATTCACCGCCCAAGAATATATTTGACTAGTAAGAATCTTAAAACCTATGTATTGCTATCTCTCTGTAAGTGAGTCAAGTGGGTGTAAAGCGGCATAAACACAGCAGTGCAAAGCAGCTAAACCCTATTATAAAAATCAATTACTTTTAAAAACCCGTGAAACAAAGACAGTGAAAGAGAGAGAAATTCTTACAAAATTCTTTCAGGGGCTGCGATGCCACCTGGATTGACCATATCTAGACCCACAGCTGACTGAGACATAAGGGTGGACACTCTTGGGGCTGAGAGGTTTGGTGAGGTTGGGTGAGCTAACGCAGACCCTGTAAAGTAATACGGCGTGGTACCCATCCCATGGGTCCCAAATCTCCAGGTTCAAGGGCATCTTCCTACATCGAAAACATGCATGAGAAACCCAGAAGATGGTACACCGTGTGATCGGGAAAGGTTTCTAAAACGCACCTCATTTCTCATCTCCTTGTGCTCCGGTTCGCCATTCCAGCCGCTTTACTAGCAATCTCCCTCCTTGGAGAATCAGCACCTTTAACCTCCTGTTCCGTACAGGTTGCAATTTGTCCTGAGGATGAACGGGAAGAGGGGGAACCAATGAGAGACTAGCTCTAGGTGTTGGGACAGGCACAGGTCACTCTATTTTCCCATCAGGAAGAAGAATTAACCACAGGCTCAGCCTGCCGCCCGGAGCCAGAATAGGGCCTGAAGCAATCCTGCGCTTTTGCGGCCAGCTCCCAAGAAAGCGAGTTGAGAAATGGAGCTCAGGGGCACTGCAATTCACAGACCTGCAGTGTTAGAAATGATAACTCTCGTCCACAAATATATTGAGGGAAGGCAACGAAGAGGATTTGAAAGCAAGGCAGAATTGCAGGAAACAGATTTCAGGAGGTAGATTCGAATCGCCTTTAAAGCACAGGAAAAGCGGCAAAACCTCGACTATGATGCCCTTGGCCAAAAAGGGCGTATGCGTTTTTTCCTGAATATATTCAGGAAAAAACGCATACGCCCTTTTTGGCCAACCAAGCAACCTGCAAAGGCAAATCAGCGCTACAAAGAAGTCTCGCTTCCCATCGGTCAAAAGGGCCATGCTGAATAAAGTGTCAAAACCAGAAATGCAGGACAGGCCATGGAGAAATGGGAGCCTTGCTACGCTGATGGGCGGGATGTAAATTGCCAACAGCCACTCTGGAGAAGTGTACGGTGTGTCCTGAAACATCGAAAAAACTCAGCTTAGAGAGCATAGGGCACTTCCACTCATGGGCGTATAAATTGGGAAAACTAAAAATCAGCAAGACACAGGCACCCCAACGTTTAGGGCTGCTCTGTTGACAAGAACCTCCCCTTCGTTACACCTGAAACATCCCAGGAAAGCGAAGAATGGATAAAGAAGTTGTGGTCCTTATGTACAATGGAATATCACTCAGCCATGAAATCAACGTCATAATGCTAGGAGCAGCATGATGAGTGGATATAGGTACGACGATTCTAAGTGAAATAGGTCACACAGAAAAAGACACTTATCATAAGATATCACTTATAGAGGGAATGTAAAAACCACTACCCTTGAACTGAATTACAAAACAGAACAGATTCGCACGTTTAGAAAACACACTATGGCTGCTTAACGGGAAAGGTGAGGTGGGGTGATGCATAAAACAAGGGTTTCAAATTAGCTCAGATACCGTTCCATAAACCCAATATGTAATAGACAAGACCTACTCCTTGCTCAGTGAACTGGACTCAACACCCCCTATTCACCGCCCAAGAATATATTTGACTAGTAAGAATCTTAAAACCTATGTATTGCTATCTCTCTGTAAGTGAGTCAAGTGGGTGTAAAGCGGCATAAACACAGCAGTGCACAGCAGCTAAACCCCATTATAAAAATCAATTACTTTTAAAGACCCGTGAAACAAAGACAGTGAAAGAGAGAGAAATTCTTACAAAATTCGTTCAGGGGCTGCGATGCCACCTGGATTGACCATATCTAGACCCACAGCTGACTGAGCCATAAGGGTGGACACTCTTGGGGCTGAGAGGTTTGTTGAGGTTGGGTGAGCTAACGCAGACCCTTTAAAGTAATACGGCGTGGTACCCATCCCATGGGTCCCAAATCTCCAGGTTCAAGGGCATCTTCCTACATTGAAAACATGCATGAGAAACCCAGAAGATGGTACACCGTGTGATCGGGAAAGGTTTCTAAAACGCACCTCATTTCTCATCTCCTTGTGCTCCGGTTCGCCATTCCAGCCGCTTTACTAGCAATCTCCCTCCTTGGAGAATCAGCACCTTTAACCTCCTGTTCCGTACAGGTTGCAATTTGTCCTGAGGATGAACGGGAAGAGGGGGAACCAATGAGAGACTAGCTCTAGGTGTTGGGACAGGCACAGGTCACTCTATTTTCCCATCAGGAAGAAGAATCAAGCACAGGCTCAGCCTGCCGCCCGGAGCCAGAATAGGGCCTGAAGCAATCCTGCGCTTTTGCGGCCAGTTCCCAAGAAAGCGAGTTGAAAAATGGAGCTCAGGGGCACTGCAATTCACAGACCTGCACAGTTAGAAAGGATAACTCTCGTCCACAAATATATTGAGGGAAGGCAACGAAGAGGATTTGAAAGCAAGGCAGAATTGCAGGAAACAGATTTCAGGAGGTAGATTCGAATCGCCTTTAAAGCACAGGAAAAGCGGCAAAACCTCGACAATGATGCCCTTGGCCAAAAAGGGCGTATGCGTTTTTTCCTGAATATATTCAGGAAAAAACGCATACGCCCTTTTTGGCCAACCAAGCAACCTGGAAAGGCAAATCAGCGCTACAAAGAAGTCTCGCTTCCCATCGGTCCAAAGGGCCATGCTGAATAAAGTGTCAAAACCAGAAATGCAGGACAGGCCATGGAGAAATGGGAGCCTTGCTACGCTGATGGGCGGGCTGTAAATTGCCAACAGCCACTCTGGAGAAGTGTACGGTGTGTCCTGAAACATCAAAAAAACTCAGCTTAGAGAGCATAGGGCACTTCCACTCATGGGCGTATAAATTGGGAAAACTAAAAATCAGCAAGACACAGGCACCCCAAAGTTTAGGGCTGCTCTGTTGACAAGAACCTCCACTTCGTTACACCTGAAACATCCCAGGAAAGAGAAGAATGGATAAAGAAGTTGTGGTCCTTATGTACAATGGAATATCACTCAGCCATGAAATCAACGTCATAAGGCTAGGAGCAGCATGATGAGTGGATATAGGTACGACGATTCTAAGTGAAATAGGTCACACAGGAAAAGACCCTTATCATAAGATATCACTTACAGAGGCAATGTAAAAACCGCTACCCTTGAACTGAATTACAAAACAGAACAGAGTCGCACGTTTAGAAAACACACTATGGCTGCTTAACGGGAAAGGTGACGTGGGGTGATGCATAAAACAAGGGTTTCAAATTAGCTCAGATACCGTTCCATAAACCCAATATGTAATAGACAAGACCTACTCCTTGCTCAGTGAACTGGACTCAACACCACCTAGTCACCGCCCAAGAATATATTTGACTAGTAAGAATCTTAAAACCTATGTATTGCTATCTCTCTGTAAGTGAGTCAAGTGGGTGTAAAGCGGCATAAACACAGCAGTGCAAAGCAGCTAAACCCCATTATAAAAATCAATTACTTTTAAAAACCCGTGAAACAAAGACAGTGAAAGAGAGAGAAATTCTTACAAAATTCGTTCAGGGGCTGCGATGCCACCTGGATTGACCATATCTAGACCCACAGCTGACTGAGCCATAAGGGTGGACACTCTTGGGGCTGAGAGGTTTGGTGAGGTTGGGTGACCTAACGCAGACCCTTTAAAGTAATACGGCGTGGTACCCATCCCATGGGTCCCAAATCTCCAGGTTCAAGGGCATCTTCCTACATCGAAAACATGCATGAGAAACCCAGAAGATGGTACACCGTGTGATCGGGAAAGGTTTCTAAAACGCACCTCATTTCTCATCTCCTTGTGCTCCGGTTCGCCATTCCAGCCGCTTTACTAGCAATCTCCCTCCTTGGAGAATCAGCACCTTTAACCTCCTGTTCCGTACAGGTTGCAATTTGTCCTGAGGATGAACGGGAAGAGGGGGAACCAATGAGAGACTAGCTCTAGGTGTTGGGACAGGCACAGGTCACTCTATTTTCCCATCAGGAAGAAGAATTAACCACAGGCTCAGCCTGCCGCCCCGAGCCAGAATAGGGCCTGAAGCAATCCTGCGCTTTTGCGGCCAGCTCCCAAGAAAGCGAGTTGAGAAATGGAGCGCAGGGGCACTGCAATTCACAGACCTGCACAGTTAGAAATGATAACTCTCGTCCACAAATATATTGAGGGAAGGCAACGAAGAGAATTTGAAAGCAAGGCAGAATTGCAGGAAACAGATTTCAGGAGGTAGATTCGAATCGCTTTTAAAGCACAGGAAAAGCGGCAAAACCTCGACAATGATGCCCTTGGCCAAAAAGGGCGTATGCGTTTTTTCCTGAATATATTCAGGAAAAAACGCATACGCCCTTTTTGGCCAACCAAGCAACCTGGAAAGGCAAATCAGCGCTACAAAGAAGTCTCGCTTCCCATCGGTCAAAAGGGCCATGCTGAATAAAGTGTCAAAACCAGAAATGCAGGACAGGCCATGGAGAAATGGGAGCCTTGCTACGCTGATGGGCGGGCTGTAAATTGCCAACAGCCACTCTGGAGAAGTGTACGGTGTGTCCTGAAACATCGAAAAAACTCAGCTTAGAGAGCATAGGGCACTTCCACTCATGGGCGTATAAATTGGGAAAACTAAAAATCAGCAAGACACAGGCACCCCAACGTTTAGGGCTGCTCTGTTGACAAGAACCTCCACTTCGTTACACCTGAATCATCCCAGGAAAGAGAAGAATGGATAAAGAAGTTGTGGTCCTTATGTACAATGGAATATCACTCAGCCATGAAATCAACGTCATAAGGCTAGGAGCAGCATGATGAGTGGATATAGGTACGACGATTCTAAGTGAAATAGGTCACACAGAAAAAGACACTTATCATAAGATATCACTTATAGAGGGAATGTAAAAACCACTACCCTTGAACTGAATTACAAAACAGAACAGATTCGCACGTTTAGAAAACACACTATGGCTGCTTAACGGGAAAGGTGAGGTGGGGTGATGCATAAAACAAGGGTTTCAAATTAGCTCAGATACCGTTCCATAAACCCAATATGTAATAGACAAGACCTACTCCTTGCTCAGTTTACTGGACTCAACACCCCCTATTCACCGCCCAAGAATATATTTGACTAGTAAGAATCTTAAAACCTATGTATTGCTATCTCTCTGTAAGTGAGTCAAGTGGGTGTAAAGCGGCATAAACACAGCAGTGCAAAGCAGCTAAACCCCATTATAAAAATCAATTACTTTTAAAGACCCGTGAAACAAAGACAGTGAAAGAGAGAGAAATTCTTACAAAATTCGTTCAGGGGCTGCGATGCCACCTGGATTGACCATATCTAGACCCACAGCTGACTGAGACATAAGGGTGGACACTCTTGGGGCTGAGAGGTTTGGTGAGGTTGGGTGAGGTAACGCAGACCCTGTAAAATAATACGGCGTGGTACCCATCCCATGGGTCCCAAATCTCCAGGGTCAAGGGCATCTTCCTACATCGAAAACATGCATGAGAAACCCAGAAGATGGTACACCGTGTGATCGGGAAAGGTTTCTAAAACGCACCTCATTTCTCATCTCCTTGTGCTCCGGTTCGCCATTCCAGCCGCTTTACTAGCAATCTCCCTCCTTGGAGAATCAGCACCTTTAACCTCCTGTTCCGTACAGGTTGCAATTTGTCCTGAGGATGAACGGGAAGAGGGGGAACCAATGAGAGACTAGCTCTAGGTGTTGGGACAGGCACAGGTCACTCTATTTTCCCATCAGGAAGAAGAATTAACCACAGGTTCAGCCTGCCGCCCGGAGCCAGAATAGGGCCTGAAGCAATCCTGCGCTTTTGCGGCCAGTTCCCAAGAAAGCGAGTTGAAAAATGGAGCTCAGGGGCACTGCAATTCACAGACCTGCACAGTTAGAAAGGATAACTCTCGTCCACAAATATATTGAGGGAAGGCAACGAAGAGGATTTGAAAGCAAGGCAGAATTGCAGGAAACAGATTTCAGGAGGTAGATTCGAATCGCCTTTAAAGCACAGGAAAAGCGGCAAAACCTCGACAATGATGCCCTTGGCCAAAAAGGGCGTATGCGTTTTTTCCTGAATATATTCAGGAAAAAACGCATACGCCCTTTTTGGCCAACCAAGCAACCTGGAAAGGCAAATCAGCGCTACAAAGAAGTCTCGCTTCCCATCGGTCCAAAGGGCCATGCTGAATAAAGTGTCAAAACCAGAAATGCAGGACAGGCCATGGAGAAATGGGAGCCTTGCTACGCTGATGGGCGGGCTGTAAATTGCCAACAGCCACTCTGGAGAAGTGTACGGTGTGTCCTGAAACATCAAAAAAACTCAGCTTAGAGAGCATAGGGCACTTCCACTCATGGGCGTATAAATTGGGAAAACTAAAAATCAGCAAGACACAGGCACCCCAAAGTTTAGGGCTGCTCTGTTGACAAGAACCTCCACTTCGTTACACCTGAAACATCCCAGGAAAGAGAAGAATGGATAAAGAAGTTGTGGTCCTTATGTACAATGGAATATCACTCAGCCATGAAATCAACGTCATAAGGCTAGGAGCAGCATGATGAGTGGATATAGGTACGACGATTCTAAGTGAAATAGGTCACACAGAAAAAGACCCTTATCATAAGATATCACTTACAGAGGGAATGTAAAAACCGCTACCCTTGAACTGAATTACAAAACAGAACAGAGTCGCACGTTTAGAAAACACACTATGGCTGCTTAACGGGAAAGGTGACGTGGGGTGATGCATAAAACAAGGGTTTCAAATTAGCTCAGATACCGTTCCATAAACCCAATATGTAATAGACAAGACCTACTCCTTGCTCAGTGAACTGGACTCAACACCCCCTAGTCACCGCCCAAGAATATATTTGACTAGTAAGAATCTTAAAACCTATGTATTGCTATCTCTCTGTAAGTGAGTCAAGTGGGTGTAAAGCGGCATAAACACAGCAGTGCAAAGCAGCTAAACCCCATTATAAAAATCAATTACTTTTAAAAACCCGTGAAACAAAGACAGTGAAAGAGAGAGAAATTCTTACAAAATTCGTTCAGGGGCTGCGATGCCACCTGGATTGACCATATCTAGACCCACAGCTGACTGAGCCATAAGGGTGGACACTCTTGGGGCTGAGAGGTTTGGTGAGGTTGGGTGACCTAACGCAGACCCTTTAAAGTAATACGGCGTGGTACCCATCCCATGGGTCCCAAATCTCCAGGTTCAAGGGCATCTTCCTACATCGAAAACATGCATGAGAAACCCAGAAGATGGTACACCGTGTGATCGGGAAAGGTTTCTAAAACGCACCTCATTTCTCATCTCCTTGTGCTCCGGTTCGCCATTCCAGCCGCTTTACTAGCAATCTCCCTCCTTGGAGAATCAGCACCTTTAACCTCCTGTTCCGTACAGGTTGCAATTTGTCCTGAGGATGAACGGGAAGAGGGGGAACCAATGAGAGACTAGCTCTAGGTGTTGGGACAGGCACAGGTCACTCTATTTTCCCATCAGGAAGAAGAATTAACCACAGGCTCAGCCTGCCGCCCCGAGCCAGAATAGGGCCTGAAGCAATCCTGCGCTTTTGCGGCCAGCTCCCAAGAAAGCGAGTTGAGAAATGGAGCGCAGGGGCACTGCAATTCACAGACCTGCACAGTTAGAAATGATAACTCTCGTCCACAAATATATTGAGGGAAGGCAACGAAGAGAATTTGAAAGCAAGGCAGAATTGCAGGAAACAGATTTCAGGAGGTAGATTCGAATCGCTTTTAAAGCACAGGAAAAGCGGCAAAACCTCGACAATGATGCCCTTGGCCAAAAAGGGCGTATGCGTTTTTTCCTGAATATATTCAGGAAAAAACGCATACGCCCTTTTTGGCCAACCAAGCAACCTGGAAAGGCAAATCAGCGCTACAAAGAAGTCTCGCTTCCCATCGGTCAAAAGGGCCATGCTGAATAAAGTGTCAAAACCAGAAATGCAGGACAGGCCATGGAGAAATGGGAGCCTTGCTACGCTGATGGGCGGGCTGTAAATTGCCAACAGCCACTCTGGAGAAGTGTACGGTGTGTCCTGAAACATCGAAAAAACTCAGCTTAGAGAGCATAGGGCACTTCCACTCATGGGCGTATAAATTGGGAAAACTAAAAATCAGCAAGACACAGGCACCCCAACGTTTAGGGCTGCTCTGTTGACAAGAACCTCCACTTCGTTACACCTGAATCATCCCAGGAAAGAGAAGAATGGATAAAGAAGTTGTGGTCCTTATGTACAATGGAATATCACTCAGCCATGAAATCAACGTCATAAGGCTAGGAGCAGCATGATGAGTGGATATAGGTACGACGATTCTAAGTGAAATAGGTCACACAGAAAAAGACACTTATCATAAGATATCACTTATAGAGGGAATGTAAAAACCACTACCCTTGAACTGAATTACAAAACAGAACAGATTCGCACGTTTAGAAAACACACTATGGCTGCTTAACGGGAAAGGTGAGGTGGGGTGATGCATAAAACAAGGGTTTCAAATTAGCTCAGATACCGTTCCATAAACCCAATATGTAATAGACAAGACCTACTCCTTGCTCAGTGAACTGGACTCAACACCCCCTATTCACCGCCCAAGAATATATTTGACTAGTAAGAATCTTAAAACCTATGTATTGCTATCTCTCTGTAAGTGAGTCAAGTGGGTGTAAAGCGGCATAAACACAGCAGTGCACAGCAGCTAAACCCCATTATAAAAATCAATTACTTTTAAAGACCCGTGAAACAAAGACAGTGAAAGAGAGAGAAATTCTTACAAAATTCGTTCAGGGGCTGCGATGCCACCTGGATTGACCATATCTAGACCCACAGCTGACTGAGACATAAGGGTGGACACTCTTGGGGCTGAGAGGTTTGGTGAGGTTGGGTGAGCTAACTCAGACCCTGTAAAATAATACGGCGTGGTACCCATCCCATGGGTCCCAAATCTCCAGGTTCAAGGGCTTCTTCCTACATCGAAAACATGCATGAGAAACCCAGAAGATGGTACACCGTGTGATCGGGAAAGGTTTCTAAAACGCACCTCATTTCTCATCTCCTTTTGCTCCGGTTCGCCATTCCAGCCACTTTACTAGCAATCTCCCTCCTTGGAGAATCAGCACCTTTAACCTCCTGTTCCGTACAGGTTGCAAACTGTCCTGAGGATGAACGGGAAGAGGGGGAACCAATGAGAGACTAGCTCTAGGTGTTGGGACAGGCACAGGTCACTCTATTTTCCCATCAGGAAGAAGAATTAACCACAGGCTCAGCCTGCCGCCCGGAGCCAGAATAGGGCCTGAAGCAATCCTGCGCTTTTGCGGCCAGCTCCCAAGAAAGCGAGTTGAGAAATGGAGCTCAGGGGCACTGCAATTCACAGACCTGCACAGTTAGAAATGATAACTCTCGTCCACAAATATATTGAGGGAAGGCAACGAAGAGGATTTGAAAGCAAGTCAGAATTGCAGGAAACAGATTTCAGGAGGTAGATTCGAATCGCCTTTAAAGCACAGGAAAAGCGGCAAAACCTCGACAATGATGCCCTTGGCCAAAAAGGGCGTATGCGTTTTTTCCTGAATATATTCAGGAAAAAAAGCATACGCCCTTTTTGGCCAACCAAGCAACCTGCAAAGGCAAATCAGCGCTACAAAGAAGTCTCGCTTCCCATCGGTCAAAAGGGCCATGCTGAATAAAGTGTCAAAACCCGAAATGCAGGACAGGCCATGGAGAAATGGGAGCCTTGCTACGCTGATGGGCGGGCTGTAAATTGCCAACAGCCACTCTGGAGAAGTGTACGGTGTGTCCTGAAACATCTAAAAAACTCAGCTTAGAGAGCATAGGGCACTTCCACTCATGGGCGTATAAATTGGGAAAACTAAAAATCAGCAAGACACAGGCACCCCAAAGTTTAGGGCTGCTCTGTTGACAAGAACCTCCACTTCGTTACACCTGAATCATCCCAGGAAAGAGAAGAATGGATAAAGAAGTTGTGGTCCTTATGTACAATGGAATATGACTCAGCCATGAAATCAACGTCATAAGGCTAGGAGCAGCATGATGAGTGGATATAGGTACGACGATTCTAAGTGAAATAGGTCACACAGAAAAAGACACTTATCATAAGATATCACTTATAGAGGGAATGTAAAAACCGCTACCCTTGAACTGAATTACAAAACAAAACAGAGTCGCACGTTTAGAAAACACACTATGGCTGCTTAACGGGAAAGGTGAGGTGGGGTGATGCATAAAACAAGGGTTTCAAATTAGCTCAGATACCGTTCCATAAACCCAATATGTAATAGACAAGACCTACTCCTTGCTCAGTGAACTGGACTCAACACCCCCTATTCACCGCCCAAGAATATATTTGACTAGTAAGAATCTTAAAACCTATGTATTGCTATCTCTCTGTAAGTGAGTCAAGTGGGTGTAAAGCGGCATAAACACAGCAGTGCAAAGCAGCTAAACCCTATTATAAAAATCAATTACTTTTAAAGACCCGTGAAACAAAGACAGTGAAAGAGAGAGAAATTCTTACAAAATTCTTTCAGGGGCTGCGATGCCACCTGGATTGACCATATCTAGACCCACAGCTGACTGAGACATAAGGGTGGACACTCTTGGGGCTGAGAGGTTTGGTGAGGTTGGGTGAGCTAACGCAGACCCTGTAAAGTAATACGGCGTGGTACCCATCCCATGGGTCCCAAATCTCCAGGTTCAAGGGCATCTTCCTACATCGAAAACATGCATGAGAAACCCAGAAGATGGTACACCGTGTGATCGGGAAAGGTTTCTAAAACGCACCTCATTTCTCATCTCCTTGTGCTCCGGTTCGCCATTCCAGCCGCTTTACTAGCAATCTCCCTCCTTGGAGAATCAGCACCTTTAACCTCCTGTTCCGTACAGGTTGCAATTTGTCCTGAGGATGAACGGGAAGAGGGGGGAACCAATGAGAGACTAGCTCTAGGTGTTGGGACAGGCACAGGTCACTCTATTTTCCCATCAGGAAGAAGAATTAACCACAGGCTCAGCCTGCCGCCCGGAGCCAGAATAGGGCCTGAAGCAATCCTGCGCTTTTGCGGCCAGCTCCCAAGAAAGCGAGTTGAGAAATGGAGCTCAGGGGCACTGCAATTCACAGACCTGCAGTGTTAGAAATGATAACTCTCGTCCACAAATATATTGAGGGAAGGCAACGAAGAGGATTTGAAAGCAAGGCAGAATTGCAGGAAACAGATTTCAGGAGGTAGATTCGAATCGCCTTTAAAGCACAGGAAAAGCGGCAAAACCTCGACTATGATGCCCTTGGCCAAAAAGGGCGTATGCGTTTTTTCCTGAATATATTCAGGAAAAAACGCATACGCCCTTTTTGGCCAACCAAGCAACCTGCAAAGGCAAATCAGCGCTACAAAGAAGTCTCGCTTCCCATCGGTCAAAAGGGCCATGCTGAATAAAGTGTCAAAACCAGAAATGCAGGACAGGCCATGGAGAAATGGGAGCCTTGCTACGCTGATGGGCGGGCTGTAAATTGCCAACAGCCACTCTGGAGAAGTGTACGGTGTGTCCTGAAACATCGAAAAAACTCAGCTTAGAGAGCATAGGGCACTTCCACTCATGGGCGTATAAATTGGGAAAACTAAAAATCAGCAAGACACAGGCACCCCAAAGTTTAGGGCTGCTCTGTTGACAAGAACCTCCCCTTCGTTACACCTGAAACATCCCAGGAAAGCGAAGAATGGATAAAGAAGTTGTGGTCCTTATGTACAATGGAATATCACTCAGCCATGAAATCAACGTCATAATGCTAGGAGCAGCATGATGAGTGGATATAGGTACGACGATTCTAAGTGAAATAGGTCACACAGAAAAAGACACTTATCATAAGATATCACTTATAGAGGGAATGTAAAAACCACTACCCTTGAACTGAATTACAAAACAGAACAGATTCGCACGTTTAGAAAACACACTATGGCTGCTTAACGGGAAAGGTGAGGTGGGGTGATGCATAAAACAAGGGTTTCAAATTAGCTCAGATACCGTTCCATAAACCCAATATGTAATAGACAAGACCTACTCCTTGCTCAGTGAACTGGACTCAACACCCCCTATTCACCGCCCAAGAATATATTTGACTAGTAAGAATCTTAAAACCTATGTATTGCTATCTCTCTGTAAGTGAGTCAAGTGGGTGTAAAGCGGCATAAACACAGCAGTGCACAGCAGCTAAACCCCATTATAAAAATCAATTACTTTTAAAGACCCGTGAAACAAAGACAGTGAAAGAGAGAGAAATTCTTACAAAATTCGTTCAGGGGCTGCGATGCCACCTGGATTGACCATATCTAGACCCACAGCTGACTGAGACATAAGGGTGGACACTCTTGGGGCTGAGAGGTTTGGTGAGGTTGGGTGAGCTAACTCAGACCCTGTAAAATAATACGGCGTGGTACCCATCCCATGGGTCCCAAATCTCCAGGTTCAAGGGCATCTTCCTACATCGAAAACATGCATGAGAAACCCAGAAGATGGTACACCGTGTGATCGGGAAAGGTTTCTAAAACGCACCTCATTTCTCATCTCCTTTTGCTCCGGTTCGCCATTCCAGCCACTTTACTAGCAATCTCCCTCCTTGGAGAATCAGCACCTTTAACCTCCTGTTCCGTACAGGTTGCAATTTGTCCTGAGGATGAACGGGAAGAGGGGGAACCAATGAGAGACTAGCTCTAGGTGTTGGGACAGGCACAGGTCACTCTATTTTCCCATCAGGAAGAAGAATTAACCACAGGCTCAGCCTGCCGCCCGGAGCCAGAATAGGGCCTGAAGCAATCCTGCGCTTTTGCGGCCAGTTCCCAAGAAAGCGAGTTGAAAAATGGAGCTCAGGGGCACTGCAATTCACAGACCTGCACAGTTAGAAATGATAACTCTCGTCCACAAATATATTGAGGGAAGGCAACGAAGAGGATTTGAAAGCAAGGCAGAATTGCAGGAAACAGATTTCAGGAGGTAGATTCGAATCGCCTTTAAAGCACAGGAAAAGCGGCAAAAGCTCGACAATGATGCCCTTGGCCAAAAAGGGCGTATGCGTTTTTTCCTGAATATATTCAGGAAAAAACGCATACGCCCTTTTTGGCCAACCAAGCAACCTGGAAAGGCAAATCAGCGCTACAAAGAAGTCTCGCTTCCCATCGGTCCAAAGGGCCATGCTGAATAAAGTTTCAAAACCAGAAATGCAGGACAGGCCATGGAGAAATGGGAGCCTTGCTACGCTGATGGGCGGGCTGTAAATTGCCAACAGCCACTCTGGAGAAGTGTACGGTGTGTCCTGAAACATCGAAAAAACTCAGCTTAGAGAGCATAGGGCACTTCCACTCATGGGCGTATAAATTGGGAAAACTAAAAATCAGCAAGACACAGGCACCCCAAAGTTTAGGGCTGCTCTGTTGACAAGAACCTCCACTTCGTTACACCTGAAACATCCCAGGAAAGAGAAGAATGGATAAAGAAGTTGTGGTCCTTATGTACAATGGAATATCACTCAGCCATGAAATCAACGTCATAAGGCTAGGAGCAGCATGATGAGTGGATATAGGTACGACGATTCTAAGTGAAATAGGTCACACAGAAAAAGACACTTATCATAAGATATCACTTATAGAGGGAATGTAAAAACCGCTACCCTTGAACTGAATTACAAAACAGAACAGAGTCGCACGTTTAGAAAACACACTATGGCTGCTTAACGGGAAAGGTGAGGTGGGGTGATGCATAAAACAAGGGTTTCAAATTAGCTCAGATACCGTTCCATAAACCCAATATGTAATAGACAAGACCTACTCCTTGCTCAGTTTACTGGACTCAACACCCCCTATTCACCGCCCAAGAATATATTTGACTAGTAAGAATCTTAAAACCTATGTATTGCTATCTCTCTGTAAGTGAGTCAAGTGGGTGTAAAGCGGCATAAACACAGCAGTGCAAAGCAGCTAAACTCCATTATAAAAATCAATTACTTTTAAAGACCCGTGAAACAAAGACAGTGAAAGAGAGAGAAATTCTTACAAAATTCGTTCAGGGGCTGCGATGCCACCTGGATTGACCATATCTAGACCCACAGCTGACTGAGACATAAGGGTGGACACTCTTGGGGCTGAGAGGTTTGGTGAGGTTGGGTGAGCTAACGCAGACCCTGTAAAATAATACGGCGTGGTACCCATCCCATGGGTCCCAAATCTCCAGGGTCAAGGGCATCTTCCTACATCGAAAACATGCATGAGAAACCCAGAAGATGGTACACCGTGTGATCGGGAAAGGTTTCTAAAACGCACCTCATTTCTCATCTCCTTGTGCTCCGGTTCGCCATTCCAGCCGCTTTACTAGCAATCTCCCTCCTTGGAGAATCAGCACCTTTAACCTCCTGTTCCGTACAGGTTGCAATTTGTCCTGAGGATGAACGGGAAGAGGGGGAACCAATGAGAGACTAGCTCTAGGTGTTGGGACAGGCACAGGTCACTCTATTTTCCCATCAGGAAGAAGAATTAACCACAGGTTCAGCCTGCCGCCCGGAGCCAGAATAGGGCCTGAAGCAATCCTGCGCTTTTGCGGCCAGTTCCCAAGAAAGCGAGTTGAAAAATGGAGCTCAGGGGCACTGCAATTCACAGACCTGCACAGTTAGAAAGGATAACTCTCGTCCACAAATATATTGAGGGAAGGCAACGAAGAGGATTTGAAAGCAAGGCAGAATTGCAGGAAACAGATTTCAGGAGGTAGATTCGAATCGCCTTTAAAGCACAGGAAAAGCGGCAAAACCTCGACAATGATGCCCTTGGCCAAAAAGGGCGTATGCGTTTTTTCCTGAATATATTCAGGAAAAAACGCATACGCCCTTTTTGGCCAACCAAGCAACCTGGAAAGGCAAATCAGCGCTACAAAGAAGTCTCGCTTCCCATCGGTCCAAAGGGCCATGCTGAATAAAGTGTCAAAACCAGAAATGCAGGACAGGCCATGGAGAAATGGGAGCCTTGCTACGCTGATGGGCGGGCTGTAAATTGCCAACAGCCACTCTGGAGAAGTGTACGGTGTGTCCTGAAACATCAAAAAAACTCAGCTTAGAGAGCATAGGGCACTTCCACTCATGGGCGTATAAATTGGGAAAACTAAAAATCAGCAAGACACAGGCACCCCAAAGTTTAGGGCTGCTCTGTTGACAAGAAACTCCACTTCGTTACACCTTAAACATCCCAGGAAAGAGAAGAATGGATAAAGAAGTTGTGGTCCTTATGTACAATGGAATATCACTCAGCCATGAAATCAACGTCATAAGGCTAGGAGCAGCATGATGAGTGGATATAGGTGCGACGATTCTAAGTGAAATAGGTCACACAGAAAAAGACCCTTATCATAAGATATCACTTACAGAGGGAATGTAAAAACCGCTACCCTTGAACTGAATTACAAAACAGAACACAGTCGCACGTTTAGAAAACACACTATGGCTGCTTAACGGGAAAGGTGAGGTGGGGTGATGCATAAAACAAGGGTTTCAAATTAGCTCAGATACCGTTCCATAAACCCAATATGTAATAGACAAGACCTACTCCTTGCTCAGTGAACTGGACTCAACACCCCCTAGTCACCGCCCAAGAATATATTTGACTAGTAAGAATCTTAAAACCTATGTATTGCTATCTCTCTGTAAGTGAGTCAAGTGGGTGTAAAGCGGCATAAACACAGCAGTGCAAAGCAGCTAAACCCCATTATAAAAATCAATTACTTTTAAAAACCCGTGAAACGAAGACAGTGAAAGAGAGAGAAATTCTTACAAAATTCGTTCAGGGGCTGCGATGCCACCTGGATTGACCATGTCTAGACCCACAGCTGACTGAGCCATAAGGGTGGACACTCTTGGGGCTGAGAGGTTTGGTGAGGTTGGGTGAGCTAACGCAGACCCTGTAAAGTAATACGGCGTGGTACCCATCCCATGGGTCCCAAATCTCCAGGTTCAAGGGCATCTTCCTACATCGAAAACATGCATGAGAAACCCAGAAGACGGTACACCGTGTGATCGGGAAAGGTTTCTAAAACGCACCTCATTTCTCATCTCCTTGTGCTCCGGTTCGCCATTCCAGCCGCTTTACTAGCAATCTCCCTCCTTGGAGAATCAGCACCTTTAACTTCCTGTTCCGTACAGGTTGCAATTTGTCCTGAGGATGAACGGGAAGAGGGGGAACCAATGAGAGACTAGCTCTAGGTGTTGGGACAGGCACAGGTCACTCTATTTTCCCATCAGGAAGAAGAATTAACCACAGGCTCAGCCTGCCGCCCGGAGCCAGAATAGGGCCTGAAGCAATCCTGCGCTTTTGCGGCCAGCTCCCAAGAAAGCGAGTTGAGAAATGGAGCTCAGGGGCACTGCAATTCACAGACCTGCACAGTTAGAAATGATAACTCTCGTCCACAAATATATTGAGGGAAGGCAACGAAGAGAATTTGAAAGCAAGGCAGAATTGCAGGAAACAGATTTCAGGAGGTAGATTCGAATCGCCTTTAAAGCACAGGAAAAGCGGCAAAACCTCGACAATGATGCCCTTGGCCAAAAAGGGCGTATGCGTTTTTTCCTGAATATATTCAGGAAAAAACGCATACGCCCTTTTTGGCCAACCAAGCAACCTGGAAAGGCAAATCAGCGCTACAAAGAAGTCTCGCTTCCCATCGGTCAAAAGGGCCATGCTGAATAAAGTGTCAAAACCAGAAATGCAGGACAGGCCATGGAGAAATGGGAGCCTTGCTACGCTGATGGGCGGGCTGTAAATTGCCAACAGCCACTCTGGAGAAGTGTACGGTGTGTCCTGAAACATCGAAAAAACTCAGCTTAGAGAGCATAGGGCACTTCCACTCATGGGCGTATAAATTGGGAAAACTAAAAATCAGCAAGACACAGGCACCCCAAAGTTTAGGGCTGCTCTGTTGACAAGAACCTCCCCTTCGTTACACCTGAAACATCCCAGGAAAGCGAAGAATGGATAAAGAAGTTGTGGTCCTTATGTACAATGGAATATCACTCAGCCATGAAATCAACGTCATAATGCTAGGAGCAGCATGATGAGTGGATATAGGTACGACGATTCTAAGTGAAATAGGTCACACAGAAAAAGACACTTATCATAAGATATCACTTATAGAGGGAATGTAAAAACCACTACCCTTGAACTGAATTACAAAACAGAACAGATTCGCACGTTTAGAAAACACACTATGGCTGCTTAACGGGAAAGGTGACGTGGGGTGATGCATAAAACAAGGGTTTCAAATTAGCTCACATACCGTTCCATAAACCCAATATGTAATAGACAAGACCTACTCCTTGCTCAGTGAACTGGACTCAACACCCCCTAGTCACCGCCCAAGAATATATTTGACTAGTAAGAATCTTAAAACCTATGTATTGCTATCTCTCTGTAAGTGAGTCAAGTGGGTGTAAAGCGGCATAAACACAGCAGTGCACAGCAGCTAAACCCCATTATAGAAATCAATTACTTTTAAAGACCCGTGAAACAAAGACAGTGAAAGAGAGAGAAATTCTTACAAAATTCGTTCAGGGGCTGCGATGCCACCTGGATTGACCATATCTAGACCCACAGCTGACTGAGACATAAGGGTGGACACTCTTGGGGCTGAGAGGTTTGGTGAGGTTGGGTGAGCTAACTCAGACCCTGTAAAATAATATGGCGTGGTACCCATCCCATGGGTCCCAAATCTCCAGGTTCAAGGGCATCTTCCTACATCGAAAACATGCATGAGAAACCCAGAAGATGGTACACCGTGTGATCGGGAAAGGTTTCTAAAACGCACCTCATTTCTCATCTCCTTTTGCTCCGGTGCGCCATTCCAGCCACTTTACTAGCAATCTCCCTCCTTGGAGAATCAGCACCTTTAACCTCCTGTTCCGTACAGGTTGCAATTTGTCCTGAGGATGAACGGGAAGAGGGGGAACCAATGAGAGACTAGCTCTAGGTGTTGGGACAGGCACAGGTCACTCTATTTTCCCATCAGGAAGAAGAATTAACCACAGGCTCAGCCTGCCGCCCGGAGCCAGAATAGGGCCTGAAGCAATCCTGCGCTTTTGCGGCCAGTTCCCAAGAAAGCGAGTTGAAAAATGGAGCTCAGGGGCACTGCAATTCACAGACCTGCACAGTTAGAAATGATAACTCTCGTCCACAAATATATTGAGGGAAGGCAACGAAGAGGATTTGAAAGCAAGGCAGAATTGCAGGAAACAGATTTCAGGAGGTAGATTCGAATCGCCTTTAAAGCACAGGAAAAGCGGCAAAAGCTCGACAATGATGCCCTTGGCCAAAAAGGGCGTATGCGTTTTTTCCTGAATATATTCAGGAAAAAACGCATACGCCCTTTTTGGCCAACCAAGCAACCTGGAAAGGCAAATCAGCGCTACAAAGAAGTCTCGCTTCCCATCGGTCCAAAGGGCCATGCTGAATAAAGTGTCAAAACCAGAAATGCAGGACAGGCCATGGAGAAATGGGAGCCTTGCTACGCTGATGGGCGGGCTGTAAATTGCCAACAGCCACTCTGGAGAAGTGTACGGTGTGTCCTGAAACATCGAAAAAACTCAGCTTAGAGAGCATAGGGCACTTCCACTCATGGGCGTATAAATTGGGAAAACTAAAAATCAGCAAGACACAGGCACCCCAAAGTTTAGGGCTGCTCTGTTGACAAGAACCTCCACTTCGTTACACCTGAAACATCCCAGGAAAGAGAAGAATGGATAAAGAAGTTGTGGTCCTTATGTACAATGGAATATCACTCAGCCATGAAATCAACGTCATAAGGCTAGGAGCAGCATGATGAGTGGATATAGGTACGACGATTCTAAGTGAAATAGGTCACACAGAAAAAGACACTTATCATAAGATATCACTTATAGAGGGAATGTAAAAACCGCTACCCTTGAACTGAATTACAAAACAGAACAGAGTCGCACGTTTAGAAAACACACTATGGCTGCTTAACGGGAAAGGTGAGGTGGGGTGATGCATAAAACAAGGGTTTCAAATTAGCTCAGATACCGTTCCATAAACCCAATATGTAATAGACAAGACCTACTCCTTGCTCAGTTTACTGGACTCAACACCCCCTATTCACCGCCCAAGAATATATTTGACTAGTAAGAATCTTAAAACCTATGTATTGCTATCTCTCTGTAAGTGAGTCAAGTGGGTGTAAAGCGGCATAAACACAGCAGTGCAAAGCAGCTAAACCCCATTATAAAAATCAATTACTTTTAAAGACCCGTGAAACAAAGACAGTGAAAGAGAGAGAAATTCTTACAAAATTCGTTCAGGGGCTGCGATGCCACCTGGATTGACCATATCTAGACCCACAGCTGACTGAGACATAAGGGTGGACACTCTTGGGGCTGAGAGGTTTGGTGAGGTTGGGTGACCTAACGCAGACCCTGTAAAGTAATACGGCGTGGTACCCATCCCATGGGTCCCAAATCTCCAGGGTCAAGGGCATCTTCCTACATCGAAAACATGCATGAGAAACCCAGAAGATGGTACACCGTGTGATCGGGAAAGGTTTCTAAAACGCACCTCATTTCTCATCTCCTTGTGCTCCGGTTCGCCATTCCAGCCGCTTTACTAGCAATCTCCCTCCTTGGAGAATCAGCACCTTTAACCTCCTGTTCCGTACAGGTTGCAATTTGTCCTGAGGATGAACGGGAAGAGGGGGAACCAATGAGAGACTAGCTCTAGGTGTTGGGACAGGCACAGGTCACTCTATTTTCCCATCAGGAAGAAGAATCAAGCACAGGCTCAGCCTGCCGCCCGGAGCCAGAATAGGGCCTGAAGCAATCCTGCGCTTTTGCGGCCAGTTCCCAAGAAAGCGAGTTGAAAAATGGAGCTCAGGGGCACTGCAATTCACAGACCTGCACAGTTAGAAAGGATAAATCTCGTCCACAAATATATTGAGGGAAGGCAACGAAGAGGATTTGAAAGCAAGGCAGAATTGCAGGAAACAGATTTCAGGAGGTAGATTCGAATCGCCTTTAAAGCACAGGAAAAGCGGCAAAACCTCGACAATGATGCCCTTGGCCAAAAAGGGCGTATGCGTTTTTTCCTGAATATATTCAGGAAAAAACGCATACGCCCTTTTTGGCCAACCAAGCAACCTGGAAAGGCAAATCAGCGCTACAAAGAAGTCTCGCTTCCCATCGGTCCAATGGGCCATGCTGAATAAAGTGTCAAAACCAGAAATGCAGGACAAGCCATGGAGAAATGGGAGCCTTGCTACGCTGATGGGCGGGCTGTAAATTGCCAACAGCCACTCTGGAGAAGTGTACGGTGTGTCCTGAAACATCAAAAAAACTCAGCTTAGAGAGCATAGGGCACTTCCACTCATGGGCGTATAAATTGGGAAAACTAAAAATCAGCAAGACACAGGCACCCCAAAGTTTAGGGCTGCTCTGTTGACAAGAAACTCCACTTCGTTACACCTTAAACATCCCAGGAAAGAGAAGAATGGATAAAGAAGTTGTGGTCCTTATGTACAATGGAATATCACTCAGCCATGAAATCAACGTCATAAGGCTAGGAGCAGCATGATGAGTGGATATAGGTGCGACGATTCTAAGTGAAATAGGTCACACAGAAAAAGACCCTTATCATAAGATATCACTTACAGAGGGAATGTAAAAACCGCTACCCTTGAACTGAATTACAAAACAGAACAGAGTCGCACGTTTAGAAAACACACTATGGCTGCTTAACGGGAAAGGTGAGGTGGGGTGATGCATAAAACAAGGGTTTCAAATTAGCTCAGATACCGTTCCATAAACCCAATATGTAATAGACAAGACCTACTCCTTGCTCAGTGAACTGGACTCAACACGCCCTATTCACCGCCCAAGAATATATTTGACTAGTAAGAATCTTAAAACCTATGTATTGCTATCTCTCTGTAAGTGAGTCAAGTGGGTGTAAAGCGGCATAAACACAGCAGTGCAAAGCAGCTAAACCCCATTATAAAAATCAATTACTTTTAAAGACCCGTGAAACAAAGACAGTGAAAGAGAGAGAAATTCTTACAAAATTCGTTCAGGGGCTGCGATGCCACCTGGATTGACCATATCTAGACCCACAGCTGACTGAGCCATAAGGGTGGACACTCTTGGGGCTGAGAGGTTTGGTGAGGTTGGGTGAGCTAACGCAGACCCTTTAAAGTATTACGGCGTGGTACCCATCCCATGGGTCCCAAAACTCCAGGTTCAAGGGCATATTCCTACATCGAAAACATGCATGAGAAACTCAGAAGATGGTACACCGTGTGATCGGGAAAGGTTTCTAAAACGCACCTCATTTCTCATCTCCTTGTGCTCCGGTTCGCCATTCCAGCCGCTTTACTAGCAATCTCCCTCCTTGGAGAATCAGCACCTTTAACCTCCTGTTCCGTACAGGTTGCAATTTGTCCTGAGGATGAACGGGAAGAGGGGGAACCAATGAGAGACTAGCTCTAGGTGTTGGGACAGGCACAGGTCACTCTATTTTCCCATCAGGAAGAAGAATTAACCACAGGCTCAGCCTGCCGCCCGGAGCCAGAATAGGGCCTGAAGCAATCCTGTGCTTTTGCGGCCAGCTCCCAAGAAAGCGAGTTGAGAAATGGAGCTCAGGGGCACTGCAATTCACAGACCTGCACAGTTAGAAATGATAACTCTCGTCCACAAATATATTGAGGGAAGGCAACGAAGAGGATTTGAAAGCAAGGCAGAATTGCAGGAAACAGATTTCAGGAGGTAGATTCGAATCGCCTTTAAAGCACAGGAAAAGCGGCAAAACCTCGACAATGATGCCCTTGGCCAAAAAGGGCGTATGCGTTTTTTCCTGAATATATTCAGGAAAAAACGCATACGCCCTTTTTGGCCAACCAAGCAACCTGCAAAGGCAAATCAGCGCTACAAAGAAGTCTCGCTTCCCATCGGTCAAAAGGGCCATGCTGAATAAAGTGTCAAAACCAGAAATGCAGGACAGGCCATGGAGAAATGGGAGCCTTGCTACGCTGATGGGCGGGCTGTAAATTGCCAACAGCCACTCTGGAGAAGTGTACGGTGTGTCCTGAAACATCGAAAAAACTCAGCTTAGAGAGCATAGGGCACTTCCACTCATGGGCGTATAAATTGGGAAAACTAAAAATCAGCAAGACACAGGCACCCCAAAGTTTAGGGCTGCTCTGTTGACAAGAACCTCCACTTCGTTACACCTGAAACATCCCAGGAAAGAGAAGAATGGATAAAGAAGTTGCGGTCCTTATGTACAATGGAATATCACTCAGCCATGAAATCAACGTCATAAGGCTAGGAGCAGCATGATGAGTGGATATAGGTACGACGATTCTAAGTGAAATAGGTCACACAGAAAAAGACCCTTATCATAAGATATCACTTACAGAGGGAATGTAAAAACCGCTACCCTTGAACTGAATTACAAAACAGAACAGAGTCGCACGTTTAGAAAACACACTATGGCTGCTTAACGGGAAAGGTGAGGTGGGGTGATGCATAAAACAAGGGTTTCAAATTAGCTCAGATACCGTTCCATAACCCCAATATGTAATAGACAAGACCTACTCCTTGCTCAGTGAACTGGACTCAACACCCCCTAGTCACCGCCCAAGAATATATTTGACTAGTAAGAATCTTAAAACCTATGTATTGCTATCTCTCTGTAAGTGAGTCAAGTGGGTGTAAAGCGGCATAAACACAGCAGTGCAAAGCAGCTAAACCCCATTATAAAAATCAATTACTTTTAAAAACCCGTGAAACAAAGACAGTGAAAGAGAGAGAAATTCTTACAAAATTCGTTCAGGGGCTGCGATGCCACCTGGATTGACCATATCTAGACCCACAGCTGACTGAGCCATAAGGGTGGACACTCTTGGGGCTGAGAGGTTTGGTGAGTTTGGGTGACCTAACGCAGACCCTTTAAAGTAATACGGCGTGGTACCCATCCCATGGGTCCCAAATCTCCAGGTTCAAGGGCATCTTCCTACATCGAAAACATGCATGAGAAACCCAGAAGATGGTACACCGTGTGATCGGGAAAGGTTTCTAAAACGCACCTCATTTCTCATCTCCTTGTGCTCCGGTTCGCCATTCCAGCCGCTTTACTAGCAATCTCCCTCCTTGGAGAATCAGCACCTTTAACCTCCTGTTCCGTACAGGTTGCAATTTGTCCTGAGGATGAACGGGAAGAGGGGGAACCAATGAGAGACTAGCTCTAGGTGTTGGGACAGGCACAGGTCACTCTATTTTCCCATCAGGAAGAAGAATCAAGCACAGGCTCAGCCTGCCGCCCGGAGCCAGAATAGGGCCTGAAGCAATCCTGCGCTTTTGCGGCCAGTTCCCAAGAAAGCGAGTTGAAAAATGGAGCTCAGGGGCACTGCAATTCACAGACCTGCACAGTTAGAAAGGATAAATCTCGTCCACAAATATATTGAGGGAAGGCAACGAAGAGGATTTGAAAGCAAGGCAGAATTGCAGGAAACAGATTTCAGGAGGTAGATTCGAATCGCCTTTAAAGCACAGGAAAAGCGGCAAAACCTCGACAATGATGCCCTTGGCCAAAAAGGGCGTATGCGTTTTTTCCTGAATATATTCAGGAAAAAACGCATACGCCCTTTTTGGCCAACCAAGCAACCTGGAAAGGCAAATCAGCGCTACAAAGAAGTCTCGCTTCCCATCGGTCCAATGGGCCATGCTGAATAAAGTGTCAAAACCAGAAATGCAGGACAGGCCATGGAGAAATGGGAGCCTTGCTACGCTGATGGGCGGGCTGTAAATTGCCAACAGCCACTCTGGAGAAGTGTACGGTGTGTCCTGAAACATCAAAAAAACTCAGCTTAGAGAGCATAGGGCACTTCCACTCATGGGCGTATAAATTGGGAAAACTAAAAATCAGCAAGACACAGGCACCCCAAAGTTTAGGGCTGCTCTGTTGACAAGAAACTCCACTTCGTTACACCTTAAACATCCCAGGAAAGAGAAGAATGGATAAAGAAGTTGTGGTCCTTATGTACAATGGAATATCACTCAGCCATGAAATCAACGTCATAAGGCTAGGAGCAGCATGATGAGTGGATATAGGTGCGACGATTCTAAGTGAAATAGGTCACACAGAAAAAGACCCTTATCATAAGATATCACTTACAGAGGGAATGTAAAAACCGCTACCCTTGAACTGAATTACAAAACAGAACAGAGTCGCACGTTTAGAAAACACACTATGGCTGCTTAACGGGAAAGGTGAGGTGGGGTGATGCATAAAACAAGGGTTTCAAATTAGCTCAGATACCGTTCCATAAACCCAATATGTAATAGACAAGACCTACTCCTTGCTCAGTGAACTGGACTCAACACGCCCTATTCACCGCCCAAGAATATATTTGACTAGTAAGAATCTTAAAACCTATGTATTGCTATCTCTCTGTAAGTGAGTCAAGTGGGTGTAAAGCGGCATAAACACAGCAGTGCAAAGCAGCTAAACCCCATTATAAAAATCAATTACTTTTAAAGACCCGTGAAACAAAGACAGTGAAAGAGAGAGAAATTCTTACAAAATTCGTTCAGGGGCTGCGATGCCACCTGGATTGACCATATCTAGACCCACAGCTGACTGAGCCATAAGGGTGGACACTCTTGGGGCTGAGAGGTTTGGTGAGGTTGGGTGAGCTAACGCAGACCCTTTAAAGTATTACGGCGTGGTACCCATCCCATGGGTCCCAAAACTCCAGGTTCAAGGGCATATTCCTACATCGAAAACATGCATGAGAAACTCAGAAGATGGTACACCGTGTGATCGGGAAAGGTTTCTAAAACGCACCTCATTTCTCATCTCCTTGTGCTCCGGTTCGCCATTCCAGCCGCTTTACTAGCAATCTCCCTCCTTGGAGAATCAGCACCTTTAACCTCCTGTTCCGTACAGGTTGCAATTTGTCCTGAGGATGAACGGGAAGAGGGGGAACCAATGAGAGACTAGCTCTAGGTGTTGGGACAGGCACAGGTCACTCTATTTTCCCATCAGGAAGAAGAATTAACCACAGGCTCAGCCTGCCGCCCGGAGCCAGAATAGGGCCTGAAGCAATCCTGTGCTTTTGCGGCCAGCTCCCAAGAAAGCGAGTTGAGAAATGGAGCTCAGGGGCACTGCAATTCACAGACCTGCACAGTTAGAAATGATAACTCTCGTCCACAAATATATTGAGGGAAGGCAACGAAGAGGATTTGAAAGCAAGGCAGAATTGCAGGAAACAGATTTCAGGAGGTAGATTCGAATCGCCTTTAAAGCACAGGAAAAGCGGCAAAACCTCGACAATGATGCCCTTGGCCAAAAAGGGCGTATGCGTTTTTTCCTGAATATATTCAGGAAAAAACGCATACGCCCTTTTTGGCCAACCAAGCAACCTGCAAAGGCAAATCAGCGCTACAAAGAAGTCTCGCTTCCCATCGGTCAAAAGGGCCATGCTGAATAAAGTGTCAAAACCAGAAATGCAGGACAGGCCATGGAGAAATGGGAGCCTTGCTACGCTGATGGGCGGGCTGTAAATTGCCAACAGCCACTCTGGAGAAGTGTACGGTGTGTCCTGAAACATCGAAAAAACTCAGCTTAGAGAGCATAGGGCACTTCCACTCATGGGCGTATAAATTGGGAAAACTAAAAATCAGCAAGACACAGGCACCCCAAAGTTTAGGGCTGCTCTGTTGACAAGAACCTCCACTTCGTTACACCTGAAACATCCCAGGAAAGAGAAGAATGGATAAAGAAGTTGCGGTCCTTATGTACAATGGAATATCACTCAGCCATGAAATCAACGTCATAAGGCTAGGAGCAGCATGATGAGTGGATATAGGTACGACGATTCTAAGTGAAATAGGTCACACAGAAAAAGACCCTTATCATAAGATATCACTTACAGAGGGAATGTAAAAACCGCTACCCTTGAACTGAATTACAAAACAGAACAGAGTCGCACGTTTAGAAAACACACTATGGCTGCTTAACGGGAAAGGTGAGGTGGGGTGATGCATAAAACAAGGGTTTCAAATTAGCTCAGATACCGTTCCATAACCCCAATATGTAATAGACAAGACCTACTCCTTGCTCAGTGAACTGGACTCAACACCCCCTAGTCACCGCCCAAGAATATATTTGACTAGTAAGAATCTTAAAACCTATGTATTGCTATCTCTCTGTAAGTGAGTCAAGTGGGTGTAAAGCGGCATAAACACAGCAGTGCAAAGCAGCTAAACCCCATTATAAAAATCAATTACTTTTAAAAACCCGTGAAACAAAGACAGTGAAAGAGAGAGAAATTCTTACAAAATTCGTTCAGGGGCTGCGATGCCACCTGGATTGACCATATCTAGACCCACAGCTGACTGAGCCATAAGGGTGGACACTCTTGGGGCTGAGAGGTTTGGTGAGTTTGGGTGACCTAACGCAGACCCTTTAAAGTAATACGGCGTGGTACCCATCCCATGGGTCCCAAATCTCCAGGTTCAAGGGCATCTTCCTACATCGAAAACATGCATGAGAAACCCAGAAGATGGTACACCGTGTGATCGGGAAAGGTTTCTAAAACGCACCTCATTTCTCATCTCCTTGTGCTCCGGTTCGCCATTCCAGCCGCTTTACTAGCAATCTCCCTCCTTGGAGAATCAGCACCTTTAACCTCCTGTTCCGTACAGGTTGCAATTTGTCCTGAGGATGAACGGGAAGAGGGGGAACCAATGAGAGACTAGCTCTAGGTGTTGGGACAGGCACAGGTCACTCTATTTTCCCATCAGGAAGCAGAATTAACCACAGGCTCAGCCTGCCGCCCGGAGCCAGAATAGGGCCTGAAGCAATCCTGCGCTTTTGCGGCCAGTTCCCAAGAAAGCGAGTTGAAAAATGGAGCTCAGGGGCACTGCAATTCACAGACCTGCACAGTTAGAAAGGATAAATCTCGTCCACAAATATATTGAGGGAAGGCAACGAAGAGGATTTGAAAGCAAGGCAGAATTGCAGGAAACAGATTTCAGGAGGTAGATTCGAATCGCCTTTAAAGCACAGGAAAAGCGGCAAAACCTCGACAATGATGCCCTTGGCCAAAAAGGGCGTATGCGTTTTTTCCTGAATATATTCAGGAAAAAACGCATACGCCCTTTTTGGCCAACCAAGCAACCTGGAAAGGCAAATCAGCGCTACAAAGAAGTCTCGCTTCCCATCGGTCCAAAGGGCCATGCTGAATAACGTGTCAAAACCAGAAATGCAGGACAGGCCATGGAGAAATGGGAGCCTTGCTACGCTGATGGGCGGGCTGTAAATTGCCAACAGCCACTCTGGAGAAGTGTACGGTGTGTCCTGAAACATCAAAAAAACTCAGCTTAGAGAGCATAGGGCACTTCCACTCATGGGCGTATAAATTGGGAAAACTAAAAATCAGCAAGACACAGGCACCCCAAAGTTTAGGGCTGCTCTGTTGACAAGAACCTCCACTTCGTTACACCTGAAACATCCCAGGAAAGAGAAGAATGGATAAAGAAGTTGTGGTCCTTATGTACAATGGAATATCACTCAGCCATGAAATCAACGTCATAAGGCTAGGAGCAGCATGATGAGTGGATATAGGTGCGACGATTCTAAGTGAAATAGGTCACACAGAAAAAGACCCTTATCATAAGATATCACTTACAGAGGGAATGTAAAAACCGCTACCCTTGAACTGAATTACAAAACAGAACAGAGTCGCACGTTTAGAAAACACACTATGGCTGCTTAACGGGAAAGGTGAGGTGGGGTGATGCATAAAACAAGGGTTTCAAATTAGCTCAGATACCGTTCCATAAACCCAATATGTAATAGACAAGACCTACTCCTTGCTCAGTGAACTGGACTCAACACGCCCTATTCACCGCCCAAGAATATATTTGACTAGTAAGAATCTTAAAACCTATGTATTGCTATCTCTCTGTAAGTGAGTCAAGTGGGTGTAAAGCGGCATAAACACAGCAGTGCAAAGCAGCTAAACCCCATTATAAAAATCAATTACTTTTAAAGACCCGTGAAACAAAGACAGTGAAAGAGAGAGAAATTCTTACAAAATTCGTTCAGGGGCTGCGATGCCACCTGGATTGACCATATCTAGACCCACAGCTGACTGAGCCATAAGGGTGGACACTCTTGGGGCTGAGAGGTTTGGTGAGGTTGGGTGAGCTAACGCAGACCCTTTAAAGTATTACGGCGTGGTACCCATCCCATGGGTCCCAAAACTCCAGGTTCAAGGGCATATTCCTACATCGAAAACATGCATGAGAAACTCAGAAGATGGTACACCGTGTGATCGGGAAAGGTTTCTAAAACGCACCTCATTTCTCATCTCCTTGTGCTCCGGTTCGCCATTCCAGCCGCTTTACTAGCAATCTCCCTCCTTGGAGAATCAGCACCTTTAACCTCCTGTTCCGTACAGGTTGCAATTTGTCCTGAGGATGAACGGGAAGAGGGGGAACCAATGAGAGACTAGCTCTAGGTGTTGGGACAGGCACAGGTCACTCTATTTTCCCATCAGGAAGAAGAATTAACCACAGGCTCAGCCTGCCGCCCGGAGCCAGAATAGGGCCTGAAGCAATCCTGTGCTTTTGCGGCCAGCTCCCAAGAAAGCGAGTTGAGAAATGGAGCTCAGGGGCACTGCAATTCACAGACCTGCACAGTTAGAAATGATAACTCTCGTCCACAAATATATTGAGGGAAGGCAACGAAGAGGATTTGAAAGCAAGGCAGAATTGCAGGAAACAGATTTCAGGAGGTAGATTCGAATCGCCTTTAAAGCACAGGAAAAGCGGCAAAACCTCGACAATGATGCCCTTGGCCAAAAAGGGCGTATGCGTTTTTTCCTGAATATATTCAGGAAAAAACGCATACGCCCTTTTTGGCCAACCAAGCAACCTGCAAAGGCAAATCAGCGCTACAAAGAAGTCTCGCTTCCCATCGGTCAAAAGGGCCATGCTGAATAAAGTGTCAAAACCAGAAATGCAGGACAGGCCATGGAGAAATGGGAGCCTTGCTACGCTGATGGGCGGGCTGTAAATTGCCAACAGCCACTCTGGAGAAGTGTACGGTGTGTCCTGAAACATCGAAAAAACTCAGCTTAGAGAGCATAGGGCACTTCCACTCATGGGCGTATAAATTGGGAAAACTAAAAATCAGCAAGACACAGGCACCCCAAAGTTTAGGGCTGCTCTGTTGACAAGAACCTCCACTTCGTTACACCTGAAACATCCCAGGAAAGAGAAGAATGGATAAAGAAGTTGCGGTCCTTATGTACAATGGAATATCACTCAGCCATGAAATCAACGTCATAAGGCTAGGAGCAGCATGATGAGTGGATATAGGTACGACGATTCTAAGTGAAATAGGTCACACAGAAAAAGACCCTTATCATAAGATATCACTTACAGAGGGAATGTAAAAACCGCTACCCTTGAACTGAATTACAAAACAGAACAGAGTCGCACGTTTAGAAAACACACTATGGCTGCTTAACGGGAAAGGTGAGGTGGGGTGATGCATAAAACAAGGGTTTCAAATTAGCTCAGATACCGTTCCATAACCCCAATATGTAATAGACAAGACCTACTCCTTGCTCAGTGAACTGGACTCAACACCCCCTAGTCACCGCCCAAGAATATATTTGACTAGTAAGAATCTTAAAACCTATGTATTGCTATCTCTCTGTAAGTGAGTCAAGTGGGTGTAAAGCGGCATAAACACAGCAGTGCAAAGCAGCTAAACCCCATTATAAAAATCAATTACTTTTAAAAACCCGTGAAACAAAGACAGTGAAAGAGAGAGAAATTCTTACAAAATTCGTTCAGGGGCTGCGATGCCACCTGGATTGACCATATCTAGACCCACAGCTGACTGAGCCATAAGGGTGGACACTCTTGGGGCTGAGAGGTTTGGTGAGTTTGGGTGACCTAACGCAGACCCTTTAAAGTAATACGGCGTGGTACCCATCCCATGGGTCCCAAATCTCCAGGTTCAAGGGCATCTTCCTACATCGAAAACATGCATGAGAAACCCAGAAGATGGTACACCGTGTGATCGGGAAAGGTTTCTAAAACGCACCTCATTTCTCATCTCCTTGTGCTCCGGTTCGCCATTCCAGCCGCTTTACTAGCAATCTCCCTCCTTGGAGAATCAGCACCTTTAACCTCCTGTTCCGTACAGGTTGCAATTTGTCCTGAGGATGAACGGGAAGAGGGGGAACCAATGAGAGACTAGCTCTAGGTGTTGGGACAGGCACAGGTCACTCTATTTTCCCATCAGGAAGCAGAATTAACCACAGGCTCAGCCTGCCGCCCGGAGCCAGAATAGGGCCTGAAGCAATCCTGCGCTTTTGCGGCCAGTTCCCAAGAAAGCGAGTTGAAAAATGGAGCTCAGGGGCACTGCAATTCACAGACCTGCACAGTTAGAAAGGATAAATCTCGTCCACAAATATATTGAGGGAAGGCAACGAAGAGGATTTGAAAGCAAGGCAGAATTGCAGGAAACAGATTTCAGGAGGTAGATTCGAATCGCCTTTAAAGCACAGGAAAAGCGGCAAAACCTCGACAATGATGCCCTTGGCCAAAAAGGGCGTATGCGTTTTTTCCTGAATATATTCAGGAAAAAACGCATACGCCCTTTTTGGCCAACCAAGCAACCTGGAAAGGCAAATCAGCGCTACAAAGAAGTCTCGCTTCCCATCGGTCCAAAGGGCCATGCTGAATAACGTGTCAAAACCAGAAATGCAGGACAGGCCATGGAGAAATGGGAGCCTTGCTACGCTGATGGGCGGGCTGTAAATTGCCAACAGCCACTCTGGAGAAGTGTACGGTGTGTCCTGAAACATCAAAAAAACTCAGCTTAGAGAGCATAGGGCACTTCCACTCATGGGCGTATAAATTGGGAAAACTAAAAATCAGCAAGACACAGGCACCCCAAAGTTTAGGGCTGCTCTGTTGACAAGAACCTCCACTTCGTTACACCTGAAACATCCCAGGAAAGAGAAGAATGGATAAAGAAGTTGTGGTCCTTATGTACAATGGAATATCACTCAGCCATGAAATCAACGTCATAAGGCTAGGAGCAGCATGATGAGTGGATATAGGTGCGACGATTCTAAGTGAAATAGGTCACACAGAAAAAGACCCTTATCATAAGATATCACTTACAGAGGGAATGTAAAAACCGCTACCCTTGAACTGAATTACAAAACAGAACAGAGTCGCACGTTTAGAAAACACACTATGGCTGCTTAACGGGAAAGGTGAGGTGGGGTGATGCATAAAACAAGGGTTTCAAATTAGCTCAGATACCGTTCCATAAACCCAATATGTAATAGACAAGACCTACTCCTTGCTCAGTGAACTGGACTCAACACGCCCTATTCACCGCCCAAGAATATATTTGACTAGTAAGAATCTTAAAACCTATGTATTGCTATCTCTCTGTAAGTGAGTCAAGTGGGTGTAAAGCGGCATAAACACAGCAGTGCAAAGCAGCTAAACCCCATTATAAAAATCAATTACTTTTAAAGACCCGTGAAACAAAGACAGTGAAAGAGAGAGAAATTCTTACAAAATTCGTTCAGGGGCTGCGATGCCACCTGGATTGACCATATCTAGACCCACAGCTGACTGAGCCATAAGGGTGGACACTCTTGGGGCTGAGAGGTTTGGTGAGGTTGGGTGAGCTAACGCAGACCCTTTAAAGTATTACGGCGTGGTACCCATCCCATGGGTCCCAAAACTCCAGGTTCAAGGGCATATTCCTACATCGAAAACATGCATGAGAAACTCAGAAGATGGTACACCGTGTGATCGGGAAAGGTTTCTAAAACGCACCTCATTTCTCATCTCCTTGTGCTCCGGTTCGCCATTCCAGCCGCTTTACTAGCAATCTCCCTCCTTGGAGAATCAGCACCTTTAACCTCCTGTTCCGTACAGGTTGCAATTTGTCCTGAGGATGAACGGGAAGAGGGGGAACCAATGAGAGACTAGCTCTAGGTGTTGGGACAGGCACAGGTCACTCTATTTTCCCATCAGGAAGAAGAATTAACCACAGGCTCAGCCTGCCGCCCGGAGCCAGAATAGGGCCTGAAGCAATCCTGTGCTTTTGCGGCCAGCTCCCAAGAAAGCGAGTTGAGAAATGGAGCTCAGGGGCACTGCAATTCACAGACCTGCACAGTTAGAAATGATAACTCTCGTCCACAAATATATTGAGGGAAGGCAACGAAGAGGATTTGAAAGCAAGGCAGAATTGCAGGAAACAGATTTCAGGAGGTAGATTCGAATCGCCTTTAAAGCACAGGAAAAGCGGCAAAACCTCGACAATGATGCCCTTGGCCAAAAAGGGCGTATGCGTTTTTTCCTGAATATATTCAGGAAAAAACGCATACGCCCTTTTTGGCCAACCAAGCAACCTGCAAAGGCAAATCAGCGCTACAAAGAAGTCTCGCTTCCCATCGGTCAAAAGGGCCATGCTGAATAAAGTGTCAAAACCAGAAATGCAGGACAGGCCATGGAGAAATGGGAGCCTTGCTACGCTGATGGGCGGGCTGTAAATTGCCAACAGCCACTCTGGAGAAGTGTACGGTGTGTCCTGAAACATCGAAAAAACTCAGCTTAGAGAGCATAGGGCACTTCCACTCATGGGCGTATAAATTGGGAAAACTAAAAATCAGCAAGACACAGGCACCCCAAAGTTTAGGGCTGCTCTGTTGACAAGAACCTCCACTTCGTTACACCTGAAACATCCCAGGAAAGAGAAGAGTGGATAAAGAAGTTGCGGTCCTTATGTACAATGGAATATCACTCAGCCATGAAATCAACGTCATAAGGCTAGGAGCAGCATGATGAGTGGATATAGGTACGACGATTCTAAGTGAAATAGGTCACACAGAAAAAGACCCTTATCATAAGATATCACTTACAGAGGGAATGTAAAAACCGCTACCCTTGAACTGAATTACAAAACAGAACAGAGTCGCACGTTTAGAAAACACACTATGGCTGCTTAACGGGAAAGGTGAGGTGGGGTGATGCATAAAACAAGGGTTTCAAATTAGCTCAGATACCGTTCCATAAACCCAATATGTAATAGACAAGACCTACTCCTTGCTCAGTGAACTGGACTCAACACCCCCTAGTCACCGCCCAAGAATATATTTGACTAGTAAGAATCTTAAAACCTATGTATTGCTATCTCTCTGTAAGTGAGTCAAGTGGGTGTAAAGCGGCATAAACACAGCAGTGCAAAGCAGCTAAACCCCATTATAAAAATCAATTACTTTTAAAAACCCGTGAAACAAAGACAGTGAAAGAGAGAGAAATTCTTACAAAATTCGTTCAGGGGCTGCGATGCCACCTGGATTGACCATATCTAGACCCACAGCTGACTGAGCCATAAGGGTGGACACTCTTGGGGCTGAGAGGTTTGGTGAGTTTGGGTGACCTAACGCAGACCCTTTAAAGTAATACGGCGTGGTACCCATCCCATGGGTCCCAAATCTCCAGGTTCAAGGGCATCTTCCTACATCGAAAACATGCATGAGAAACCCAGAAGATGGTACACCGTGTGATCGGGAAAGGTTTCTAAAACGCACCTCATTTCTCATCTCCTTGTGCTCCGGTTCGCCATTCCAGCCGCTTTACTAGCAATCTCCCTCCTTGGAGAATCAGCACCTTTAACCTCCTGTTCCGTACAGGTTGCAATTTGTCCTGAGGATGAACGGGAAGAGGGGGAACCAATGAGAGACTAGCTCTAGGTGTTGGGACAGGCACAGGTCACTCTATTTTCCCATCAGGAAGAAGAATTAACCACAGGCTCAGCCTGCCGCCCCGAGCCAGAATAGGGCCTGAAGCAATCCTGCGCTTTTGCGGCCAGCTCCCAAGAAAGCGAGTTGAGAAATGGAGCGCAGGGGCACTGCAATTCACAGACCTGCACAGTTAGAAATGATAACTCTCGTCCACAAATATATTGAGGGAAGGCAACGAAGAGAATTTGAAAGCAAGGCAGAATTGCAGGAAACAGATTTCAGGAGGTAGATTCGAATCGCCTTTAAAGCACAGGAAAAGCGGCAAAACCTCGACAATGATGCCCTTGGCCAAAAAGGGCGTATGCGTTTTTTCCTGAATATATTCAGGAAAAAACGCATACGCCCTTTTTGGCCAACCAAGCAACCTGCAAAGGCAAATCAGCGCTACAAAGAAGTCTCGCTTCCCATCGGTCAAAAGGGCCATGCTGAATAAAGTGTCAAAACCAGAAATGCAGGACAGGCCATGGAGAAATGGGAGCCTTGCTACGCTGATGGGCGGGCTGTAAATTGCCAACAGCCACTCTGGAGAAGTGTACGGTGTGTCCTGAAACATCGAAAAAACTCAGCTTAGAGAGCATAGGGCACTTCCACTCATGGGCGTATAAATTGGGAAAACTAAAAATCAGCAAGACACAGGCACCCCAAAGTTTAGGGCTGCTCTGTTGACAAGAACCTCCACTTCGTTACACCTGAAACATCCCAGGAAAGAGAAGAATGGATAAAGAAGTTGTGGTCCTTATGTACAATGGAATATCACTCAGCCATGAAATCAACGTCATAAGGCTAGGAGCAGCATGATGAGTGGATATAGGTACGACGATTCTAAGTGAAATAGGTCACACAGAAAAAGACCCTTATCATAAGATATCACTTACAGAGGGAATGTAAAAACCGCTACCCTTGAACTGAATTACAAAACAGAACAGAGTCGCACGTTTAGAAAACACACTATGGCTGCTTAACGGGAAAGGTGAGGTGGGGTGATGCATAAAACAAGGGTTTCAAATTAGCTCAGATACCGTTCCATAAACCCAATATGTAATAGACAAGACCTACTCCTTGCTCAGTGAACTGGACTCAACACCCCCTAGTCACCGCCCAAGAATATATTTGACTAGTAAGAATCTTAAAACCTATGTATTGCTATCTCTCTGTAAGTGAGTCAAGTGGGTGTAAAGCGGCATAAACACAGCAGTGCAAAGCAGCTAAACCCCATTATAAAAATCAATTACTTTTAAAAACCCGTGAAACAAAGACAGTGAAAGAGAGAGAAATTCTTACAAAATTCGTTCAGGGGCTGCGATGCCACCTGGATTGACCATATCTAGACCCACAGCTGACTGAGCCATAAGGGTGGACACTCTTGGGGCTGAGAGGTTTGGTGAGGTTGGGTGAGCTAACGCAGACCCTGTAAAGTAATACGGCGTGGTACCCATCCCATGGGTCCCAAATCTCCAGGTTCAAGGGCATCTTCCTACATCGAAAACATGCATGAGAAACCCAGAAGACGGTACACCGTGTGATCGGGAAAGGTTTCTAAAACGCACCTCATTTCTCATCTCCTTGTGCTCCGGTTCGCCATTCCAGCCGCTTTACTAGCAATCTCCCTCCTTGGAGAATCAGCACCTTTAACTTCCTGTTCCGTACAGGTTGCAATTTGTCCTGAGGATGAACGGGAAGAGGGGGAACCAATGAGAGACTAGCTCTAGGTGTTGGGACAGGCACAGGTCACTCTATTTTCCCATCAGGAAGAAGAATTAACCACAGGCTCAGCCTGCCGCCCGGAGCCAGAATAGGGCCTGAAGCAATCCTGCGCTTTTGCGGCCAGCTCCCAAGAAAGCGAGTTGAGAAATGGAGCTCAGGGGCACTGCAATTCACAGACCTGCACAGTTAGAAATGATAACTCTCGTCCACAAATATATTGAGGGAAGGCAACGAAGAGAATTTGAAAGCAAGGCAGAATTGCAGGAAACAGATTTCAGGAGGTAGATTCGAATCGCCTTTAAAGCACAGGAAAAGCGGCAAAACCTCGACAATGATGCCCTTGGCCAAAAAGGGCGTATGCGTTTTTTCCTGAATATATTCAGGAAAAAACGCATACGCCCTTTTTGGCCAACCAAGCAACCTGGAAAGGCAAATCAGCGCTACAAAGAAGTCTCGCTTCCCATCGGTCAAAAGGGCCATGCTGAATAAAGTGTCAAAACCAGAAATGCAGGACAGGCCATGGAGAAATGGGAGCCTTGCTACGCTGATGGGCGGGCTGTAAATTGCCAACAGCCACTCTGGAGAAGTGTACGGTGTGTCCTGAAACATCGAAAAAACTCAGCTTAGAGAGCATAGGGCACTTCCACTCATGGGCGTATAAATTGGGAAAACTAAAAATCAGCAAGACACAGGCACCCCAAAGTTTAGGGCTGCTCTGTTGACAAGAACCTCCCCTTCGTTACACCTGAAACATCCCAGGAAAGCGAAGAATGGATAAAGAAGTTGTGGTCCTTATGTACAATGGAATATCACTCAGCCATGAAATCAACGTCATAATGCTAGGAGCAGCATGATGAGTGGATATAGGTACGACGATTCTAAGTGAAATAGGTCACACAGAAAAAGACACTTATCATAAGATATCACTTATAGAGGGAATGTAAAAACCACTACCCTTGAACTGAATTACAAAACAGAACAGATTCGCACGTTTAGAAAACACACTATGGCTGCTTAACGGGAAAGGTGACGTGGGGTGATGCATAAAACAAGGGTTTCAAATTAGCTCAGATACCGTTCCATAAACCCAATATGTAATAGACAAGACCTACTCCTTGCTCAGTGAACTGGACTCAACACCCCCTAGTCACCGCCCAAGAATATATTTGACTAGTAAGAATCTTAAAACCTATGTATTGCTATCTCTCTGTAAGTGAGTCAAGTGGGTGTAAAGCGGCATAAACACAGCAGTGCACAGCAGCTAAACCCCATTATAGAAATCAATTACTTTTAAAGACCCGTGAAACAAAGACAGTGAAAGAGAGAGAAATTCTTACAAAATTCGTTCAGGGGCTGCGATGCCACCTGGATTGACCATATCTAGACCCACAGCTGACTGAGACATAAGGGTGGACACTCTTGGGGCTGAGAGGTTTGGTGAGGTTGGGTGAGCTAACTCAGACCCTGTAAAATAATACGGCGTGGTACCCATCCCATGGGTCCCAAATCTCCAGGTTCAAGGGCATCTTCCTACATCGAAAACATGCATGAGAAACCCAGAAGATGGTACACCGTGTGATCGGGAAAGGTTTCTAAAACGCACCTCATTTCTCATCTCCTTTTGCTCCGGTGCGCCATTCCAGCCACTTTACTAGCAATCTCCCTCCTTGGAGAATCAGCACCTTTAACCTCCTGTTCCGTACAGGTTGCAATTTGTCCTGAGGATGAACGGGAAGAGGGGGAACCAATGAGAGACTAGCTCTAGGTGTTGGGACAGGCACAGGTCACTCTATTTTCCCATCAGGAAGAAGAATTAACCACAGGCTCAGCCTGCCGCCCGGAGCCAGAATAGGGCCTGAAGCAATCCTGCGCTTTTGCGGCCAGTTCCCAAGAAAGCGAGTTGAAAAATGGAGCTCAGGGGCACTGCAATTCACAGACCTGCACAGTTAGAAATGATAACTCTCGTCCACAAATATATTGAGGGAAGGCAACGAAGAGGATTTGAAAGCAAGGCAGAATTGCAGGAAACAGATTTCAGGAGGTAGATTCGAATCGCCTTTAAAGCACAGGAAAAGCGGCAAAAGCTCGACAATGATGCCCTTGGCCAAAAAGGGCGTATGCGTTTTTTCCTGAATATATTCAGGAAAAAACGCATACGCCCTTTTTGGCCAACCAAGCAACCTGGAAAGGCAAATCAGCGCTACAAAGAAGTCTCGCTTCCCATCGGTCCAAAGGGCCATGCTGAATAAAGTGTCAAAACCAGAAATGCAGGACAGGCCATGGAGAAATGGGAGCCTTGCTACGCTGATGGGCGGGCTGTAAATTGCCAACAGCCACTCTGGAGAAGTGTACGGTGTGTCCTGAAACATCGAAAAAACTCAGCTTAGAGAGCATAGGGCACTTCCACTCATGGGCGTATAAATTGGGAAAACTAAAAATCAGCAAGACACAGGCACCCCAAAGTTTAGGGCTGCTCTGTTGACAAGAACCTCCACTTCGTTACACCTGAAACATCCCAGGAAAGAGAAGAATGGATAAAGAAGTTGTGGTCCTTATGTACAATGGAATATCACTCAGCCATGAAATCAACGTCATAAGGCTAGGAGCAGCATGATGAGTGGATATAGGTACGACGATTCTAAGTGAAATAGGTCACACAGAAAAAGACACTTATCATAAGATATCACTTATAGAGGGAATGTAAAAACCGCTACCCTTGAACTGAATTACAAAACAGAACAGAGTCGCACGTTTAGAAAACACACTATGGCTGCTTAACGGGAAAGGTGAGGTGGGGTGATGCATAAAACAAGGGTTTCAAATTAGCTCAGATACCGTTCCATAAACCCAATATGTAATAGACAAGACCTACTCCTTGCTCAGTTTACTGGACTCAACACCCCCTATTCACCGCCCAAGAATATATTTGACTAGTAAGAATCTTAAAACCTATGTATTGCTATCTCTCTGTAAGTGAGTCAAGTGGGTGTAAAGCGGCATAAACACAGCAGTGCAAAGCAGCTAAACCCCATTATAAAAATCAATTACTTTTAAAGACCCGTGAAACAAAGACAGTGAAAGAGAGAGAAATTCTTACAAAATTCGTTCAGGGGCTGCGATGCCACCTGGATTGACCATATCTAGACCCACAGCTGACTGAGACATAAGGGTGGACACTCTTGGGGCTGAGAGGTTTGGTGAGGTTGGGTGACCTAACGCAGACCCTGTAAAGTAATACGGCGTGGTACCCATCCCATGGGTCCCAAATCTCCAGGGTCAAGGGCATCTTCCTACATCGAAAACATGCATGAGAAACCCAGAAGATGGTACACCGTGTGATCGGGAAAGGTTTCTAAAACGCACCTCATTTCTCATCTCCTTGTGCTCCGGTTCGCCATTCCAGCCGCTTTACTAGCAATCTCCCTCCTTGGAGAATCAGCACCTTTAACCTCCTGTTCCGTACAGGTTGCAATTTGTCCTGAGGATGAACGGGAAGAGGGGGAACCAATGAGAGACTAGCTCTAGGTGTTGGGACAGGCACAGGTCACTCTATTTTCCCATCAGGAAGAAGAATCAAGCACAGGCTCAGCCTGCCGCCCGGAGCCAGAATAGGGCCTGAAGCAATCCTGCGCTTTTGCGGCCAGTTCCCAAGAAAGCGAGTTGAAAAATGGAGCTCAGGGGCACTGCAATTCACAGACCTGCACAGTTAGAAAGGATAAATCTCGTCCACAAATATATTGAGGGAAGGCAACGAAGAGGATTTGAAAGCAAGGCAGAATTGCAGGAAACAGATTTCAGGAGGTAGATTCGAATCGCCTTTAAAGCACAGGAAAAGCGGCAAAACCTCGACAATGATGCCCTTGGCCAAAAAGGGCGTATGCGTTTTTTCCTGAATATATTCAGGAAAAAACGCATACGCCCTTTTTGGCCAACCAAGCAACCTGGAAAGGCAAATCAGCGCTACAAAGAAGTCTCGCTTCCCATCGGTCCAATGGGCCATGCTGAATAAAGTGTCAAAACCAGAAATGCAGGACAGGCCATGGAGAAATGGGAGCCTTGCTACGCTGATGGGCGGGCTGTAAATTGCCAACAGCCACTCTGGAGAAGTGTACGGTGTGTCCTGAAACATCAAAAAAACTCAGCTTAGAGAGCATAGGGCACTTCCACTCATGGGCGTATAAATTGGGAAAACTAAAAATCAGCAAGACACAGGCACCCCAAAGTTTAGGGCTGCTCTGTTGACAAGAAACTCCACTTCGTTACACCTTAAACATCCCAGGAAAGAGAAGAATGGATAAAGAAGTTGTGGTCCTTATGTACAATGGAATATCACTCAGCCATGAAATCAACGTCATAAGGCTAGGAGCAGCATGATGAGTGGATATAGGTGCGACGATTCTAAGTGAAATAGGTCACACAGAAAAAGACCCTTATCATAAGATATCACTTACAGAGGGAATGTAAAAACCGCTACCCTTGAACTGAATTACAAAACAGAACAGAGTCGCACGTTTAGAAAACACACTATGGCTGCTTAACGGGAAAGGTGAGGTGGGGTGATGCATAAAACAAGGGTTTCAAATTAGCTCAGATACCGTTCCATAAACCCAATATGTAATAGACAAGACCTACTCCTTGCTCAGTGAACTGGACTCAACACGCCCTATTCACCGCCCAAGAATATATTTGACTAGTAAGAATCTTAAAACCTATGTATTGCTATCTCTCTGTAAGTGAGTCAAGTGGGTGTAAAGCGGCATAAACACAGCAGTGCAAAGCAGCTAAACCCCATTATAAAAATCAATTACTTTTAAAGACCCGTGAAACAAAGACAGTGAAAGAGAGAGAAATTCTTACAAAATTCGTTCAGGGGCTGCGATGCCACCTGGATTGACCATATCTAGACCCACAGCTGACTGAGCCATAAGGGTGGACACTCTTGGGGCTGAGAGGTTTGGTGAGGTTGGGTGAGCTAACGCAGACCCTTTAAAGTATTACGGCGTGGTACCCATCCCATGGGTCCCAAAACTCCAGGTTCAAGGGCATATTCCTACATCGAAAACATGCATGAGAAACTCAGAAGATGGTACACCGTGTGATCGGGAAAGGTTTCTAAAACGCACCTCATTTCTCATCTCCTTGTGCTCCGGTTCGCCATTCCAGCCGCTTTACTAGCAATCTCCCTCCTTGGAGAATCAGCACCTTTAACCTCCTGTTCCGTACAGGTTGCAATTTGTCCTGAGGATGAACGGGAAGAGGGGGAACCAATGAGAGACTAGCTCTAGGTGTTGGGACAGGCACAGGTCACTCTATTTTCCCATCAGGAAGAAGAATTAACCACAGGCTCAGCCTGCCGCCCGGAGCCAGAATAGGGCCTGAAGCAATCCTGCGCTTTTGCGGCCAGTTCCCAAGAAAGCGAGTTGAAAAATGGAGCTCAGGGGCACTGCAATTCACAGACCTGCACAGTTAGAAATGATAACTCTCGTCCACAAATATATTGAGGGAAGGCAACGAAGAGGATTTGAAAGCAAGGCAGAATTGCAGGAAACAGATTTCAGGAGGTAGATTCGAATCGCCTTTAAAGCACAGGAAAAGCGGCAAAACCTCGACAATGATGCCCTTGGCCAAAAAGGGCGTATGCGTTTTTTCCTGAATATATTCAGGAAAAAACGCATACGCCCTTTTTGGCCAACCAAGCAACCTGGAAAGGCAAATCAGCGCTACAAAGAAGTCTCGCTTCCCATCGGTCCAAAGGGCCATGCTGAATAAAGTGTCAAAACCAGAAATGCAGGACAGGCCATGGAGAAATGGGAGCCTTGCTACGCTGATGGGCGGGCTGTAAATTGCCAACAGCCACTCTGGAGAAGTGTACGGTGTGTCCTGAAACATCGAAAAAACTCAGCTTAGAGAGCATAGGGCACTTCCACTCATGGGCGTATAAATTGGGAAAACTAAAAATCAGCAAGACACAGGCACCCCAAAGTTTAGGGCTGCTCTGTTGACAAGAACCTCCACTTCGTTACACCTGAAACATCCCAGGAAAGAGAAGAATGGATAAAGAAGTTGTGGTCCTTATGTACAATGGAATATCACTCAGCCATGAAATCAACGTCATAAGGCTAGGAGCAGCATGATGAGTGGATATAGGTACGACGATTCTAAGTGAAATAGGTCACACAGAAAAAGACACTTATCATAAGATATCACTTATAGAGGGAATGTAAAAACCGCTACCCTTGAACTGAATTACAAAACAGAACAGAGTCGCACGTTTAGAAAACACACTATGGCTGCTTAACGGGAAAGGTGAGGTGGGGTGATGCATAAAACAAGGGTTTCAAATTAGCTCAGATACCGTTCCATAAACCCAATATGTAATAGACAAGACCTACTCCTTGCTCAGTTTACTGGACTCAACACCCCCTATTCACCGCCCAAGAATATATTTGACTAGTAAGAATCTTAAAACCTATGTATTGCTATCTCTCTGTAAGTGAGTCAAGTGGGTGTAAAGCGGCATAAACACAGCAGTGCAAAGCAGCTAAACCCCATTATAAAAATCAATTACTTTTAAAGACCCGTGAAACAAAGACAGTGAAAGAGAGAGAAATTCTTACAAAATTCGTTCAGGGGCTGCGATGCCACCTGGATTGACCATATCTAGACCCACAGCTGACTGAGACATAAGGGTGGACACTCTTGGGGCTGAGAGGTTTGGTGAGGTTGGGTGACCTAACGCAGACCCTGTAAAGTAATACGGCGTGGTACCCATCCCATGGGTCCCAAATCTCCAGGGTCAAGGGCATCTTCCTACATCGAAAACATGCATGAGAAACCCAGAAGATGGTACACCGTGTGATCGGGAAAGGTTTCTAAAACGCACCTCATTTCTCATCTCCTTGTGCTCCGGTTCGCCATTCCAGCCGCTTTACTAGCAATCTCCCTCCTTGGAGAATCAGCACCTTTAACCTCCTGTTCCGTACAGGTTGCAATTTGTCCTGAGGATGAACGGGAAGAGGGGGAACCAATGAGAGACTAGCTCTAGGTGTTGGGACAGGCACAGGTCACTCTATTTTCCCATCAGGAAGAAGAATCAAGCACAGGCTCAGCCTGCCGCCCGGAGCCAGAATAGGGCCTGAAGCAATCCTGCGCTTTTGCGGCCAGTTCCCAAGAAAGCGAGTTGAAAAATGGAGCTCAGGGGCACTGCAATTCACAGACCTGCACAGTTAGAAAGGATAAATCTCGTCCACAAATATATTGAGGGAAGGCAACGAAGAGGATTTGAAAGCAAGGCAGAATTGCAGGAAACAGATTTCAGGAGGTAGATTCGAATCGCCTTTAAAGCACAGGAAAAGCGGCAAAACCTCGACAATGATGCCCTTGGCCAAAAAGGGCGTATGCGTTTTTTCCTGAATATATTCAGGAAAAAACGCATACGCCCTTTTTGGCCAACCAAGCAACCTGGAAAGGCAAATCAGCGCTACAAAGAAGTCTCGCTTCCCATCGGTCCAATGGGCCATGCTGAATAAAGTGTCAAAACCAGAAATGCAGGACAGGCCATGGAGAAATGGGAGCCTTGCTACGCTGATGGGCGGGCTGTAAATTGCCAACAGCCACTCTGGAGAAGTGTACGGTGTGTCCTGAAACATCAAAAAAACTCAGCTTAGAGAGCATAGGGCACTTCCACTCATGGGCGTATAAATTGGGAAAACTAAAAATCAGCAAGACACAGGCACCCCAAAGTTTAGGGCTGCTCTGTTGACAAGAAACTCCACTTCGTTACACCTTAAACATCCCAGGAAAGAGAAGAATGGATAAAGAAGTTGTGGTCCTTATGTACAATGGAATATCACTCAGCCATGAAATCAACGTCATAAGGCTAGGAGCAGCATGATGAGTGGATATAGGTGCGACGATTCTAAGTGAAATAGGTCACACAGAAAAAGACCCTTATCATAAGATATCACTTACAGAGGGAATGTAAAAACCGCTACCCTTGAACTGAATTACAAAACAGAACAGAGTCGCACGTTTAGAAAACACACTATGGCTGCTTAACGGGAAAGGTGAGGTGGGGTGATGCATAAAACAAGGGTTTCAAATTAGCTCAGATACCGTTCCATAAACCCAATATGTAATAGACAAGACCTACTCCTTGCTCAGTGAACTGGACTCAACACGCCCTATTCACCGCCCAAGAATATATTTGACTAGTAAGAATCTTAAAACCTATGTATTGCTATCTCTCTGTAAGTGAGTCAAGTGGGTGTAAAGCGGCATAAACACAGCAGTGCAAAGCAGCTAAACCCCATTATAAAAATCAATTACTTTTAAAGACCCGTGAAACAAAGACAGTGAAAGAGAGAGAAATTCTTACAAAATTCGTTCAGGGGCTGCGATGCCACCTGGATTGACCATATCTAGACCCACAGCTGACTGAGCCATAAGGGTGGACACTCTTGGGGCTGAGAGGTTTGGTGAGGTTGGGTGAGCTAACGCAGACCCTTTAAAGTATTACGGCGTGGTACCCATCCCATGGGTCCCAAAACTCCAGGTTCAAGGGCATATTCCTACATCGAAAACATGCATGAGAAACTCAGAAGATGGTACACCGTGTGATCGGGAAAGGTTTCTAAAACGCACCTCATTTCTCATCTCCTTGTGCTCCGGTTCGCCATTCCAGCCGCTTTACTAGCAATCTCCCTCCTTGGAGAATCAGCACCTTTAACCTCCTGTTCCGTACAGGTTGCAATTTGTCCTGAGGATGAACGGGAAGAGGGGGAACCAATGAGAGACTAGCTCTAGGTGTTGGGACAGGCACAGGTCACTCTATTTTCCCATCAGGAAGAAGAATTAACCACAGGCTCAGCCTGCCGCCCGGAGCCAGAATAGGGCCTGAAGCAATCCTGTGCTTTTGCGGCCAGCTCCCAAGAAAGCGAGTTGAGAAATGGAGCTCAGGGGCACTGCAATTCACAGACCTGCACAGTTAGAAATGATAACTCTCGTCCACAAATATATTGAGGGAAGGCAACGAAGAGGATTTGAAAGCAAGGCAGAATTGCAGGAAACAGATTTCAGGAGGTAGATTCGAATCGCCTTTAAAGCACAGGAAAAGCGGCAAAACCTCGACAATGATGCCCTTGGCCAAAAAGGGCGTATGCGTTTTTTCCTGAATATATTCAGGAAAAAACGCATACGCCCTTTTTGGCCAACCAAGCAACCTGCAAAGGCAAATCAGCGCTACAAAGAAGTCTCGCTTCCCATCGGTCAAAAGGGCCATGCTGAATAAAGTGTCAAAACCAGAAATGCAGGACAGGCCATGGAGAAATGGGAGCCTTGCTACGCTGATGGGCGGGCTGTAAATTGCCAACAGCCACTCTGGAGAAGTGTACGGTGTGTCCTGAAACATCGAAAAAACTCAGCTTAGAGAGCATAGGGCACTTCCACTCATGGGCGTATAAATTGGGAAAACTAAAAATCAGCAAGACACAGGCACCCCAAAGTTTAGGGCTGCTCTGTTGACAAGAACCTCCACTTCGTTACACCTGAAACATCCCAGGAAAGAGAAGAATGGATAAAGAAGTTGCGGTCCTTATGTACAATGGAATATCACTCAGCCATGAAATCAACGTCATAAGGCTAGGAGCAGCATGATGAGTGGATATAGGTACGACGATTCTAAGTGAAATAGGTCACACAGAAAAAGACCCTTATCATAAGATATCACTTACAGAGGGAATGTAAAAACCGCTACCCTTGAACTGAATTACAAAACAGAACAGAGTCGCACGTTTAGAAAACACACTATGGCTGCTTAACGGGAAAGGTGAGGTGGGGTGATGCATAAAACAAGGGTTTCAAATTAGCTCAGATACCGTTCCATAACCCCAATATGTAATAGACAAGACCTACTCCTTGCTCAGTGAACTGGACTCAACACCCCCTAGTCACCGCCCAAGAATATATTTGACTAGTAAGAATCTTAAAACCTATGTATTGCTATCTCTCTGTAAGTGAGTCAAGTGGGTGTAAAGCGGCATAAACACAGCAGTGCAAAGCAGCTAAACCCCATTATAAAAATCAATTACTTTTAAAAACCCGTGAAACAAAGACAGTGAAAGAGAGAGAAATTCTTACAAAATTCGTTCAGGGGCTGCGATGCCACCTGGATTGACCATATCTAGACCCACAGCTGACTGAGCCATAAGGGTGGACACTCTTGGGGCTGAGAGGTTTGGTGAGTTTGGGTGACCTAACGCAGACCCTTTAAAGTAATACGGCGTGGTACCCATCCCATGGGTCCCAAATCTCCAGGTTCAAGGGCATCTTCCTACATCGAAAACATGCATGAGAAACCCAGAAGATGGTACACCGTGTGATCGGGAAAGGTTTCTAAAACGCACCTCATTTCTCATCTCCTTGTGCTCCGGTTCGCCATTCCAGCCGCTTTACTAGCAATCTCCCTCCTTGGAGAATCAGCACCTTTAACCTCCTGTTCCGTACAGGTTGCAATTTGTCCTGAGGATGAACGGGAAGAGGGGGAACCAATGAGAGACTAGCTCTAGGTGTTGGGACAGGCACAGGTCACTCTATTTTCCCATCAGGAAGCAGAATTAACCACAGGCTCAGCCTGCCGCCCGGAGCCAGAATAGGGCCTGAAGCAATCCTGCGCTTTTGCGGCCAGTTCCCAAGAAAGCGAGTTGAAAAATGGAGCTCAGGGGCACTGCAATTCACAGACCTGCACAGTTAGAAAGGATAAATCTCGTCCACAAATATATTGAGGGAAGGCAACGAAGAGGATTTGAAAGCAAGGCAGAATTGCAGGAAACAGATTTCAGGAGGTAGATTCGAATCGCCTTTAAAGCACAGGAAAAGCGGCAAAACCTCGACAATGATGCCCTTGGCCAAAAAGGGCGTATGCGTTTTTTCCTGAATATATTCAGGAAAAAACGCATACGCCCTTTTTGGCCAACCAAGCAACCTGGAAAGGCAAATCAGCGCTACAAAGAAGTCTCGCTTCCCATCGGTCCAAAGGGCCATGCTGAATAACGTGTCAAAACCAGAAATGCAGGACAGGCCATGGAGAAATGGGAGCCTTGCTACGCTGATGGGCGGGCTGTAAATTGCCAACAGCCACTCTGGAGAAGTGTACGGTGTGTCCTGAAACATCAAAAAAACTCAGCTTAGAGAGCATAGGGCACTTCCACTCATGGGCGTATAAATTGGGAAAACTAAAAATCAGCAAGACACAGGCACCCCAAAGTTTAGGGCTGCTCTGTTGACAAGAAACTCCACTTCGTTACACCTTAAACATCCCAGGAAAGAGAAGAATGGATAAAGAAGTTGTGGTCCTTATGTACAATGGAATATCACTCAGCCATGAAATCAACGTCATAAGGCTAGGAGCAGCATGATGAGTGGATATAGGTGCGACGATTCTAAGTGAAATAGGTCACACAGAAAAAGACCCTTATCATAAGATATCACTTACAGAGGGAATGTAAAAACCGCTACCCTTGAACTGAATTACAAAACAGAACAGAGTCGCACGTTTAGAAAACACACTATGGCTGCTTAACGGGAAAGGTGAGGTGGGGTGATGCATAAAACAAGGGTTTCAAATTAGCTCAGATACCGTTCCATAAACCCAATATGTAATAGACAAGACCTACTCCTTGCTCAGTGAACTGGACTCAACACGCCCTATTCACCGCCCAAGAATATATTTGACTAGTAAGAATCTTAAAACCTATGTATTGCTATCTCTCTGTAAGTGAGTCAAGTGGGTGTAAAGCGGCATAAACACAGCAGTGCAAAGCAGCTAAACCCCATTATAAAAATCAATTACTTTTAAAGACCCGTGAAACAAAGACAGTGAAAGAGAGAGAAATTCTTACAAAATTCGTTCAGGGGCTGCGATGCCACCTGGATTGACCATATCTAGACCCACAGCTGACTGAGCCATAAGGGTGGACACTCTTGGGGCTGAGAGGTTTGGTGAGGTTGGGTGAGCTAACGCAGACCCTTTAAAGTATTACGGCGTGGTACCCATCCCATGGGTCCCAAAACTCCAGGTTCAAGGGCATATTCCTACATCGAAAACATGCATGAGAAACTCAGAAGATGGTACACCGTGTGATCGGGAAAGGTTTCTAAAACGCACCTCATTTCTCATCTCCTTGTGCTCCGGTTCGCCATTCCAGCCGCTTTACTAGCAATCTCCCTCCTTGGAGAATCAGCACCTTTAACCTCCTGTTCCGTACAGGTTGCAATTTGTCCTGAGGATGAACGGGAAGAGGGGGAACCAATGAGAGACTAGCTCTAGGTGTTGGGACAGGCACAGGTCACTCTATTTTCCCATCAGGAAGAAGAATTAACCACAGGCTCAGCCTGCCGCCCGGAGCCAGAATAGGGCCTGAAGCAATCCTGTGCTTTTGCGGCCAGCTCCCAAGAAAGCGAGTTGAGAAATGGAGCTCAGGGGCACTGCAATTCACAGACCTGCACAGTTAGAAATGATAACTCTCGTCCACAAATATATTGAGGGAAGGCAACGAAGAGGATTTGAAAGCAAGGCAGAATTGCAGGAAACAGATTTCAGGAGGTAGATTCGAATCGCCTTTAAAGCACAGGAAAAGCGGCAAAACCTCGACAATGATGCCCTTGGCCAAAAAGGGCGTATGCGTTTTTTCCTGAATATATTCAGGAAAAAACGCATACGCCCTTTTTGGCCAACCAAGCAACCTGCAAAGGCAAATCAGCGCTACAAAGAAGTCTCGCTTCCCATCGGTCAAAAGGGCCATGCTGAATAAAGTGTCAAAACCAGAAATGCAGGACAGGCCATGGAGAAATGGGAGCCTTGCTACGCTGATGGGCGGGCTGTAAATTGCCAACAGCCACTCTGGAGAAGTGTACGGTGTGTCCTGAAACATCGAAAAAACTCAGCTTAGAGAGCATAGGGCACTTCCACTCATGGGCGTATAAATTGGGAAAACTAAAAATCAGCAAGACACAGGCACCCCAAAGTTTAGGGCTGCTCTGTTGACAAGAACCTCCACTTCGTTACACCTGAAACATCCCAGGAAAGAGAAGAGTGGATAAAGAAGTTGCGGTCCTTATGTACAATGGAATATCACTCAGCCATGAAATCAACGTCATAAGGCTAGGAGCAGCATGATGAGTGGATATAGGTACGACGATTCTAAGTGAAATAGGTCACACAGAAAAAGACCCTTATCATAAGATATCACTTACAGAGGGAATGTAAAAACCGCTACCCTTGAACTGAATTACAAAACAGAACAGAGTCGCACGTTTAGAAAACACACTATGGCTGCTTAACGGGAAAGGTGAGGTGGGGTGATGCATAAAACAAGGGTTTCAAATTAGCTCAGATACCGTTCCATAAACCCAATATGTAATAGACAAGACCTACTCCTTGCTCAGTGAACTGGACTCAACACCCCCTAGTCACCGCCCAAGAATATATTTGACTAGTAAGAATCTTAAAACCTATGTATTGCTATCTCTCTGTAAGTGAGTCAAGTGGGTGTAAAGCGGCATAAACACAGCAGTGCAAAGCAGCTAAACCCCATTATAAAAATCAATTACTTTTAAAAACCCGTGAAACAAAGACAGTGAAAGAGAGAGAAATTCTTACAAAATTCGTTCAGGGGCTGCGATGCCACCTGGATTGACCATATCTAGACCCACAGCTGACTGAGCCATAAGGGTGGACACTCTTGGGGCTGAGAGGTTTGGTGAGTTTGGGTGACCTAACGCAGACCCTTTAAAGTAATACGGCGTGGTACCCATCCCATGGGTCCCAAATCTCCAGGTTCAAGGGCATCTTCCTACATCGAAAACATGCATGAGAAACCCAGAAGATGGTACACCGTGTGATCGGGAAAGGTTTCTAAAACGCACCTCATTTCTCATCTCCTTGTGCTCCGGTTCGCCATTCCAGCCGCTTTACTAGCAATCTCCCTCCTTGGAGAATCAGCACCTTTAACCTCCTGTTCCGTACAGGTTGCAATTTGTCCTGAGGATGAACGGGAAGAGGGGGAACCAATGAGAGACTAGCTCTAGGTGTTGGGACAGGCACAGGTCACTCTATTTTCCCATCAGGAAGAAGAATTAACCACAGGCTCAGCCTGCCGCCCCGAGCCAGAATAGGGCCTGAAGCAATCCTGCGCTTTTGCGGCCAGCTCCCAAGAAAGCGAGTTGAGAAATGGAGCGCAGGGGCACTGCAATTCACAGACCTGCACAGTTAGAAATGATAACTCTCGTCCACAAATATATTGAGGGAAGGCAACGAAGAGAATTTGAAAGCAAGGCAGAATTGCAGGAAACAGATTTCAGGAGGTAGATTCGAATCGCCTTTAAAGCACAGGAAAAGCGGCAAAACCTCGACAATGATGCCCTTGGCCAAAAAGGGCGTATGCGTTTTTTCCTGAATATATTCAGGAAAAAACGCATACGCCCTTTTTGGCCAACCAAGCAACCTGGAAAGGCAAATCAGCGCTACAAAGAAGTCTCGCTTCCCATCGGTCAAAAGGGCCATGCTGAATAAAGTGTCAAAACCAGAAATGCAGGACAGGCCATGGAGAAATGGGAGCCTTGCTACGCTGATGGGCGGGCTGTAAATTGCCAACAGCCACTCTGGAGAAGTGTACGGTGTGTCCTGAAACATCGAAAAAACTCAGCTTAGAGAGCATAGGGCACTTCCACTCATGGGCGTATAAATTGGGAAAACTAAAAATCAGCAAGACACAGGCACCCCAAAGTTTAGGGCTGCTCTGTTGACAAGAACCTCCACTTCGTTACACCTGAAACATCCCAGGAAAGAGAAGAATGGATAAAGAAGTTGTGGTCCTTATGTACAATGGAATATCACTCAGCCATGAAATCAACGTCATAAGGCTAGGAGCAGCATGATGAGTGGATATAGGTACGACGATTCTAAGTGAAATAGGTCACACAGAAAAAGACACTTATCATAAGATATCACTTATAGAGGGAATGTAAAAACCGCTACCCTTGAACTGAATTACAAAACAGAACAGAGTCGCACGTTTAGAAAACACACTATGGCTGCTTAACGGGAAAGGTGAGGTGGGGTGATGCATAAAACAAGGGTTTCAATTTAGCTCAGCTACCGTTCCATAAACCCAATATGTAATAGACAAGACCTACTCCTTGCTCAGTGAACTGGACTCAACACCCCCTATTCACCGCTCAAGAATATATTTGACTAGTAAGAATCTTAAAACCTATGTATTGCTATCTCTCTGTAAGTGAGTCAAGTAGGTGTAAAGCGGCATAAACACAGCAGTGCAAAGCAGCTAAACCCCATTATAAAAATCAATTACTTTTAAAAACCCGTGAAACAAAGACAGTGAAAGAGAGAGAAATTCTTACAAAATTCGTTCAGGGGCTGCGATGCCACCTGGATTGACCATATCTAGACCCACAGCTGACTGAGCCATAAGGGTGGACACTCTTGGGGCTGAGAGGTTTGGTGAGGTTGGGTGAGCTAACGCAGACCCTTTAAAGTATTACGGCGTGGTACCCATCCCATGGGTCCCAAATCCCCAAATCTCCAGGTTCAAGGGCATATTCCTACATCGAAAACATGCATGAGAAACCCAGAAGATGGTACACCGTGTGATCGGGAAAGGTTTCTAAAACGCACCTCATTTCTCATCTCCTTGTGCTCCAGTTCGCCATTCCAGCCGCTTTACTAGCAATCTCCCTCCTTGGAGAATCAGCACCTTTAACCTCCTGTTCCGTACAGGTTGCAATTTGTCCTGAGGATGAACGGGAAGAGGGGGAACCAATGAGAGACTAGCTCTAGGTGTTGGGACAGGCACAGGTCACTCTATTTTCCCATCAGGAAGAAGAATTAACCACAGGCTCAGCCTGCCGCCCGGATCCAGAAGAGGGCCTGAAGCAATCCTGCGCTTTTGCGGCCAGCTCCCAAGAAAGCGAGTTGAGAAATGGAGCTCAGGGGCACTGCAATTCACAGACCTGCACAGTTAGAAATGATAACTCTCGTCCACAAATATATTGAGGGAAGGCAACGAAGAGAATTTGAAAGCAAGGCAGAATTGCAGGAAACAGATTTCAGGAGGTAGATTCGAATCGCCTTTAAAGCACAGGAAAAGCGGCAAAACCTCGACAATGATGCCCTTGGCCAAAAAGGGCGTATGCGTTTTTTCCTGAATATATTCAGGAAAAAACGCATACGCCCTTTTTGGCCAACCAAGCAACCTGGAAAGGCAAATCAGCGCTACAAAGAAGTCTCGCTTCCCATCGGTCAAAAGGGCCATGCTGAATAAAGTGTCAAAACCAGAAATGCAGGACAGGCCATGGAGAAATGGGAGCCTTGCTACGCTGATGGGCGGGCTGTAAATTACCAACAGCCACTCTGGAGAAGTGTACGGTGTGTCCTGAAACATCTAAAAACTCAGCTTAGAGAGCATAGGGCACTTCCACTCATGGGCGTATAAATTGGGAAAACTAAAAATCAGCAAGACACAGGCACCCCAAAGTTTAGGGCTGCTCTGTTGACAAGAAACTCCACTTCGTTACACCTTAAACATCCCAGGAAAGAGAAGAATGGATAAAGAAGTTGTGGTCCTTATGTACAATGGAATATCACTCAGCCATGAAATCAACGTCATAAGGCTAGGAGCAGCATGATGAGTGGATTTAGGTACGACGATTCTAAGTGAAATAAGTCACACAGAAAAAGACACTTATCATAAGATATCACTTATAGAGGGAATGTAAAAACCGCTACCCTTGAACTGAATTACAAAACAGAACAGAGTCGCACGTTTAGAAAACACACTATGGCTGCTTAACGGGAAAGGTGAGGTGGGGTGATGCATAAAACAAGGGTTTCAAATTAGCTCAGATACCGTTCCATAAACCCAATATGTAATAGACAAGACCTACTCCTTGCTCAGTGAACTGGACTCAACACCCCCTATTCACCGCCCAAGAATATATCTGACTAGTAAGAATCTTAAAACCTATGTATTGCTATCTCTCTGTAAGTGAGTCAAGTGGGTGTAAAGCGGCATAAACACAGCAGTGCAAAGCAGCTAAACCCCATTATAAAAATCAATTACTTTTAAAAACCCGTGAAACAAAGACAGTGAAAGAGAGAGAAATTCTTACAAAATTCGTTCAGGGGCTGCGATGCCACCTGGATTGACCATATCTAGACCCACAGCTGACTGAGACATAAGGGTGGACACTCTTGGGGCTGAGAGGTTTGGTGAGGTTGGGTGAGCTAACGCAGACCCTGTAAAGTAATACGGCGTGGTACCCATCCCATGGGTCCCAAATCTCCAGGTTCAAGGGCATCTTCCTACATCGAAAACATGCATGAGAAACCCAAAAGATGGTACACCGTGTGATCGGGAAAGATTTCTAAAACGCAACTCATTTCTCATCTCCTTGTGCTCCGGTTCGCCATTGCAGCCGCTTTACTAGCAATCTCCCTCCTTGGAGAATCAGCACCTTTAACCTCCTGTTCCGAACAGGTTGCAATTTGTCCTGAGGATGAACGGGAAGAGGGGGAACCAATGAGAGACTAGCTCTAGGTGTTGGGACAGGCACAGGTCACTCTATTTTCCCATCAGGAAGAAGAATTAACCACAGGCTCAGCCTGCCGCCCCGAGCCAGAATAGGGCCTGAAGCAATCCTGCGCTTTTGCGGCCAGCTCCCAAGAAAGCGAGTTGAGAAATGGAGTGCAGGGGCACTGCAATTCACAGACCTGCACAGTTAGAAATGATAACTCTCGTCCACAAATATATTGAGGGAAGGCAACGAAGAGAATTTGAAAGCAAGGCAGAATTGCAGGAAACAGATTTCAGGAGGTAGATTCGAATCGCCTTTAAAGCACAGGAAAAGCGGCAAAACCTCGACAATGATGCCCTTGGCCAAAAAGGGCGTATGCGTTTTTTCCTGAATATATTCAGGAAAAAACGCATACGCCCTTTTTGGCCAACCAAGCAACCTGGAAAGGCAAATCAGCGCTACAAAGAAGTCTCGCTTCCCATCGGTCAAAAGGGCCATGCTGAATAAAGGGTCAAAACCAGAAATGCAGGACAGGCCATGGAGAAATGGGAGCCTTGCTACGCTGATGGGCGGGCTGTAAATTGCCAACAGCCACTCTGGAGAAGTGTACGGTGTGTCCTGAAACATCTAAAAAACTCAGCTTAGAGGGCATAGGGCAGTTCCACTCATGGGCGTATAAATTGGGAAAACTAAAAATCAGCAAGACACAGGCACCCCAAAGTTTAGGGCTGCTCTGTTGACAAGAACCTCCACTTCGTTACACCTGAAACATCCCAGGAAAGAGAAGAATGGTTAAAGAAGTTGTGGTCCTTATGTACAATGGAATATCACTCAGCCATGAAATCAACGTCATAAGGCTAGGAGCAGCATGATGAGTGGATTTAGGTACGACGATTCTAAGTGAAATAGGTCACACAGAAAAAGACCCTTATCATAAGATATCACTTACAGAGGGAATGTAAAAACCGCTACCCTTGAACTGAATTACAAAACAGAACAGAGTCGCACGTTTAGAAAACACACTATGGCTGCTTAACGGGAAAGGTGACGTGGGGTGATGCATAAAACAAGGGTTTCAAATTAGCTCAGATACCGTTCCATAAACCCAATATGTAATAGACAAGACCTACTCCTTGCTCAGTGAACTGGACTCAACACGCCCTATTCACCGCCCAAGAATATATTTGACTAGTAAGAATCTTAAAACCTATGTATTGCTATCTCTCTGTAAGTGAGTCAAGTGGGTGTAAAGCGGCATAAACACAGCAGTGCAAAGCAGCTAAACCCCATTATAAAAATCAATTACTTTTAAAAACCCGTGAAACAAAGACAGTGAAAGAGAGAGAAATTCTTACAAAATTCGTTCAGGGGCTGCGATGCCACCTGGATTGACCATATCTAGACCCACAGCTGACTGAGCCATAAGGGTGGACACTCTTGGGGCTGAGAGGTTTGGTGAGGTTGGGTGAGCTAACGCAGACCCTGTAAAGTAATACGGCGTGGTACCCATCCCATGGGTCCCAAATCTCCAGGTTCAAGGGCATCTTCCTACATCGAAAACATGCATGAGAAACCCAGAAGATGGTACACCGTGTGATCGGGAAAGGTTTCTAAAACGCACCTCATTTCTCATCTCCTTGTGCTCCGGTTCGCCATTCCAGCCACTTTACTAGCAATCTCCCTCCTTGGAGAATCAGCACCTTTAACCTCCTGTTCCGTACAGGTTGCAATTTGTCCTGAGGATGAACGGGAAGAGGGGGAACCAATGAGAGACTAGCTCTAGGTGTTGGGACAGGCACAGGTCACTCTATTTTCCCATCAGGAAGAAGAATTAACCACAGGCTCAGCCTGCCGCCCGGAGCCAGAATAGGGCCTGAAGCAATCCTGCGCTTTTGCGGCCAGCTCCCAAGAAAGCGAGTTGAGAAATGGAGCTCAGGGGCACTGCAATTCACAGACCTGCACAGTTAGAAATGATAACTCTCGTCCACAAATATATTGAGGGAAGGCAACGAAGAGGATTTGAAAGCAAGGCAGAATTGCAGGAAACAGATTTCAGGAGGTAGATTCGAATCGCCTTTAAAGCACAGGAAAAGCGGCAAAACCTCGACTATGATGCCCTTGGCCAAAAAGGGCGTATGCGTTTTTTCCTGAATATATTCAGGAAAAAACGCATACGCCCTTTTTGGCCAACCAAGCAACCTGCAAAGGCAAATCAGCGCTACAAAGAAGTCTCGCTTCCCATCGGTCAAAAGGGCCATGCTGAATAAAGTGTCAAAACCAGAAATGCAGGACAGGCCATGGAGAAATGGGAGCCTTGCTACGCTGATGGGCGGGCTGTAAATTGCCAACAGCCACTCTGGAGAAGTGTACGGTGTGTCCTGAAACATCTAAAAAACTCAGCTTAGAGAGCATAGGGCACTTCCACTCATGGGCGTATAAATTGGGAAAACTAAAAATCAGCAAGACACAGGCACCCCAAAGTTTAGGGCTGCTCTGTTGACAAGAACCTCCACTTCGTTACACCTGAAACATCCCAGGAAAGAGAAGAATGGATAAAGAAGTTGTGGTCCTTATGTACAATGGAATATGACTCAGCCATGAAATCAACGTCATAAGGCTAGGAGCAGCATGATGAGTGGATATAGGTACGACGATTCTAAGTGAAATAGGTCACACAGAAAAAGACCCTTATCATAAGATATCACTTACAGAGGCAATGTAAAAACCGCTACCCTTGAACTGAATTACAAAACAGAACAGAGTCGCACGTTTAGGAAACACACTATGGCTGCTTAACGGGAAAGGTGAGGTGGGGTGATGCATAAAACAAGGGTTTCAAATTAGCTCAGATACCGTTCCATAAACCCAATATGTAATAGACAAGACCTACTCCTTGCTCAGTGAACTGGACTCAACACCCCCTATTCACCGCCCAAGAATATATTTGACTAGTAAGAATCTTAAAACCTATGTATTGCTATCTCTCTGTAAGTGAGTCAAGTGGGTGTAAAGCGGCATAAACACAGCAGTGCAAAGCAGCTAAACCCCATTATAAAAATCAATTACTTTTAAAAACCCGTGAAACAAAGACAGTGAAAGAGAGAGAAATTCTTACAAAATTCGTTCAGGGGCTGCGATGCCACCTGGATTGACCATATCTAGACCCACAGCTGACTGAGCCATAAGGGTGGACACTCTTGGGGCTGAGAGGTTTGGTGAGGTTGGGTGAGCTAACGCAGACCCTTTAAAGTATTACGGCGTGGTACCCATCCCATGGGTCCCAAATCTCCAGGTTCAAGGGCATATTCCTACATCGAAAACATGCATGAGAAACTCAGAAGATGGTACACCGTGTGATCGGGAAAGGTTTCTAAAACGCACCTCATTTCTCATCTCCTTGTGCTCCGGTTCGCCATTCCAGCCGCTTTACTAGCAATCTCCCTCCTTGGAGAATCAGCACCTTTAACCTCCTGTTCCGTACAGGTTGCAATTTGTCCTGAGGATGAACGGGAAGAGGGGGAACCAATGAGAGACTAGCTCTAGGTGTTGGGACAGGCACAGGTCACTCTATTTTCCCATCAGGAAGAAGAATTAACCACAGGCTCAGCCTGCCGCCCGGAGCCAGAATAGGGCCTGAAGCAATCCTGTGCTTTTGCGGCCAGCTCCCAAGAAAGCGAGTTGAGAAATGGAGCTCAGGGGCACTGCAATTCACAGACCTGCACAGTTAGAAATGATAACTCTCGTCCACAAATATATTGAGGGAAGGCAACGAAGAGGATTTAAAAGCAAGGCAGAATTGCAGGAAACAGATTTCAGGAGGTAGATTCGAATCGCCTTTAAAGCACAGGAAAAGCGGCAAAACCTCGACAATGATGCCCTTGGCCAAAAAGGGCGTATGCGTTTTTTCCTGAATATATTCAGGAAAAAACGCATACGCCCTTTTTGGCCAACCAAGCAACCTGCAAAGGCAAATCAGCGCTACAAAGAAGTCTCGCTTCCCATCGGTCAAAAGGGCCATGCTGAATAAAGTGTCAAAACCAGAAATGCCGGACAGGCCATGGAGAAATGGGAGCCTTGCTACGCTGATGGGCGGGCTGTAAATTGCCAACAGCCACTCTGGAGAAGTGTACGGTGTGTCCTGAAACATCTAAAAAACTCAGCTTAGAGAGCATAGGGCACTTCCACTCATGGGCGTATAAATTGGGAAAACTAAAAATCAGCAAGACACAGGCACCCCAAAGTTTAGGGCTGCTCTGTTGACAAGAACCTCCACTTCGTTACACCTGAAACATCCCAGGAAAGAGAAGAATGGATAAAGAAGTTGTGGTCCTTATGTACAATGGAATATCACTCAGCCATGAAATCAACGTCATAAGGCTAGGAGCAGCATGATGAGTGGATATAGGTACGACGATTCTAAGTGAAATAGGTCACACAGAAAAAGACCCTTATCATAAGATATAACTTACAGAGGGAATGTAAAAACCGCTACCCTTGAACTGAATTACAAAACAGAACAGAGTCGCACGTTTAGAAAACACACTATGGCTGCTTAACGGGAAAGGTGACGTGGGGTGATGCATAAAACAAGGGTTTCAAATTAGCTCAGATACCGTTCCATAAACCCAATATGTAATAGACAAGACCTACTCCTTGCTCAGTGAACTGGACTCAACACCCCCTAGTCACCGCCCAAGAATATATTTGACTAGTAAGAATCTTAAAACCTATGTATTGCTATCTCTCTGTAAGTGAGTCAAGTGGGTGTAAAGCGGCATAAACACAGCAGTGCAAAGCAGCTAAACCCCATTATAAAAATCAATTACTTTTAAAAACCCGTGAAACAAAGACAGTGAAAGAGAGAGAAATTCTTACAAAATTCGTTCAGGGGCTGCGATGCCACCTGGATTGACCATATCTAGACCCACAGCTGACTGAGACATAAGGGTGGACACTCTTGGGGCTGAGAGGTTTGGTGAGGTTGGGTGAGGTAACGCAGACCCTGTAAAGTAATACGGCGTGGTACCCATCCCATGGGTCCCAAATCTCCAGGTTCAAGGGCATCTTCCTACATCGAAAACATGCATGAGAAACCCAAAAGATGGTACACCGTGTGATCGGGAAAGGTTTCTAAAACGCACCTCATTTCTCATCTCCTTGTGCTCCGGTTCGCCATTCCAGCCGCTTTACTAGCAATCTCCCTCCTTGGAGAATCAGCACCTTTAACCTCCTGTTCCGTACAGGTTGCAATTTGTCCTGAGGATGAACGGGAAGAGGGGGAACCAATGAGAGACTCGCTCTAGGTGTTGGGACAGGCACAGGTCACTCTATTTTCCCATCAGGAAGAAGAATTAACCACAGGCTCAGCCTGCCGCCCCGAGCCAGAATAGGGCCTGAAGCAATCCTGCGCTTTTGCGGCCAGCTCCCAAGAAAGCGAGTTGAGAAATGGAGCGCAGGGGCACTGCAATTCACAGACCTGCACAGTTAGAAATGATAACTCTCGTCCACAAATATATTGAGGGAAGGCAACGAAGAGAATTTGAAAGCAAGGCAGAATTGCAGGAAACAGATTTCAGGAGGTAGATTCGAATCGCCTTTAAAGCACAGGAAAAGCGGCAAAACCTCGACAATGATGCCCTTGGCCAAAAAGGGCGTATGCGTTTTTTCCTGAATATATTCAGGAAAAAACGCATACGCCCTTTTTGGCCAACCAAGCAACCTGCAAAGGCAAATCAGCGCTACAAAGAAGTCTCGCTTCCCATCGGTCAAAAGGGCCATGCTGAATAAAGTGTCAAAACCAGAAATGCAGGACAGGCCATGGAGAAATGGGAGCCTTGCTACGCTGATGGGCGGGCTGTAAATTGCCAACAGCCACTCTGGAGAAGTGTACGGTGTGTCCTGAAACATCTAAAAAACTCAGCTTAGAGAGCATAGGGCACTTCCACTCATGGGCGTATAAATTGGGAAAACTAAAAATCAGCAAGACACAGGCACCCCAAAGTTTAGGGCTGCTCTGTTGACAAGAACCTCCACTTCGTTACACCTGAAACATCCCAGGAAAGAGAAGAATGGATAAAGAAGTTGTGGTCCTTATGTAAAATGGAATATCACTCAGCCATGAAATCAACGTCATAAGGCTAGGAGCAGCATGATGAGTGGATATAGGTACGACGATTCTAAGTGAAATAGGTCACACAGAAAAAGACCCTTATCATAAGATATAACTTACAGAGGGAATGTAAAAACCGCTACCCTTGAACTGAATTACAAAACAGAACAGAGTCGCACGTTTAGAAAACACACTATGGCTGCTTAACGGGAAAGGTGACGTGGGGTGATGCATAAAACAAGGGTTTCAAATTAGCTCAGATACCGTTCCATAAACCCAATATGTAATAGACAAGACCTACTCCTTGCTCAGTGAACTGGACTCAACACCCCCTAGTCACCGCCCAAGAATATATTTGACTAGTAAGAATCTTAAAACCTATGTATTGCTATCTCTCTGTAAGTGAGTCAAGTGGGTGTAAAGCGGCATAAACACAGCAGTGCAAAGCAGCTAAACCCCATTATAAAAATCAATTACTTTTAAAAACCCGTGAAACAAAGACAGTGAAAGAGAGAGAAATTCTTACAAAATTCGTTCAGGGGCTGCGATGCCACCTGGATTGACCATATCTAGACCCACAGCTGACTGAGACATAAGGGTGGACACTCTTGGGGCTGAGAGGTTTGGTGAGGTTGGGTGAGCTAACGCAGACCCTGTAAAGTAATACGGCGTGGTACCCATCCCATGGGTCCCAAATCTCCAGGTTCAAGGGCATCTTCCTACATCGAAAACATGCATGAGAAACCCAAAAGATGGTACACCGTGTGATCGGGAAAGGTTTCTAAAACGCACCTCATTTCTCATCTCCTTGTGCTCCGGTTCGCCATTCCAGCCGCTTTACTAGCAATCTCCCTCCTTGGAGAATCAGCACCTTTAACCTCCTGTTCCGTACAGGTTGCAATTTGTCCTGAGGATGAACGGGAAGAGGGGGAACCAATGAGAGACTCGCTCTAGGTGTTGGGACAGGCACAGGTCACTCTATTTTCCCATCAGGAAGAAGAATTAACCACAGGCTCAGCCTGCCGCCCCGAGCCAGAATAGGGCCTGAAGCAATCCTGCGCTTTTGCGGCCAGCTCCCAAGAAAGCGAGTTGAGAAATGGAGCGCAGGGGCACTGCAATTCACAGACCTGCACAGTTAGAAATGATAACTCTCGTCCACAAATATATTGAGGGAAGGCAACGAAGAGAATTTGAAAGCAAGGCAGAATTGCAGGAAACAGATTTCAGGAGGTAGATTCGAATCGCCTTTAAAGCACAGGAAAAGCGGCAAAACCTCGACAATGATGCCCTTGGCCAAAAAGGGCGTATGCGTTTTTTCCTGAATATATTCAGGAAAAAACGCATACGCCCTTTTTGGCCAACCAAGCAACCTGGAAAGGCAAATCAGCGCTACAAAGAAGTCTCGCTTCCCTTCGGTCAAAAGGGCCATGCTGAATAAAGTGTCAAAACCAGAAATGCAGGACAGGCCATGGAGAAATGGGAGCCTTGCTACGCTGATGGGCGGGCTGTAAATTGCCAACAGCCACTCTGGAGAAGTGTACGGTGTGTCCTGAAACATCTAAAAAACTCAGCTTAGAGAGCATAGGGCACTTCCACTCATGGGCGTATAAATTGGGAAAACTAAAAATCAGCAAGACACAGGCACCCCAAAGTTTAGGGCTGCTCTGTTGACAAGAACCTCCACTTCGTTACACCTGAAACATCCCAGGAAAGAGAAGAATGGATAAAGAAGTTGTGGTCCTTATGTACAATGGAATATCACTCAGCCATGAAATCAACGTCATAAGGCTAGGAGCAGCATGATGAGTGGATATAGGTACGACGATTCTAAGTGAAATAGGTCACACAGAAAAAGACCCTTATCATAAGATATCACTTACAGAGGGAATGTAAAAACCGCTACCCTTGAACTGAATTACAAAACAGAACAGAGTCGCACGTTTAGAAAACACACTATGGCTGCTTAACGGGAAAGGTGAGGTGGGGTGATGCATAAAACAAGGGTTTCAATTTAGCTCAGCTACCGTTCCATAAACCCAATATGTAATAGACAAGACCTACTCCTTGCTCAGTGAACTGGACTCAACACCCCCTATTCACCGCTCAAGAATATATTTGACTAGTAAGAATCTTAAAACCTATGTATTGCTATCTCTCTGTAAGTGAGTCAAGTAGGTGTAAAGCGGCATAAACACAGCAGTGCAAAGCAGCTAAACCCCATTATAAAAATCAATTACTTTTAAAAACCCGTGAAACAAAGACAGTGAAAGAGAGAGAAATTCTTACAAAATTCGTTCAGGGGCTGCGATGCCACCTGGATTGACCATATCTAGACCCACAGCTGACTGAGCCATAAGGGTGGACACTCTTGGGGCTGAGAGGTTTGGTGAGGTTGGGTGAGCTAACGCAGACCCTTTAAAGTATTACGGCGTGGTACCCATCCCATGGGTCCCAAATCCCCAAATCTCCAGGTTCAAGGGCATATTCCTACATCGAAAACATGCATGAGAAACCCAGAAGATGGTACACCGTGTGATCGGGAAAGGTTTCTAAAACGCACCTCATTTCTCATCTCCTTGTGCTCCAGTTCGCCATTCCAGCCGCTTTACTAGCAATCTCCCTCCTTGGAGAATCAGCACCTTTAACCTCCTGTTCCGTACAGGTTGCAATTTGTCCTGAGGATGAACGGGAAGAGGGGGAACCAATGAGAGACTAGCTCTAGGTGTTGGGACAGGCACAGGTCACTCTATTTTCCCATCAGGAAGAAGAATTAACCACAGGCTCAGCCTGCCGCCCGGAGCCAGAATAGGGCCTGAAGCAATCCTGCGCTTTTGCGGCCAGCTCCCAAGAAAGCGAGTTGAGAAATGGAGCTCAGGGGCACTGCAATTCACAGACCTGCACAGTTAGAAATGATAACTCTCGTCCACAAATATATTGAGGGAAGGCAACGAAGAGAATTTGAAAGCAAGGCAGAATTGCAGGAAACAGATTTCAGGAGGTAGATTCGAATCGCCTTTAAAGCACAGGAAAAGCGGCAAAACCTCGACAATGATGCCCTTGGCCAAAAAGGGCGTATGCGTTTTTTCCTGAATATATTCAGGAAAAAACGCATACGCCCTTTTTGGCCAACCAAGCAACCTGGAAAGGCAAATCAGCGCTACAAAGAAGTCTCGCTTCCCATCGGTCCAAAGGGCCATGCTGAATAAAGTGTCAAAACCAGAAATGCAGGACAGGCCATGGAGAAATGGGAGCCTTGCTACGCTGATGGGCGGGCTGTAAATTACCAACAGCCACTCTGGAGAAGTGTACGGTGTGTCCTGAAACATCTAAAAAACTCAGCTTAGAGAACATAGGGCACTTCCACTCATGGGCGTATAAATTGGGAAAACTAAAAATCAGCAAGACACAGGCACCCCAAAGTTTAGGGCTGCTCTGTTGACAAGAAACTCCACTTCGTTACACCTTAAACATCCCAGGAAAGAGAAGAATGGATAAAGAAGTTGTGGTCCTTATGTACAATGGAATATCACTCAGCCATGAAATCAACGTCATAAGGCTAGGAGCAGCATGATGAGTGGATTTAGGTACGACGATTCTAAGTGAAATAAGTCACACAGAAAAAGACACTTATCATAAGATATCACTTATAGAGGGAATGTAAAAACCGCTACCCTTGAAATGAATTACAAAAGAGAACAGAGTCGCACGTTTAGAAAACACACTATGGCTGCTTAATGGGAAAGGTGAGGTGGGGTGATGCATAAAACAAGGGTTTCAATTTAGCTCAGCTACCGTTCCATAAACCCAATATGTAATAGACAAGACCTACTCCTTGCTCAGTGAACTGGACTCAACACCCCCTATTCACCGCTCAAGAATATATTTGACTAGTAAGAATCTTAAAACCTATGTATTGATATCTCTCTGTAAGTGAGTCAAGTAGGTGTAAAGCGGCATAAACACAGCAGTGCAAAGCAGCTAAACCCCATTATAAAAATCAATTACTTTTAAAAACCCGTGAAACAAAGACAGTGAAAGAGAGAGAAATTCTTACAAAATTCGTTCAGGGGCTGCGATGCCACCTGGATTGACCATATCTAGACCCACAGCTGACTGAGCCATAAGGGTGGACACTCTTGGGGCTGAGAGGTTTGGTGAGGTTGGGTGAGCTAACGCAGACCCTTTAAAGTATTACGGCGTGGTACCCATCCCATGGGTCCCAAATCCCCAAATCTCCAGGTTCAAGGGCATATTCCTACATCGAAAACATGCATGAGAAACCCAGAAGATGGTACACCGTGTGATCGGGAAAGGTTTCTAAAACGCACCTCATTTCTCATCTCCTTGTGCTCCAGTTCGCCATTCCAGCCGCTTTACTAGCAATCTCCCTCCTTGGAGAATCAGCACCTTTAACCTCCTGTTCCGTACAGGTTGCAATTTGTCCTGAGGATGAACGGGAAGAGGGGGAACCAATGAGAGACTAGCTCTAGGTGTTGGGACAGGCACAGGTCACTCTATTTTCCCATCAGGAAGAAGAATTAACCACAGGCTCAGCCTGCCGCCCGGAGCCAGAAGAGGGCCTGAAGCAATCCTGCGCTTTTGCGGCCAGCTCCCAAGAAAGCGAGTTGAGAAATGGAGCTCAGGGGCACTGCAATTCACAGACCTGCACAGTTAGAAATGATAACTCTCGTCCACAAATATATTGAGGGAAGGCAACGAAGAGAATTTGAAAGCAAGGCAGAATTGCAGGAAACAGATTTCAGGAGGTAGATTCGAATCGCCTTTAAAGCACAGGAAAAGCGGCAAAACCTCGACAATGATGCCCTTGGCCAAAAAGGGCGTATGCGTTTTTTCCTGAATATATTCAGGAAAAAACGCATACGCCCTTTTTGGCCAACCAAGCAACCTGCAAAGGCAAATCAGCGCTACAAAGAAGTCTCGCTTCCCATCGGTCAAAAGGGCCATGCTGAATAAAGTGTCAAAACCAGAAATGCAGGACAGGCCATGGAGAAATGGGAGCCTTGCTACGCTGATGGGCGGGCTGTAAATTACCAACAGCCACTCTGGAGAAGTGTACGGTGTGTCCTGAAACATCTAAAAACTCAGCTTAGAGAGCATAGGGCACTTCCACTCATGGGCGTATAAATTGGGAAAACTAAAAATCAGCAAGACACAGGCACCCCAAAGTTTAGGGCTGCTCTGTTGACAAGAAACTCCACTTCGTTACACCTTAAACATCCCAGGAAAGAGAAGAATGGATAAAGAAGTTGTGGTCCTTATGTACAATGGAATATCACTCAGCCACGAAATCAACGTCATAAGGCTAGGAGCAGCATGATGAGTGGATTTAGGTACGACGATTCTAAGTGAAATAAGTCACACAGAAAAAGACACTTATCATAAGATATCACTTATAGAGGGAATGTAAAAACCGCTACCCTTGAACTGAATTACAAAACAGAACAGAGTCGCACGTTTAGAAAACACACTATGGCTGCTTAACGGGAAAGGTGAGGTGGGGTGATGCATAAAACAAGGGTTTCAAATTAGCTCAGATACCGTTCCATAAACCCAATATGTAATAGACAAGACCTACTCCTTGCTCAGTGAACTGGACTCAACACCCCCTATTCACCGCCCAAGAATATATCTGACTAGTAAGAATCTTAAAACCTATGTATTGATATCTCTCTGTAAGTGAGTCAAGTGTGTGTAAAGCGGCATAAACACAGCAGTGCAAAGCAGCTAAACCCCATTATAAATATCAATTACTTTTAAAGACCCGTGAAACAAAGACAGTGAAAGAGAGAGAAATTCTTACAAAATTCATTCAGGGGCTGCGATGCCACCTGGATTGACCATATCTAGACCCACAGCTGACTGAGACATAAGGGTGGACACTCTTGGGGCTGAGAGGTTTGGTGAGGTTGGGTGAGCTAACGCAGACCCTGTAAAGTAATACGGCGTGGTACCCATCCCATGGGTCCCAAATCTCCAGGTTCAAGGGCATCTTCCTACATCGAAAACATGCATGAGAAACCCAAAAGATGGTACACCGTGTGATCGGGAAAGGTTTCTAAAACGCACCTCATTTCTCATCTCCTTGTGCTCCGGTTCGCCATTCCAGCCACTTTACTAGCAATCTCCCTCCTTGGAGAATCAGCACCTTTAACCTCCTGTACCGTACAGGTTGCAATTTGTCCTGAGGATGAACGGGAAGAGGGGGAACCAATGAGAGACTCGCTCTAGGTGTTGGGACAGGCACAGGTCACTCTATTTTCCCATCAGGAAGAAGAATTAACCACAGGCTCAGCCTGCTGCCCCGAGCCAGAAGAGGGCCTGAAGCAATCCTGCGCTTTTGCGGCCAGCTCCCAAGAAAGCGAGTTGAGAAATGGAGCTCAGGGGCACTGCAATTCACAGACCTGCACAGTTAGAAATGATAACTCTCGTCCACAAATATATTGAGGGAAGGCAACGAAGAGGATTTGAAAGCAAGGCAGAATTGCAGGAAACAGATTTCAGGAGGTAGATTCGAATCGCCTTTAAAGCACAGGAAAAGCGGCAAAACCTCGACAATGATGCCCTTGGCCAAAAAGGGCGTATGCGTTTTTTCCTGAATATATTCAGGAAAAAACGCATACGCCCTTTTTGGCCAACCAAGCAACCTGCAAAGGCAAATCAGCGCTACAAAGAAGTCTCGCTTCCCATCGGTCAAAAGGGCCATGCTGAATAAAGTGTCAAAACCAGAAATGCAGGACAGGCCATGGAGAAATGGGAGCCTTGCTACGCTGATGGGCGGGCTGTAAATGGCCAACAGCCACTCTGGAGAAGTGTACGGTGTGTCCTGAAACATCTAAAAAACTCAGCTTAGAGAGCATAGGGCACTTCCACTCATGGGCGTATAAATTGGGAAAACTAAAAATCAGCAAGACACAGGCACCCCAAAGTTTAGGGCTGCTCTGTTGACAAGAACCTCCACTTCGTTACACCTGAAACATCCCAGGAAAGAGAAGAATGGATAAAGAAGTTGTGGTCCTTATGTACAATGGAATATCACTCAGCCATGAAATCAACGTCATAAGGCTAGGAGCAGCATGATGAGTGGATTTAGGTACGACGATTCTAAGTGAAATAGGTCACACAGAAAAAGACCCTTATCATAAGATATCACTTACAGAGGGAATGTAAAAACCGCTACCCTTGAACTGAATTACAAAACAGAACAGAGTCGCACGTTTAGAAAACACACTATGGCTGCTTAACGGGAAAGGTGAGGTGGGGTGATGCATAAAACAAGGGTTTCAATTTAGCTCAGCTACCGTTCCATAAACCCAATATGTAATAGACAAGACCTACTCCTTGCTCAGTGAACTGGACTCAACACCCCCTATTCACCGCTCAAGAATATATTTGACTAGTAAGAATCTTAAAACCTATGTATTGCTATCTCTCTGTAAGTGAGTCAAGTAGGTGTAAAGCGGCATAAACACAGCAGTGCAAAGCAGCTAAACCCCATTATAAAAATCAATTACTTTTAAAAACCCGTGAAACAAAGACAGTGAAAGAGAGAGAAATTCTTACAAAATTCGTTCAGGGGCTGCGATGCCACCTGGATTGACCATATCTAGACCCACAGCTGACTGAGCCATAAGGGTGGACACTCTTGGGGCTGAGAGGTTTGGTGAGGTTGGGTGAGCTAATGCAGACCCTTTAAAGTATTACGGCGTGGTACCCATCCCATGGGTCCCAAATCCCCAAATCTCCAGGTTCAAGGGCATCTTCCTACATCGAAAACATGCATGAGAAACCCAGAAGATGGTACACCGTGTGATCGGGAAAGGTTTCTAAAACGCACCTCATTTCTCATCTCCTTGTGCTCCAGTTCGCCATTCCAGCCGCTTTACTAGCAATCTCCCTCCTTGGAGAATCAGCACCTTTAACCTCCTGTTCCGTACAGGTTGCAATTTGTCCTGAGGATGAACGGGAAGAGGGGGAACCAATGAGAGACTAGCTCTAGGTGTTGGGACAGGCACAGGTCACTCTATTTTCCCATCAGGAAGAAGAATTAACCACAGGCTCAGCCTGCCGCCCGGAGCCAGAAGAGGGCCTGAAGCAATCCTGCGCTTTTGCGGCCAGCTCCCAAGAAAGCGAGTTGAGAAATGGAGCTCAGGGGCACTGCAATTCACAGACCTGCACAGTTAGAAATGATAACTCTCGTCCACAAATATATTGAGGGAAGGCAACGAAGAGAATTTGAAAGCAAGGCAGAATTGCAGGAAACAGATTTCAGGAGGTAGATTCGAATCGCCTTTAAAGCAGAGGAAAAGCGGCAAAACCTCGACAATGATGCCCTTGGCCAAAAAGGGCGTATGCGTTTTTTCCTGAATATATTCAGGAAAAAACGCACACGCCCTTTTTGGCCAACCAAGCAACCTGGAAAGGCAAATCAGCGCTACAAAGAAGTCTCGCTTCCCATCGGTCAAAAGGGCCATGCTGAATAAAGGGTCAAAACCAGAAATGCAGGACAGGCCATGGAGAAATGGGAGCCTTGCTACGCTGATGGGCGGGCTGTAAATTGCCAACAGCCACTCTGGAGAAGTGTACGGTGTGTCCTGAAACATCGAAAAAACTCAGCTTAGAGAGCATAGGGCACTTCCACTCATGGGCGTATAAATTGGGAAAACTAAAAATCAGCAAGACACAGGCACCCCAAAGTTTAGGGCTGCTCTGTTGACAAGAAACTCCACTTCGTTACACCTTAAACATCCCAGGAAAGAGAAGAATGGATAAAGAAGTTGTGGTCCTTATGTACAATGGAATATCACTCAGCCATGAAATCAACGTCATAAGGCTAGGAGCAGCATGATGAGTGGATTTAGGTACGACGATTCTAAGTGAAATAAGTCACACAGAAAAAGACACTTATCATAAGATATCACTTATAGAGGGAATGTAAAAACCGCTACCCTTGAACTGAATTACAAAACAGAACAGAGTCGCACGTTTAGAAAACACACTATGGCTGCTTAACGGGAAAGGTGACGTGGGGTGATGCATAAAACAAGGGTTTCAAATTAGCTCAGATACCGTTCCATAAACCCAATATGTAATAGACAAGACCTACTCCTTGCTCAGTGAACTGGACTCAACACCCCCTAGTCACCGCCCAAGAATATATTTGACTAGTAAGAATCTTAAAACCTATGTATTGCTATCTCTCTGTAAGTGAGTCAAGTAGGTGTAAAGCGGCATAAACACAGCAGTGCAAAGCAGCTAAACCCCATTATAAAAATCAATTACTTTTAAAAACCCGTGAAACAAAGACAGTGAAAGAGAGAGAAATTCTTACAAAATTCGTTCAGGGGCTGCGATGCCACCTGGATTGACCATATCTAGACCCACAGCTGACTGAGCCATAAGGGTGGACACTCTTGGGGCTGAGAGGTTTGGTGAGGTTGGGTGAGCTAACGCAGACCCTTTAAAGTATTACGGCGTGGTACCCATCCCATGGGTCCCAAATCCCCAAATCTCCAGGTTCAAGGGCATCTTCCTACATCGAAAACATGCATGAGAAACCCAGAAGATGGTACACCGTGTGATCGGGAAAGGTTTCTAAAACGCACCTCATCTCTCATCTCCTTGTGCTCCGGTTCGCCATTCCAGCCGCTTTACTAGCAATCTCCCTCCTTGGAGAATCAGCACCTTTAACCTCCTGTTCCGTACAGGTTGCAATTTGTCCTGAGGATGAACGGGAAGAGGGGGAACCAATGCGAGACTAGCTCTAGGTGTTGGGACAGGCACAGGTCACTCTATTTTCCCAACAGGAAGAAGAATTAACCACAGGCTCAGCCTGCCGCCCCGAGCCAGAATACGGCCTGAAGCAATCCTGCGCTTTTGCGGCCAGCTCCCAAGAAAGCGAGTTGAGAAATGGAGCTCAGGGGCACTGCAATTCACAGACCTGCACAGTTAGAAATGATAACTCTCGTCCACAAATATATTGAGGGAAGGCAACGAAGAGGATTTGAAAGCAAGGCAGAATTGCAGGAAACAGATTTCAGGAGGTAGATTCGAATCGCCTTTAAAGCACAGGAAAAGCGGCAAAACCTCGACAATGATGCCCTTGGCCAAAAAGGGCGTATGCGTTTTTTCCTGAATATATTCAGGAAAAAACGCATACGCCCTTTTTGGCCAACCAAGCAACCTGCAAAGGCAAATCAGCGCTACAAAGAAGTCTCGCTTCCCATCGGTCAAAAGGGCCATGCTGAATAAAGTGTCAAAACCAGAAATGCAGGACAGGCCATGGAGAAATGGGAGCCTTGCTACGCTGATGGGCGGGCTGTAAATGGCCAACAGCCACTCTGGAGAAGTGTACGGTGTGTCCTGAAACATCGAAAAAACTCAGCTTAGAGAGCATAGGGCACTTCCACTCATGGGCGTATAAATTGGGAAAACTAAAAATCAGCAAGACACAGGCACCCCAAAGTTTAGGGCTGCTCTGTTGACAAGAACCTCCACTTCGTTACACCTGAAACATCCCAGGAAAGAGAAGAATGGATAAAGAAGTTGTGGTCCTTATGTACAATGGAATATCACTCAGCCATGAAATCAACGTCATAAGGCTAGGAGCAGCATGATGAGTGGATTTAGGTACGACGATTCTAAGTGAAATAGGTCACACAGAAAAAGACACTTATCATAAGATATCACTTATAGAGGGAATGTAAAAACCGCTACCCTTGAACTGAATTACAAAACAGAACAGAGTCGCACGTTTAGAAAACACACTATGGCTGCTTAACGGGAAAGGTGAGGTGGGGTGATGCATAAAACAAGGGTTTCAAATTAGCTCAGGTACCGTTCCATAAACCCAATATGTAATAGACAAGACCTGCTCCTTGCTCAGTGAACTGGACTCAACACCCCCTATTCACTGCCCAAGAATATATCTGACTAGTAAGAATCTTAAAACCTATGTACTGATATCTCTCTGTAAGTGAGTCAAGTGGGTGTAAAGCGGCATAAACACAGCAGTGCAAAGCAGCTAAACCCCATTATAAAAATCAAATACTTTTAAAAACTCGTGAAACAAAGACAGTGAAAGAAAGAGAAATTCTTACAAAATTCTTTCAGGGGCTGCGATGCCACCTGGATTGACCATATCTAAACCCACAGCTGATTGATACATAAGGGTGGACACTCTTGGGGCTGAGAGGTTTGGTGAGGTTGGGTGAGCTAATGCAGACCCTGTAAAATAATACGGCGTGGTACCCATCCCATGGGTCCCAAATCTCCAGGTTCAAGGGCATCTTCCTACATCGAAAACATGCATGAGAAACCCAGAAGATGGTACACCGTGTGATCGGGAAAGGTTTCTAAAACGCACCTCATTTCTCATCTCCTTGTGCTCCGGTTCGCCATTCCAGCCCCTTTACTAGCAATCTCCCTCTTTGGAGAATCAGCACCTTTAACCTCCTGTTCCGTACAGGTTGCAATTTGTCCTGAGGATGAACGGGAAGAGGGGGAACCAATGAGAGACTAGCTCTAGGTGTTGGAACAGGCACAGGTCACTCTATTTTCCCATCAGAAAGTAGAATTAACCACAGGCTTAGCCTACCGCCCGGAGCCAGAATAGGGCCTGAAGCAATCCTGCGCTTTTGCGGCCAGCTCCCAAGAAAGCGAGTTGAAAAATTGAGCTCATGGGCACTGCAATTCACAGACCTGCACAGTTAGAAATGATAACTCTCGTCCACAAATATATTGAGGGAAGGCAACGAAGAGGATTTGAAAGCAAGGCAGAATTGCAGGAAACAGATTTCAGGAGGTAGATTCGAATCGCCTTTAAAGCACAGGAAAAGCGGCAAAACCTCGACAATGATGCCCTTGGCCAAAAAGGGCGTATGCGTTTTTTCCTGAATATATTCAGGAAAAAACGCATACGCCCTTTTTGGCCAACCAAGCAACCTGGAAAGGCAAATCAGCGCTACAAAGAAGTCTCGCTTCCCATCGGTCAAAAGGGCCATGCTGAATAAAGGGTCAAAACCAGAAATGCAGGACAGGCCATGGAGAAATGGGAGCCTTGCTACGCTGATGGGCGGGCTGTAAATTGCCAACAGCCACTCTGGAGAAGTGTACGGTGTGTCCTGAAACATCGAAAAAACTCAGCTTAGAGAGCATAGGGCACTTCCACTCATGGGCGGATAAATTGGGAAAAGTAAAAATCAGCAAGACACAGGCACCCCAAAGTTTAGGGCTGCTCTGTTGACAAGAACCTCCACTTCGTTACACCTGAAACATCCCAGGAAAGAGAAGAATGGATAAAGAAGTTGTGGTCCTTATGTACAATGGAATATCACTCAGCCATGAAATCAACGTCATAAGGCTAGGAGCAGCATGATGAGTGGATTTAGGTACGACGATTCTAAGTGAAATAGGTCACACAGAAAAAGACACTTATCATAAGATATCACTTATAGAGGGAATGTAAAAACCGCTACCCTTGAACTGAATTACAAAACAGAACAGAGTCGCACGTTTAGAAAACACACTATGGCTGCTTAACGGGAAAGGTGAGGTGGGGTGATGCATAAAACAAGGGTTTCAAATTAGCTCAGATACCGTTCCATAAACCCAATATGTAATAGACAAGACCTACTCCTTGCTCAGTTTACTGGACTCAACACCCCCTATTCACCGCCCAAGAATATATTTGACTAGTAAGAATCTTAAAACCTATGTATTGCTATCTCTCTGTAAGTGAGTCAAGTGGGTGTAAAGCGGCATAAACACAGCAGTGCAAAGCAGCTAAACCCCATTATAAAAATCAAATACTTTTAAAAACTCGTGAAACAAAGACAGTGAAAGAAAGAGAAATTCTTACAAAATTCTTTCAGGGGCTGCGATGCCACCTGGATTGACCATATCTAAACCCACAGCTGATTGATACATAAGGGTGGACACTCTTGGGGCTGAGAGGTTTGGTGAGGTTGGGTGAGCTAACGCAGACCCTGTAAAATAATACGGCGTGGTACCCATCCCATGGGTCCCAAATCTCCAGGTTCAAGGGCATCTTCCTACATCGAAAACATGCATGAGAAACCCAGAAGATGGTACACCGTGTGATCGGGAAAGGTTTCTAAAACGCACCTCATTTCTAATCTCCTTGTGCTCCGGTTCGCCATTCCAGCCCCTTTACTAGCAATCTCCCTCTTTGGAGAATCAGCACCTTTAACCTCCTGTTCCGTACAGGTTGCAATTTGTCCTGAGGATGAACGGGAAGAGGGGGAACCAATGAGAGACTAGCTCTAGGTGTTGGGACAGGCACAGGTCACTCTATTTTCCCATCAGAAAGTAGAATGAACCACAGGCTTAGCCTACCGCCCGGAGCAAGAAAAGGGCCTGAAGCAATCCTGCGCTTTTGCGGCCAGCTCCCAAGAAAGCGAGTTGAAAAATTGAGCTCATGGGCACTGCAATTCACAGACCTGCACAGTTAGAAATGATAACTCTCGTCCACAAATATATTGAGGGAAGGCAACGAAGAGGATTTGAAAGCAAGGCAGAATTGCAGGAAACAGATTTCAGGAGGTAGATTCGAATCGCCTTTAAAGCACAGGAAAAGCGGCAAAACCTCGACAATGATGCCCTTGGCCAAAAAGGGCGTATGCGTTTTTTCCTGAATATATTCAGGAAAAAACGCATACGCCCTTTTTGGCCAACCAAGCAACCTGGAAAGGCAAATCAGCGCTACAAAGAAGTCTCGCTTCCCATCGGTCAAAAGGGCCATGCTGAATAAAGGGTCAAAACCAGAAAAGCAGGACAGGCCATGGAGAAATGGGAGCCTTGCTACGCTGATGGGCGGGCTGTAAATTGCCAACAGCCACTCTGGAGAAGTGTACGGTGTGTCCTGAAACATCGAAAAAACTCAGCTTAGAGAGCATAGGGCACTTCCACTCATGGGCGGATAAATTGGGAAAACTAAAAATCAGCAAGACACAGGCACCCCAAAGTTTAGGGCTGCTCTGTTGACAAGAACCTCCACTTCGTTACACCTGAAACATCCCAGGAAAGAGTAGAATGGATAAAGAAGTTGTGGTCCTTATGTACAATGGAATATCACTCAGCCATGAAATCAACGTCATAAGGCTAGGAGCAGCATGATGAGTGGATATAGGTACGACGATTCTAAGTGAAATAGGTCACACAGAAAAAGACACTTATCATAAGATATCACTTATAGAGGGAATGTAAAAACCGCTACCCTTGAACTGAATTACAAAACAGAACAGAGTCGCACGTTTAGAAAACACACTATGGCTGCTTAACGGGAAAGGTGAGGTGGGGTGATGCATAAAACAAGGGTTTCAATTTAGCTCAGCTACCGTTCCATAAACCCAATATGTAATAGACAAGACCTACTCCTTGCTCAGTGAACTGGACTCAACACCCCCTATTCACCGCTCAAGAATATATTTGACTAGTAAGAATCTTAAAACCTATGTATTGCTATCTCTCTGTAAGTGAGTCAAGTAGGTGTAAAGCGGCATAAACACAGCAGTGCAAAGCAGCTAAACCCCATTATAAAAATCAATTACTTTTAAAAACCCGTGAAACAAAGACAGTGAAAGAGAGAGAAATTCTTACAAAATTCGTTCAGGGGCTGCGATGCCACCTGGATTGACCATATCTAGACCCACAGCTGACTGAGCCATAAGGGTGGACACTCTTGGGGCTGAGAGGTTTGGTGAGGTTGGGTGAGCTAACGCAGACCCTTTAAAGTATTACGGCGTGGTACCCATCCCATGGGTCCCAAATCCCCAAATCTCCAGGTTCAAGGGCATATTCCTACATCGAAAACATGCATGAGAAACTCAGAAGATGGTACACCGTGTGACCGGGAAAGGTTTCTAAAACGCACCTCATTTCTCATCTCCTTGTGCTCCAGTTCGCCATTCCAGCCGCTTTACTAGCAATCTCCCTCCTTGGAGAATCAGCACCTTTAACCTCCTGTTCCGTACAGGTTGCAATTTGTCCTGAGGATGAACGGGAAGAGGGGGAACCAATGAGAGACTAGCTCTAGGTGTTGGGACAGGCACAGGTCACTCTATTTTCCCATCAGAAAGTAGAATTAACCACAGGCTTAGCCTACCGCCCGGAGCCAGAATAGGGCCTGAAGCAATCCTGCGCTTTTGCGGCCAGCTCCCAAGAAAGCGAGTTGAAAAATTGAGCTCATGGGCACTGCAATTCACAGACCTGCACAGTTAGAAATGATAACTCTCGTCCACAAATATATTGAGGGAAGGCAACGAAGAGGATTTGAAAGCAAGGCAGAATTGCAGGAAACAGATTTCAGGAGGTAGATTCGAATCGCCTTTAAAGCACAGGAAAAGCGGCAAAACCTCGACAATGATGCCCTTGGCCAAAAAGGGCGTATGCGTTTTTTCCTGAATATATTCAGGAAAAAACGCATACGCCCTTTTTGGCCAACCAAGCAACCTGGAAAGGCAAATCAGCGCTACAAAGAAGTCTCGCTTCCCATCGGTCAAAAGGGCCATGCTGAATAAAGGGTCAAAACCAGAAATGCAGGACAGGCCATGGAGAAATGGGAGCCTTGCTACGCTGATGGGCGGGCTGTAAATTGCCAACAGCCACTCTGGAGAAGTGTACGGTGTGTCCTGAAACATCGAAAAAACTCAGCTTAGAGAGCATAGGGCACTTCCACTCATGGGCGGATAAATTGGGAAAAGTAAAAATCAGCAAGACACAGGCACCCCAAAGTTTAGGGCTGCTCTGTTGACAAGAACCTCCACTTCGTTACACCTGAAACATCCCAGGAAAGAGAAGAATGGATAAAGAAGTTGTGGTCCTTATGTACAATGGAATATCACTCAGCCATGAAATCAACGTCATAAGGCTAGGAGCAGCATGATGAGTGGATTTAGGTACGACGATTCTAAGTGAAATAGGTCACACAGAAAAAGACACTTATCATAAGATATCACTTATAGAGGGAATGTAAAAACCGCTACCCTTGAACTGAATTACAAAACAGAACAGAGTCGCACGTTTAGAAAACACACTATGGCTGCTTAACGGGAAAGGTGAGGTGGGGTGATGCATAAAACAAGGGTTTCAAATTAGCTCAGATACCGTTCCATAAACCCAATATGTAATAGACAAGACCTACTCCTTGCTCAGTGAACTGGACTCAACACCCCCTATTCACCGCCCAAGAATATATCTGACTAGTAAGAATCTTAAAACCTATGTACTGATATCTCTCTGTAAGTGAGTCAAGTGGGTGTAAAGCGGCATAAACACAGCAGTGCAAAGCAGCTAAACCCCATTATAAAAATCAAATACTTTTAAAAACTCGTGAAACAAAGACAGTGAAAGAAAGAGAAATTCTTACAAAATTCTTTCAGGGGCTGCGATGCCACCTGGATTGACCATATCTAGACCCACAGCTGACTGAGACATAAGGGTGGACACTCTTGGGGCTGAGAGGTTTGGTGAGGTTGGGTGAGCTAACGCAGACCCTTTAAAGTAATACGGCGTGGTACCCATCCATTGGGTCCCAAATCTCCAGGTTCAAGGACATCTTCCTACATCGAAAACATGCATGAGAAACCCAGAAGATGGTACACCGTGTGATCGGGAAAGGTTTCTAAAACGCACCTCATTTCTCATCTCCTTGTGCTCCGGTTCGCCATTCCAGCCGCTTTACTAGCAATCTCCCTCCTTGGAGAATCAGCACCTTTAACCTCCTGTTCCGTACAGGTTGCAATTTGTCCTGAGGATGAACGGGAAGAGGGGGAACCAATGAGAGACTAGCTCTAGGTGTTGGAACAGGCAAAGGTCACTCTATTTTCCCATCAGGAAGAAGAATTAACCACAGGATCAGCCTGCCGCCCGGAGGCAGAATAGGGCCTGAAGCAATCCTGCGCTTTTGCGGCCAGCTCCCAAGAAAGCGAGTTGAGAAATGGAGCTCAGGGGCACTGCAATTCACAGACCTGCACAGTTAGAAATGATAACTCTCGTCCACAAATATATTGCGGGAAGGCAACGAAGAGAATTTGAAAGCAAGGCAGAATTGCAGGAAACCGATTTCAGGAGGTAGATTCGAATCGCCTTTAAAGCACAGGAAAAGCGGCAAAACCTCGACAATGATGCCCTTGGCCAAAAAGGGCGTATGCGTTTTTTCCTGAATATATTCAGGAAAAAACGCATACGCCCTTTTTGGCCAACCAAGCAACCTGCAAAGGCAAATCAGCGCTACAAAGAAGTCTCGCTTCCCATCGGTCAAAAGGGCCATGCTGAATAAAGTGTCAAAACCAGAAATGCAGGACAGGCCATGGAGAAATGGGAGCCTTGCTACGCTGATGGGCGGGCTGTAAATTGCCAACAGCCACTCTGGAGAAGTGTACGGTGTGTCCTGAAACATCGAAAAAACTCAGCTTAGAGAGCATAGGGCACTTCCACTCATGGGCGTATAAATTGGGAAAACTAAAAATCAGCAAGACACAGGCACCCCAAAGTTTAGGGCTGCTCTGTTGACAAGAACCTCCACTTCGTTACACCTGAAACATCCCAGGAAAGAGAAGAATGGATAAAGAAGTTGTGGTCCTTATGTACAATGGAATATCACTCAGCCATGAAATCAACGTCATAAGGCTAGGAGCAGCATGATGAGTGGATTTAGGTACGACGATTCTAAGTGAAATAGGTCACACAGAAAAAGACACTTATCATAAGATATCACTTATAGAGGGAATGTAAAAACCGCTACTCTTGAACTGAATTACAAAACAGAACAGAGTCGCACGTTTAGAAAACACACTATGGCTGCTTAACGGGAAAGGTGAGGTGGGGTGATGCATAAAACAAGGGTTTCAAATTAGCTCAGATACCGTTCCATAAACCCAATATGTAATAGACAACACCTACTCCTTGCTCAGTGAACTGGACTCAACACCCCCTATTCACCGTCCAAGAATATATCTGACTAGTAAGAATCTTAAAACCTATGTACTGATATCTCTCTGTAAGTGAGTCAAGTGGGTGTAAAGCGGCATAAACACAGCAGTGCAAAGCAGCTAAACCCCATTATAAAAATCAAATACTTTTAAAAACTCGTGAAACAAAGACAGTGAAAGAAAGAGAAATTCTTACAAAATTCTTTCAGGGGCTGCGATGCCACCTGGATTGACCATATCTAAACCCACAGCTGATTGATACATAAGGGTGGACACTCTTGGGGCTGAGAGGTTTGGTGAGGTTGGGTGAGCTAACGCAGACCCTGTAAAATAATACGGCGTGGTACCCATCCCATGGGTCCCAAATCTCCAGGTTCAAGGGCATCTTCCTACATCGAAAACATGCATGAGAAACCCAGAAGATGGTACACCGTGTGATCGGGAAAGGTTTCTAAAACGCACCTCATTTCTAATCTCCTTGTGCTCCGGTTCGCCATTCCAGCCCCTTTACTAGCAATCTCCCTCTTTGGAGAATCAGCACCTTTAACCTCCTGTTCCGTACAGGTTGCAATTTGTCCTGAGGATGAACGGGAAGAGGGGGAACCAATGAGAGACTAGCTCTAGGTGTTGGGACAGGCACAGGTCACTCTATTTTCCCATCAGAAAGTAGAATTAACCACAGGCTTAGCCTACCGCCCGGAGCCAGAATAGGGCCTGAAGCAATCCTGCGCTTTTGCGGCCAGCTCCCAAGAAAGCGAGTTGAAAAATTGAGCTCATGGGCACTGCAATTCACAGACGTGCACAGTTAGAAATGATAACTCTCGTCCACAAATATATTGAGGGAAGGCAACGAAGAGGATTTGAAAGCAAGGCAGAATTGCAGGAAACAGATTTCAGGAGGTAGATTCGAATCGCCTTTAAAGCACAGGAAAAGCGGCAAAACCTCGACAATGATGCCCTTGGCCAAAAAGGGCGTATGCGTTTTTTCCTGAATATATTCAGGAAAAAACGCATACGCCCTTTTTGGCCAACCAAGCAACCTGGAAAGGCAAATCAGCGCTACAACGAAGTCTCGCTTCCCATCGGTCAAAAGGGCCATGCTGAATAAAGGGTCAAAACCAGAAATGCAGGACAGGCCATGGAGAAATGGGAGCCTTGCTACGCTGATGGGCGGGCTGTAAATTGCCAACAGCCACTCTGGAGAAGTGTACGGTGTGTCCTGAAACATCGAAAAAACTCAGCTTAGAGAGCATAGGGCACTTCCACTCATGGGCGGATAAATTGGGAAAACTAAAAATCAGCAAGACACAGGCACCCCAAAGTTTAGGGCTGCTCTGTTGACAAGAACCTCCACTTCGTTACACCTGAAACATCACAGGAAAGAGAAGAATGGATAAAGAAGTTGTGGTCCTTATGTACAATGGAATATCACTCAGCCATGAAATCAACGTCATAAGGCTAGGAGCAGCATGATGAGTGGATTTAGGTACGACGATTCTAAGTGAAATAAGTCACACAGAAAAAGACACTTATCATAAGATATCACTTATAGAGGGAATGTAAAAACCGCTACCCTTGAACTGAATTACAAAACAGAACAGAGTCGCACGTTTAGAAAACACACTATGGCTGCTTAACGGGAAAGGAGAGGTGGGGTGATGCATAAAACAAGGGTTTCAAATTAGCTCAGATACCGTTCCATAAACCCAATATGTAATAGACAAGACCTACTCCTTGCTCAGTGAACTGGACTCAACACCCCCTATTCACCGCCCAAGAATATATTTGACTAGTAAGAATCTTAAAACCTATGTATTGCTATCTCTCTGTAAGTGAGTCAAGTGGGTGTAAAGCGGCATAAACACAGCAGTGCAAAGCAGCTAAACCCCATTATAAAAATCAATTACTTTTAAAAACCCGTGAAACAAAGACAGTGAAAGAGAAATTCTTACAAAATTCGTTCAGGGGCTGCGATGCCACCTGGATTGACCATATCTAGACCCACAGCTGACTGAGCCATAAGGGTAGACACTCTTGGGGCTGAGAGGTTTGGTGAGGTTGGGTGAGCTAACGCAGACCCTTTAAAGTAGTACGGCGTGGTACCCATGCCATGGGTCCCAAATCTCCAGGTTCAAGGGCATCTTCCTACATCGAAAACATGCATGAGAAACCCAGAAGATGGTACACCGTGTGATCGGGAAAGGTTTCTAAAACGCACCTCATTTTTCATCTCCTTGTGCTCCGGTTCGCCATTCCAGCCGCTTTACTAGCAATCTCCCTCCTTGGAGAATCAGCACCTTTAACCTCCTGTTCCGTACAGGTTGCAATTTGTCCTGAGGATGAACGGGAAGAGGGGGAACCAATGAGAGACTACCTCTAGGTGTTGGGACAGGCACACGTTACTCTATTTTCCCATCAGGAAGAAAAATTAACCACAGGCTCAGCCTGCCGCCCGGAGCCAGAATAGGGCCTGAAGCAATCCTGCGCTTTTGCGGCCAGCTCCCAAGAAAGCGAGTTGAGAAATGGAGCTCAGGGGCACTGCAATTCACAGACCTGCACAGTTAGAAATGATAACTCCCGTCCACAAATACATTGAGGGAAGGCAACGAAGAGAATTTGAAAGCAAGGCAGAATTGCAGGAAACAGATTTCAGGAGGTAGATTCGAATCGCCTTTAAAGCAGAGGAAAAGCGGCAAAACCTCGACAATGATGCCCTTGGCCAAAAAGGGCGTATGCGTTTTTTCCTGAATATATTCAGGAAAAAACGCATACGCCCTTTTTGGCCAACCAAGCAACCTGGAAAGGCAAATCAGCGCTACAAAGAAGTCTCGCTTCCCATCGGTCAAAAGGGCCATGCTGAATAAAGTGTCAAAACCAGAAATGCAGGACAGGCCATGGAGAAATGGGAGCCTTGCTACGCTGATGGGCGGGCTGTAAATTACCAACAGCCACTCTGGAGAAGTGTACGGTGTGTCCTGAAACATCTAAAAAACTCAGCTTAGAGAGCATAGGGCACTTCCACTCATGGGCGTATAAATTGGGAAAACTAAAAATCAGCAAGACACAGGCACCCCAAAGTTTAGGGCTGCTCTGTTGACAAGAAACTCCACTTCGTTACACCTTAAACATCCCAGGAAAGAGAAGAATGGATAAAGAAGTTGTGGTCCTTATGTACAATGGAATATCACTCAGCCATGAAATCAACGTCATAAGGCTAGGAGCAGCATGATGAGTGGATTTAGGTACGACGATTCTAAGTGAAATAAGTCACACAGAAAAAGACACTTATCATAAGATATCACTTATAGAGGGAATGTAAAAACCGCTACCCTTGAACTGAATTACAAAACAGAACAGAGTCGCACGTTTAGAAAACACACTATGGCTGCTTAACGGGAAAGGTGAGGTGGGGTGATGCATAAAACAAGGGTTTCAATTTAGCTCAGCTACCATTCCGTAAACCCAATATGTAATAGACAAGACCTACTCCTTGCTCAGTGAACTGGACTCAACACCCCCTATTCACCGCTCAAGAATATATTTGACTAGTAAGAATCTTAAAACCTATGTATTGCTATCTCTCTGTAAGTGAGTCAAGTAGGTGTAAAGCGGCATAAACACAGCAGTGCAAAGCAGCTAAACCCCATTATAAAAATCAATTACTTTTAAAAACCCGTGAAATAAAGACAGTGAAAGAGAGAGAAATTCTTACAAAATTCGTTCAGGGGCTGCGATGCCACCTGGATTGACCATATCTAGACCCACAGCTGACTGAGCCATAAGGGTGGACACTCTTGGGGCTGAGAGGTTTGGTGAGGTTGGGTGAGCTAACGCAGACCCTGTAAAGTATTACGGCGTGGTACCCATCCCATGGGTCCCAAATCCCCAAATCTCCAGGTTCAAGGGCATATTCCTACATCGAAAACATGCATGAGAAACCCAGAAGATGGTACACCGTGTGATCGGGAAAGGTTTCTAAAACGCACCTCATTTCTCATCTCCTTGTGCTCCAGTTCGCCATTCCAGCCGCTTTACTAGCAATCTCCCTCCTTGGAGAATCAGCACCTTTAACCTCCTGTTCCGTACAGGTTGCAATTTGTCCTGAGGATGAACGGGAAGAGGGGGAACCAATGAGAGACTAGCTCTAGGTGTTGGGACAGGCACAGGTCACTATATTTTCCCATCAGGAAGAAGAATTAACCACAGGCTCAGCCTGCCGCCCGGATCCAGAAGAGGGCCTGAAGCAATCCTGTGCTTTTGCGGCCAGCTCCCAAGAAAGCGAGTTGAGAAATGGAGCTCAGGGGCACTGCAATTCACAGACCTGCACAGTTAGAAATGATAACTCTCGTCCACAAATATATTGAGGGAAGGCAACGAAGAGAATTTGAAAGCAAGGCAGAATTGCAGGAAACAGATTTCAGGAGGTAGATTCGAATCGCCTTTAAAGCACAGGAAAAGCGGCAAAACCTCGACAATGATGCCCTTGGCCAAAAAGGGCGTATGCGTTTTTTCCTGAATATATTCAGGAAAAAACGCATACGCCCTTTTTGGCCAACCAAGCAACCTGGAAAGGCAAATCAGCGCTACAAAGAAGTCTCGCTTCCCATCGGTCAAAAGGGCCATGCTGAATAAAGTGTCAAAACCAGAAATGCAGGACAGGCCATGGAGAAATGGGAGCCTTGCTACGCTGATGGGCGGGCTGTAAATTACCAACAGCCACTCTGGAGAAGTGTACGGTGTGTCCTGAAACATCTAAAAAACTCAGCTTAGAGAGCATAGGGCACTTCCACTCATGGGCGTATAAATTGGGAAAACTAAAAATCAGCAAGACACAGGCACCCCAAAGTTTAGGGCTGCTCTGTTGACAAGAAACTCCACTTCGTTACACCTTAAACATCCCAGGAAAGAGAAGAATGGATAAAGAAGTTGTGGTCCTTATGTACAATGGAATATCACTCAGCCATGAAATCAACGTCATAAGGCTAGGAGCAGCATGATGAGTGGATTTAGGTACGACGATTCTAAGTGAAATAAGTCACACAGAAAAAGACACTTATCATAAGATATCACTTATAGAGGGAATGTAAAAACCGCTACCCTTGAACTGAATTACAAAAGAGAACAGAGTCGCACGTTTAGAAAACACACTATGGCTGCTTAACGGGAAAGGTGAGGTGGGGTGATGCATAAAACAAGGGTTTCAATTTAGCTCAGCTACCGTTCCATAAACCCAATATGTAATAGACAAGACCTACTCCTTGCTCAGTGAACTGGACTCAACACCCCCTATTCACCGCTCAAGAATATATTTGACTAGTAAGAATCTTAAAACCTATGTATTGCTATCTCTCTGTAAGTGAGTCAAGTAGGTGTAAAGCGGCATAAACACAGCAGTGCAAAGCAGCTAAACCCCATTATAAAAATCAATTACTTTTAAAAACCCGTGAAACAAAGACAGTGAAAGAGAGAGAAATTCTTACAAAATTCGTTCAGGGGCTGCGATGCCACCTGGATTGACCATATCTAGACCCACAGCTGACTGAGCCATAAGGGTGGACACTCTTGGGGCTGAGAGGTTTGGTGAGGTTGGGTGAGCTAACGCAGACCCTTTAAAGTATTACGGCGTGGTACCCATCCCATGGGTCCCAAATCCCCAAATCTCCAGGTTCAAGGGCATATTCCTACATCGAAAACATGCATGAGAAACCCAGAAGATGGTACACCGTGTGATCGGGAAAGGTTTCTAAAACGCACCTCATTTCTCATCTCCTTGTGCTCCAGTTCGCCATTCCAGCCGCTTTACTAGCAATCTCCCTCCTTGGAGAATCAGCACCTTTAACCTCCTGTTCCGTACAGGTTGCAATTTGTCCTGAGGATGAACGGGAAGAGGGGGAACCAATGAGAGACTAGCTCTAGGTGTTGGGACAGGCACAGGTCACTCTATTTTCCCATCAGGAAGAAGAATTAACCACAGGCTCAGCCTGCCGCCCGGATCCAGAAGAGGGCCTGAAGCAATCCTGTGCTTTTGCGGCCAGCTCCCAAGAAAGCGAGTTGAGAAATGGAGCTCAGGGGCACTGCAATTCACAGACCTGCACAGTTAGAAATGATAACTCTCGTCCACAAATATATTGAGGGAAGGCAACGAAGAGAATTTGAAAGCAAGGCAGAATTGCAGGAAACAGATTTCAGGAGGTAGATTCGAATCGCCTTTAAAGCAGAGGAAAAGCGGCAAAACCTCGACAATGATGCCCTTGGCCAAAAAGGGCGTATGCGTTTTTTCCTGAATATATTCAGGAAAAAACGCATACGCCCTTTTTGGCCAACCAAGCAACCTGGAAAGGCAAATCAGCGCTACAAAGAAGTCTCGCTTCCCATCGGTCAAAAGGGCCATGCTGAATAAAGTGTCAAAACCAGAAATGCAGGACAGGCCATGGAGAAATGGGAGCCTTGCTACGCTGATGGGCGGGCTGTAAATTACCAACAGCCACTCTGGAGAAGTGTACGGTGTGTCCTGAAACATCTAAAAAACTCAGCTTAGAGAGCATAGGGCACTTCCACTCATGGGCGTATAAATTGGGAAAACTAAAAATCAGCAAGACACAGGCACCCCAAAGTTTAGGGCTGCTCTGTTGACAAGAAACTCCACTTTGTTACACCTTAAACATCCCAGGAAAGAGAAGAATGGATAAAGAAGTTGTGGTCCTTATGTACAATGGAATATCACTCAGCCATGAAATCAACGTCATAAGGCTAGGAGCAGCATGATGAGTGGATTTAGGTACGACGATTCTAAGTGAAATAAGTCACACAGAAAAAGACACTTATCATAAGATATCACTTATAGAGGGAATGTAAAAACCGCTACCCTTGAACTGAATTACAAAACAGAACAGAGTCGCACGTTTAGAAAACACACTATGGCTGCTTAACGGGAAAGGTGAGGTGGGGTGATGCATAAAACAAGGGTTTCAAATTAGCTCAGATACCGTTCCATTAACCCAATATGTAATAGACAAGACCTACTCCTTGCTCAGTGAACTGGACTCAACACCCCCTATTCACCGCCCAAGAATATATCTGACTAGTAAGAATCTTAAAACCTATGTATTGATATCTCTCTGTAAGTGAGTCAAGTGTGTGTAAAGTGGCATAAACACAGCAGTGCAAAGCAGCTAAACCCCATTATAAATATCAATTACTTTTAAAGACCCGTGAAACAAAGACAGTGAAAGAGAGAGAAATTCTTACAAAATTCGTTCAGGGGCTGCGATGCCACCTGGATTGACCATATCTAGACCCACAGCTGACTGAGCCATAAGGGTGGACACTCTTGGGGCTGAGAGGTTTGGTGAGGTTGGGTGAGCTAACGCAGACCCTTTAAAGTATTACGGCGTGGTACCCATCCCATGGGTCCCAAATCTCCAGGTTCAAGGGCATATTCCTACATCGAAAACATGCATGAGAAACTCAGAAGATGGTACACCGTGTGATCGGGAAAGGTTTCTAAAACGCACCTCATTTCTCATCTCCTTGTGCTCCGGTTCGCCATTCCAGCCGCTTTACTAGCAATCTCCCTCCTTGGAGAATCAGCACCTTTAACCTCCTGTTCCGTACAGGTTGCAATTTGTCCTGAGGATGAACGGGAAGAGGGGGAACCAATGAGAGACTAGCTCTAGGTGTTGGGACAGGCACACGTCACTCTATTTTCCCATCAGGAAGAAGAATTAACCACAGGCTCAGCCTGCCGCCCGGAGCCAGAATAGGGCCTGAAGCAATCCTGTGCTTTTGCGGCCAGCTCCCAAGAAAGCGAGTTGAGAAATGGAGCTCAGGGGCACTGCAATTCACAGACCTGCACAGTTAGAAATGATAACTCTCGTCCACAAATATATTGAGGGAAGGCAACGAAGAGGATTTGAAAGCAAGGCAGAATTGCAGGAAACAGATTTCAGGAGGTAGATTCGAATCGCCTTTAAAGCACAGGAAAAGCGGCAAAACCTCGACAATGATGCCCTTGGCCAAAAAGGGCGTATGCGTTTTTTCCTGAATATATTCAGGAAAAAACGCATACGCCCTTTTTGGCCAACCAAGCAACCTGCAAAGGCAAATCAGCGCTACAAAGAAGTCTCGCTTCCCATCGGTCAAAAGGGCCATGCTGAATAAAGTGTCAAAACCAGAAATGCAGGACAGGCCATGGAGAAATGGGAGCCTTGCTACGCTGATGGGCGGGCTGTAAATTGCCAACAGCCACTCTGGAGAAGTGTACGGTGTGTCCTGAAACATCTAAAAAACTCAGCTTAGAGAGCATAGGGCACTTCCACTCATGGGCGTATAAATTGGGAAAACTAAAAATCAGCAAGACACAGGCACCCCAAAGTTTAGGGCTGCTCTGTTGACAAGAACCTCCACTTCGTTACACCTGAAACATCCCAGGAAAGAGAAGAATGGATAAAGAAGTTGTGGTCCTTATATACAATGGAATATCACTCAGCCATGAAATCAACGTCATAAGGCTAGGAGCAGCATGATGAGTGGATATAGGTACGACGATTCTAAGTGAAATAGGTCACACAGAAAAAGACCCTTATCATAAGATATCACTTACAGAGGGAATGTAAAAACCGCTACCCTTGAACTGAATTACAAAACAGAACAGAGTCGCACGTTTAGAAAACACACTATGGCTGCTTAACGGGAAAGGTGACGTGGGGTGATGCATAAAACAAGGGTTTCAAATTAGCTCAGATACCGTTCCATAAACCCAATATGTAATAGACAAGACCTACTCCTTGCTCAGTGAACTGGACTCAACACCCCCTAGTCACCGCCCAAGAATATATTTGACTAGTAAGAATCTTAAAACCTATGTATTGCTATCTCTCTGTAAGTGAGTCAAGTGGGTGTAAAGCGGCATAAACACAGCAGTGCAAAGCAGCTAAACCCCATTATAAAAATCAATTACTTTTAAAAACCCGTGAAACAAAGACAGTGAAAGAGAGAGAAATTCTTACAAAATTCGTTCAGGGGCTGCGATGCCACCTGGATTGACCATATCTAGACCCACAGCTGACTGAGACATAAGGGTGGACACTCTTCGGGCTGAGAGGTTTGGTGAGGTTGGGTGAGATAACGCAGACCCTTTAAAGTAATACGGCGTGGTACCCATCCCATGGGTCCCAAATCTCCAGGTTCAAGGGCATCTTCCTACATCGAAAACATGCATTAGAAACCCAGAAGATGGTACACCGTGTGATCGGGAAAGGTTTCTAAAACGCACCTCATCTCTCATCTCCTTGTGCTCCGGTTCGCCATTCCAGCCGCTTTACTAGCAATCTCCCTCCTTGGAGAATCAGCACCTTTAACCTCCTGTTCCGTACAGGTTGCAATTTGTCCTGAGGATGAACGGGAAGAGGGGGAACCAATGAGAGACTAGCTCTAGGTGTTGGGACAGGCACAGGTCACTCTATTTTCCCATCAGGAAGAAGAATTAACCACAGGCTCAGCCTGCCGCCCCGAGCCAGAATAGGGCCTGAAGCAATCCTGCGCTTTTGCGGCCAGCTCCCAAGAAAGCGAGTTGAGAAATGGAGCTCAGGGGCACTGCAATTCACAGACCTGCACAGTTAGAAATGATAACTCTCGTCCACAAATATATTGAGGGAAGGCAACGAAGAGAATTTGAAAGCAAGGCAGAATTGCAGGAAACAGATTTCAGGAGGTAGATTCGAATCGCCTTTAAAGCACAGGAAAAGCGGCAAAACCTCGACAATGATGCCCTTGGACAAAAAGTGCGAATGCGTTTTTTCCTGAATATATTCAGGAAAAAACGCATACGCCCTTTTTGGCCAACCAAGCAACCTGCAAAGGCAAATCAGCGCTACAAAGAAGTCTCGCTTCCCATCGGTCAAAAGGGCCATGCTGAATAAAGTGTCAAAACCAGAAATGCAGGACAGGCCATGGAGAAATGGGAGCCTTGCTACGCTGATGGGCGGGCTGTAAATTGCCAACAGCCACTCTGGAGAAGTGTACGGTGTGTCCTGAAACATCTAAAAAACTCAGCTTAGAGAGCATAGGGCACTTCCACTCATGGGCGTATAAATTGGGAAAACTAAAAATCAGCAAGACACAGGCACCCCAATGTTTAGGGCTGCTCTGTTGACAAGAACCTCCACTTCGTTACACCTGAAACATCCCAGGAAAGAGAAGAATGGATAAAGAAGTTGTGGTCCTTATGTACAATGGAATATCACTCAGCCATGAAATCAACGTCATAAGGCTAGGAGCAGCATGATGAGTGGATATAGGTACGACGATTCTAAGTGAAATAGGTCACACAGAAAAAGACCCTTATCATAAGATATCACTTACAGAGGGAATGTAAAAACCGCTACCCTTGAACTGAATTACAAAACAGAACAGAGTCGCACGTTTAGAAAACACACTATGGCTGCTTAACGGGAAAGGTGAGGTGGGGTGATGCATAAAACAAGGGTTTCAATTTAGCTCAGCTACCGTTCCATAAACCCAATATGTAATAGACAAGACCTACTCCTTGCTCAGTGAACTGGACTCAACACCCCCTATTCACCGCTCAAGAATATATTTGACTAGTAAGAATCTTAAAACCTATGTATTGCTATCTCTCTGTAAGTGAGTCAAGTAGGTGTAAAGCGGCATAAACACAGCAGTGCAAAGCAGCTAAACCCCATTATAAAAATCAATTACTTTTAAAAACCCGTGAAACAAAGACAGTGAAAGAGAGAGAAATTCTTACAAAATTCGTTCAGGGGCTGCGATGCCACCTGGATTGACCATATCTAGACCCACAGCTGACTGAGCCATAAGGGTGGACACTCTTGGGGCTGAGAGGTTTGGTGAGGTTGGGTGAGCTAACGCAGACCCTTTAAAGTATTACGGCGTGGTACCCATCCCATGGGTCCCAAATCCCCAAATCTCCAGGTTCAAGGGCATATTCCTACATCGAAAACATGCATGAGAAACTCAGAAGATGGTACACCGTGTGACCGGGAAATGTTTCTAAAACGCACGTCATTTCTCATCTCCTTGTGCTCCAGTTCGCCATTCCAGCCGCTTTACTAGCAATCTCCCTCCTTGGAGAATCAGCACCTTTAACCTCCTGTTCCGTACAGGGTGCAATTTGTCCTGAGGATGAACGGGAAGAGGGGGAACCAATGAGAGACTAGCTCTAGGTGTTGGGACAGGCACAGGTCACTCTATTTTCCCATCAGGAAGAAGAATTAACCACAGGCTCAGCCTGCCGCCCGGAGCCAGAATAGGGCCTGAAGCAATCCTGCGCTTTTGCGGCCAGCTCCCAAGAAAGCGAGTTGAGAAATGGAGCTCAGGGGCACTGCAATTCACAGACCTGCACAGTTAGAAATGATAACTCTCGTCCACAAATATATTGAGGGAAGGCAACGAAGAGAATTTGAAAGCAAGGCAGAATTGCAGGAAACAGATTTCAGGAGGTAGATTCGAATCGCCTTTAAAGCACAGGAAAAGCGGCAAAACCTCGACAATGATGCCCTTGGCCAAAAAGGGCGTATGCGTTTTTTCCTGAATATATTCAGGAAAAAACGCATACGCCCTTTTTGGCCAACCAAGCAACCTGGAAAGGCAAATCAGCGCTACAAAGAAGTCTCGCTTCCCATCGGTCAAAAGGGCCATGCTGAATAAAGTGTCAAAACCAGAAATGCAGGACAGGCCATGGAGAAATGGGAGCCTTGCTACGCTGATGGGCGGGCTGTAAATTACCAACAGCCACTCTGGAGAAGTGTACGGTGTGTCCTGAAACATCTAAAAAACTCAGCTTAGAGAGCATAGGGCAGTTCCACTCATGGGCGTATAAATTGGGAAAACTAAAAATCAGCAAGACACAGGCACCCCAAAGTTTAGGGCTGCTCTATTGACAAGAACCTCCACTTCGTTACACCTGAAACATCCCAGGAAAGAGAAGAATGGATAAAGAAGTTGTGGTCCTTATGTACAATGGAATATCACTCAGCCATGAAATCAACGTCATAAGGCTAGGAGCATCATGATGAGTGGATTTAGGTACGACGATTCTAAGTGAAATAAGTCACACAGAAAAAGACACTTATCATAAGATATCACTTATAGAGGGAATGTAAAAACCGCTACCCTTGAACTGAATTACAAAACAGAACAGAGTCGCACGTTTAGAAAACACACTATGGCTGCTTAACGGGAAAGGTGAGGTGGGGTGATGCATAAAACAAGGGTTTCAAATTAGCTCAGATACCGTTCCATAAACCCAATATGTAATAGACAAGACCTACTCCTTGCTCAGTGAACTGGACTCAACACCCCCTAGTCACCGCCCAAGAATATATTTGACTAGTAAGAATCTTAAAACCTATGTATTGATATCTCTCTGTAAGTGAGTCAAGTGGGTGTAAAGCGGCATAAACACAGCAGTGCAAAGCAGCTAAACCCCATTCTAAAAATCAATTACTTTTAAAAACCCGTGAACCAAAGACAGTGAAAGAGAGAGAAATTCTTACAAAATTCGTTCAGGGGCTGCGATGCCACCTGGATTGACCATATCTAGACCCAGAGCTGATTGAGACATAAGAGTGGACACTCTTGGGGCTGAGAGGTTTGGTGAGGTTGGGTGAGCTAACGCAGACCCTGTAAAGTAATACGGCGTGGTACCCATCCCTAGGGTACCAAATCTCCAGGTTCAAGGGCATCTTCCTACATCGAAAACATGCATGAGAAACCCAGAAGATGGTACACCGTGTGATCGGGAAAGGTTTCTAAAACGCACCTCATCTCTCATCTCCTTGTGCTCCGGTTCGCCATTCCAGCCGCTTTACTAGCAATCTCCCTCCTTGGAGAATCAGCACCTTTAACCTCCTGTTCCGTACAGGTTGCAATTTGTCCTGAGGATGAACGGGAAGAGGGGGAACCAATGCGAGACTACCTCTAGGTGTTGGGACAGGCACAGGTCACTCTATTTTCCCAACAGGAAGAAGAATTAACCACAGGCTCAGCCTGCCGCCCCGAGCCAGAATAGGGCCTGAAGCAATCCTGCGCTTTTGCGGCCAGCTCCCAAGAAAGCGAGTTGAGAAATGGAGCGCAGGGGCACGGCAATTCAGAGACCTGCACAGTTAGAAATGATAACTCTCGTCCACAAATATATTGAGGGAAGGCAACGAAGAGAATTTGAAAGCAAGGCAGAATTGCAGGAAACAGATTTCAGGAGGTAGATTCGAATCGCCTTTAAAGCACAGGAAAAGCGGCAAAACCTCGACAATGATGCCCTTGGCCAAAAAGGGCGTATGCGTTTTTTCCTGAATATATTCAGGAAAAAACGCATACGCCCTTTTTGGCCAACCAAGCAACCTGCAAAGGCAAATCAGTGCTACAAAGAAGTCTCGCTTCCCATCGGTCAAAAGGGCCATGCTGAATAAAGTGTCAAAACCAGAAATGCAGGACAGGCCATGGAGAAATGGGAGCCTTGCTACGCTGATGGGCGGGCTGTAAATTGCCAACAGCCACTCTGGAGAAGTGTACGGTGTGTCCTGAAACATCTAAAAAACTCAGCTTAGAGAGCATAGGGCACTTCCACTCATGGGCGGATAAATTGGGAAAACTAAAAATCAGCAAGACACAGGCACCCCAAAGTTTAGGGCTGCTCTGTTGACAGGAACCTCCACTTCGTTACACCTGAAACATCCCAGGAAAGAGAAGAATGGATAAAGAAGTTGTGGTCCTTATGTACAATGGAATATCACTCAGCCATGAAATCAACGTCATAAGGCTAGGAGCAGCATGATGAGTGGATATAGGTACGACGATTCTAAGTGAAATAGGTCACACAGAAAAAGACCCTTATCATAAGATATCACTTACAGAGGGAATGTAAAAACCGCTACCCTTGAACTGAATTACAAAACAGAACAGAGTCGCACGTTTAGAAAACACACTATGGCTGCTTAACGGGAAAGGTGAGGTGGGGTGATGCATAAAACAAGGGTTTCAATTTAGCTCAGCTACCGTTCCATAAACCCAATATGTAATAGACAAGACCTACTCCTTGCTCAGTGAACTGGACTCAACACCCCCTATTCACCGCTCAAGAATATATTTGACTAGTAAGAATCTTAAAACCTATGTATTGCTATCTCTCTGTAAGTGAGTCAAGTAGGTGTAAAGCGGCATAAACACAGCAGTGCAAAGCAGCTAAACCCCATTATAAAAATCAATTACTTTTAAAAACCCGTGAAACAAAGACAGTGAAAGAGAGAGAAATTCTTACAAAATTCGTTCAGGGGCTGCGATGCCACCTGGATTGACCATATCTAGACCCACAGCTGACTGAGCCATAAGGGTGGACACTCTTGGGGCTGAGAGGTTTGGTGAGGTTGGGTGAGCTAACGCAGACCCTTTAAAGTATTACGGCGTGGTACCCATCCCATGGGTCCCAAATCCCCAAATCTCCAGGTTCAAGGGCATATTCCTACATCGAAAACATGCATGAGAAACTCAGAAGATGGTACACCGTGTGACCGGAAAAGGTTTCTAAAACGCACCTCATTTCTCATCTCCTTGTGCTCCAGTTCGCCATTCCAGCCGCTTTACTAGCAATCTCCCTCCTTGGAGAATCAGCACCTTTAACCTCCTGTTCCGTACAGGTTGCAATTTGTCCTGAGGATGAACGGGAAGAGGGGGAACCAATGAGAGACTAGCTCTAGGTGTTGGGACAGGCACAGGTCACTCTATTTTCCCATCAGGAAGAAGAATTAACCACAGGCTCAGCCTGCCGCCCGGAGCCAGAAGAGGGCCTGAAGCAATCCTGCGCTTTTGCGGCCAGCTCCCAAGAAAGCGAGTTGAGAAATGGAGCTCAGGGGCACTGCAATTCACAGACCTGCACAGTTAGAAATGATAACTCTCGTCCACAAATATATTGAGGGAAGGCAACGAAGAGAATTTGAAAGCAAGGCAGAATTGCAGGAAACAGATTTCAGGAGGTAGATTCGAATCGCCTTTAAAGCACAGGAAAAGCGGCAAAACCTCGACAATGATGCCCTTGGCCAAAAAGGGCGTATGCGTTTTTTCCTGAATATATTCAGGAAAAAACGCATACGCCCTTTTTGGCCAACCAAGCAACCTGGAAAGGCAAATCAGCGCTACAAAGAAGTCTCGCTTCCCATCGGTCAAAAGGGCCATGCTGAATAAAGTGTCAAAACCAGAAATGCAGGACAGGCCATGGAGAAATGGGAGCCTTGCTACGCTGATGGGCGGGCTGTAAATTACCAACAGCCACTCTGGAGAAGTGTACGGTGTGTCCTGAAACATCTAAAAAACTCAGCTTAGAGAGCATAGGGCACTTCCACTCATGGGCGTATAAATTGGGAAAACTAAAAATCAGCAAGACACAGGCACCCCGAAGTTTAGGGCTGCTCTGTTGACAAGAAACTCCACTTCGTTACACCTTAAACATCCCAGGAAAGAGAAGAATGGATAAAGAAGTTGTGGTCCTTATGTACAATGGAATATCACTCAGCCATGAAATCAACGTCATAAGGCTAGGAGCAGCATGATGAGTGGATTTAGGTACGACGATTCTAAGTGAAATAAGTCACACAGAAAAAGACACTTATCATAAGATATCACTTATAGAGGGAATGTAAAAACCGCTACCCTTGAACTGAATTACAAAACAGAACAGAGTCGCACGTTTAGAAAACACACTATGGCTGCTTAACGGGAAAGGTGAGGTGGGGTGATGCATAAAACAAGGGTTTCAAATTAGCTCAGATACCGTTCCATAAACCCAATATGTAATAGACAAGACCTACTCCTTGCTCAGTGAACTGGACTCAACACCCCCTATTCACCGCCCAAGAATATATCTGACTAGTAAGAATCTTAAAACCTATGTATTGCTATCTCTCTGTAAGTGAGTCAAGTGTGTGTAAAGCGGCATAAACACAGCCGTGCAAAGCAGCTAAACCCCATTATAAATATCAATTACTTTTAAAGACACGTGAAACAAAGACAGTGAAAGAGAGAGAAATTCTTACAAAATTCGTTCAGGGGCTGCGATGCCACCTGGATTGACCATATCTAGACCCACAGCTGACTGAGCCATAAGGGTGGACACTCTTGGGGCTGAGAGGTTTGGTGAGGTTGGGTGAGCTAACGCAGACCCTTTAAAGTAATACGGCGTGGTACCCATCCATTGGGTCCCAAATCTCCAGGTTCAAGGACATCTTCCTACATCGAAAACATGCATGAGAAACCCAGAAGATGGTACACCGTGTGATCCGGAAAGGTTTCTAAAACGAACCTCATTTCTCATCTCCTTGTGCTCCGGTTCGCCATTCCAGCCGCTTTACTAGCAATCTCCCTCCTTGGAGAATCAGCACCTTTAACCTCCTGTTCCGTACAGGTTGCAATTTGTCCTGAGGATGAACGGGAAGAGGGGGAACCAATGAGAGACTAGCTCTAGGTGTTGGAACAGGCAGAGGTCACTCTATTTTCCCATCAGGAAGAAGAATTAACCACAGGATCAGCCTGCCGCCCGGAGGCAGAATAGGGCCTGAAGCAATCCTGCGCTTTTGCGGCCAGCTCCCAAGAAAGCGAGTTGAGAAATGGAGCTCAGGGGCACTGCAATTCACAGACCTGCACAGTTAGAAATGATAACTCTCGTCCACAAATATATGGAGGGAAGGCAACGAAGAGAATTTGAAAGCAAGGCAGAATTGCAGGAAACAGATTTCAGGAGGTAGATTCGAATCGCCTTTAAAGCACAGGAAAAGCGGCAAAACCTCGACAATGATGCCCTTGGCCAAAAAGGGCGTATGCGTTTTTTCCTGAATATATTCAGGAATAAACGCATACGCCCTTTTTGGCCAACCAAGCAACCTGCAAAGGCAAATCAGCGCTACAAAGAAGTCTCGCTTCCCATCGGTCAAAAGGGCCATGCTGAATAAAGTGTCAAAACCAGAAATGCAGGACAGGCCATGGAGAAATGGGAGCCTTGCTACGCTGATGGGCGGGCTGTAAATTGCCAACAGCCACTCTGGAGAAGTGTACGGTGTGTCCTGAAACATCGAAAAAACTCAGCTTAGAGAGCATAGGGCACTTCCACTCATGGGCGTATAAATTGGGAAAACTAAAAATCAGCAAGACACAGGCACCCCAAAGTTTAGGGCTGCTCTGTTGACAAGAACCTCCACTTCGTTACACCTGAAACATCCCAGGAAAGAGAAGAATGGATAAAGAAGTTGTGGTCCTTATGTACAATGGAATATCACTCAGCCATGAAATCAACGTCATAAGGCTAGGAGCAGCATGATGAGTGGATTTAGGTACGACGATTCTAAGTGAAATAGGTCACACAGAAAAAGACACTTATCATAAGATATCACTTATAGAGGGAATGTAAAAACCGCTACCCTTGAACTGAATTACAAAACAGAACAGAGTCGCACGTTTAGAAAACACACTATGGCTGCTTAACGGGAAAGGTGAGGTGGGGTGATGCATAAAACAAGGGTTTCAAATTAGCTCAGATACCGTTCCATAAACCCAATATGTAATAGACAAGACCTACTCCTTGCTCAGTGAACTGGACTCAACACCCCCTATTCACCGCCAAAGAATATATCTGACTAGTAAGAATCTTAAAACCTATGTACTGATATCTCTCTGTAAGTGAGTCAAGTGGGTGTAAAGCGGCATAAACACAGCAGTGCAAAGCAGCTAAACCCCATTATAAAAATCAAATACTTTTAAAAACTCGTGAAACAAAGACAGTGAAAGAAAGAGAAATTCTTACAAAATTCTTTCAGGGGCTGCGATGCCACCTGGATTGACCATATCTAAACCCACAGCTGATTGATACATAAGGGTGGACACTCTTGGGGCTGAGAGGTTTGGTGAGGTTGGGTGAGCTAACGCAGACCCTGTAAAATAATACGGCGTGGTACCCATCCCATGGGTCCCAAATCTCCAGGTTCAAGGGCATCTTCCTACATCGTAAACATGCATGAGAAACCCAGAAGATGGTACACCGTGTGATCGGGAAAGGTTTCTAAAACGCACCTCATTTCTAATCTCCTTGTGCTCCGGTTCGCCATTCCAGCCCCTTTACTAGCAATCTCCCTCTTTGGAGAATCAGCACCTTTAACCTCCTGTTCCGTACAGGTTGCAATTTGTCCTGAGGATGAACGGGAAGAGGGGGAACCAATGAGAGACTAGCTCTAGGTGTTGGGACAGGCACAGGTCACTCTATTTTCCCATCAGAAAGTAGAATTAACCACAGGCTTAGCCTACCGCCCGGAGCCAGAATAGGGCCTGAAGCAATCCTGCGCTTTTGCGGCCAGCTCCCAAGAAAGCGAGTTGAAAAATTGAGCTCATGGGCACTGCAATTCACAGACCTGCACAGTTAGAAATGATAACTCTCGTCCACAAATATATTGAGGGAAGGCAACGAAGAGGATTTGAAAGCAAGGCAGAATTGCAGGAAACAGATTTCAGGAGGTAGATTCGAATCGCCTTTAAAGCACAGGAAAAGCGGCAAAACCTCGACAATGATGCCCTTGGCCAAAAAGGGCGTATGCGTTTTTTCCTGAATATATTCAGGAAAAAACGCATACGCCCTTTTTGGCCAACCAAGCAACCTGGAAAGGCAAATCAGCGCTACAAAGAAGTCTCGCTTCCCATCGGTCAAAAGGGCCATGCTGAATAAAGGGTCAAAACCAGAAATGCAGGACAGGCCATGGAGAAATGGGAGCCTTGCTACGCTGATGGGCGGGCTGTAAATTGCCAACAGCCACTCTGGAGAAGTGTACGGTGTGTCCTGAAACATCGAAAAAACTCAGCTTAGAGAGCATAGGGCACTTCCACTCATGGGCGGATAAATTGGGAAAACTAAAAATCAGCAAGACACAGGCACCCCAAAGTTTAGGGCTGCTCTGTTGACAAGAACCTCCACTTCGTTACACCTGAAACATCCCAGGAAAGAGTAGAATGGATAAAGAAGTTGTGGTCCTTATGTACAATGGAATATCACTCAGCCATGAAATCAACGTCATAAGGCTAGGAGCAGCATGATGAGTGGATATAGGTACGACGATTCTAAGTGAAATAGGTCACACAGAAAAAGACACTTATCATAAGATATCACTTATAGAGGGAATGTAAAAACCGCTACCCTTGAACTGAATTACAAAACAGAACAGAGTCGCACGTTTAGAAAACACACTATGGCTGCTTAACGGGAAAGGTGAGGTGGGGTGATGCATAAAACAAGGGTTTCAATTTAGCTCAGCTACCGTTCCATAAACCCAATATGTAATAGACAAGACCTACTCCTTGCTCAGTGAACTGGACTCAACACCCCCTATTCACCGCTCAAGAATATATTTGACTAGTAAGAATCTTAAAACCTATGTATTGCTATCTCTCTGTAAGTGAGTCAAGTAGGTGTAAAGCGGCATAAACACAGCAGTGCAAAGCAGCTAAACCCCATTATAAAAATCAATTACTTTTAAAAACCCGTGAAACAAAGACAGTGAAAGAGAGAGAAATTCTTACAAAATTCGTTCAGGGGCTGCGATGCCACCTGGATTGACCATATCTAGACCCACAGCTGACTGAGCCATAAGGGTGAACACTCTTGGGGCTGAGAGGTTTGGTGAGGTTGGGTGAGCTAACGCAGACCCTTTAAAGTATTACGGCGTGGTACCCATCCCATGGGTCCCAAATCCCCAAATCTCCAGGTTCAAGGGCATATTCCTACATCGAAAACATGCATGAGAAACTCAGAAGATGGTACACCGTGTGACCGGGAAAGGTTTCTAAAACGCACCTCATTTCTCATCTCCTTGTGCTCCAGTTCGCCATTCCAGCCGCTTTACTAGCAATCTCCCTCCTTGGAGAATCAGCACCTTTAACCTCCTGTTCCGTACAGGTTGCAATTTGTCCTGAGGATGAACGGGAAGAGGGGGAACCAATGAGAGACTAGCTCTAGGTGTTGGGACAGGCACAGGTCACTCTATTTTCCCATCAGGAAGAAGAATTAACCACAGGCTCAGCCTGCCGCCCGGAGCCAGAAGAGGGCCTGAAGCAATCCTGCGCTTTTGCGGCCAGCTCCCAAGAAAGCGAGTTGAGAAATGGAGCTCAGGGGCACTGCAATTCACAGACCTGCACAGTTAGAAATGATAACTCTCGTCCACAAATATATTGAGGGAAGGCAACGAAGAGAATTTGAAAGCAAGGCAGAATTGCAGGAAACCGATTTCAGGAGGTAGATTCGAATCGCCTTTAAAGCACAGGAAAAGCGGCAAAACCTCGACAATGATGCCCTTGGCCAAAAAGGGCGTATGCGTTTTTTCCTGAATATATTCAGGAAAAAACGCATACGCCCTTTTTGGCCAACCAAGCAACCTGGAAAGGCAAATCAGCGCTACAAAGAAGTCTCGCTTCCCATCGGTCAAAAGGGCCATGCTGAATAAAGTGTCAAAACCAGAAATGCAGGACAGGCCATGGAGAAATGGGAGCCTTGCTACCCTGATGGGCGGGCTGTAAATTACCAACAGCCACTCTGGAGAAGTGTACGGTGTGTCCTGAAACATCGAAAAAACTCAGCTTAGAGAGCATAGGGCACTTCCACTCATGGGCGTATAAATTGGGAAAACTAAAAATCAGCAAGACACAGGCACCCCGAAGTTTAGGGCTGCTCTGTTGACAAGAAACTCCACTTCGTTACACCTTAAACATCCCAGGAAAGAGAAGAATGGATAAAGAAGTTGTGGTCCTTATGTACAATGGAATATCACTCAGCCATGAAATCAACGTCATAAGGCTAGGAGCATCATGATGAGTGGATTTAGGTACGACGATTCTAAGTGAAATAAGTCACACAGAAAAAGACACTTATCATAAGATATCACTTATAGAGGGAATGTAAAAACCGCTACCCTTGAACTGAATTACAAAACAGAACAGAGTCGCACGTTTAGAAAACACACTATGGCTGCTTAACGGGAAAGGTGAGGTGGGGTGATGCATAAAACAAGGGTTTCAAATTAGCTCAGATACCGTTCCATAAACCCAATATGTAATAGACAAGACCTGCTCCTTGCTCAGTGAACTGGACTCAACACCCCCTATTCACCGCCCAAGAATATATTTGACTAGTAAGAATCTTAAAACCTATGTATTGCTATCTCTCTGTAAGTGAGTCAAGTGGGTGTAAAGCGGCATAAACACAGCAGTGCAAAGCAGCTAAACCCCATTATAAAAATCAATTACTTTTAAAAACCCGTGAAACAAAGACAGTGAAAGAGAGAGAAATTCTTACAAAATTCGTTCAGGGGCTGCGATGCCACCTGGATTGACCATATCTAGACCCACAGCTGACTGAGACATAAGGGTGGACACTCTTGGGGCTGAGAGGTTTGGTGAGGTTGGGTGAGCTAACACAGACCCTTTAAAGTAATACGGCGTGGTACCCATCCATTGGGTCCCAAATCTCCAGGTTCAAGGACATCTTCCTACATCGAAAACATGCATGAGAAACCCAGAAGATGGTACACCGTGTGATCGGGAAAGGTTTCTAAAACGCACCTCATTTCTCATCTCCTTGTGCTCCGGTTCGCCATTCCAGCCGTTTTACTAGCAATCTCCCTCCTTGGAGAATCAGCACCTTTAACCTCCTGTTCCGTACAGGTTGCAATTTGTCCTGAGGATGAACGGGAAGAGGGGGAACCAATGAGAGACTAGCTCTAGGTGTTGGAACAGGCAGAGGTCACACTATTTTCCCACCAGGAAGAAGAATTAACCACAGGATCAGCCTGCCGCCCGGAGGCAGAATAGGGCCTGAAGCAATCCTGCGCTTTTGCGGCCAGCTCCCAAGAAAGCGAGTTGAGAAATGGAGCTCAGGGGCACTGCAATTCACAGACCTGCACAGTTAGAAATGATAACTCTCGTCCACAAATATATTGCGGGAAGGCAACGAAGAGAATTTGAAAGCAAGGCAGAATTGCAGGAAACCGATTTCAGGAGGTAGATTCGAATCGCCTTTAAAGCACAGGAAAAGCGGCAAAACCTCGACAATGATGCCCTTGGCCAAAAAGGGCGTATGCGTTTTTTCCTGAATATATTCAGGAAAAAACGCATACGCCCTTTTTGGCCAACCAAGCAACCTGCAAAGGCAAATCAGCGCTACAAAGAAGTCTCGCTTCCCATCGGTCAAAAGGGCCATGCTGAATAAAGTGTCAAAACCAGAAATGCAGGACAGGCCATGGAGAAATGGGAGCCTTGCTACGCTGATGGGCGGGCTGTAAATTGCCAACAGCCACTCTGGAGAAGTGTACGGTGTGTCCTGAAACATCTAAAAAACTCAGCTTAGAGAGCATAGGGCAGTTCCACTCATGGGCGTATAAATTGGGAAAACTAAAAATCAGCAAGACACAGGCACCCCGAAGTTTAGGGCTGCTCTGTTGACAAGAACCTCCACTTCGTTACACCTGAAACATCCCAGGAAAGAGAAGAATGGATAAAGAAGTTGTGGTCCTTATGTACAATGGAATATCACTCAGCCATGAAATCAACGTCATAAGGCTAGGAGCAGCATGATGAGTGGATTTAGGTACGACGATTCTAAGTGAAATAGGTCACACAGAAAAAGACACTTATCATAAGATATCACTTATAGAGGGAATGTAAAAACCGCTACTCTTGAACTGAATTACAAAACAGAACAGAGTCGCACGTTTAGAAAACACACTATGGCTGCTTAACGGGAAAGGTGAGGTGGGGTGATGCATAAAACAAGGGTTTCAAATTAGCTCAGATACCGTTCCATAAACCCAATATGTAATAGACAACACCTACTCCTTGCTCAGTGAACTGGACTCAACACCCCCAATTCACCGTCCAAGAATATATCTGACTAGTAAGAATCTTAAAACCTATGTACTGATATCTCTCTGTAAGTGAGTCAAGTGGGTGTAAAGCGGCATAAACACAGCAGTGCAAAGCAGCTAAACCCCATTATAAAAATCAAATACTTTTAAAAACTCGTGAAACAAAGACAGTGAAAGAAAGAGAAATTCTTACAAAATTGTTTCAGGGGCTGCGATGCCACCTGGATTGACCATATCTAAACCCACAGCTGATTGATACATAAGGGTGGACACTCTTGGGGCTGAGAGGTTTGGTGAGGTTGGGTGAGCTAACGCAGACCCTGTAAAATAATACGGCGTGGTACCCATCCCATGGGTCCCAAATCTCCAGGTTCAAGGGCATCTTCCTACATCGAAAACATGCATGAGAAACCCAGAAGATGGTACACCGTGTGATCGGGAAAGGTTTCTAAAACGCACCTCATTTCTAATCTCCTTGTGCTCCGGTTCGCCATTCCAGCCCCTTTACTAGCAATCTCCCTCTTTGGAGAATCAGCACCTTTAACCTCCTGTTCCGTACAGGTTGCAATTTGTCCTGAGGATGAACGGGAAGAGGGGGAACCAATGAGAGACTAGCTCTAGGTGTTGGGACAGGCACAGGTCACTCTATTTTCCCATCAGAAAGTAGAATTAACCACAGGCTTAGCCTACCGCCCGGAGCCAGAATAGGGCCTGAAGCAATCCTGCGCTTTTGCGGCCAGCTCCCAAGAAAGCGAGTTGAAAAATTGAGCTCATGGGCACTGCAATTCACAGACGTGCACAGTTAGAAATGATAACTCTCGTCCACAAATATATTGAGGGAAGGCAACGAAGAGGATTTGAAAGCAAGGCAGAATTGCAGGAAACAGATTTCAGGAGGTAGATTCGAATCGCCTTTAAAGCACAGGAAAAGCGGCAAAACCTCGACAATGATGCCCTTGGCCAAAAAGGGCGTATGCGTTTTTTCCTGAATATATTCAGGAAAAAACGCATACGCCCTTTTTGGCCAACCAAGCAACCTGGAAAGGCAAATCAGCGCTACAAAGAAGTCTCGCTTCCCATCGGTCAAAAGGGCCATGCTGAATAAAGGGTCAAAACCAGAAATGCAGGACAGGCCATGGAGAAATGGGAGCCTTGCTACGCTGATGGGCGGGCTGTAAATTGCCAACAGCCACTCTGGAGAAGTGTACGGTGTGTCCTGAAACATCGAAAAAACTCAGCTTAGAGAGCATAGGGCACTTCCACTCATGGGCGGATAAATTGGGAAAACTAAAAATCAGCAAGACACAGGCACCCCAAAGTTTAGGGCTGCTCTGTTGACAAGAACCTCCACTTCGTTACACCTGAAACATCCCAGGAAAGAGAAGAATGGATAAAGAAGTTGTGGTCCTTATGTACAATGGAATATCACTCAGCCATGAAATCAACGTCATAAGGCTAGGAGCAGCATGATGAGTGGATTTAGGTACGACGATTCTAAGTGAAATAAGTCACACAGAAAAAGACACTTATCATAAGATATCACTTATAGAGGGAATGTAAAAACCGCTACCCTTGAACTGAATTAAAAAACAGAACAGAGTCGCACGTTTAGAAAACACACTATGGCTGCTTAACGGGAAAGGAGAGGTGGGGTGATGCATAAAACAAGGGTTTCAAATTAGCTCAGCTACCGTTCCATAAACCCAATATGTAATAGACAAGACCTACTCCTTGCTCAGTGAACTGGACTCAACACCCCCTATTCACCGCCCAAGAATATATTTGACTAGTAAGAATCTTAAAACCTATGTATTGCTATCTCTCTGTAAGTGAGTCATGTGGGTGTAAAGCGGCCTAAACACAGCAGTGCAAAGCAGCTAAACCCCATTATAAAAATCAATTACTTTTAAAAACCCGTGAAACAAAGACAGTGAAAGAGAAATTCTTACAAAATTCGTTCAGGGGCTGCGATGCCACCTGGATTGACCATATCTAGACCCACAGCTGACTGAGCCATAAGGGTGGACACTCTTGGGGCTGAGAGGTTTGGTGAGGTTGGGTGAGCTAACGCAGACCCTTTAAAGTAGTACGGCGTGGTACCCATGCCATGGGTCCCAAATCTCCAGGTTCAAGGGCATCTTCCTACATCGAAAACATGCATGAGAAACCCAGAAGATGGTACACCGTGTGATCGGAAAAGGTTTCTAAAACGCACCTCATTTCTCATCTCCTTGTGCTCCGGTTCGCCATTCCAGCCGCTTTACTAGCAATCTCCCTCCTTGGAGAATCAGCACCTTTAACCTCCTGTTCTGTACAGGTTGCAATTTGTCCTGAGGATGAACGGGAAGAGGGGGAACCAATGAGAGACTAGCTCTAGGTGTTGGGACAGGCACACGTCACTCTATTTTCCCATCAGGAAGAAAAATTAACCACAGGCTCAGCCTGCCGCCCCGAGCCAGAATAGGGCCTGAAGCAATCCTGCGCTTTTGCGGCCAGCTCCCAAGAAAGCGAGTTGAGAAATGGAGCTCAGGGGCACTGCAATTCACAGACCTGCACAGTTAGAAATGATAACTCCCGTCCACAAATATATTGAGGGAAGGCAACGAAGAGAATTTGAAAGCAAGGCAGAATTGCAGGAAACCGATTTCAGGAGGTAGATTCGAATCGCCTTTAAAGCACAGGAAAAGCGGCAAAACCTCGACAATGATGCCCTTGGCCAAAAAGGGCGTATGCGTTTTTTCCTGAATATATTCAGGAAAAAACGCATACGCCCTTTTTGGCCAACCAAGCAACCTGGAAAGGCAAATCAGCGCTACAAAGAAGTCTCGCTTCCCATCGGTCAAAAGGGCCATGCTGAATAAAGTGTCAAAACCAGAAATGCAGGACAGGCCATGGAGAAATGGGAGCCTTGCTACGCTGACGGGCGGGCTGTAAATGGCCAACAGCCACTCTGGAGAAGTGTACGGTGTGTCCTGAAACATCTAAAAAACTCAGCTTAGAGAGCATAGGGCAGTTCCACTCATGGGCGTATAAATTGGGAAAACTAAAAATCAGCAAGACACAGGCACCCCAAAGTTTAGGGCTGCTCTGTTGACAAGAACCTCCACTTCGTTACACCTGAAACATCCAAGGAAAGAGAAGAATGGATAAAGAAGTTGTGGTCCTTATGTACAATGGAATATCACTCAGCCATGAAATCAACGTCATAAGGCTAGGAGCAGCATGATGAGTGGATATAGGTACAACGATTCTAAGTGAAATAAGTCACACAGAAAAAGACACTTATCATAAGATATCACTTACAGAGGCTAATGTAAAAACCGCTACCCTTGAACTGAATTACAAAACAGAACAGAGTCGCACGTTTAGAAAACACACTATGGCTGCTTAACGGGAAAGGTGAGGTGGGGTGATGCATAAAACAAGGGTTTCAAATTATCTCAGATACCGTTCCATAAACCCAATATGTAATAGACAAGACCTACTCCTTGCTCAGTGAACTGGACTCAACACCCCCTATTCACCGCCCAAGAATATATTTGACTAGTAAGAATCTTAAAACCTATGTATTGCTATCTCTCTGTAAGTGAGTCAAGTGGGTGTAAAGCGGCATAAACACAGCAGTGCAAAGCAGCTAAACCCCATTATAAAAATCAATTACTTTTAAAAACCCGTGAAACAAAGACAGTGAAAGAGAAATTCTTACAAAATTCGTTCAGGGGCTGCGATGCCACCTGGATTGACTATATCTAGACCCACAGATGACTGAGCCATAAGGGTGGACACTCTTGGGGCTGAGAGTTTTGGTGAGGTTGGGTGAGCTAACGCAGACCCTTTAAAGTAGTACGGCGTGGTACCCATCCCATGGGTCCCAAATCTCCAGGTTCAAGGGCATCTTCCTACATCGAAAACATGCATGAGAAACCCAGAAGATGGTACACCGTGTGATCGGAAAAGGTTTCTAAAACGCACCTCATTTCTCATCTCCTTGTGCTCCGGTTCGCCATTCCAGCCACTTTACTAGCAATCTCCCTCCTTGGAGAATCAGCACCTTTAACCTCCTGTTCCGTACAGGTTGCAATTTGTCCTGAGGATGAACGGGAAGAGGGGGAACCAATGAGAGACTAGCTCTAGGTGTTGGGACAGGCACACGTCACTCTATTTTCCCATCAGGAAGAAGAATTAACCACAGGCTCAGCCTGCCGCCCGGAGCCAGAATAGGGCCTGAAGCAATCCTGCGCTTTTGCGGCCAGCTCCCAAGAAAGCGAGTTGAGAAATGGAGCTCAGGGGCACTGCAATTCACAGACCTGCACAGTTAGAAATGATAACTCTCGTCCACAAATATATTGAGGGAAGGCAACGAAGAGGATTTGAAAGCAAGGCAGAATTGCAGGAAACCGATTTCAGGAGGTAGATTCGAATCGCCTTTAAAGCACAGGAAAAGCGGCAAAACCTCGACTATGATGCCCTTGGCCAAAAAGGGCGTATGCGTTTTTTCCTGAATATATTCAGGAAAAAACGCATACGCCCTTTTTGGCCAACCAAGCAACCTGGAAAGGCAAATCAGCGCTACAAAGAAGTCTCGCTTCCCATCGGTCAAAAGGGCCATGCTGAATAAAGTGTCAAAACCAGAAATGCAGGACAGGCCATGGAGAAATGGGAGCCTTGCTACGCTGATGGGCGGGCTGTAAATTGCCAACAGCCACTCTGGAGAAGTGTACGGTGTGTCCTGAAACATCTAAAAAACTCAGCTTAGAGAGCATAGGGCACTTCCACTCATGGGCGTATAAATTGGGAAAACTAAAAATCAGCAAGACACAGGCACCCCAAAGTTTAGGGCTGCTCTGTTGACAAGAACCTCCACTTCGTTACACCTGAAACATCCCAGGAAAGAGAAGAATGGATAAAGAAGTTGTGGTCCTTATGTACAATGGAATATCACTCAGCCATGAAATCAACGTCATAAGGCTAGGAGCAGCATGATGAGTGGATTTAGGTACGACGATTCTAAGTGAAATAAGTCACACAGAAAAAGACACTTATCATAAGATATCACTTATAGAGGGAATGTAAAAACCGCTACCCTTGAACTGAATTACAAAACAGAACAGAGTCGCACGTTTAGAAAACACACTATGGCTGCTTAACGGGAAAGGTGAGGTGGGGTGATGCATAAAACAAGGGTTTCAAATTAGCTCAGATACCGTTCCATAAACCCAATATGTAATAGACAAGACCTACTCCTTGCTCAGTAAACTGGACTCAACACCTCCTATTCACCGTCCAAGAATATATTTGACTATTAAGAATCTTAAAACCTATGTATTGCTATCTCTCTGTAAGTGAGTCAAGTGGGTGTAAAGCGGCATAAACACAGCAGTGCAAAGCAGCTAAACCCCATTATAAAAATCAATTACTTTTAAAAACCCGTGAAACAAAGACAGTGAAAGAGAAATTCTTACAAAATTCGTTCAGGGGCTGCGATGCCACCTGGATTGACCATATCTAGACCCACAGCTGACTGAGCCATAAGGGTGGACACTCTTGGGGCTGAGAGGTTTGGTGAGGTTGGGTGAGCTAACGCAGACCCTTTAAAGTAGTACGGCGTGGTACCCATGCCATGGGTCCCAAATCTCCAGGTTCAAGGGCATCTTCCTACATCGAAAACATGCATGAGAAACCCAGAAGATGGTACACCGTGTGATCGGGAAAGGTTTCTAAAACGCACCTCATTTTTCATCTCCTTGTGCTCCGGTTCGCCATTCCAGCCGCTTTACTAGCAATCTCCCTCCTTGGAGAATCAGCACCTTTAACCTCCTGTTCCGTACAGGTTGCAATTTGTCCTGAGGATGAACGGGAAGAGGGGGAACCAATGAGAGACTAGCTCTAGGTGTTGGGACAGGCACACGTCACTCTATTTTCCCATCAGGAAGAAAAATTAACCACAGGCTCAGCCTGCCGCCCGGAGCCAGAATAGGGCCTGAAGCAATCCTGCGCTTTTGCGGCCAGCTCCCAAGAAAGCGAGTTGAGAAATGGAGCTCAGGGGCACTGCAATTCACAGACCTGCACAGTTAGAAATGATAACTCCCATCCACAAATATATTGAGGGAAGGCAACGAAGAGAATTTGAAAGCAAGGCAGAATTGCAGGAAACCGATTTCAGGAGGTAGATTCGAATCGCCTTTAAAGCACAGGAAAAGCGGCAAAACCTCGACAATGATGCCCTTGGCCAAAAAGGGCGTATGCGTTTTTTCCTGAATATATTCAGGAAAAAACGCATACGCCCTTTTTGGCCAACCAAGCAACCTGGAAAGGCAAATCAGCGCTACAAAGAAGTCTCGCTTCCCATCGGTCAAAAGGGCCATGCTGAATAAAGTGTCAAAACCAGAAATGCAGGACAGGCCATGGAGAAATGGGAGCCTTGCTACGCTGATGGGCGGGCTGTAAATGGCCAACAGCCACTCTGGAGAAGTGTACGGTGTGTCCTGAAACATCTAAAAAACTCAGCTTAGAGAGCATAGGGCAGTTCCACTCATGGGCGTATAAATTGGGAAAACTAAAAATCAGCAAGACACAGGCACCCCAAAGTTTAGGGCTGCTCTGTTGACAAGAACCTCCACTTCGTTACACCTGAAACATCCAAGGAAAGAGAAGAATGGATAAAGAAGTTGTGGTCCTTATGTACAATGGAATATCACTCAGCCATGAAATCAACGTCATAAGGCTAGGAGCAGCATGATGAGTGGATATAGGTACAACGATTCTAAGTGAAATAAGTCACACAGAAAAAGACACTTATCATAAGATATCACTTACAGAGGCTAATGTAAAAACCGCTACCCTTGAACTGAATTACAAAACAGAACAGAGTCGCACGTTTAGAAAACACACTATGGCTGCTTAACGGGAAAGGTGAGGTGGGGTGATGCATAAAACAAGGGTTTCAAATTAGCTCAGATACCGTTCCATAAACCCAATATGTAATAGACAACACCTACTCCTTGCTCAGTGAACTGGACTCAACACCCCCAATTCACCGTCCAAGAATATATCTGACTAGTAAGAATCTTAAAACCTATGTACTGATATCTCTCTGTAAGTGAGTCAAGTGGGTGTAAAGCGGCATAAACACAGCAGTGCAAAGCAGCTAAACCCCATTATAAAAATCAAATACTTTTAAAAACTCGTGAAACAAAGACAGTGAAAGAAAGAGAAATTCTTACAAAATTCTTTCAGGGGCTGCGATGCCACCTGGATTGACCATATCTAAACCCACAGCTGATTGATACATAAGGGTGGACACTCTTGGGGCTGAGAGGTTTGGTGAGGTTGGGTGAGCTAACGCAGACCCTGTAAAATAATACGGCGTGGTACCCATCCCATGGGTCCCAAATCTCCAGGTTCAAGGGCATCTTCCTACATCGAAAACATGCATGAGAAACCCAGAAGATGGTACACCGTGTGATCGGGAAAGGTTTCTAAAACGCACCTCATTTCTAATCTCCTTGTGCTCCGGTTCGCCATTCCAGCCCCTTTACTAGCAATCTCCCTCTTTGGAGAATCAGCACCTTTAACCTCCTGTTCCGTACAGGTTGCAATTTGTCCTGAGGATGAACGGGAAGAGGGGGAACCAATGAGAGACTAGCTCTAGGTGTTGGGACAGGCACAGGTCACTCTATTTTCCCATCAGAAAGTAGAATTAACCACAGGCTTAGCCTACCGCCCGGAGCCAGAATAGGGCCTGAAGCAATCCTGCGCTTTTGCGGCCAGCTCCCAAGAAAGCGAGTTGAAAAATTGAGCTCATGGGCACTGCAATTCACAGACGTGCACAGTTAGAAATGATAACTCTCGTCCACAAATATATTGAGGGAAGGCAACGAAGAGGATTTGAAAGCAAGGCAGAATTGCAGGAAACAGATTTCAGGAGGTAGATTCGAATCGCCTTTAAAGCACAGGAAAAGCGGCAAAACCTCGACAATGATGCCCTTGGCCAAAAAGGGCGTATGCGTTTTTTCCTGAATATATTCAGGAAAAAACGCATACGCCCTTTTTGGCCAACCAAGCAACCTGGAAAGGCAAATCAGCGCTACAAAGAAGTCTCGCTTCCCATCGGTCAAAAGGGCCATGCTGAATAAAGGGTCAAAACCAGAAATGCAGGACAGGCCATGGAGAAATGGGAGCCTTGCTACGCTGATGGGCGGGCTGTAAATTGCCAACAGCCACTCTGGAGAAGTGTACGGTGTGTCCTGAAACATCGAAAAAACTCAGCTTAGAGAGCATAAGGCACTTCCACTCATGGGCGGATAAATTGGGAAAACTAAAAATCAGCAAGACACAGGCACCCCAAAGTTTAGGGCTGCTCTGTTGACAAGAACCTCCACTTCGTTACACCTGAAACATCCCAGGAAAGAGAAGAATGGATAAAGAAGTTGTGGTCCTTATGTACAATGGAATATCACTCAGCCATGAAATCAACGTCATAAGGCTAGGAGCAGCATGATGAGTGGATTTAGGTACGACGATTCTAAGTGAAATAAGTCACACAGAAAAAGACACTTATCATAAGATATCACTTATAGAGGGAATGTAAAAACCGCTACCCTTGAACTGAATTACAAAACAGAACAGAGTCGCACGTTTAGAAAACACACTATGGCTGCTTAACGGGAAAGGAGAGGTGGGGTGATGCATAAAACAAGGGTTTCAAATTAGCTCAGCTACCGTTCCATAAACCCAATATGTAATAGACAAGACCTACTCCTTGCTCAGTGAACTGGACTCAACACCCCCTATTCACCGCCCAAGAATATATTTGACTAGTAAGAATCTTAAAACCTATGTATTGCTATCTCTCTGTAAGTGAGTCAAGTGGGTGTAAAGCGGCATAAACACAGCAGTGCAAAGCAGCTAAACCCCATTATAAAAATCAATTACTTTTAAAAACCCGTGAAACAAAGACAGTGAAAGAGAAATTCTTACAAAATTCGTTCAGGGGCTGCGATGCCACCTGGATTGACCATATCTAGACCCACAGATGACTGAGCCATAAGGGTGGACACTCTTGGGGCTGAGAGTTTTGGTGAGGTTGGGTGAGCTAACGCAGACCCTTTAAAGTAGTACGGCGTGGTACCCATCCCATGGGTCCCAAATCTCCAGGTTCAAGGGCATCTTCCAACATCGAAAACATGCATGAGAAACCCAGAAGATGGTACACCGTGTGATCGGAAAAGGTTTCTAAAACGCACCTCATTTCTCATCTCCTTGTGCTCCGGTTCGCCATTCCAGCCACTTTACTAGCAATCTCCCTCCTTGGAGAATCAGCACCTTTAACCTCCTGTTCCGTACAGGTTGCAATTTGTCCTGAGGATGAACGGGAAGAGGGGGAACCAATGAGAGACTAGCTCTAGGTGTTGGGACAGGCACACGTCACTCTATTTTCCCATCAGGAAGAAGAATTAACCACAGGCTCAGCCTGCCGCCCGGAGCCAGAATAGGGCCTGAAGCAATCCTGCGCTTTTGCGGCCAGCTCCCAAGAAAGCGAGTTGAGAAATGGAGCTCAGGGGCACTGCAATTCACAGACCTGCACAGTTAGAAATGATAACTCTCGTCCACAAATATATGGAGGGAAGGCAACGAAGAGAATTTGAAAGCAAGGCAGAATTGCAGGAAACCGATTTCAGGAGGTAGATTCGAATCGCTTTTAAAGCACAGGAAAAGCGGCAAAACCTCGACTATGATGCCCTTGGCCAAAAAGGGCGTATGCGTTTTTTCCTGAATATATTCAGGAAAAAACGCATACGCCCTTTTTGGCCAACCAAGCAACCTGGAAAGGCAAATCAGCGCTACAAAGAAGTCTCGCTTCCCATCGGTCAAAAGGGCCATGCTGAATAAAGTGTCAAAACCAGAAATGCAGGACAGGCCATGGAGAAATGGGAGCCTTGCTACGCTGATGGGCGGGCTGTAAATTGCCAACAGCCACTCTGGAGAAGTGTACGGTGTGTCCTGAAACATCTAAAAAACTCAGCTTAGAGAGCATAGGGCACTTCCACTCATGGGCGTATAAATTGGGAAAACTAAAAATCAGCAAGACACAGGCACCCCAAAGTTTAGGGCTGCTCTGTTGACAAGAACCTCCACTTCGTTACACCTGAAACATCCCAGGAAAGAGAAGAATGGATAAAGAAGTTGTGGTCCTTATGTACAATGGAATATCACTCAGCCATGAAATCAACGTCATAAGGCTAGGAGCAGCATGATGAGTGGATTTAGGTACGACGATTCTAAGTGAAATAAGTCACACAGAAAAAGACACTTATCATAAGATATCACTTATAGAGGGAATGTAAAAACCGCTACCCTTGAACTGAATTACAAAACAGAACAGAGTCGCACGTTTAGAAAACACACTATGGCTGCTTAACAGGAAAGGAGAGGTGGGGTGATGCATAAAACAAGGGTTTCAAATTAGCTCAGATACCGTTCCATAAACCCAATATGTAATAGACAAGACCTACTCCTTGCTCAGTAAACTGGACTCAACACCTCCTATTCACCGTCCAAGAATATATTTGACTATTAAGAATCTTAAAACCTATGTATTGCTATCTCTCTGTAAGTGAGTCAAGTGGGTGTAAAGCGGCATAAACACAGCAGTGCAAAGCAGCTAAACCCCATTATAAAAATCAATTACTTTTAAAAACCCGTGAAACAAAGACAGTGAAAGAGAAATTCTTACAAAATTCGTTCAGGGGCTGCGATGCCACCTGGATTGACCATATCTAGACCCACAGCTGACTGAGCCATAAGGGTGGACACTCTTGGGGCTGAGAGGTTTGGTGAGGTTGGGTGAGCTAACGCAGACCCTTTAAAGTAGTACGGCGTGGTACCCATGCCATGGGTCCCAAATCTCCAGGTTCAAGGGCATCTTCCTACATCGAAAACATGCATGAGAAACCCAGAAGATGGTACACCGTGTGATCGGGAAAGGTTTCTAAAACGCACCTCATTTCTCATCTCCTTGTGCTCCGGTTCGCCATTCCAGCCGCTTTACTAGCAATCTCCCTCCTTGGAGAATCAGCACCTTTAACCTCCTGTTCCGTACAGGTTGCAATTTGTCCTGAGGATGAACGGGAAGAGGGGGAACCAATGAGAGACTAGCTCTAGGTGTTGGCACAGGCACACGTCACTCTATTTTCCCATCAGGAAGAAAAATTAACCACAGGCTCAGCCTGCCGCCCGGAGCCAGAATAGGGCCTGAAGCAATCCTGCGCTTTTGCGGCCAGCTCCCAAGAAAGCGAGTTGAGAAATGGAGCTCAGGGGCACTGCAATTCACAGACCTGCACAGTTAGAAATGATAACTCCCATCCACAAATATATTGAGGGAAGGCAACGAAGAGAATTTGAAAGCAAGGCAGAATTGCAGGAAACCGATTTCAGGAGGTAGATTCGAATCGCCTTTAAAGCACAGGAAAAGCGGCAAAACCTCGACAATGATGCCCTTGGCCAAAAAGGGCGTATGCGTTTTTTCCTGAATATATTCAGGAAAAAACGCATACGCCCTTTTTGGCCAACCAAGCAACCTGGAAAGGCAAATCAGCGCTACAAAGAAGTCTCGCTTCCCATCGGTCAAAAGGGCCATGCTGAATAAAGTGTCAAAACCAGAAATGCAGGACAGGCCATGGAGAAATGGGAGCCTTGCTACGCTGATGGGCGGGCTGTAAATGGCCAACAGCCACTCTGGAGAAGTGTACGGTGTGTCCTGAAACATCTAAAAAACTCAGCTTAGAGAGCATAGGGCAGTTCCACTCATGGGCGTATAAATTGGGAAAACTAAAAATCAGCAAGACACAGGCACCCCAAAGTTTAGGGCTGCTCTGTTGACAAGAACCTCCACTTCGTTACACCTGAAACATCCAAGGAAAGAGAAGAATGGATAAAGAAGTTGTGGTCCTTATGTACAATGGAATATCACTCAGCCATGAAATCAACGTCATAAGGCTAGGAGCAGCATGATGAGTGGATATAGGTACAACGATTCTAAGTGAAATAAGTCACACAGAAAAAGACACTTATCATAAGATATCACTTACAGAGGCTAATGTAAAAACCGCTACCCTTGAACTGAATTACAAAACAGAACAGAGTCGCACGTTTAGAAAACACACTATGGCTGCTTAACGGGAAAGGTGAGGTGGGGTGATGCATAAAACAAGGGTTTCAAATTATCTCAGATACCGTTCCATAAACCCAATATGTAATAGACAAGACCTACTCCTTGCTCAGTGAACTGGACTCAACACCCCCTATTCACCGCCCAAGAATATATTTGACTAGTAAGAATCTTAAAACCTATGTATTGCTATCTCTCTGTAAGTGAGTCAAGTGGGTGTAAAGCGGCATAAACACAGCAGTGCAAAGCAGCTAAACCCCATTATAAAAATCAATTACTTTTAAAAACCCGTGAAACAAAGACAGTGAAAGAGAGAGAAATTCTTACAAAATTCGTTCAGGGGCTGCGATGCCATCTGGATTGACCATATCTAGACCCACAGCTGACTGAGCCATAAGGGTGGACACTCTTGGGGCTGAGAGGTTTTGTGAGGTTGGGTGAGGTAACGCAGACCCTTTAAAGTAATACGACGTGGTACCCATCCCATGGGTCCCAAATCTCCAGGTTAAAGGGCATCTTCCTACATCGAAAACATGCATGAGAAACCCAGAAGATGGTACACCGTGTGATCGGGAAAGGTTTCTAAAACGCACCTCATTTCTCATCTCCTTGTGCTCCAGTTTGCCATTCCAGCCGCTTTACTAGCAATCTCCCTCCTTGGAGAATCAGCACCTTTAACCTCCTGTTCCGTACAGGTTGCAATTTGTCCTGAGGATGAACGGGAAGAGGGGGAACCAATGAGAGACTAGCTCTAGGTGTTGGGACAGGCACACGTCACTCTATTTTCCCATCAGGAAGAAGAATTAACCACAGGCTCAGCCTGCCGCCCGGAGCCAGAAGAGGGCCTGAAGCAATCCTGCGCTTTTGCGGCCAGCTCCCAAGAAAGCGAGTTGAGAAATGGAGCTCAGGGGCACTGCAATTCACAGACCTGCACAGTTAGAAATGATAACTCTCGTCCACAAATATATTGAGGGAAGGCAACGAAGAGGATTTGAAAGCAAGGCAGAATTGCAGGAAACCGATTTCAGGAGATAGATTCGAATCGCCTTTAAAGCACAGGAAAAGCGGCAAAACCTCGACAATGATGCCCTTGGCCAAAAAGGGCGAATGCGTTTTTTCCTGAATATATTCAGGAAAAAACGCATACGCCCTTTTTGGCCAACCAAGCAACCTGGAAAGGCAAATCAGCGCTACAAAGAAGTCTCGCTTCCCATCGGTCAAAAGGGCCATGCTGAATAAAGTGTCAAAACCAGAAATGCAGGACAGGCCATGGAGAAATGGGAGCCTTGCTACACTGATGGGCGGGCTGTAAATTGCCAACAGCCACTCTGGAGAAGTGTACGGTGTGTCCTGAAACATCGAAAAAACTCAGCTTAGAGAGCATAGGGCACTTCCACTCATGGGCGTATAAATTGGGAAAACTAAAAATCAGCAAGACACAGGCACCCCAAAGTTTAGGGCTGCTCTGTTGACAAGAACCTCCACTTCGTTACACCTGAAACATCCCAGGAAAGAGAAGAATGGATAAAGAAGTTGTGGTCCTTATGTACAATGGAATATCACTCAGCCATGAAATCAACGTCCTAAGGCTAGGAGCAGCATGATGAGTGGATTTAGGTACAACGATTCTAAGTGAAATAAGTCACACAGAAAAAGACACTTATCATAAGATATCACTTATAGAGGGAATGTAAAAACCGCTACCCTTGAACTGAATTACAAAACAGAACAGAGTCGCACGTTTAGAAAACACACTATGGCTGCTTAACGGGAAAGGTGAGGTGGGTTGATGCATAAAACAAGGGTTTCAAATTAGCTCAGATACCGTTCCATAAACCCAATATGTAATAGACAAGACCTACTCCTTGCTCAGTGAACTGGACTCAACACCCCCTATTCACCGCCCAAGAATATATTTGACTAGTAAGAATCTTAAAACCTATGTATTGCTATCTCTCTGTAAGTGAGTCAAGTGGGTGTAAAGCGGCATAAACACAGCAGTGCAAAGCAGCTAAACCCCATTATAAAAATCAATTACTTTTAAAAACCCATGAAACAAAGACAGTGAAAGAGAAATTCTTACAAAATTCGTTCAGGGGCTGCGATGCCACCTGGATTGACCATATCTAGACCCACAGCTGACTGAGCCATAAGGGTGGACACTCTTGGGGCTGAGAGGTTTGGTGAGGTTGGGTGAGCTAACGCAGACCCTTTAAAGTAGTACGGCGTGGTACCCATGCCATGGGTCCCAAATCTCCAGGTTCAAGGGCATCTTCCTACATCGAAAACATGCATGAGAAACCCAGAAGATGGTACACCGTGTGATCGGGAAAGGTTTCTAAAACGCACCTCATTTCTCATCTCCTTGTGCTCCGGTTCGCCATTCCAGCCGCTTTACTAGCAATCTCCCTCCTTGGAGAATCAGCACCTTTAACCTCCTGTTCCGTACAGGTTGCAATTTGTCCTGAGGATGAACGGGAAGAGGGGGAACCAATGAGAGACTAGCTCTAGGTGTTGGGACAGGCACACGTCACTCTATTTTCCCATCAGGAAGAAAAATTAACCACAGGCTCAGCCTGCCGCCCGGAGCCAGAATAGGGCCTGAAGCAATCCTGCGCTTTTGCGGCCAGCTCCCAAGAAAGCGAGTTGAGAAATGGAGCTCAGGGGCACTGCAATTCACAGACCTGCACAGTTAGAAATGATAACTCCCATCCACAAATATATTGAGGGAAGGCAACGAAGAGAATTTGAAAGCAAGGCAGAATTGCAGGAAACCGATTTCAGGAGGTAGATTCGAATCGCCTTTAAAGCACAGGAAAAGCGGCAAAACCTCGACAATGATGCCCTTGGCCAAAAAGGGCGTATGCGTTTTTTCCTGAATATATTCAGGAAAAAACGCATACGCCCTTTTTGGCCAACCAAGCAACCTGGAAAGGCAAATCAGCGCTACAAAGAAGTCTCGCTTCCCATCGGTCAAAAGGGCCATGCTGAATAAAGTGTCAAAACCAGAAATGCAGGACAGGCCATGGAGAAATGGGAGCCTTGCTACGCTGATGGGCGGGCTGTAAATGGCCAACAGCCACTCTGGAGAAGTGTACGGTGTGTCCTGAAACATCTAAAAAACTCAGCTTAGAGAGCATAGGGCAGTTCCACTCATGGGCGTATAAATTGGGAAAACTAAAAATCAGCAAGACACAGGCACCCCAAAGTTTAGGGCTGCTCTGTTGACAAGAACCTCCACTTCGTTACACCTGAAACATCCAAGGAAAGAGAAGAATGGATAAAGAAGTTGTGGTCCTTATGTACAATGGAATATCACTCAGCCATGAAATCAACGTCATAAGGCTAGGAGCAGCATGATGAGTGGATATAGGTACAACGATTCTAAGTGAAATAAGTCACACAGAAAAAGACACTTATCATAAGATATCACTTACAGAGGCTAATGTAAAAACCGCTACCCTTGAACTGAATTACAAAACAGAACAGAGTCGCACGTTTAGAAAACACACTATGGCTGCTTAACGGGAAAGGTGAGGTGGGGTGATGCATAAAACAAGGGTTTCAAATTAGCTCAGATACCGTTCCATAAACCCAATATGTAATAGACAAGACCTACTCCTTGCTCAGTGAACTGGACTCAACACCCCCTATTCACCGCCCAAGAATATATTTGACTAGTAAGAATCTTAAAACCTATGTATTGCTATCTCTCTGTAAGTGAGTCAAGTGGGTGTAAAGCGGCATAAACACAGCAGTGCAAAGCAGCTAAACCCCATTATAAAAATCAATTACTTTTAAAAACCCGTGAAACAAAGACAGTGAAAGAGAGAGAAATTCTTACAAAATTCGTTCAGGGGCTGCGATGCCATCTGGATTGACCATATCTAGACCCACAGCTGACTGAGCCATAAGGGTGGACACTCTTGGGGCTGAGAGGTTTTGTGAGGTTGGGTGAGGTAACGCAGACCCTTTAAAGTAATACGACGTGGTACCCATCCCATGGGTCCCAAATCTCCAGGTTAAAGGGCATCTTCCTACATCGAAAACATGCATGAGAAACCCAGAAGATGGTACACCGTGTGATCGGGAAAGGTTTCTAAAACGCACCTCATTTCTCATCTCCTTGTGCTCCAGTTTGCCATTCCAGCCGCTTTACTAGCAATCTCCCTCCTTGGAGAATCAGCACCTTTAACCTCCTGTTCCGTACAGGTTGCAATTTGTCCTGAGGATGAACGGGAAGAGGGGGAACCAATGAGAGACTAGCTCTAGGTGTTGGGACAGGCACACGTCACTCTATTTTCCCATCAGAAAGAAGAATTAACCACAGGCTCAGCCTGCCGCCCGGAGCCAGAAGAGGGCCTGAAGCAATCCTGCGCTTTTGCGGCCAGCTCCCAAGAAAGCGAGTTGAGAAATGGAGCTCAGGGGCACTGCAATTCACAGACCTGCACAGTTAGAAATGATAACTCTCGTCCACAAATATATTGAGGGAAGGCAACGAAGAGGATTTGAAAGCAAGGCAGAATTGCAGGAAACCGATTTCAGGAGATAGATTCGAATCGCCTTTAAAGCACAGGAAAAGCGGCAAAACCTCGACAATGATGCCCTTGGCCAAAAAGGGCGAATGCGTTTTTTCCTGAATATATTCAGGAAAAAACGCATACGCCCTTTTTGGCCAACCAAGCAACCTGGAAAGGCAAATCAGCGCTACAAAGAAGTCTCGCTTCCCATCGGTCAAAAGGGCCATGCTGAATAAAGTGTCAAAACCAGAAATGCAGGACAGGCCATGGAGAAATGGGAGCCTTGCTACACTGATGGGCGGGCTGTAAATTGCCAACAGCCACTCTGGAGAAGTGTACGGTGTGTCCTGAAACATCGAAAAAACTCAGCTTAGAGAGCATAGGGCACTTCCACTCATGGGCGTATAAATTGGGAAAACTAAAAATCAGCAAGACACAGGCACCCCAAAGTTTAGGGCTGCTCTGTTGACAAGAACCTCCACTTCGTTACACCTGAAACATCCCAGGAAAGAGAAGAATGGATAAAGAAGTTGTGGTCCTTATGTACAATGGAATATCACTCAGCCATGAAATCAACGTCCTAAGGCTAGGAGCAGCATGATGAGTGGATTTAGGTACAACGATTCTAAGTGAAATAAGTCACACAGAAAAAGACACTTATCATAAGATATCACTTATAGAGGGAATGTAAAAACCGCTACCCTTGAACTGAATTACAAAACAGAACAGAGTCGCACGTTTAGAAAACACACTATGGCTGCTTAACGGGAAAGGTGAGGTGGGTTGATGCATAAAACAAGGGTTTCAAATTAGCTCAGCTACCGTTCCATAAACCCAATATGTAATAGACAAGACCTACTCCTTGCTCAGTGAACTGGACTCAACACCCCCTATTCACCGCCCAAGAATATATTTGACTAGTAAGAATCTTAAAACCTATGTATTGCTATCTCTCTGTAAGTGAGTCAAGTGGGTGTAAAGCGGCATAAACACAGCAGTGCAAAGCAGCTAAACCCCATTATAAAAATCAATTACTTTTAAAAACCCATGAAACAAAGACAGTGAAAGAGAAATTCTTACAAAATTCGTTCAGGGGCTGCGATGCCACCTGGATTGACCATATCTAGACCCACAGCTGACTGAGCCATAAGGGTGGACACTCTTGGGGCTGAGAGGTTTGGTGAGGTTGGGTGAGCTAACGCAGACCCTTTAAAGTAGTACGGCGTGGTACCCATGCCATGGGTCCCAAATCTCCAGGTTCAAGGGCATCTTCCTACATCGAAAACATGCATGAGAAACCCAGAAGATGGTACACCGTGTGATCGGGAAAGGTTTCTAAAACGCACCTCATTTCTCATCTCCTTGTGCTCCGGTTCGCCATTTCAGGCGCTTTACTAGCAATCTCCCTCCTTGGAGAATCAGCACCTTTAACCTCCTGTTCCGTACAGGTTGCAATTTGTCCTGAGGATGAACGGGAAGAGGGGGAACCAATGAGAGACTAGCTCTAGGTGTTGGGACAGGCACACGTCACTCTATTTTCCCATCAGGAAGAAAAATTAACCACAGGCTCAGCCTGCCGCCCGGAGCCAGAATAGGGCCTGAAGCAATCCTGCGCTTTTGCGGCCAGCTCCCAAGAAAGCGAGTTGAGAAATGGAGCTCAGGGGCACTGCAATTCACAGACCTGCACAGTTAGAAATGATAACTCCCGTCCACAAATATATTGAGGGAAGGCAACGAAGAGAATTTGAAAGCAAGGCAGAATTGCAGGAAACCGATTTCAGGAGGTAGATTCGAATCGCCTTTAAATCACAGGAAAAGCGGCAAAACCTCGACAATGATGCCCTTGGCCAAAAAGGGCGTAGGCGTTTTTTCCTGAATATATTCAGGAAAAAACGCATACGCCCTTTTTGGCCAACCAAGCAACCTGGAAAGGCAAATCAGCGCTACAAAGAAGTCTCGCTTCCCATCGGTCAAAAGGGCCATGCTGAATAAAGTGTCAAAACCAGAAATGCAGGACAGGCCATGGAGAAATGGGAGCCTTGTTACGCTGATGGGCGGGCTGTAAATGGCCAACAGCCACTCTGGAGAAGTGTACGGTGTGTCCTGAAACATCTAAAAAACTCAGCTTACAGAGCATAGGGCACTTCCACTCATGGGCGTATAAATTGGGAAAACTAAAAATCAGCAAGACACAGGCAACCCAAAGTTTAGGGCTGCTCTGTTGACAAGAACCTCCACTTCGTTACACCTGAAACATCCAAGGAAAGAGAAGAATGGATAAAGAAGTTGTGGTCCTTATGTACAATGGAATATCACTCAGCCATGAAATCAACGTCATAAGGCTAGGAGCAGCATGATGAGTGGATATAGGTACAACGATTCTAAGTGAAATAAGTCACACAGAAAAAGACACTTATCATAAGATATCACTTACAGAGGCTAATGTAAAAACCGCTACCCTTGAACTGAATTACAAAACAGAACAGAGTCGCACGTTTAGAAAACACACTATGGCTGCTTAACGGGAAAGGTGAGGTGGGGTGATGCATAAAACAAGGGTTTCAAATTAGCTCAGATACCGTTCCATAAACCCAATATGTAATAGACAAGACCTACTCCTTGCTCAGTGAACTGGACTCAACACCCCCTATTCACCGCCCAAGAATATATTTGACTAGTAAGAATCTTAAAACCTATGTATTGCTATCTCTCTGTAAGTGAGTCAAGTGGGTGTAAAGCGGCATAAACACAGCAGTGCAAAGCAGCTAAACCCCATTATAAAAATCAATTACTTTTAAAAACCCGTGAAACAAAGACAGTGAAAGAGAGAGAAATTCTTACAAAATTCGTTCAGGGGCTGCGATGCCATCTGGATTGACCATATCTAGACCCACAGCTGACTGAGCCATAAGGGTGGACACTCTTGGGGCTGAGAGGTTTTGTGAGGTTGGGTGAGGTAACGCAGACCCTTTAAAGTAATACGACGTGGTACCCATCCCATGGGTCCCAAATCTCCAGGTTAAAGGGCATCTTCCTACATCGAAAACATGCATGAGAAACCCAGAAGATGGTACACCGTGTGATCGGGAAAGGTTTCTAAAACGCACCTCATTTCTCATCTCCTTGTGCTCCAGTTTGCCATTCCAGCCGCTTTACTAGCAATCTCCCTCCTTGGAGAATCAGCACCTTTAACCTCCTGTTCCGTACAGGTTGCAATTTGTCCTGAGGATGAACGGGAAGAGGGGGAACCAATGAGAGACTAGCTCTAGGTGTTGGGACAGGCACACGTCACTCTATTTTCCCATCAGGAAGAAGAATTAACCACAGGCTCAGCCTGCCGCCCGGAGCCAGAAGAGGGCCTGAAGCAATCCTGCGCTTTTGCGGCCAGCTCCCAAGAAAGCGAGTTGAGAAATGGAGCTCAGGGGCACTGCAATTCACAGACCTGCACAGTTAGAAATGATAACTCTCGTCCACAAATATATTGAGGGAAGGCAACGAAGAGGATTTGAAAGCAAGGCAGAATTGCAGGAAACCGATTTCAGGAGATAGATTCGAATCGCTTTTAAAGCACAGGAAAAGCGGCAAAACCTCGACAATGATGCCCTTGGCCAAAAAGGGCGAATGCGTTTTTTCCTGAATATATTCAGGAAAAAACGCATACGCCCTTTTTGGCCAACCAAGCAACCTGGAAAGGCAAATCAGCGCTACAAAGAAGTCTCGCTTCCCATCGGTCAAAAGGGCCATGCTGAATAAAGTGTCAAAACCAGAAATGCAGGACAGGCCATGGAGAAATGGGAGCCTTGCTACACTGATGGGCGGGCTGTAAATTGCCAACAGCCACTCTGGAGAAGTGTACGGTGTGTCCTGAAACATCGAAAAAACTCAGCTTAGAGAGCATAGGGCACTTCCACTCATGGGCGTATAAATTGGGAAAACTAAAAATCAGCAAGACACAGGCACCCCAAAGTTTAGGGCTGCTCTGTTGACAAGAACCTCCACTTCGTTACACCTGAAACATCCCAGGAAAGAGAAGAATGGATAAAGAAGTTGTGGTCCTTATGTACAATGGAATATCACTCAGCCATGAAATCAACGTCCTAAGGCTAGGAGCAGCATGATGAGTGGATTTAGGTACAACGATTCTAAGTGAAATAAGTCACACAGAAAAAGACACTTATCATAAGATATCACTTATAGAGGGAATGTAAAAACCGCTACCCTTGAACTGAATTACAAAACAGAACAGAGTCGCACGTTTAGAAAACACACTATGGCTGCTTAACGGGAAAGGTGAGGTGGGTTGATGCATAAAACAAGGGTTTCAAATTAGCTCAGATACCGTTCCATAAACCCAATATGTAATAGACAAGACCTACTCCTTGCTCAGTGAACTGGACTCAACACCCCCTATTCACCGCCCAAGAATATATTTGACTAGTAAGAATCTTAAAACCTATGTATTGCTATCTCTCTGTAAGTGAGTCAAGTGGGTGTAAAGCGGCATAAACACAGCAGTGCAAAGCAGCTAAACCCCATTATAAAAATCAATTACTTTTAAAAACCCATGAAACAAAGACAGTGAAAGAGAAATTCTTACAAAATTCGTTCAGGGGCTGCGATGCCACCTGGATTGACCATATCTAGACCCACAGCTGACTGAGCCATAAGGGTGGACACTCTTGGGGCTGAGAGGTTTGGTGAGGTTGGGTGAGCTAACGCAGACCCTTTAAAGTAGTACGGCGTGGTACCCATGCCATGGGTCCCAAATCTCCAGGTTCAAGGGCATCTTCCTACATCGAAAACATGCATGAGAAACCCAGAAGATGGTACACCGTGTGATCGGGAAAGGTTTCTAAAACGCACCTCATTTCTCATCTCCTTGTGCTCCGGTTCGCCATTTCAGGCGCTTTACTAGCAATCTCCCTCCTTGGAGAATCAGCACCTTTAACCTCCTGTTCCGTACAGGTTGCAATTTGTCCTGAGGATGAACGGGAAGAGGGGGAACCAATGAGAGACTAGCTCTAGGTGTTGGGACAGGCACACGTCACTCTATTTTCCCATCAGGAAGAAAAATTAACCACAGGCTCAGCCTGCCGCCCGGAGCCAGAATAGGGCCTGAAGCAATCCTGCGCTTTTGCGGCCAGCTCCCAAGAAAGCGAGTTGAGAAATGGAGCTCAGGGGCACTGCAATTCACAGACCTGCACAGTTAGAAATGATAACTCCCGTCCACAAATATATTGAGGGAAGGCAACGAAGAGAATTTGAAAGCAAGGCAGAATTGCAGGAAACCGATTTCAGGAGGTAGATTCGAATCGCCTTTAAATCACAGGAAAAGCGGCAAAACCTCGACAATGATGCCCTTGGCCAAAAAGGGCGTAGGCGTTTTTTCCTGAATATATTCAGGAAAAAACGCATACGCCCTTTTTGGCCAACCAAGCAACCTGGAAAGGCAAATCAGCGCTACAAAGAAGTCTCGCTTCCCATCGGTCAAAAGGGCCATGCTGAATAAAGTGTCAAAACCAGAAATGCAGGACAGGCCATGGAGAAATGGGAGCCTTGTTACGCTGATGGGCGGGCTGTAAATGGCCAACAGCCACTCTGGAGAAGTGTACGGTGTGTCCTGAAACATCTAAAAAACTCAGCTTACAGAGCATAGGGCACTTCCACTCATGGGCGTATAAATTGGGAAAACTAAAAATCAGCAAGACACAGGCAACCCAAAGTTTAGGGCTGCTCTGTTGACAAGAACCTCCACTTCGTTACACCTGAAACATCCAAGGAAAGAGAAGAATGGATAAAGAAGTTGTGGTCCTTATGTACAATGGAATATCACTCAGCCATGAAATCAACGTCATAAGGCTAGGAGCAGCATGATGAGTGGATATAGGTACAACGATTCTAAGTGAAATAAGTCACACAGAAAAAGACACTTATCATAAGATATCACTTACAGAGGCTAATGTAAAAACCGCTACCCTTGAACTGAATTACAAAACAGAACAGAGTCGCACGTTTAGAAAACACACTATGGCTGCTTAACGGGAAAGGTGAGGTGGGGTGATGCATAAAACAAGGGTTTCAAATTAGCTCAGATACCGTTCCATAAACCCAATATGTAATAGACAAGACCTACTCCTTGCTCAGTGAACTGGACTCAACACCCCCTATTCACCGCCCAAGAATATATTTGACTAGTAAGAATCTTAAAACCTATGTATTGCTATCTCTCTGTAAGTGAGTCAAGTGGGTGTAAAGCGGCATAAACACAGCAGTGCAAAGCAGCTAAACCCCATTATAAAAATCAATTACTTTTAAAAACCCGTGAAACAAAGACAGTGAAAGAGAAATTCTTACAAAATTCGTTCAGGGGCTGCGATGCCACCTGGATTGACCATATCTAGACCCACAGCTGACTGAGCCATAAGGGTGGACACTCTTGGGGCTGAGAGGTTTGGTGAGGTTGGGTGAGCTAACGCAGACCCTTTAAAGTAGTACGGCGTGGTACCCATGCCATGGGTCCCAAATCTCCAGGTTCAAGGGCATCTTCCTACATCGAAAACATGCATGAGAAACCCAGAAGATGGTACACCGTGTGATCGGGAAAGGTTTCTAAAACGCACCTCATTTTTCATCTCCTTGTGCTCCGGTTCGCCATTCCAGCCGCTTTACTAGCAATCTCCCTCCTTGGAGAATCAGCACCTTTAACCTCCTGTTCCGTACAGGTTGCAATTTGTCCTGAGGATGAACGGGAAGAAGGGGAACCAATGAGAGACTAGCTCTAGGTGTTGGGACAGGCACACGTCACTCTATTTTCCCATCAGGAAGAAAAATTAACCACAGGCTCAGCCTGCCGCCCGGAGCCAGAATAGGGCCTGAAGCAATCCTGCGCTTTTGCGGCCAGCTCCCAAGAAAGCGAGTTGAGAAATGGAGCTCAGGGGCACTGCAATTCACAGACCTGCACAGTTAGAAATGATAACTCCCGTCCACAAATATATTGAGGGAAGGCAACGAAGAGAATTTGAAAGCAAGGCAGAATTGCAGGAAACCGATTTCAGGAGGTAGATTCGAATCGCCTTTAAAGCACAGGAAAAGCGGCAAAACCTCGACAATGATGCCCTTGGCCAAAAAGGGCGTATGCGTTTTTTCCTGAATATATTCAGGAAAAAACGCATACGCCCTTTTTGGCCAACCAAGCAACCTGGAAAGGCAAATCAGCGCTACAAAGAAGTCTCGCTTCCCATCGGTCAAAAGGGCCATGCTGAATAAAGTGTCAAAACCAGAAATGCAGGACAGGCCATGGAGAAATGGGAGCCTTGCTACGCTGATGGGCGGGCTGTAAATGGCCAACAGCCACTCTGCAGAAGTGTACGGTGTGTCCTGAAACATCTAAAAAACTCAGCTTAGAGAGCATAGGGCAGTTCCACTCATGGGCGTATAAATTGGGAAAACTAAAAATCAGCAAGACACAGGCACCCCAAAGTTTAGGGCTGCTCTGTTGACAAGAACCTCCACTTCGTTACACCTGAAACATCCCAGGAAAGAGAAGAATGGATAAAGAAGTTGTGGTCCTTATGTACAATGGAATATCACTCAGCCATGAAATCAACGTCCTAAGGCTAGGAGCAGCATGATGAGTGGATATAGGTACGACGATTCTAAGTGAAATAAGTCACACAGAAAAAGACACTTATCATAAGATATCACTTATAGAGGGAATGTAAAAACCGCTACCCTTGAACTGAATTACAAAACAGAACAGAGTCGCACGTTTAGAAAACACACTATGGCTGCTTAACGGGAAAAGAGAGGTGGGGTGATGCATAAAACAAGGGTTTCAAATTAGCTCAGATACCGTTCCATAAACCCAATATGTAATAGACAAGACCTACTCCTTGCTCAGTAAAGTGGACTCAACACCCCCTATTCACCGCCCAAGAATATATTTGACTAGTAAGAATCTTAAAACCTATGTATTGCTATCTCTCTGTAAGTGAGTCAAGTGGGTGTAAAGCGGCATAAACACAGCAGTGCAAAGCAGCTAAACCCCATTATAAAAATCAATTACTTTTAAAAACCCGTGAAACAAAGACAGTGAAAGAGAAATTCTTACAAAATTCGTTCAGGGGCTGCGATGCCACCTGGATTGACCATATCTAGACCCACAGCTGACTGAGCCATAAGGGTGGACACTCTTGGGGCTGAGAGGTTTGGTGAGGTTGGGTGAGCTAACGCAGACCCTTTAAAGTAATACGACGTGGTACCCATGCCATGGGTCCCAAATCTCCAGGTTCAAGGGCATCTTCCTACATCGAAAACATGCATGAGAAACCCAGAAGATGGTACACCGTGTGATCGGGAAAGGTTTCTAAAACGCACCTCATTTCTCATCTCCTTGTGCTCCGGTTCGCCATTCCAGCCGCTTTACTAGCAATCTCCCTCCTTGGAGAATCAGCACCTTTAACCTCCTGTTCCGTACAGGTTGCAATTTGTCCTGAGGATGAACGGGAAGAGGGGGAACCAATGAGAGACTAGCTCTAGGTGTTGGGACAGGCACACGTCACTCTATTTTCCCATCAGGAAGAAGAATTAACCACAGGCTCAGCCTGCCGCCCGGAGCCAGAATAGAGCCTGAAGCAATCCTGTGCTTTTGCGGCCAGCTCCCAAGAAAGCGAGTTGAGAAATGGAGCTCAGGGGCACTGCAATTCACAGACCTGCACAGTTAGAAATGATAACTCTCGTCCACAAATATATTGAGGGAAGGCAACGAAGAGGATTTGAAAGCAAGGCAGAATTGCAGGAAACAGATTTCAGGAGGTAGATTCGAATCGCCTTTAAAGCACAGGAAAAGCGGCAAAACCTCGACAATGATGCCCTTGGCCAAAAAGGGCGTATGCGTTTTTTCCTGAATATATTCAGGAAAAAACGCATACGCCCTTTTTGGCCAACCAAGCAACCTGGAAAGGCAAATCAGCGCTACAAAGAAGTCTCGCTTCCCATCGGTCAAAAGGGCCATGCTGAATAAAGTGTCAAAACCAGAAATGCAGGACAGGCCATGGAGAAATGGGAGCCTTGCTACACTGATGGGCGGGCTGTAAATTGCCAACAGCCACTCTGGAGAAGTGTACGGTGTGTCCTGAAACATCGAAAAAACTCAGCTTAGAGAGCATAGGGCACTTCCACTCATGGGCGTATAAATTGGGAAAACTAAAAATCAGAAAGACACAGGCACCCCAAAGTTTAGGGCTGCTCTGTTGACAAGAACCTCCACTTCGTTACACCTGAAACATCCCAGGAAAGAGAAGAATGGATAAAGAAGTTGTGGTCCTTATGTACAATGGAATATCACTCAGCCATGAAATCAACGTCCTAAGGCTAGGAGCAGCATGATGAGTGGATTTAGGCACAACGATTCTAAGTGAAATAAGTCACACAGAAAAAGACACTTATCATAAGATATCACTTATAGAGGGAATGTAAAAACCGCTACCCTTGAACTGAATTACAAAACAGAACAGAGTCGCACGTTTAGAAAACACACTATGGCTGCTTAACGGGAAAGGTGAGGTGGGGTGATGCATAAAACAAGGGTTTCAAATTAGCTCAGATACCGTTCCATAAACCCAATATGTAATAGACAAGACCTACTCCTTGCTCAGTGAACTGGACTCAACACCCCCTATTCACCGCCCAAGAATATATTTGACTAGTAAGAATCTTAAAACCTATGTATTGCTATCTCTCTGTAAGTGAGTCAAGTGGGTGTAAAGCGGCATAAACACAGCAGTGCAAAGCAGCTAAACCCCATTATAAAAATCAATTACTTTTAAAAACCCGTGAAACAAAGACAGTGAAAGAGAAATTCTTACAAAATTCGTTCAGGGGCTGCGATGCCACCTGGATTGACCATATCTAGACCCACAGCTGACTGAGCCATAAGGGTGGACACTCTTGGGGCTGAGAGGTTTGGTGAGGTTGGGTGAGCTAACGCAGACCCTTTAAAGTAGTACGGCGTGGTACCCATGCCATGGGTCCCAAATCTCCAGGTTCAAGGGCATATTCCTACATTGAAAACATGCACGAGAAACCCAGAAGATGGTACACCGTGTGACCGGGAAAGTTTTCTAAAACGCACCTCATTTCTCATCTCCTTGTGCTCCGGTTCGCCATTTCAGCCGCTTTACTAGCAATCTCCCTCCTTGGAGAATCAGCACCTTTAACCTCCTGTTCCGTACAGGTTGCAATTTGTCCTGAGGATGAACGGGAAGAGGGGGAACCAATGAGAGACTAGCTCTAGGTGTTGGGACAGGCACACGTCACTCTATTTTCCCATCAGGAAGAAAAATTAACCACAGGCTCAGCCTGCCGCCCGGAGCCAGAATAGGGCCTGAAGCAATCCTGCGCTTTTGCGGCCAGCTCCCAAGAAAGCGAGTTGAGAAATGGAGTTCAGGGGCACTGCAATTCACAGACCTGCACAGTTAGAAATGATAACTCCCGTCCACAAATATATTGAGGGAAGGCAACGAAGAGAATTTGAAAGCAAGGCAGAATTGCAGGAAACCGATTTCAGGAGGTAGATTCGAATCGCCTTTAAAGCACAGGAAAAGCGGCAAAACCTCGACAATGATGCCCTTGGCCAAAAAGGGCGTATGCGTTTTTTCCTGAATATATTCAGGAAAAAACGCATACGCCCTTTTTGGCCAACCAAGCAACCTGGAAAGGCAAATCAGCGCTACAAAGAACTCTCGCTTCCCATCGGTCAAAAGGGCCATGCTGAATAAAGTGTCAAAACCAGAAATGCAGGACAGGCCATGGAGAAATGGGAGCCTTGCTACGCTGATGGGCGGGCTGTAAATGGCCAACAGCCACTCTGGAGAAGTGTACGGTGTGTCCTGAAACATCTAAAAAACTCAGCTTAGAGAGCATAGGGCAGTTCCACTCATGGGCGTATAAATTGGGAAAACTAAAAATCAGCAAGACACAGGCACCCCAAAGTTTAGGGCTGCTCTGTTGACAAGAACCTCCACTTCGTTACACCTGAAACATCCAAGGAAAGAGAAGAATGGATAAAGAAGTTGTGGTCCTTATGTACAATGGAATATCACTCAGCCATGAAATCAACGTCATAAGGCTAGGAGCAGCATGATGAGTGGATATAGGTACAACGATTCTAAGTGAAATAAGTCACACAGAAAAAGACACTTATCATAAGATATCACTTATAGAGGGAATGTAAAAACCGCTACCCTTGAACTGAATTACAAAACAGAACAGAGTCACACGTTTAGAAAACACACTATGGCTGCTTAACGGGAAAGGTGAGGTGGGGTGATGCATAAAACAAGGGTTTCAAATTAGCTCAGATACCGTTCCATAAACCCAATATGTAATAGACAAGACCTACTCCTTGCTCAGTGAACTGGACTCAACACCCCCTATTCACCGCCCAAGAATATATCTGACTAGTAAGAATCTTAAAACCTATGTATTGCTATCTCTCTGTAAGTGAGTCAAGTGGGTGTAAAGCGGCATAAACACAGCAGTGCAAAGCAGCTAAACCCCATTATAAAAATCAATTACTTTTAAAAACCCGTGAAACAAAGACAGTGAAAGAGAAATTCTTACAAAATTCGTTCAGGGGGTGCGATGCCACCTGGATTGACCATATCTAGACCCACAGCTGACTGAGCCATAAGGGTGGACACTCTTGGGGCTGAGAGGGTTGGTGAGGTTGGGTGAGCTAACGCAGACCCTGTAAAATAATACAGCGTGGTACCCATCCCATGGGTCCCAAATCTCCAGGTTCAAGGGCATCTTCCTACATCGAAAACATGCATGAGAAACCCAGAAGATGGTACACCGTGTGATAGGGAAAGGTTTCTAAAATGCACCTCATTTCTCATCTCCTTGTGCTCCGGTTCGCCATTCCAGCCACTTTATTAGCAATCTCCCTCCTTGGAGAATCAGCACCTTTAACCTCCTGTTCCTTACAGGTTGCAATCTGTCCTGAGGATGAACGGGAAGAGGGGGAACCAATGAGAGACTAGCTCTAGGTGTTGGGACAGGCACAGGTCACTCTATTTTCCCATCAGGAAGAAGAATTAACCACAGGCTCAGCCTGCCGCCCGGAGCCAGAATAGAGCCTGAAGCAATCCTGCGCTTTTGCGGCCAGCTCCCAAGAAAGCGAGTTGAGAAATGGAGCTCAGGGGCACTGCAATTCACAGACCTGCACAGTTAGAAATGATAACTCTCGTCCACAAATATATTGAGGGAAGGCAACGAAGAGGATTTGAAAGCAAGGCAGAATTGCAGGAAACAGATTTCAGGAGGTAGATTCGAATCGCCTTTAAAGCACAGGAAAAGCGGCAAAACCTCGACAATGATGCACTTGGCCAAAAAGGGCGTATGCGTTTTTTCCTGAATATATTCAGGAAAAAACGCATACGCCCTTTTTGGCCAACCAAGCAACCTGGAAAGGCAAATCAGCGCTACAAAGAAGTCTCGCTTCCCATCGGTCAAAAGGGCCATGCTGAATAAATTGTCAAAACCAGAAATGCAGGACAGGCCATGGAGAAATGGGAGCCTTGCTACGCTGATGGGCGGGCTGTAAATTGCCAACAGCCACTCTGGAGAAGTGTACGGTGTGTCCTGAAACATCTAAAAAACTCAGCTTAGAGAGCATAGGGCACTTCCACTCATGGGCGTATAAATTGGGAAAACTAAAAATCAGCAAGACACAGGCACCCCAAAGTTTAGGGCTGCTCTGTTGACAAGAACCTCCACTTCGTTACACCTGAAACATCCCAGGAAAGAGAAGAATGGATAAAGAAGTTGTGGTCCTTATGTACAATGGAATATCACTCAGCCATGAAATCAACGTCCTAAGGCTAGGAGCAGCATGATGAGTGGATTTAGGTACGACGATTCTAAGTGAAATAAGTCACACAGAAAAAGACACTTATCATAAGATATCACATATAGAGGGAATGTAAAAACCGCTACCCTTGAACTGAATTACAAAACAGAACAGAGTCACACGTTTAGAAAACACACTATGGCTGCTTAACGGGAAAGGTGAGGTGGGGTGATGCATAAAACAAGGGTTTCAAATTAGCTCAGATACCGTTCCATAAACCCAATATGTAATAGACAAGACCTACTCCTTGCTCAGTGAACTGGACTCAACACCCCCTATTCACCGCCCAAGAATATATTTGACTAGTAAGAATCTTAAAACCTATGTATTGCTATCTCTCTGTAAGTGAGTCAAGTGGGTGTAAAGCGGCATAAACACAGCAGTGCAAAGCAGCTAAACCCCATTATAAAAATCAATTACTTTTAAAAACCCGTGAAACAAAGACAGTGAAAGAGAAATTCTTACAAAATTCGTTCAGGGGCTGCGATGCCACCTGGATTGACCATATCTAGACCCACAGCTGGCTGAGCCATAAGGGTGGACACTCTTGGGGCTGAGAGGTTTGGTGAGGTTGGGTGAGCTAACGCAGACCCTGTAAAATAATACAGCGTGGTACCCATCCCATGGGTCACAAATCTCCAGGTTCAAGGGCATCTTCCTACATCGAAAACATGCATGAGAAACCCAGAAGATGGTACACCGTGTGATAGGGAAAGGTTTCTAAAACGCACCTCATTTCTCATCTCCTTGGGCTCCGGTTCGCCATTCCAGCCACTTTACTAGCAATCTCCCTCCTTGGAGAATCAGCACCTTTAACCTCCTGTTCCTTACAGGTTGCAAACTGTCCTGAGGATGAACGGGAAGAGGGGGAACCAATGAGAGACTAGCTCTGGGTGTTGGGACAGGCACAGGTCACTCTATTTTCCCATCAGGAAGAAGAATTAACCACAGGCTCAGCCTGCCGCCCGGAGCCAGAATAGGGCCTGAAGCAATCCTGCGCTTTTGCGGCCAGCTCCCAAGAAAGCGAGTTGAGAAATGGAGCTCAGGGGCACTGCAATTCACAGACCTGCACAGTTAGAAATGATAACTCTCGTCCACAAATATATTGAGGGAAGGCAACGAAGAGGATTTGAAAGCAAGGCAGAATTGCAGGAAACAGATTTCAGGAGGTAGATTCGAATCGCCTTTAAAGCACAGGAAAAGCGGCAAAACCTCGACAATGATGCCCTTGGCCAAAAAGGGCGTATGCGTTTTTTCCTGAATATATTCAGGAAAAAACGCATACGCCCTTTTTGGCCAACCAAGCAACCTGCAAAGGCAAATCAGCGCTACAAAGAAGTCTCGCTTCCCATCGGTCAAAAGGGCCATGCTGAATAAAGTGTCAAAACCAGAAATGCAGGACAGGCCATGGAGAAATGGGAGCCTTGCTACGCTGATGGGCGGGCTGTAAATGGCCAACAGCCACTCTGGAGAAGTGTACGGTGTGTCCTGAAACATCTAAAAAACTCAGCTTAGAGAGCATAGGGCACTTCCACTCATGGGCGTATAAATTGGGAAAACTAAAAATCAGCAAGACACAGGCACCCCAAAGTTTAGGGCTGCTCTGTTGACAAGAACCTCCACTTCGTTACACCTGAAACATCCCAGGAAAGAGAAGAATGGATAAAGAAGTTGTGGTCCTTATGTACAATGGAATATCACTCAGCCATGAAATCAACGTCATAAGGCTAGGAGCAGCATGATGAGTGGATATAGGTACGACGATTCTAAGTGAAATAAGTCACACAGAAAAAGACACTTATCATAAGATATCACTTATAGAGGGAATGTAAAAACCGCTACCCTTGAACTGAATTACAAAACAGAACAGAGTCGCACGTTTAGAAAACACACTATGGCTGCTTAACGGGAAAAGAGAGGTGGGGTGATGCATAAAACAAGGGTTTCAAATTAGCTCAGATACCGTTCCATAAACCCAATATGTAATAGACAAGACCTACTCCTTGCTCAGTAAAGTGGACTCAACACCCCCTATTCACCGCCCAAGAATATATTTGACTAGTAAGAATCTTAAAACCTATGTATTGCTATCTCTCTGTAAGTGAGTCAAGTGGGTGTAAAGCGGCATAAACACAGCAGTGCAAAGCAGCTAAACCCCATTATAAAAATCAATTACTTTTAAAAACCCGTGAAACAAAGACAGTGAAAGAGAAATTCTTACAAAATTCGTTCAGGGGCTGCGATGCCACCTGGATTGACCATATCTAGACCCACAGCTGACTGAGCCATAAGGGTGGACACTCTTGGGGCTGAGAGGTTTGGTGAGGTTGGGTGAGCTAACGCAGACCCTTTAAAGTAATACGACGTGGTACCCATGCCATGGGTCCCAAATCTCCAGGTTCAAGGGCATCTTCCTACATCGAAAACATGCATGAGAAACCCAGAAGATGGTACACCGTGTGATCGGGAAAGGTTTCTAAAACGCACCTCATTTCTCATCTCCTTGTGCTCTGGTTCGCCATTCCAGCCGCTTTACTAGCAATCTCCCTCCTTGGAGAATCAGCACCTTTAACCTCCTGTTCCGTACAGGTTGCAATTTGTCCTGAGGATGAACGGGAAGAGGGGGAACCAATGAGAGACTAGCTCTAGGTGTTGGGACAGGCACACGTCACTCTATTTTCCCATCAGGAAGAAGAATTAACCACAGGCTCAGCCTGCCGCCCGGAGCCAGAATAGGGCCTGAAGCAATCCTGTGCTTTTGCGGCCAGCTCCCAAGAAAGCGAGTTGAGAAATGGAGCTCAGGGGCACTGCAATTCACAGACCTGCACAGTTAGAAATGATAACTCTCGTCCACAAATATATTGAGGGAAGGCAACGAAGAGGATTTGAAAGCAAGGCAGAATTGCAGGAAACAGATTTCAGGAGGTAGATTCGAATCGCCTTTAAAGCACAGGAAAAGCGGCAAAACCTCGACAATGATGCCCTTGGCCAAAAAGGGCGTATGCGTTTTTTCCTGAATATATTCAGGAAAAAACGCATACGCCCTTTTTGGCCAACCAAGCAACCTGGAAAGGCAAATCAGCGCTACAAAGAAGTCTCGCTTCCCATCGGTCAAAAGGGCCATGCTGAATAAAGTGTCAAAACCAGAAATGCAGGACAGGCCATGGAGAAATGGGAGCCTTGCTACACTGATGGGCGGGCTGTAAATTGCCAACAGCCACTCTGGAGAAGTGTACGGTGTGTCCTGAAACATCGAAAAAACTCAGCTTAGAGAGCATAGGGCACTTCCACTCATGGGCGTATAAATTGGGAAAACTAAAAATCAGAAAGACACAGGCACCCCAAAGTTTAGGGCTGCTCTGTTGACAAGAACCTCCACTTCGTTACACCTGAAACATCCCAGGAAAGAGAAGAATGGATAAAGAAGTTGTGGTCCTTATGTACAATGGAATATCACTCAGCCATGAAATCAACGTCCTAAGGCTAGGAGCAGCATGATGAGTGGATTTAGGCACAACGATTCTAAGTGAAATAAGTCACACAGAAAAAGACACTTATCATAAGATATCACTTATAGAGGGAATGTAAAAACCGCTACCCTTGAACTGAATTACAAAACAGAACAGAGTCGCACGTTTAGAAAACACACTATGGCTGCTTAACGGGAAAGGTGAGGTGGGGTGATGCATAAAACAAGGGTTTCAAATTAGCTCAGATACCGTTCCATAAACCCAATATGTAATAGACAAGACCTACTCCTTGCTCAGTGAACTGGACTCAACACCCCCTATTCACCGCCCAAGAATATATTTGACTAGTAAGAATGTTAAAACCTATGTATTGCTATCTCTCTGTAAGTGAGTCAAGTGGGTGTAAAGCGGCATAAACACAGCAGTGCAAAGCAGCTAAACCCCATTATAAAAATCAATTACTTTTAAAAACCCGTGAAACAAAGACAGTGAAAGAGAAATTCTTACAAAATTCGTTCAGGGGCTGCGATGCCACCTGGATTGACCATATCTAGACCCACAGCTGACTGAGCCATAAGGGTGGACACTCTTGGGGCTGAGAGGTTTGGTGAGGTTGGGTGAGCTAACGCAGACCCTTTAAAGTAGTACGGCGTGGTACCCATGCCATGGGTCCCAAATCTCCAGGTTCAAGGGCATATTCCTACATTGAAAACATGCACGAGAAACCCAGAAGATGGTACACCGTGTGACCGGGAAAGTTTTCTAAAACGCACCTCATTTCTCATCTCCTTGTGCTCCGGTTCGCCATTTCAGCCGCTTTACTAGCAATCTCCCTCCTTGGAGAATCAGCACCTTTAACCTCCTGTTCCGTACAGGTTGCAATTTGTCCTGAGGATGAACGGGAAGAGGGGGAACCAATGAGAGACTAGCTCTAGGTGTTGGGACAGGCACACGTCACTCTATTTTCCCATCAGGAAGAAAAATTAACCACAGGCTCAGCCTGCCGCCCGGAGCCAGAATAGGGCCTGAAGCAATCCTGCGCTTTTGCGGCCAGCTCCCAAGAAAGCGAGTTGAGAAATGGAGTTCAGGGGCACTGCAATTCACAGACCTGCACAGTTAGAAATGATAACTCCCGTCCACAAATATATTGAGGGAAGGCAACGAAGAGAATTTGAAAGCAAGGCAGAATTGCAGGAAACCGATTTCAGGAGGTAGATTCGAATCGCCTTTAAAGCACAGGAAAAGCGGCAAAACCTCGACAATGATGCCCTTGGCCAAAAAGGGCGTATGCGTTTTTTCCTGAATATATTCAGGAAAAAACGCATACGCCCTTTTTGGCCAACCAAGCAACCTGGAAAGGCAAATCAGCGCTACAAAGAACTCTCGCTTCCCATCGGTCAAAAGGGCCATGCTGAATAAAGTGTCAAAACCAGAAATGCAGGACAGGCCATGGAGAAATGGGAGCCTTGCTACGCTGATGGGCGGGCTGTAAATGGCCAACAGCCACTCTGGAGAAGTGTACGGTGTGTCCTGAAACATCTAAAAAACTCAGCTTAGAGAGCATAGGGCAGTTCCACTCATGGGCGTATAAATTGGGAAAACTAAAAATCAGCAAGACACAGGCACCCCAAAGTTTAGGGCTGCTCTGTTGACAAGAACCTCCACTTCGTTACACCTGAAACATCCAAGGAAAGAGAAGAATGGATAAAGAAGTTGTGGTCCTTATGTACAATGGAATATCACTCAGCCATGAAATCAACGTCATAAGGCTAGGAGCAGCATGATGAGTGGATATAGGTACAACGATTCTAAGTGAAATAAGTCACACAGAAAAAGACACTTATCATAAGATATCACTTACAGAGACTAATGTAAAAACCGCTACCCTTGAACTGAATTACAAAACAGAACAGAGTCGCACGTTTAGAAAACACACTATGGCTGCTTAACGGGAAAGGTGAGGTGGGGTGATGCATAAAACAAGGGTTTCAAATTAGCTCAGATACCGTTCCATAAACCCAATATGTAATAGACAAGACCTACTCCTTGCTCAGTGAACTGGACTCAACACCCCCTATTCACCGCCCAAGAATATATTTGACTAGTAAGAATCTTAAAACCTATGTATTGCTATCTCTCTGTAAGTGAGTCAAGTGGGTGTAAAGCGGCATAAACACAGCAGTGCAAAGCAGCTAAACCCCATTATAAAAATCAATTACTTTTAAAAACCCGTGAAACAAAGACAGTGAAAGAGAAATTCTTACAAAATTCGTTCAGGGGCTGCGATGCCACCTGGATTGACCATATCTAGACCCACAGCTGGCTGAGCCATAAGGGTGGACACTCTTGGGGCTGAGAGGTTTGGTGAGGTTGGGTGAGCTAACGCAGACCCTGTAAAATAATACAGCGTGGTACCCATCCCATGGGTCCCAAATCTCCAGGTTCAAGGGCATCTTCCTACATCGAAAACATGCATGAGAAACCCAGAAGATGGTACACCGTGTGATAGGGAAAGGTTTCTAAAACGCACCTCATTTCTCATCTCCTTGGGCTCCGGTTCGCCATTCCAGCCACTTTACTAGCAATCTCCCTCCTTGGAGAATCAGCACCTTTAACCTTCTGTTCCTTACAGGTTGCAAACTGTCCTGAGGATGAACGGGAAGAGGGGGAACCAATGAGAGACTAGCTCTGGGTGTTGGGACAGGCACAGGTCACTCTATTTTCCCATCAGGAAGAAGAATTAACCACAGGCTCAGCCTGCCGCCCGGAGCCAGAATAGAGCCTGAAGCAATCCTGCGCTTTTGCGGCCAGCTCCCAAGAAAGCGAGTTGAGAAATGGAGCTCAGGGGCACTGCAATTCACAGACCTGCACAGTTAGAAATGATAACTCTCGTCCACAAATATATTGAGGGAAGGCAACGAAGAGGATTTGAAAGCAAGGCAGAATTGCAGGAAACAGATTTCAGGAGGTAGATTCGAATCGCCTTTAAAGCACAGGAAAAGCGGCAAAACCTCGACAATGATGCCCTTGGCCAAAAAGGGCGTATGCGTTTTTTCCTGAATATATTCAGGAAAAAACGCATACGCCCTTTTTGGCCAACCAAGCAACCTGGAAAGGCAAATCAGCGCTACAAAGAAGTCTCGCTTCCCATCGGTCAAAAGGGCCATGCTGAATAAAGTGTCAAAACCAGAAATGCAGGACAGGCCATGGAGAAATGGGAGCCTTGCTACGCTGATGGGCGGGCTGTAAATGGCCAACAGCCACTCTGGAGAAGTGTACGGTGTGTCCTGAAACATCTAAAAAACTCAGCTTAGAGAGCATAGGGCACTTCCACTCATGGGCGGATAAATTGGGAAAACTAAAAATCAGCAAGACACAGGCACCCCAAAGTTTAGGGCTGCTCTGTTGACAAGAACCTCCACTTCGTTACACCTGAAACATCCCAGGAAAGAGAAGAATCGATAAAGAAGTTGTGGTCCTTATGTACAATGGAATATCACTCAGCCATGAAATCAACGTCCTAAGGCTAGGAGCAGCATGATGAGTGGATTTAGGTACGACGATTCTAAGTGAAATAAGTCACACAGAAAAAGACACTTATCATAAGATATCACTTATAGAGGGAATGTAAAAACCGCTACCCTTGAACTGAATTACAAAACAGAACAGAGTCACACGTTTAGAAAACACACTATGGCTGCTTAACGGGAAAGGTGAGGTGGGGTGATGCATAAAACAAGGGTTTCAAATTAGCTCAGATACCGTTCCATAAACCCAATATGTAATAGACAAGACCTACTCCTTGCTCAGTGAACTGGACTCAACACCCCCTATTCACCGCCCAAGAATATATCTGACTAGTAAGAATCTTAAAACCTATGTATTGCTATCTCTCTGTAAGTGAGTCAAGTGGGTGTAAAGCGGCATAAACACAGCAGTGCAAAGCAGCTAAACCCCATTATAAAAATCAATTACTTTTAAAAACCCGTGAAACAAAGACAGTGAAAGAGAAATTCTTACAAAATTCGTTCAGGGGCTGCGATGCCACCTGGATTGACCATATCTAGACCCACAGCTGACTGAGCCATAAGGGTGGACACTCTTGGGGCTGAGAGGGTTGGTGAGGTTGGGTGAGCTAACGCAGACCCTGTAAAATAATACAGCGTGGTACCCATCCCATGGGTCCCAAATCTCCAGGTTCAAGGGCATCTTCCTACATCGAAAACATGCATGAGAAACCCAGAAGATGGTACACCGTGTGATAGGGAAAGGTTTCTAAAATGCACCTCATTTCTCATCTCCTTGTGCTCCGGTTCGCCATTCCAGCCACTTTATTAGCAATCTCCCTCCTTGGAGAATCAGCACCTTTAACCTCCTGTTCCTTACAGGTTGCAATCTGTCCTGAGGATGAACGGGAAGAGGGGGAACCAATGAGAGACTAGCTCTAGGTGTTGGGACAGGCACAGGTCACTCTATTTTCCCATCAGGAAGAAGAATTAACCACAGGCTCAGCCTGCCGCCCGGAGCCAGAATAGAGCCTGAAGCAATCCTGCGCTTTTGCGGCCAGCTCCCAAGAAAGCGAGTTGAGAAATGGAGCTCAGGGGCACTGCAATTCACAGACCTGCACAGTTAGAAATGATAACTCTCGTCCACAAATATATTGAGGGAAGGCAACGAAGAGGATTTGAAAGCAAGGCAGAATTGCAGGAAACAGATTTCAGGAGGTAGATTCGAATCGCCTTTAAAGCACAGGAAAAGCGGCAAAACCTCGACAATGATGCCCTTGGCCAAAAAGGGCGTATGCGTTTTTTCCTGAATATATTCAGGAAAAAACGCATACGCCCTTTTTGGCCAACCAAGCAACCTGGAAAGGCAAATCAGCGCTACAAAGAAGTCTCGCTTCCCATCGGTCAAAAGGGCCATGCTGAATAAATTGTCAAAACCAGAAATGCAGGACAGGCCATGGAGAAATGGGAGCCTTGCTACGCTGATGGGCGGGCTGTAAATTGCCAACAGCCACTCTGGAGAAGTGTACGGTGTGTCCTGAAACATCTAAAAAACTCAGCTTAGAGAGCATAGGGCACTTCCACTCATGGGCGTATAAATTGGGAAAACTAAAAATCAGCAAGACACAGGCACCCCAAAGTTTAGGGCTGCTCTGTTGACAAGAACCTCCACTTCGTTACACCTGAAACATCCCAGGAAAGAGAAGAATGGATAAAGAAGTTGTGGTCCTTATGTACAATGGAATATCACTCAGCCATGAAATCAACGTCCTAAGGCTAGGAGCAGCATGATGAGTGGATTTAGGTACGACGATTCTAAGTGAAATAAGTCACACAGAAAAAGACACTTATCATAAGATATCACATATAGAGGGAATGTAAAAACCGCTACCCTTGAACTGAATTACAAAACAGAACAGAGTCACACGTTTAGAAAACACACTATGGCTGCTTAACGGGAAAGGTGAGGTGGGGTGATGCATAAAACAAGGGTTTCAAATTAGCTCAGATACCGTTCCATAAACCCAATATGTAATAGACAAGACCTACTCCTTGCTCAGTGAACTGGACTCAACACCCCCTATTCACCGCCCAAGAATATATTTGACTAGTAAGAATCTTAAAACCTATGTATTGCTATCTCTCTGTAAGTGAGTCAAGTGGGTGTAAAGCGGCATAAACACAGCAGTGCAAAGCAGCTAAACCCCATTATAAAAATCAATTACTTTTAAAAACCCGTGAAACAAAGACAGTGAAAGAGAAATTCTTACAAAATTCGTTCAGGGGCTGCGATGCCACCTGGATTGACCATATCTAGACCCACAGCTGGCTGAGCCATAAGGGTGGACACTCTTGGGGCTGAGAGGTTTGGTGAGGTTGGGTGAGCTAACGCAGACCCTGTAAAATAATACAGCGTGGTACCCATCCCATGGGTCCCAAATCTCCAGGTTCAAGGGCATCTTCCTACATCGAAAACATGCATGAGAAACCCAGAAGATGGTACACCGTGTGATAGGGAAAGGTTTCTAAAACGCACCTCATTTCTCATCTCCTTGGGCTCCGGTTCGCCATTCCAGCCACTTTACTAGCAATCTCCCTCCTTGGAGAATCAGCACCTTTAACCTCCTGTTCCTTACAGGTTGCAAACTGTCCTGAGGATGAACGGGAAGAGGGGGAACCAATGAGAGACTAGCTCTGGGTGTTGGGACAGGCACAGGTCACTCTATTTTCCCATCAGGAAGAAGAATTAACCACAGGCTCAGCCTGCCGCCCGGAGCCAGAATAGGGCCTGAAGCAATCCTGCGCTTTTGCGGCCAGCTCCCAAGAAAGCGAGTTGAGAAATGGAGCTCAGGGGCACTGCAATTCACAGACCTGCACAGTTAGAAATGATAACTCTCGTCCACAAATATATTGAGGGAAGGCAACGAAGAGGATTTGAAAGCAAGGCAGAATTGCAGGAAACAGATTTCAGGAGGTAGATTCGAATCGCCTTTAAAGCACAGGAAAAGCGGCAAAACCTCGACAATGATGCCCTTGGCCAAAAAGGGCGTATGCGTTTTTTCCTGAATATATTCAGGAAAAAACGCATACGCCCTTTTTGGCCAACCAAGCAACCTGCAAAGGCAAATCAGCGCTACAAAGAAGTCTCGCTTCCCATCGGTCAAAAGGGCCATGCTGAATAAAGTGTCAAAACCAGAAATGCAGGACAGGCCATGGAGAAATGGGAGCCTTGCTACGCTGATGGGCGGGCTGTAAATGGCCAACAGCCACTCTGGAGAAGTGTACGGTGTGTCCTGAAACATCTAAAAAACTCAGCTTAGAGAGCATAGGGCACTTCCACTCATGGGCGGATAAATTGGGAAAACTAAAAATCAGCAAGACACAGGCACCCCAAAGTTTAGGGCTGCTCTGTTGACAAGAACCTCCACTTCGTTACACCTGAAACATCCCAGGAAAGAGAAGAATCGATAAAGAAGTTGTGGTCCTTATGTACAATGGAATATCACTCAGCCATGAAATCAACGTCCTAAGGCTAGGAGCAGCATGATGAGTGGATTTAGGTACGACGATTCTAAGTGAAATAAGTCACACAGAAAAAGACACTTATCATAAGATATCACTTATAGAGGGAATGTAAAAACCGCTACCCTTGAACTGAATTACAAAACAGAACAGAGTCACACGTTTAGAAAACACACTATGGCTGCTTAACGGGAAAGGTGAGGTGGGGTGATGCATAAAACAAGGGTTTCAAATTAGCTCAGATACCGTTCCATAAACCCAATATGTAATAGACAAGACCTACTCCTTGCTCAGTGAACTGGACTCAACACCCCCTATTCACCGCCCAAGAATATATCTGACTAGTAAGAATCTTAAAACCTATGTATTGCTATCTCTCTGTAAGTGAGTCAAGTGGGTGTAAAGCGGCATAAACACAGCAGTGCAAAGCAGCTAAACCCCATTATAAAAATCAATTACTTTTAAAAACCCGTGAAACAAAGACAGTGAAAGAGAAATTCTTACAAAATTCGTTCAGGGGCTGCGATGCCACCTGGATTGACCATATCTAGACCCACAGCTGACTGAGCCATAAGGGTGGACACTCTTGGGGCTGAGAGGGTTGGTGAGGTTGGGTGAGCTAACGCAGACCCTGTAAAATAATACAGCGTGGTACCCATCCCATGGGTCCCAAATCTCCAGGTTCAAGGGCATCTTCCTACATCGAAAACATGCATGAGAAACCCAGAAGATGGTACGCCGTGTGATAGGGAAAGGTTTCTAAAATGCACCTCATTTCTCATCTCCTTGTGCTCCGGTTCGCCATTCCAGCCACTTTATTAGCAATCTCCCTCCTTGGAGAATCAGCACCTTTAACCTCCTGTTCCTTACAGGTTGCAATCTGTCCTGAGGATGAACGGGAAGAGGGGGAACCAATGAGAGACTAGCTCTAGGTGTTGGGACAGGCACAGGTCACTCTATTTTCCCATCAGGAAGAAGAATTAACCACAGGCTCAGCCTGCCGCCCGGAGCCAGAATAGAGCCTGAAGCAATCCTGCGCTTTTGCGGCCAGCTCCCAAGAAAGCGAGTTGAGAAATGGAGCTCAGGGGCACTGCAATTCACAGACCTGCACAGTTAGAAATGATAACTCTCGTCCACAAATATATTGAGGGAAGGCAACGAAGAGGATTTGAAAGCAAGGCAGAATTGCAGGAAACAGATTTCAGGAGGTAGATTCGAATCGCCTTTAAAGCACAGGAAAAGCGGCAAAACCTCGACAATGATGCACTTGGCCAAAAAGGGCGTATGCGTTTTTTCCTGAATATATTCAGGAAAAAACGCATACGCCCTTTTTGGCCAACCAAGCAACCTGGAAAGGCAAATCAGCGCTACAAAGAAGTCTCGCTTCCCATCGGTCAAAAGGGCCATGCTGAATAAATTGTCAAAACCAGAAATGCAGGACAGGCCATGGAGAAATGGGAGCCTTGCTACGCTGATGGGCGGGCTGTAAATTGCCAACAGCCACTCTGGAGAAGTGTACGGTGTGTCCTGAAACATCTAAAAAACTCAGCTTAGAGAGCATAGGGCACTTCCACTCATGGGCGTATAAATTGGGAAAACTAAAAATCAGCAAGACACAGGCACCCCAAAGTTTAGGGCTGCTCTGTTGACAAGAACCTCCACTTCGTTACACCTGAAACATCCCAGGAAAGAGAAGAATGGATAAAGAAGTTGTGGTCCTTATGTACAATGGAATATCACTCAGCCATGAAATCAACGTCCTAAGGCTAGGAGCAGCATGATGAGTGGATTTAGGTACGACGATTCTAAGTGAAATAAGTCACACAGAAAAAGACACTTATCATAAGATATCACTTATAGAGGGAATGTAAAAACCGCTACCCTTGAACTGAATTACAAAACAGAACAGAGTCACACGTTTAGAAAACACACTATGGCTGCTTAACGGGAAAGGTGAGGTGGGGTGATGCATAAAACAAGGGTTTCAAATTAGCTCAGATACCGTTCCATAAACCCAATATGTAATAGACAAGACCTACTCCTTGCTCAGTGAACTGGACTCAACACCCCCTATTCACCGCCCAAGAATATATCTGACTAGTAAGAATCTTAAAACCTATGTATTGCTATCTCTCTGTAAGTGAGTCAAGTGGGTGTAAAGCGGCATAAACACAGCAGTGCAAAGCAGCTAAACCCCATTATAAAAATCAATTACTTTTAAAAACTCGTGAAACAAAGACAGTGAAAGAGAAATTCTTACAAAATTCGTTCAGGGGCTGCGATGCCACCTGGATTGACCATATCTAGACCCACAGCTGACTGAGCCATAAGGGTGGACACTCTTGGGGCTGAGAGGTTTGGTGAGGTTGGGTGAGCTAACGCAGACCCTGTAAAATAATACAGCGTGGTACCCATCCCATGGGTCCCAAATCTCCAGGTTCAAGGGCATCTTCCTACATCGAAAACATGCATGAGAAACCCAGAAGATGGTACACCGTGTGATCGGGAAAGGTTTCTAAAACGCACCTCATTTCTCGTCTCCTTGTGCTCCGGTTCGCCATTCCAGCCGCTTTACTAGCAATCTCCCTCCTTGGAGAATCAGCACCTTTAACCTCCTGTTCCGTACAGGTTGCAATTTGTCCTGAGGATGAACGGGAAGAGGGGGAACCAATGAGAGACTAGCTCTAGGTGTTGGGACAGGCACACGTCACTCTATTTTCCCATCAGGAAGAAAAATTAACCACAGGCTCAGCCTGCCGCCCGGAGCCAGAATAGGGCCTGAAGCAATCCTGCGCTTTTGCGGCCAGCTCCCAAGAAAGCGAGTTGAGAAATGGAGCTCAGGGGCACTGCAATTCACAGACCTGCACAGTTAGAAATGATAACTCTCGTCCACAAATATATTGAGGGAAGGCAACGAAGAGAATTTGAAAGCAAGGCAGAATTGCAGGAAACCGATTTCAGGAGGTAGATTCGAATCGCCTTTAAAGCACAGGAAAAGCGGCAAAACCTCGACTATGATGCCCTTGGCCAAAAAGGGCGTATGCGTTTTTTCCTGAATATATTCAGGAAAAAACGCATACGCCCTTTTTGGCCAACCAAGCAACCTGGAAAGGCAAATCAGCGCTACAAAGAAGTCTCGCTTCCCATCGGTCAAAAGGGCCATGCTGAATAAAGTGTCAAAACCAGAAATGCAGGACAGGCCATGGAGAAATGGGAGCCTTGCTACGCTGATGGGCGGGCTGTAAATGGCCAACAGCCACTCTGGAGAAGTGTACGGTGTGTCCTGAAACATCTAAAAAACTCAGCTTACAGAGCATAGGGCACTTCCACTCATGGGCGTATAAATTGGGAAAACTAAAAATCAGCAAGACACAGGCACCCCAAAGTTTAGGGCTGCTCTGTTGACAAGAACCTCCACTTCGTTACACCTGAAACATCCCAGGAAAGAGAAGAATGGATAAAGAAGTTGTGGTCCTTATGTACAATGGAATATCACTCAGCCATGAAATCAACGTCCTAAGGCTAGGAGCAGCATGATGAGTGGATTTAGGTACGACGATTCTAAGTGAAATAAGTCACACAGAAAAAGACACTTATCATAAGATATCACTTATAGAGGGAATGTAAAAACCGCTACCCTTGAACTGAATTACAAAACAGAACAGAGTCACACGTTTAGAAAACACACTATGGCTGCTTAACGGGAAAGGTGAGGTGGGGTGATGCATAAAACAAGGGTTTCAAATTAGCTCAGATACCGTTCCATAAACCCAATATGTAATAGACAAGACCTACTCCTTGCTCAGTGAACTGGACTCAACACCCCCTATTCACCGCCCAAGAATATATCTGACTAGTAAGAATCTTAAAACCTATGTATTGCTATCTCTCTGTAAGTGAGTCAAGTGGGTGTAAAGCGGCATAAACACAGCAGTGCAAAGCAGCTAAACCCCATTATAAAAATCAATTACTTTTAAAAACCCGTGAAACAAAGACAGTGAAAGAGAAATTCTTACAAAATTCGTTCAGGGGCTGCGATGCCACCTGGATTGACCATATCTAGACCCACAGCTGACTGAGCCATAAGGGTGGACACTCTTGGGGCTGAGAGGTTTGGTGAGGTTGGGTGAGCTAACGCAGACCCTTTAAAGTAGTACGGCGTGGTACCCATGCCATGGGTCCCAAATCTCCAGGTTCAAGGGCATCTTCCTACATCGAAAACATGCATGAGAAACCCAGAAGATGGTACACCGTGTGATCGGGAAACGTTTCTAAAACGCACCTCATTTTTCATCTCCTTGTGCTCCGGTTCGCCATTCCAGCCGCTTTACTAGCAATCTCCCTCCTTGGAGAATCAGCACCTTTAACCTCCTGTTCCGTACAGGTTGCAATTTGTCCTGAGGATGAACGGGAAGAGGGGGAACCAATGAGAGACTAGCTCTAGGTGTTGGGACAGGCACACGTCACTCTATTTTCCCATCAGGAAGAAAAATTAACCACAGGCTCAGCCTGCCGCCCGGAGCCAGAATAGGGCCTGAAGCAATCCTGCGCTTTTGCGGCCAGCTCCCAAGAAAGCGAGTTGAGAAATGGAGCTCAGGGGCACTGCAATTCACAGACCTGCACAGTTAGAAATGATAACTCCCGTCCACAAATATATTGAGGGAAGGCAACGAAGAGAATTTGAAAGCAAGGCAGAATTGCAGGAAACCGATTTCAGGAGGTAGATTCGAATCGCCTTTAAAGCACAGGAAAAGCGGCAAAACCTCGACAATGATGCCCTTGGCCAAAAAGGGCGTATGCGTTTTTTCCTGAATATATTCAGGAAAAAACGCATACGCCCTTTTTGGCCAACCAAGCAACCTGGAAAGGCAAATCAGCGCTACAAAGAAGTCTCGCTTCCCATCGGTCAAAAGGGCCATGCTGAATAAAGTGTCAAAACCAGAAATGCAGGACAGGCCATGGAGAAATGGGAGCCTTGCTACGCTGATGGGCGGGCTGTAAATTGCCAACAGCCACTCTGGAGAAGTGTACGGTGTGTCCTGAAACATCGAAAAAACTCAGCTTAGAGAGCATAGGGCACTTCCACTCATGGGCGTATAAATTGGGAAAACTAAAAATCAGCAAGACACAGGCACCCCAAAGTTTAGGGCTGCTCTGTTGACAAGAACCTCCACTTCGTTACACCTGAAACATCCAAGGAAAGAGAAGAATGGATAAAGAAGTTGTGGTCCTTATGTACAATGGAATATCACTCAGCCATGAAATCAACGTCATAAGGCTAGGAGCAGCATGATGAGTGGATATAGGTACAACGATTCTAAGTGAAATAAGTCACACAGAAAAAGACACTTATCATAAGATATCACTTACAGAGGCTAATGTAAAAACCGCTACCCTTGAACTGAATTACAAAACAGAACAGAGTCGCACGTTTAGAAAACACACTATGGCTGCTTAACGGGAAAGGTGAGGTGGGGTGATGCATAAAACAAGGGTTTCAAATTATCTCAGATACCGTTCCATAAACCCAATATGTAATAGACAAGACCTACTCCTTGCTCAGTGAACTGGACTCAACACCCCCTATTCACCGCCCAAGAATATATTTGACTAGTAAGAATCTTAAAACCTATGTATTGCTATCTCTCTGTAAGTGAGTCAAGTGGGTGTAAAGCGGCATAAACACAGCAGTGCAAAGCAGCTAAACCCCATTATAAAAATCAATTACTTTTAAAAACCCGTGAAACAAAGACAGTGAAAGAGAAATTCTTACAAAATTCGTTCAGGGGCTGCGATGCCACCTGGATTGACCATATCTAGACCCACAGCTGACTGAGCCATAAGGGTGGACACTCTTGGGGCTGAGAGGTTTGGTGAGGTTGGGTGAGCTAACGCAGACCCTTTAAAGTAGTACGGCGTGGTACCCATGCCATGGGTCCCAAATCTCCAGGTTCAAGGGCATCTTCCTACATCGAAAACATGCATGAGAAACCCAGAAGATGGTACACCGTGTGATCGGGAAAGGTTTCTAAAACGCACCTCATTTCTCATCTCCTTGTGCTCCGGTTCGCCATTTCAGCCGTTTTACTAGCAATCTCCCTCCTTGGAGAATCAGCACCTTTAACCTCCTGTTCCGTACAGGTTGCAATTTGTCCTGAGGATGAACGGGAAGAGGGGGAACCAATGAGAGACTAGCTCTAGGTGTTGGGACAGGCACACGTCACTCTATTTTCCCATCAGGAAGAAAAATTAACCACAGGCTCAGCCTGCCGCCCGGAGCCAGAATAGGGCCTGAAGCAATCCTGCGCTTTTGCGGCCAGCTCCCAAGAAAGCGAGTTGAGAAATGGAGCTCAGGGGCACTGCAATTCACAGACCTGCACAGTTAGAAATGATAACTCCCGTCCACAAATATATTGAGGGAAGGCAACGAAGAGAATTTGAAAGCAAGGCAGAATTGCAGGAAACCGATTTCAGGAGGTAGATTCGAATCGCCTTTAAAGCACAGGAAAAGCGGCAAAACCTCGACAATGATGCCCTTGGCCAAAAAGGGCGTATGCGTTTTTTCCTGAATATATTCAGGAAAAAACGCATACGCCCTTTTTGGCCAACCAAGCAACCTGGAAAGGCAAATCAGCGCTACAAAGAAGTCTCGCTTCCCATCGGTCCAAAGGGCCATGCTGAATAAAGTGTCAAAACCAGAAATGCAGGACAGGCCATGGAGAAATGGGAGCCTTGCTACGCTGATGGGCGGGCTGTAAATTGCCAACAGCCACTCTGGAGAAGTGTACGGTGTGTCCTGAAACATCTAAAAAACTCAGCTTAGAGAGCATAGGGCAGTTCCACTCATGGGCGTATAAATTGGGAAAACTAAAAATCAGCAAGACACAGGCACCCCAAAGTTTAGGGCTGCTCTGTTGACAAGAACCTCCACTTCGTTACACCTGAAACATCCAAGGAAAGAGAAGAATGGATAAAGAAGTTGTGGTCCTTATGTACAATGGAATATCACTCAGCCATGAAATCAACGTCATAAGGCTAGGAGCAGCATGATGAGTGGATATAGGTACAACGATTCTAAGTGAAATAAGTCACACAGAAAAAGACACTTATCATAAGATATCACTTACAGAGGCTAATGTAAAAACCGCTACCCTTGAACTGAATTACAAAACAGAACAGAGTCGCACGTTTAGAAAACACACTATGGCTGCTTAACGGGAAAGGTGAGGTGGGGTGATGCATAAAACAAGGGTTTCAAATTAGCTCAGATACCGTTCCATAAACCCAATATGTAATAGACAAGACCTACTCCTTGCTCAGTGAACTGGACTCAACACCCCCTATTCACCGCCCAAGAATATATCTGACTAGTAAGAATCTTAAAACCTATGTATTGCTATCTCTCTGTAAGTGAGTCAAGTGGGTGTAAAGCGGCATAAACACAGCAGTGCAAAGCAGCTAAACCCCATTATAAAAATCAATTACTTTTAAAAACCCGTGAAACAAAGACAGTGAAAGAGAAATTCTTACAAAATTCGTTCAGGGGCTGCGATGCCACCTGGATTGACCATATCTAGACCCACAGCTGACTGAGCCATAAGGGTGGACACTCTTGGGGCTGAGAGGTTTGGTGAGGTTGGGTGAGCTAACGCAGACCCTGTAAAATAATACAGCGTGGTACCCATCCCATGGGTCCCAAATCTCCAGGTTCAAGGGCATCTTCCTACATCGAAAACATGCATGAGAAACCCAGAAGATGGTACACCGTGTGATAGGGAAAGGTTTCTAAAACGCACCTCATTTCTCATCTCCTTGGGCTCCGGTTCGCCATTCCAGCCACTTTACTAGCAATCTCCCTCCTTGGAGAATCAGCACCTTTACCCTCCTGTTCCTTACAGGTTGCAATCTGTCCTGAGGATGAACGGGAAGAGGGGGAACCAATGAGAGACTAGCTCTAGGTGTTGGGACAGGCACAGGTCACTCTATTTTCCCATCAGGAAGAAGAATTAACCACAGGCTCAGCCTGCCGCCCGGAGCCAGAATAGGGCCTGAAGCAATCCTGCGCTTTTGCGGCCAGCTCCCAAGAAAGCGAGTTGAGAAATGGAGCTCAGGGGCACTGCAATTCACAGACCTGCACAGTTAGAAATGATAACTCTCGTCCACAAATATATTGAGGGAAGGCAACGAAGAGGATTTGAAAGCAAGGCAGAATTGCAGGAAACAGATTTCAGGAGGTAGATTCGAATCGCCTTTAAAGCACAGGAAAAGCGGCAAAACCTCGACAATGATGCCCTTGGCCAAAAAGGGCGTATGCGTTTTTTCCTGAATATATTCAGGAAAAAACGCATACGCCCTTTTTGGCCAACCAAGCAACCTGCAAAGGCAAATCAGCGCTACAAAGAAGTCTCGCTTCCCATCGGTCAAAAGGGCCATGCTGAATAAAGTTTCAAAACCAGAAATGCAGGACAGGCCATGGAGAAATGGGAGCCTTGCTACGCTGATGGGCGGGCTGTAAATTGCCAACAGCCACTCTGGAGAAGTGTATGGTGTGTCCTGAAACATCTAAAAAACTCAGCTTAGAGAGCATAGGGCACTTCCACTCATGGGCGTATAAATTGGGAAAACTAAAAATCAGCAAGACACAGGCACCCCAAAGTTTAGGGCTGCTCTGTTGACAAGAACCTCCACTTCGTTACACCTGAAACATCCCAGGAAAGAGAAGAATGGATAAAGAAGTTGTGGTCCTTATGTACAATGGAATATCACTCAGCCATGAAATCAACGTCCTAAGGCTAGGAGCAGCATGATGAGTGGATTTAGGTACGACGATTCTAAGTGAAATAAGTCACACAGAAAAAGACACTTATCATAAGATATCACTTATAGAGGGAATGTAAAAACCGCTACCCTTGAACTGAATTACAAAACAGAACAGAGTCACACGTTTAGAAAACACACTATGGCTGCTTAACGGGAAAGGTGAGGTGGGGTGATGCATAAAACAAGGGTTTCAAATTAGCTCAGATACCGTTCCATAAACCCAATATGTAATAGACAAGACCTACTCCTTGCTCAGTGAACTGGACTCAACACCCCCTATTCACCGCCCAAGAATATATCTGACTGGTAAGAATCTTAAAACCTATGTATTGCTATCTCTCTGTAAGTGAGTCAAGTGGGTGTAAAGCGGCATAAACACAGCAGTGCAAAGCAGCTAAACCCCATTATAAAAATCAATTACTTTTAAAAACCCGTGAAACAAAGACAGTGAAAGAGAAATTCTTACAAAATTCGTTCAGGGGCTGCGATGCCACCTGGATTGACCATATCTAGACCCACAGCTGACTGAGCCATAAGGGTGGACACTCTTGGGGCTGAGAGGTTTGGTGAGGTTGGGTGAGCTAACGCAGACCCTGTAAAATAATACAGCGTGGTACCCATCCCATGGGTCCCAAATCTCCAGGTTCAAGGGCATCTTCCTACATCGAAAACATGCATGAGAAACCCAAAAGATGGTACACCGTGTGATAGGGAAAGGTTTCTAAAACGCACCTCATTTCTCATCTCCTTGGGCTCCGGTTCGCCATTCCAGCCACTTTACTAGCAATCTCCCTCCTTGGAGAATCAGCACCTTTACCCTCCTGTTCCTTACAGGTTGCAATCTGTCCTGAGGATGAACGGGAAGAGGGGGAACCAATGAGAGACTAGCTCTAGGTGTTGGGACAGGCACAGGTCACTCTATTTTCCCATCAGGAAGAAGAATTAACCACAGGCTCAGCCTGCCGCCCGGAGCCAGAATAGGGCCTGAAGCAATCCTGCGCTTTTGCGGCCAGCTCCCAAGAAAGCGAGTTGAGAAATGGAGCTCAGGGGCACTGCAATTCACAGACCTGCACAGTTAGAAATGATAACTCTCGTCCACAAATATATTGAGGGAAGGCAACGAAGAGGATTTGAAAGCAAGGCAGAATTGCAGGAAACAGATTTCAGGAGGTAGATTCGAATCGCCTTTAAAGCACAGGAAAAGCGGCAAAACCTCGACAATGATGCCCTTGGCCAAAAAGGGCGTATGCGTTTTTTCTTGAATATATTCAGGAAAAAACGCATACGCCCTTTTTGGCCAACCAAGCAACCTGGAAAGGCAAATCAGCGCTACAAAGAAGTCTCGCTTCCCATCGGTCAAAAGGGCCATGCTGAATAAAGTGTCAAAACCAGAAATGCAGGAGAGGCCATGGAGAAATGGGAGCCTTGCTACGCTGACGGGCGGGCTGTAAATGGCCAACAGCCACTCTGGAGAAGTGTACGGTGTGTCCTGAAACATCTAAAAAACTCAGCTTAGAGAGCATAGGGCACTTCCACTCATGGGCGTATAAATTGGGAAAACTAAAAATCAGCAAGACACAGGCACCCCAAAGTTTAGGGCTGCTCTGTTGACAAGAACCTCCACTTCGTTACACCTGAAACATCCAAGGAAAGAGAAGAATGGATAAAGAAGTTGTGGTCCTTATGTACAATGGAATATCACTCAGCCATGAAATCAACGTCATAAGGCTAGGAGCAGCATGATGAGTGGATATAGGTACAACGATTCTAAGTGAAATAAGTCACACAGAAAAAGACACTTATCATAAGATATCACTTACAGAGGCTAATGTAAAAACCGCTACCCTTGAACTGAATTACAAAACAGAACAGAGTCGCACGTTTAGAAAACACACTATGGCTGCTTAACGGGAAAGGTGAGGTGGGGTGATGCATAAAACAAGGGTTTCAAATTATCTCAGATACCGTTCCATAAACCCAATATGTAATAGACAAGACCTACTCCTTGCTCAGTGAACTGGACTCAACACCCCCTATTCACCGCCCAAGAATATATTTGACTAGTAAGAATCTTAAAACCTATGTATTGCTATCTCTCTGTAAGTGAGTCAAGTGGGTGTAAAGCGGCATAAACACAGCAGTGCAAAGCAGGTAAACCCCATTATAAAAATCAATTACTTTTAAAAACCCGTGAAACAAAGACAGTGAAAGAGAGAGAAATTCTTACAAAATTCGTTCAGGGGCTGCGATGCCACCTGGATTGACCATATCTAGACCCACAGCTGTTTGAGACATAAGGGTGGACACTCTTGGGGCTGAGAGGTTTGGTGAGGTTGGGTGAGCTAACGCAGACCCTTTAAAGTAATACGACGTGGTACCCATCCCATGGGTCCCAAATCTCCTGGTTAAAGGGCATCTTCCTACATCGAAAACATGCATGAGAAACCCAGAAGATGGTACACCGTGTGATCGGGAAAGGTTTCTAAAACGCACCTCATTTCTCATCTCCTTGTGCTCCGGTTCGCCATTCCAGCCGCTTTACTAGCAATCTCCCTCCTTGGAGAATCAGCACCTTTAACCTCCTGTTCCGTACAGGTTGCAATTTGTCCTGAGGATGAACGGGAAGAGGGGGAACCAATGAGAGACTAGCTCTAGGTGTTGGGACAGGCACACGTCACTCTATTTTCCCATCAGGAAGAAGAATTAACCACAGGCTCAGCCTGCCGCCTGGAGCCAGAATAGGGCCTGAAGCAATCCTGCGCTTTTGCGGCCAGCTCCCAAGAAAGCGAGTTGAGAAATGGAGCTCAGGGGCACTGCAATTCACAGACCTGCACAGTTAGAAATGATAACTCTCGTCCACAAATATATTGAGGGAAGGCAACGAAGAGGATTTGAAAGCAAGGCAGAATTGCAGGAAACAGATTTCAGGAGGTAGATTCGAATCGCCTTTAAAGCACAGGAAAAGCGGCAAAACCTCGACAATGATGCCCTTGGCCAAAAAGGGCGTATGCGTTTTTTCCTGAATATATTCAGGAAAAAACGCATACGCCCTTTTTGGCCAACCAAGCAACCTGGAAAGGCAAATCAGCGCTACAAAGAAGTCTCGCTTCCCATCGGTCAAAAGGGCCATGCTGAATAAAGTGTCAAAACCAGAAATGCAGGACAGGCCATGGAGAAACGGGAGCCTTGCTACACTGATGGGCGGGCTGTAAATTGCCAACAGCCACTCTGGAGAAGTGTACGGTGTGTCCTGAAACATCGAAAAAACTCAGCTTAGAGAGCATAGGGCACTTCCACTCATGGGCGTATAAATTGGGAAAACTAAAAATCAGCAAGACACAGGCACCCCAAAGTTTAGGGCTGCTCTGTTGACAAGAACCTCCACTTCGTTACACCTGAAACATCCCAGGAAAGAGAAGAATGGATAAAGAAGTTGTGGTCCTTATGTACAATGGAATATCACTCAGCCATGAAATCAACGTCCTAAGGCTAGGAGCAGCATGATGAGTGGATTTAGGCACAACGATTCTAAGTGAAATAAGTCACACAGAAAAAGACACTTATCATAAGATATCACTTATAGAGGGAATGTAAAAACCGCTACCCTTGAACTGAATTACAAAACAGAACAGAGTCGCACGTTTAGAAAACACACTATGGCTGCTTAACGGGAAAGGTGAGGTGGGGTGATGCATAAAACAAGGGTTTCAAATTAGCTCAGATACCGTTCCATAAACCCAATATGTAATAGACAAGACCTACTCCTTGCTCAGTGAACTGGACTCAACACCCCCTATTCACCGCCCAAGAATATATTTGACTAGTAAGAATCTTAAAACCTATGTATTGCTATCTCTCTGTAAGTGAGTCAAGTGGGTGTAAAGCGGCATAAACACAGCAGTGCAAAGCAGCTAAACCCCATTATAAAAATCAATTACTTTTAAAAACCCGTGAAACAAAGACAGCGAAAGAGAAATTCTTACAAAATTCGTTCAGGGGCTGCGATGCCACCTGGATTGACCATATCTAGACCCACAGCTGACTGAGCCATAAGGGTGGACACTCTTGGGGCTGAGAGGTTTGGTGAGGTTGGGTGAGCTAACGCAGACCCTTTAAAGTAGTACGGCGTGGTACCCATGCCATGGGTCCCAAATCTCCAGGTTCAAGGGCATCTTCCTACATCGAAAACATGCATGAGAAACCCAGAAGATGGTACACCGTGTGATCGGGAAAGGTTTCTAAAACGCACCTCATTTCTCATCTCCTTGTGCTCCGGTTCGCCATTCCAGCCACTTTACTAGCAATCTCCCTCCTTGGAGAATCAGCACCTTTAACCTCCTGTTCCGTACAGGTTGCAATTTGTCCTGAGGATGAACGGGAAGAGGGGGAACCAATGAGAGACTAGCTCTAGGTGTTGGGACAGGCACACGTCACTCTATTTTCCCATCAGGAAGAAAAATTAACCACAGGCTCAGCCTGCCGCCCGGAGCCAGAATAGGGCCTGAAGCAATCCTGCGCTTTTGCGGCCAGCTCCCAAGAAAGCGAGTTGAGAAATGGAGCTCAGGGGCACTGCAATTCACAGACCTGCACAGTTAGAAATGATAACTCCCGTCCACAAATATATTGAGGGAAGGCAACGAAGAGAATTTGAAAGCAAGGCAGAATTGCAGGAAACAGATTTCAGGAGGTAGATTCGAATCGCCTTTAAAGCACAGGAAAAGCGGCAAAACCTCGACAATGATGCCCTTGGCCAAAAAGGGCGTATGCGTTTTTTCCTGAATATATTCAGGAAAAAACTCATACGCCCTTTTTGGCCAACCAAGCAACCTGGAAAGGCAAATCAGCGCTACAAAGAAGTCTCGCTTCCCATCGGTCAAAAGGGCCATGCTGAATAAAGTGTCAAAACCAGAAATGCAGGACAGGCCATGGAGAAATGGGAGCCTTGCTACGCTGATGGGCGGGCTGTAAATGGCCAACAGCCACTCTGGAGAAGTGTACGGTGTGTCCTGAAACATCTAAAAAACTCAGCTTAGAGAGCATAGGGCAGTTCCACTCATGGGCGTATAAATTGGGAAAACTAAACATCAGCAAGACACAGGCACCCCAAAGTTTAGGGCTGCTCTGTTGACAAGAACCTCCACTTCGTTACACCTGAAACATCCAAGGAAAGAGAAGAATGGATAAAGAAGTTGTGGTCCTTATGTACAATGGAATATCACTCAGCCATGAAATCAACGTCCTAAGGCTAGGAGCAGCATGATGAGTGGATTTAGGTACGAGGATTCTAAGTGAAATAAGTCACACAGAAAAAGACACTTATCATAAGATATCACTTATAGAGGGAATGTAAAAACCGCTACCCTTGAACTGAATTACAAAACAGAACAGAGTCACACGTTTAGAAAACACACTATGGCTGCTTAACGGGAAAGGTGAGGTGGGGTGATGCATAAAACAAGGGTTTCAAATTAGCTCAGATACCGTTCCATAAACCCAATATGTAATAGACAAGACCTACTCCTTGCTCAGTGAACTGGACTCAACACCCCCTATTCACCGCCCAAGAATATATCTGACTAGTAAGAATCTTAAAACCTATGTATTGCTATCTCTCTGTAAGTGAGTCAAGTGGGTGTAAAGCGGCATAAACACAGCAGTGGAAAGCAGCTAAACCCCATTATAAAAATCAATTACTTTTAAAAACCCGTGAAACAAAGACAGTGAAAGAGAAATTCTTACAAAATTCGTTCAGGGGCTGCGATGCCACCTGGATTGACCATATCTAGACCCACAGCTGACTGAGCCATAAGGGTGGACACTCTTGGGGCTGAGAGGTTTGGTGAGGTTGGGTGAGCTAACGCAGACCCTTTAAAGTAGTACGGCGTGGTACCCATGCCATGGGTCCCAAATCTCCAGGTTTAAGGGCATCTTCCTACATCGAAAACATGCATGAGAAACCCAGAAGATGGTACACCGTGTGATCGGGAAAGGTTTCTAAAACGCACCTCATTTTTCATCTCCTTGTGCTCCGGTTCGCCATTCCAGCCGCTTTACTAGCAATCTCCCTCCTTGGAGAATCAGCACCTTTAACCTCCTGTTCCGTACAGGTTGCAATTTGTCCTGAGGATGAACGGGAAGAGGGGGAACCAATGAGAGACTAGCTCTAGGTGTTGGGACAGGCACACGTCACTCTATTTTCCCATCAGGAAGAAAAATTAACCACAGGCTCAGCCTGCCGCCCGGAGCCAGAATAGGGCCTGAAGCAATCCTGCGCTTTTGCGGCCAGCTCCCAAGAAAGCGAGTTGAGAAATGGAGCTCAGGGGCACTGCAATTCACAGACCTGCACAGTTAGAAATGATAACTCCCGTCCACAAATATATTGAGGGAAGGCAACGAAGAGAATTTGAAAGCAAGGCAGAATTGCAGGAAACCGATTTCAGGAGGTAGATTCGAATCGCCTTTAAAGCACAGGAAAAGCGGCAAAACCTCGACAATGATGCCCTTGGCCAAAAAGGGCGTATGCGTTTTTTCCTGAATATATTCAGGAAAAAACGCATACGCCCTTTTTGGCCAACCAAGCAACCTGGAAAGGCAAATCAGCGCTACAAAGAAGTCTCGCTTCCCATCGGTCCAAAGGGCCATGCTGAATAAAGTGTCAAAACCAGAAATGCAGGACAGGCCATGGAGAAATGGGAGCCTTGCTACGCTGATGGGCGGGCTGTAAATGGCCAACAGCCACTCTGGAGAAGTGTACGGTGTGTCCTGAAACATCTAAAAAACTCAGCTTAGAGAGCATAGGGCACTTCCACTCATGGGCGTATAAATTGGGAAAACTAAAAATCAGCAAGACACAGGCACCCCAAAGTTTAGGGCTGCTCTGTTGACAAGAACCTCCACTTCGTTACACCTGAAACATCCAAGGAAAGAGAAGAATGGATAAAGAAGTTGTGGTCCTTATGTACAATGGAATATCACTCAGCCATGAAATCAACGTCATAAGGCTAGGAGCAGCATGATGAGTGGATATAGGTACAACGATTCTAAGTGAAATAAGTCACACAGAAAAAGACACTTATCATAAGATATCACTTACAGAGGCTAATGTAAAAACCGCTACCCTTGAACTGAATTACAAAACAGAACAGAGTCGCACGTTTAGAAAACACACTATGGCTGCTTAACGGGAAAGGTGAGGTGGGGTGATGCATAAAACAAGGGTTTCAAATTATCTCAGATACCGTTCCATAAACCCAATATGTAATAGACAAGACCTACTCCTTGCTCAGTGAACTGGACTCAACACCCCCTATTCACCGCCCAAGAATATATTTGACTAGTAAGAATCTTAAAACCTATGTATTGCTATCTCTCTGTAAGTGAGTCAAGTGGGTGTAAAGCGGCATAAACACAGCAGTGCAAAGCAGCTAAACCCCATTATAAAAATCAATTACTTTTAAAAACCCGTGAAACAAAGACAGTGAAAGAGAGAGAAATTCTTACAAAATTCGTTCAGGGGTTGCGATGCCACCTGGATTGACCATATCTAGACCCACAGCTGACTGAGCCATAAGGGTGGACACTCTTGGGGCTGAGAGGTTTGGTGAGGTTGGGTGAGCTAACGCAGACCCTTTAAAGTAATACGATGTGGTACCCATCCCATGGGTCCCAAATCTCCAGGTTAAAGGGCATCTTCCTACATCGAAAACATGCATGAGAAACCCAGAAGATGGTACACCGTGTGATCGGGAAAGGTTTCTAAAACGCACCTCATTTCTCATCTCCTTGTGCTCCGGTTCGCCATTCCAGCCGCTTTACTAGCAATCTCCCTCCTTGGAGAATCAGCACCTTTAACCTCCTGTTCCGTACAGGTTGCAATTTGTCCTGAGGATGAACGGGAAGAGGGGGAACCAATGAGAGACTAGCTCTAGGTGTTGGGACAGGCACACGTCACTCTATTTTCCCATCAGGAAGAAAAATTAACCACAGGCTCAGCCTGCCGCCCGGAGCCAGAATAGGGCCTGAAGCAATCCTGCGCTTTTGCGGCCAGCTCCCAAGAAAGCGAGTTGAGAAATGGAGCTCAGGGGCACTGCAATTCACAGACCTGCACAGTTAGAAATGATAACTCTCGTCCACAAATATATTGAGGGAAGGCAACGAAGAGGATTTGAAAGCAAGGCAGAATTGCAGGAAACCGATTTCAGGAGGTAGATTCGAATCGCCTTTAAAGCACAGGAAAAGCGGCAAAACCTCGACAATGATGCCCTTGGCCAAAAAGGGCGTATGCGTTTTTTCCTGAATATATTCAGGAAAAAACGCATACGCCCTTTTTGGCCAACCAAGCAACCTGGAAAGGCAAATCAGCGCTACAAAGAAGTCTCGCTTCCCATCGGTCAAAAGGGCCATGCTGAATAAAGTGTCAAAACCAGAAATGCAGGACAGGCCATGGAGAAATGGGAGCCTTGCTACACTGATGGGCGGGCTGTAAATTGCCAACAGCCACTCTGGAGAAGTGTACGGTGTGTCCTGAAACATCGAAAAAACTCAGCTTAGAGAGCATAGGGCACTTCCACTCATGGGCGTATAAATTGGGAAAACTAAAAATCAGCAAGACACAGGCACCCCAAAGTTTAGGGCTGCTCTGTTGACAAGAACCTCCACTTCGTTACACCTGAAACATCCCAGGAAAGAGAAGAATGGATAAAGAAGTTGTGGTCCTTATGTACAATGGAATATCACTCAGCCATGAAATCAACGTCCTAAGGCTAATAGCAGCATGATGAGTGGATTTAGGTATAATGATTCTAAGTGAAATAAGTCACACAGAAAAAGACACTTATCATAAGATATCACTTATAGAGGGAATGTAAAAACCGCTACCCTTGAACTGAATTACAAAACAGAACAGAGTCGCACGTTTAGAAAACACACTATGGCTGCTTAACGGGAAAGGTGAGGTGGGGTGATGCATAAAACAAGGGTTTCAAATTAGCTCAGATACCGTTCCATAAACCCAATATGTAATAGACAAGACCTACTCCTTGCTCAGTGAACTGGACTCAACACCCCCTATTCACCGCCCAAGAATATATTTGACTAGTAAGAATCTTAAAACCTATGTATTGCTATCTCTCTGTAAGTGAGTCAAGTGGGTGTAAAGCGGCATAAACACAGCAGTGCAAAGCAGCTAAACCCCATTATAAAAATCAATTACTTTTAAAAACCCGTGAAACAAAGACAGTGAAAGAGAAATTCTTACAAAATTCGTTCAGGGGCTGCGATGCCACCTGGATTGACCATATCTAGACCCACAGCTGACTGAGCCATAAGGGTGGACACTCTTGGGGCTGAGAGGTTTGGTGAGGTTGGGTGAGCTAACGCAGACCCTTTAAAGTAGTACGGCGTGGTACCCATGCCATGGGTCCCAAATCTCCAGGTTCAAGGGCATCTTCCTACATCGAAAACATGCATGAGAAACCCAGAAGATGGTACACCGTGTGATCGGGAAAGGTTTCTAAAACGCACCTCATTTCTCATCTCCTTGTGCTCCGGTTCGCCATTTCAGCCGCTTTACTAGCAATCTCCCTCCTTGGAGAATCAGCACCTTTAACCTCCTGTTCCGTACAGGTTGCAATTTGTCCTGAGGATGAACGGGAAGAGGGGGAACCAATGAGAGACTAGCTCTAGGTGTTGGGACAGGCACACGTCACTCTATTTTCCCATCAGGAAGAAAAATTAACCACAGGCTCAGCCTGCCGCCCGGAGCCAGAATAGGGCCTGAAGCAATCCTGCGCTTTTGCGGCCAGCTCCCAAGAAAGCGAGTTGAGAAATGGAGCTCAGGGGCACTGCAATTCACAGACCTGCACAGTTAGAAATGATAACTCCCGTCCACAAATATATTGAGGGAAGGCAACGAAGAGAATTTGAAAGCAAGGCAGAATTGCAGGAAACCGATTTCAGGAGGTAGATTCGAATCGCCTTTAAAGCACAGGAAAAGCGGCAAAACCTCGACAATGATGCCCTTGGCCAAAAAGGGCGTATGCGTTTTTTCCTGAATATATTCAGGAAAAAACGCATACGCCCTTTTTGGCCAACCAAGCAACCTGGAAAGGCAAATCAGCGCTACAAAGAAGTCTCGCTTCCCATCGGTCAAAAGGGCCATGCTGAATAAAGTGTCAAAACCAGAAATGCAGGACAGGCCATGGAGAAATGGGAGCCTTGCTACGCTGATGGGCGGGCTGTAAATGGACAACAGCCACTCTGGAGAAGTGTACGGTGTGTCCTGAAACATCGAAAAAACTCAGCTTAGAGAGCATAGGGCACTTCCACTCATGGGCGTATAAATTGGGAAAACTAAAAATCAGCAAGACACAGGCACCCCAAAGTTTAGGGCTGCTCTGTTGACAAGAACCTCCACTTCGTTACACCTGAAACATCCCAGGAAAGAGAAGAATGGATAAAGAAGTTGTGGTCCTTATGTACAATGGAATATCACTCAGCCATGAAATCAACGTCCTAAGGCTAGGAGCAGCATGATGAGTGGATTTAGGTACAACGATTCTAAGTGAAATAAGTCACACAGAAAAAGACACTTATCATAAGATATCACTTATAGAGGGAATGTAAAAACCGCTACCCTTGAACTGAATTACAAAACAGAACAGAGTCGCACGTTTAGAAAACACACTATGGCTGCTTAACGGGAAAGGTGAGGTGGGGTGATGCATAAAACAAGGGTTTCAAATTAGCTCAGATACCGTTCCATAAACCCAATATGTAATAGACAAGACCTACTCCTTGCTCAGTGAACTGGACTCAACACCCCCTATTCACCGCCCAAGAATATATTTGACTAGTAAGAATCTTAAAACCTATGTATTGCTATCTCTCTGTAAGTGAGTCAAGTGGGTGTAAAGCGGCATAAACACAGCAGTGCAAAGCAGCTAAACCCCATTATAAAAATCAATTACTTTTAAAAACCCGTGAAACAAAGACAGTGAAAGAGAAATTCTTACAAAATTCGTTCAGGGGCTGCGATGCCACCTGGATTGACCATATCTAGACCCACAGCTGACTGAGCCATAAGGGTGGACACTCTTGGGGCTGAGAGGTTTGGTGAGGTTGGGTGAGCTAACGCAGACCCTTTAAAGTAGTACGGCGTGGTACCCATGCCATGGGTCCCAAATCTCCAGGTTCAAGGGCATCTTCCTACATCGAAAACATGCATGAGAAACCCAGAAGATGGTACACCGTGTGATCGGGAAAGGTTTCTAAAACGCACCTCATTTCTCATCTCCTTGTGCTCCGGTTCGCCATTTCAGCCGTTTTACTAGCAATCTCCCTCCTTGGAGAATCAGCACCTTTAACCTCCTGTTCCGTACAGGTTGCAATTTGTCCTGAGGATGAACGGGAAGAGGGGGAACCAATGAGAGACTAGCTCTAGGTGTTGGGACAGGCACACGTCACTCTATTTTCCCATCAGGAAGAAAAATTAACCACAGGCTCAGCCTGCCGCCCGGAGCCAGAATAGGGCCTGAAGCAATCCTGCGCTTTTGCGGCCAGCTCCCAAGAAAGCGAGTTGAGAAATGGAGCTCAGGGGCACTGCAATTCACAGACCTGCACAGTTAGAAATGATAACTCCCGTCCACAAATATATTGAGGGAAGGCAACGAAGAGAATTTGAAAGCAAGGCAGAATTGCAGGAAACCGATTTCAGGAGGTAGATTCGAATCGCCTTTAAAGCACAGGAAAAGCGGCAAAACCTCGACAATGATGCCCTTGGCCAAAAAGGGCGTATGCGTTTTTTCCTGAATATATTCAGGAAAAAACGCATACGCCCTTTTTGGCCAACCAAGCAACCTGGAAAGGCAAATCAGCGCTACAAAGAAGTCTCGCTTCCCATCGGTCAAAAGGGCCATGCTGAATAAAGTGTCAAAACCAGAAATGCAGGAGAGGCCATGGAGAAATGGGAGCCTTGCTACGCTGACGGGCGGGCTGTAAATGGCCAACAGCCACTCTGGAGAAGTGTACGGTGTGTCCTGAAACATCTAAAAAACTCAGCTTAGAGAGCATAGGGCAGTTCCACTCATGGGCGTATAAATTGGGAAAACTAAAAATCAGCAAGACACAGGCACCCCAAAGTTTAGGGCTGCTCTGTTGACAAGAACCTCCACTTCGTTACACCTGAAACATCCAAGGAAAGAGAAGAATGGATAAAGAAGTTGTGGTCCTTATGTACAATGGAATATCACTCAGCCATGAAATCAACGTCATAAGGCTAGGAGCAGCATGATGAGTGGATATAGGTACAACGATTCTAAGTGAAATAAGTCACACAGAAAAAGACACTTATCATAAGATATCACTTACAGAGGCTAATGTAAAAACCGCTACCCTTGAACTGAATTACAAAACAGAACAGAGTCGCACGTTTAGAAAACACACTATGGCTGCTTAACGGGAAAGGTGAGGTGGGGTGATGCATAAAACAAGGGTTTCAAATTAGCTCAGATACCGTTCCATAAACCCAATATGTAATAGACAAGACCTACTCCTTGCTCAGTGAACTGGACTCAACACCCCCTATTCACCGCCCAAGAATATATCTGACTAGTAAGAATCTTAAAACCTATGTATTGCTATCTCTCTGTAAGTGAGTCAAGTGGGTGTAAAGCGGCATAAACACAGCAGTGCAAAGCAGCTAAACCCCATTATAAAAATCAATTACTTTTAAAAACCCGTGAAACAAAGACAGTGAAAGAGAAATTCTTACAAAATTCGTTCAGGGGCTGCGATGCCACCTGGATTGACCATATCTAGACCCACAGCTGACTGAGCCATAAGGGTGGACACTCTTGGGGCTGAGAGGTTTGGTGAGGTTGGGTGAGCTAACGCAGACCCTGTAAAATAATACAGCGTGGTACCCATCCCATGGGTCCCAAATCTCCAGGTTCAAGGGCATCTTCCTACATCGAAAACATGCATGAGAAACCCAGAAGATGGTACACCGTGTGATCGGGAAAGGTTTCTAAAACGCACCTCATTTCTCGTCTCCTTGTGCTCCGGTTCGCCATTCCAGCCGCTTTACTAGCAATCTCCCTCCTTGGAGAATCAGCACCTTTAACCTCCTGTTCCGTACAGGTTGCAATTTGTCCTGAGGATGAACGGGAAGAGGGGGAACCAATGAGAGACTAGCTCTAGGTGTTGGGACAGGCACACGTCACTCTATTTTCCCATCAGGAAGAAAAATTAACCACAGGCTCAGCCTGCCGCCCGGAGCCAGAATAGGGCCTGAAGCAATCCTGCGCTTTTGCGGCCAGCTCCCAAGAAAGCGAGTTGAGAAATGGAGCTCAGGGGCACTGCAATTCACAGACCTGCACAGTTAGAAATGATAACTCTCGTCCACAAATATATTGAGGGAAGGCAACGAAGAGAATTTGAAAGCAAGGCAGAATTGCAGGAAACCGATTTCAGGAGGTAGATTCGAATCGCCTTTAAAGCACAGGAAAAGCGGCAAAACCTCGACTATGATGCCCTTGGCCAAAAAGGGCGTATGCGTTTTTTCCTGAATATATTCAGGAAAAAACGCATACGCCCTTTTTGGCCAACCAAGCAACCTGGAAAGGCAAATCAGCGCTACAAAGAAGTCTCGCTTCCCATCGGTCAAAAGGGCCATGCTGAATAAAGTGTCAAAACCAGAAATGCAGGACAGGCCATGGAGAAATGGGAGCCTTGCTACGCTGATGGGCGGGCTGTAAATGGCCAACAGCCACTCTGGAGAAGTGTACGGTGTGTCCTGAAACATCTAAAAAACTCAGCTTACAGAGCATAGGGCACTTCCACTCATGGGCGTATAAATTGGGAAAACTAAAAATCAGCAAGACACAGGCACCCCAAAGTTTAGGGCTGCTCTGTTGACAAGAACCTCCACTTCGTTACACCTGAAACATCCCAGGAAAGAGAAGAATGGATAAAGAAGTTGTGGTCCTTATGTACAATGGAATATCACTCAGCCATGAAATCAACGTCCTAAGGCTAGGAGCAGCATGATGAGTGGATTTAGGTACGACGATTCTAAGTGAAATAAGTCACACAGAAAAAGACACTTATCATAAGATATCACTTATAGAGGGAATGTAAAAACCGCTACCCTTGAACTGAATTACAAAACAGAACAGAGTCACACGTTTAGAAAACACACTATGGCTGCTTAACGGGAAAGGTGAGGTGGGGTGATGCATAAAACAAGGGTTTCAAATTAGCTCAGATACCGTTCCATAAACCCAATATGTAATAGACAAGACCTACTCCTTGCTCAGTGAACTGGACTCAACACCCCCTATTCACCGCCCAAGAATATATCTGACTAGTAAGAATCTTAAAACCTATGTATTGCTATCTCTCTGTAAGTGAGTCAAGTGGGTGTAAAGCGGCATAAACACAGCAGTGCAAAGCAGCTAAACCCCATTATAAAAATCAATTACTTTTAAAAACCCGTGAAACAAAGACAGTGAAAGAGAAATTCTTACAAAATTCGTTCAGGGGCTGCGATGCCACCTGGATTGACCATATCTAGACCCACAGCTGACTGAGCCATAAGGGTGGACACTCTTGGGGCTGAGAGGTTTGGTGAGGTTGGGTGAGCTAACGCAGACCCTTTAAAGTAGTACGGCGTGGTACCCATGCCATGGGTCCCAAATCTCCAGGTTCAAGGGCATCTTCCTACATCGAAAACATGCATGAGAAACCCAGAAGATGGTACACCGTGTGATCGGGAAACGTTTCTAAAACGCACCTCATTTTTCATCTCCTTGTGCTCCGGTTCGCCATTCCAGCCGCTTTACTAGCAATCTCCCTCCTTGGAGAATCAGCACCTTTAACCTCCTGTTCCGTACAGGTTGCAATTTGTCCTGAGGATGAACGGGAAGAGGGGGAACCAATGAGAGACTAGCTCTAGGTGTTGGGACAGGCACACGTCACTCTATTTTCCCATCAGGAAGAAAAATTAACCACAGGCTCAGCCTGCCGCCCGGAGCCAGAATAGGGCCTGAAGCAATCCTGCGCTTTTGCGGCCAGCTCCCAAGAAAGCGAGTTGAGAAATGGAGCTCAGGGGCACTGCAATTCACAGACCTGCACAGTTAGAAATGATAACTCCCGTCCACAAATATATTGAGGGAAGGCAACGAAGAGAATTTGAAAGCAAGGCAGAATTGCAGGAAACCGATTTCAGGAGGTAGATTCGAATCGCCTTTAAAGCACAGGAAAAGCGGCAAAACCTCGACAATGATGCCCTTGGCCAAAAAGGGCGTATGCGTTTTTTCCTGAATATATTCAGGAAAAAACGCATACGCCCTTTTTGGCCAACCAAGCAACCTGGAAAGGCAAATCAGCGCTACAAAGAAGTCTCGCTTCCCATCGGTCAAAAGGGCCATGCTGAATAAAGTGTCAAAACCAGAAATGCAGGAGAGGCCATGGAGAAATGGGAGCCTTGCTACGCTGACGGGCGGGCTGTAAATGGCCAACAGCCACTCTGGAGAAGTGTACGGTGTGTCCTGAAACATCTAAAAAACTCAGCTTAGAGAGCATAGGGCAGTTCCACTCATGGGCGTATAAATTGGGAAAACTAAAAATCAGCAAGACACAGGCACCCCAAAGTTTAGGGCTGCTCTGTTGACAAGAACCTCCACTTCGTTACACCTGAAACATCCAAGGAAAGAGAAGAATGGATAAAGAAGTTGTGGTCCTTATGTACAATGGAATATCACTCAGCCATGAAATCAACGTCATAAGGCTAGGAGCAGCATGATGAGTGGATATAGGTACAACGATTCTAAGTGAAATAAGTCACACAGAAAAAGACACTTATCATAAGATATCACTTACAGAGGCTAATGTAAAAACCGCTACCCTTGAACTGAATTACAAAACAGAACAGAGTCGCACGTTTAGAAAACACACTATGGCTGCTTAACGGGAAAGGTGAGGTGGGGTGATGCATAAAACAAGGGTTTCAAATTAGCTCAGATACCGTTCCATAAACCCAATATGTAATAGACAAGACCTACTCCTTGCTCAGTGAACTGGACTCAACACCCCCTATTCACCGCCCAAGAATATATCTGACTAGTAAGAATCTTAAAACCTATGTATTGCTATCTCTCTGTAAGTGAGTCAAGTGGGTGTAAAGCGGCATAAACACAGCAGTGCAAAGCAGCTAAACCCCATTATAAAAATCAATTACTTTTAAAAACCCGTGAAACAAAGACAGTGAAAGAGAAATTCTTACAAAATTCGTTCAGGGGCTGCGATGCCACCTGGATTGACCATATCTAGACCCACAGCTGACTGAGCCATAAGGGTGGACACTCTTGGGGCTGAGAGGTTTGGTGAGGTTGGGTGAGCTAACGCAGACCCTGTAAAATAATACAGCGTGGTACCCATCCCATGGGTCCCAAATCTCCAGGTTCAAGGGCATCTTCCTACATCGAAAACATGCATGAGAAACCCAGAAGATGGTACACCGTGTGATCGGGAAAGGTTTCTAAAACGCACCTCATTTCTCGTCTCCTTGTGCTCCGGTTCGCCATTCCAGCCGCTTTACTAGCAATCTCCCTCCTTGGAGAATCAGCACCTTTAACCTCCTGTTCCGTACAGGTTGCAATTTGTCCTGAGGATGAACGGGAAGAGGGGGAACCAATGAGAGACTAGCTCTAGGTGTTGGGACAGGCACACGTCACTCTATTTTCCCATCAGGAAGAAAAATTAACCACAGGCTCAGCCTGCCGCCCGGAGCCAGAATAGGGCCTGAAGCAATCCTGCGCTTTTGCGGCCAGCTCCCAAGAAAGCGAGTTGAGAAATGGAGCTCAGGGGCACTGCAATTCACAGACCTGCACAGTTAGAAATGATAACTCTCGTCCACAAATATATTGAGGGAAGGCAACGAAGAGAATTTGAAAGCAAGGCAGAATTGCAGGAAACCGATTTCAGGAGGTAGATTCGAATCGCCTTTAAAGCACAGGAAAAGCGGCAAAACCTCGACTATGATGCCCTTGGCCAAAAAGGGCGTATGCGTTTTTTCCTGAATATATTCAGGAAAAAACGCATACGCCCTTTTTGGCCAACCAAGCAACCTGGAAAGGCAAATCAGCGCTACAAAGAAGTCTCGCTTCCCATCGGTCAAAAGGGCCATGCTGAATAAAGTGTCAAAACCAGAAATGCAGGACAGGCCATGGAGAAATGGGAGCCTTGCTACGCTGATGGGCGGGCTGTAAATGGCCAACAGCCACTCTGGAGAAGTGTACGGTGTGTCCTGAAACATCTAAAAAACTCAGCTTACAGAGCATAGGGCACTTCCACTCATGGGCGTATAAATTGGGAAAACTAAAAATCAGCAAGACACAGGCACCCCAAAGTTTAGGGCTGCTCTGTTGACAAGAACCTCCACTTCGTTACACCTGAAACATCCCAGGAAAGAGAAGAATGGATAAAGAAGTTGTGGTCCTTATGTACAATGGAATATCACTCAGCCATGAAATCAACGTCCTAAGGCTAGGAGCAGCATGATGAGTGGATTTAGGTACGACGATTCTAAGTGAAATAAGTCACACAGAAAAAGACACTTATCATAAGATATCACTTATAGAGGGAATGTAAAAACCGCTACCCTTGAACTGAATTACAAAACAGAACAGAGTCACACGTTTAGAAAACACACTATGGCTGCTTAACGGGAAAGGTGAGGTGGGGTGATGCATAAAACAAGGGTTTCAAATTAGCTCAGATACCGTTCCATAAACCCAATATGTAATAGACAAGACCTACTCCTTGCTCAGTGAACTGGACTCAACACCCCCTATTCACCGCCCAAGAATATATCTGACTAGTAAGAATCTTAAAACCTATGTATTGCTATCTCTCTGTAAGTGAGTCAAGTGGGTGTAAAGCGGCATAAACACAGCAGTGCAAAGCAGCTAAACCCCATTATAAAAATCAATTACTTTTAAAAACCCGTGAAACAAAGACAGTGAAAGAGAAATTCTTACAAAATTCGTTCAGGGGCTGCGATGCCACCTGGATTGACCATATCTAGACCCACAGCTGACTGAGCCATAAGGGTGGACACTCTTGGGGCTGAGAGGTTTGGTGAGGTTGGGTGAGCTAACGCAGACCCTTTAAAGTAGTACGGCGTGGTACCCATGCCATGGGTCCCAAATCTCCAGGTTCAAGGGCATCTTCCTACATCGAAAACATGCATGAGAAACCCAGAAGATGGTACACCGTGTGATCGGGAAACGTTTCTAAAACGCACCTCATTTTTCATCTCCTTGTGCTCCGGTTCGCCATTCCAGCCGCTTTACTAGCAATCTCCCTCCTTGGAGAATCAGCACCTTTAACCTCCTGTTCCGTACAGGTTGCAATTTGTCCTGAGGATGAACGGGAAGAGGGGGAACCAATGAGAGACTAGCTCTAGGTGTTGGGACAGGCACACGTCACTCTATTTTCCCATCAGGAAGAAAAATTAACCACAGGCTCAGCCTGCCGCCCGGAGCCAGAATAGGGCCTGAAGCAATCCTGCGCTTTTGCGGCCAGCTCCCAAGAAAGCGAGTTGAGAAATGGAGCTCAGGGGCACTGCAATTCACAGACCTGCACAGTTAGAAATGATAACTCCCGTCCACAAATATATTGAGGGAAGGCAACGAAGAGAATTTGAAAGCAAGGCAGAATTGCAGGAAACCGATTTCAGGAGGTAGATTCGAATCGCCTTTAAAGCACAGGAAAAGCGGCAAAACCTCGACAATGATGCCCTTGGCCAAAAAGGGCGTATGCGTTTTTTCCTGAATATATTCAGGAAAAAACGCATACGCCCTTTTTGGCCAACCAAGCAACCTGGAAAGGCAAATCAGCGCTACAAAGAAGTCTCGCTTCCCATCGGTCAAAAGGGCCATGCTGAATAAAGTGTCAAAACCAGAAATGCAGGACAGGCCATGGAGAAATGGGAGCCTTGCTACGCTGATGGGCGGGCTGTAAATTGCCAACAGCCACTCTGGAGAAGTGTACGGTGTGTCCTGAAACATCGAAAAAACTCAGCTTAGAGAGCATAGGGCACTTCCACTCATGGGCGTATAAATTGGGAAAACTAAAAATCAGCAAGACACAGGCACCCCAAAGTTTAGGGCTGCTCTGTTGACAAGAACCTCCACTTCGTTACACCTGAAACATCCAAGGAAAGAGAAGAATGGATAAAGAAGTTGTGGTCCTTATGTACAATGGAATATCACTCAGCCATGAAATCAACGTCATAAGGCTAGGAGCAGCATGATGAGTGGATATAGGTACAACGATTCTAAGTGAAATAAGTCACACAGAAAAAGACACTTATCATAAGATATCACTTACAGAGGCTAATGTAAAAACCGCTACCCTTGAACTGAATTACAAAACAGAACAGAGTCGCACGTTTAGAAAACACACTATGGCTGCTTAACGGGAAAGGTGAGGTGGGGTGATGCATAAAACAAGGGTTTCAAATTATCTCAGATACCGTTCCATAAACCCAATATGTAATAGACAAGACCTACTCCTTGCTCAGTGAACTGGACTCAACACCCCCTATTCACCGCCCAAGAATATATTTGACTAGTAAGAATCTTAAAACCTATGTATTGCTATCTCTCTGTAAGTGAGTCAAGTGGGTGTAAAGCGGCATAAACACAGCAGTGCAAAGCAGCTAAACCCCATTATAAAAATCAATTACTTTTAAAAACCCGTGAAACAAAGACAGTGAAAGAGAAATTCTTACAAAATTCGTTCAGGGGCTGCGATGCCACCTGGATTGACCATATCTAGACCCACAGCTGACTGAGCCATAAGGGTGGACACTCTTGGGGCTGAGAGGTTTGGTGAGGTTGGGTGAGCTAACGCAGACCCTTTAAAGTAGTACGGCGTGGTACCCATGCCATGGGTCCCAAATCTCCAGGTTCAAGGGCATCTTCCTACATCGAAAACATGCATGAGAAACCCAGAAGATGGTACACCGTGTGATCGGGAAAGGTTTCTAAAACGCACCTCATTTCTCATCTCCTTGTGCTCCGGTTCGCCATTTCAGCCGTTTTACTAGCAATCTCCCTCCTTGGAGAATCAGCACCTTTAACCTCCTGTTCCGTACAGGTTGCAATTTGTCCTGAGGATGAACGGGAAGAGGGGGAACCAATGAGAGACTAGCTCTAGGTGTTGGGACAGGCACACGTCACTCTATTTTCCCATCAGGAAGAAAAATTAACCACAGGCTCAGCCTGCCGCCCGGAGCCAGAATAGGGCCTGAAGCAATCCTGCGCTTTTGCGGCCAGCTCCCAAGAAAGCGAGTTGAGAAATGGAGCTCAGGGGCACTGCAATTCACAGACCTGCACAGTTAGAAATGATAACTCCCGTCCACAAATATATTGAGGGAAGGCAACGAAGAGAATTTGAAAGCAAGGCAGAATTGCAGGAAACCGATTTCAGGAGGTAGATTCGAATCGCCTTTAAAGCACAGGAAAAGCGGCAAAACCTCGACAATGATGCCCTTGGCCAAAAAGGGCGTATGCGTTTTTTCCTGAATATATTCAGGAAAAAACGCATACGCCCTTTTTGGCCAACCAAGCAACCTGGAAAGGCAAATCAGCGCTACAAAGAAGTCTCGCTTCCCATCGGTCCAAAGGGCCATGCTGAATAAAGTGTCAAAACCAGAAATGCAGGACAGGCCATGGAGAAATGGGAGCCTTGCTACGCTGATGGGCGGGCTGTAAATTGCCAACAGCCACTCTGGAGAAGTGTACGGTGTGTCCTGAAACATCTAAAAAACTCAGCTTAGAGAGCATAGGGCAGTTCCACTCATGGGCGTATAAATTGGGAAAACTAAAAATCAGCAAGACACAGGCACCCCAAAGTTTAGGGCTGCTCTGTTGACAAGAACCTCCACTTCGTTACACCTGAAACATCCAAGGAAAGAGAAGAATGGATAAAGAAGTTGTGGTCCTTATGTACAATGGAATATCACTCAGCCATGAAATCAACGTCATAAGGCTAGGAGCAGCATGATGAGTGGATATAGGTACAACGATTCTAAGTGAAATAAGTCACACAGAAAAAGACACTTATCATAAGATATCACTTACAGAGGCTAATGTAAAAACCGCTACCCTTGAACTGAATTACAAAACAGAACAGAGTCGCACGTTTAGAAAACACACTATGGCTGCTTAACGGGAAAGGTGAGGTGGGGTGATGCATAAAACAAGGGTTTCAAATTAGCTCAGATACCGTTCCATAAACCCAATATGTAATAGACAAGACCTACTCCTTGCTCAGTGAACTGGACTCAACACCCCCTATTCACCGCCCAAGAATATATCTGACTAGTAAGAATCTTAAAACCTATGTATTGCTATCTCTCTGTAAGTGAGTCAAGTGGGTGTAAAGCGGCATAAACACAGCAGTGCAAAGCAGCTAAACCCCATTATAAAAATCAATTACTTTTAAAAACCCGTGAAACAAAGACAGTGAAAGAGAAATTCTTACAAAATTCGTTCAGGGGCTGCGATGCCACCTGGATTGACCATATCTAGACCCACAGCTGACTGAGCCATAAGGGTGGACACTCTTGGGGCTGAGAGGTTTGGTGAGGTTGGGTGAGCTAACGCAGACCCTGTAAAATAATACAGCGTGGTACCCATCCCATGGGTCCCAAATCTCCAGGTTCAAGGGCATCTTCCTACATCGAAAACATGCATGAGAAACCCAGAAGATGGTACACCGTGTGATAGGGAAAGGTTTCTAAAACGCACCTCATTTCTCATCTCCTTGGGCTCCGGTTCGCCATTCCAGCCACTTTACTAGCAATCTCCCTCCTTGGAGAATCAGCACCTTTACCCTCCTGTTCCTTACAGGTTGCAATCTGTCCTGAGGATGAACGGGAAGAGGGGGAACCAATGAGAGACTAGCTCTAGGTGTTGGGACAGGCACAGGTCACTCTATTTTCCCATCAGGAAGAAGAATTAACCACAGGCTCAGCCTGCCGCCCGGAGCCAGAATAGGGCCTGAAGCAATCCTGCGCTTTTGCGGCCAGCTCCCAAGAAAGCGAGTTGAGAAATGGAGCTCAGGGGCACTGCAATTCACAGACCTGCACAGTTAGAAATGATAACTCTCGTCCACAAATATATTGAGGGAAGGCAACGAAGAGGATTTGAAAGCAAGGCAGAATTGCAGGAAACAGATTTCAGGAGGTAGATTCGAATCGCCTTTAAAGCACAGGAAAAGCGGCAAAACCTCGACAATGATGCCCTTGGCCAAAAAGGGCGTATGCGTTTTTTCCTGAATATATTCAGGAAAAAACGCATACGCCCTTTTTGGCCAACCAAGCAACCTGCAAAGGCAAATCAGCGCTACAAAGAAGTCTCGCTTCCCATCGGTCAAAAGGGCCATGCTGAATAAAGTTTCAAAACCAGAAATGCAGGACAGGCCATGGAGAAATGGGAGCCTTGCTACGCTGATGGGCGGGCTGTAAATTGCCAACAGCCACTCTGGAGAAGTGTATGGTGTGTCCTGAAACATCTAAAAAACTCAGCTTAGAGAGCATAGGGCACTTCCACTCATGGGCGTATAAATTGGGAAAACTAAAAATCAGCAAGACACAGGCACCCCAAAGTTTAGGGCTGCTCTGTTGACAAGAACCTCCACTTCGTTACACCTGAAACATCCCAGGAAAGAGAAGAATGGATAAAGAAGTTGTGGTCCTTATGTACAATGGAATATCACTCAGCCATGAAATCAACGTCCTAAGGCTAGGAGCAGCATGATGAGTGGATTTAGGTACGACGATTCTAAGTGAAATAAGTCACACAGAAAAAGACACTTATCATAAGATATCACTTATAGAGGGAATGTAAAAACCGCTACCCTTGAACTGAATTACAAAACAGAACAGAGTCACACGTTTAGAAAACACACTATGGCTGCTTAACGGGAAAGGTGAGGTGGGGTGATGCATAAAACAAGGGTTTCAAATTAGCTCAGATACCGTTCCATAAACCCAATATGTAATAGACAAGACCTACTCCTTGCTCAGTGAACTGGACTCAACACCCCCTATTCACCGCCCAAGAATATATCTGACTGGTAAGAATCTTAAAACCTATGTATTGCTATCTCTCTGTAAGTGAGTCAAGTGGGTGTAAAGCGGCATAAACACAGCAGTGCAAAGCAGCTAAACCCCATTATAAAAATCAATTACTTTTAAAAACCCGTGAAACAAAGACAGTGAAAGAGAAATTCTTACAAAATTCGTTCAGGGGCTGCGATGCCACCTGGATTGACCATATCTAGACCCACAGCTGACTGAGCCATAAGGGTGGACACTCTTGGGGCTGAGAGGTTTGGTGAGGTTGGGTGAGCTAACGCAGACCCTGTAAAATAATACAGCGTGGTACCCATCCCATGGGTCCCAAATCTCCAGGTTCAAGGGCATCTTCCTACATCGAAAACATGCATGAGAAACCCAAAAGATGGTACACCGTGTGATAGGGAAAGGTTTCTAAAACGCACCTCATTTCTCATCTCCTTGGGCTCCGGTTCGCCATTCCAGCCACTTTACTAGCAATCTCCCTCCTTGGAGAATCAGCACCTTTACCCTCCTGTTCCTTACAGGTTGCAATCTGTCCTGAGGATGAACGGGAAGAGGGGGAACCAATGAGAGACTAGCTCTAGGTGTTGGGACAGGCACAGGTCACTCTATTTTCCCATCAGGAAGAAGAATTAACCACAGGCTCAGCCTGCCGCCCGGAGCCAGAATAGGGCCTGAAGCAATCCTGCGCTTTTGCGGCCAGCTCCCAAGAAAGCGAGTTGAGAAATGGAGCTCAGGGGCACTGCAATTCACAGACCTGCACAGTTAGAAATGATAACTCTCGTCCACAAATATATTGAGGGAAGGCAACGAAGAGGATTTGAAAGCAAGGCAGAATTGCAGGAAACAGATTTCAGGAGGTAGATTCGAATCGCCTTTAAAGCACAGGAAAAGCGGCAAAACCTCGACAATGATGCCCTTGGCCAAAAAGGGCGTATGCGTTTTTTCTTGAATATATTCAGGAAAAAACGCATACGCCCTTTTTGGCCAACCAAGCAACCTGGAAAGGCAAATCAGCGCTACAAAGAAGTCTCGCTTCCCATCGGTCAAAAGGGCCATGCTGAATAAAGTGTCAAAACCAGAAATGCAGGAGAGGCCATGGAGAAATGGGAGCCTTGCTACGCTGACGGGCGGGCTGTAAATGGCCAACAGCCACTCTGGAGAAGTGTACGGTGTGTCCTGAAACATCTAAAAAACTCAGCTTAGAGAGCATAGGGCACTTCCACTCATGGGCGTATAAATTGGGAAAACTAAAAATCAGCAAGACACAGGCACCCCAAAGTTTAGGGCTGCTCTGTTGACAAGAACCTCCACTTCGTTACACCTGAAACATCCAAGGAAAGAGAAGAATGGATAAAGAAGTTGTGGTCCTTATGTACAATGGAATATCACTCAGCCATGAAATCAACGTCATAAGGCTAGGAGCAGCATGATGAGTGGATATAGGTACAACGATTCTAAGTGAAATAAGTCACACAGAAAAAGACACTTATCATAAGATATCACTTACAGAGGCTAATGTAAAAACCGCTACCCTTGAACTGAATTACAAAACAGAACAGAGTCGCACGTTTAGAAAACACACTATGGCTGCTTAACGGGAAAGGTGAGGTGGGGTGATGCATAAAACAAGGGTTTCAAATTATCTCAGATACCGTTCCATAAACCCAATATGTAATAGACAAGACCTACTCCTTGCTCAGTGAACTGGACTCAACACCCCCTATTCACCGCCCAAGAATATATTTGACTAGTAAGAATCTTAAAACCTATGTATTGCTATCTCTCTGTAAGTGAGTCAAGTGGGTGTAAAGCGGCATAAACACAGCAGTGCAAAGCAGGTAAACCCCATTATAAAAATCAATTACTTTTAAAAACCCGTGAAACAAAGACAGTGAAAGAGAGAGAAATTCTTACAAAATTCGTTCAGGGGCTGCGATGCCACCTGGATTGACCATATCTAGACCCACAGCTGTTTGAGACATAAGGGTGGACACTCTTGGGGCTGAGAGGTTTGGTGAGGTTGGGTGAGCTAACGCAGACCCTTTAAAGTAATACGACGTGGTACCCATCCCATGGGTCCCAAATCTCCTGGTTAAAGGGCATCTTCCTACATCGAAAACATGCATGAGAAACCCAGAAGATGGTACACCGTGTGATCGGGAAAGGTTTCTAAAACGCACCTCATTTCTCATCTCCTTGTGCTCCGGTTCGCCATTCCAGCCGCTTTACTAGCAATCTCCCTCCTTGGAGAATCAGCACCTTTAACCTCCTGTTCCGTACAGGTTGCAATTTGTCCTGAGGATGAACGGGAAGAGGGGGAACCAATGAGAGACTAGCTCTAGGTGTTGGGACAGGCACACGTCACTCTATTTTCCCATCAGGAAGAAGAATTAACCACAGGCTCAGCCTGCCGCCTGGAGCCAGAATAGGGCCTGAAGCAATCCTGCGCTTTTGCGGCCAGCTCCCAAGAAAGCGAGTTGAGAAATGGAGCTCAGGGGCACTGCAATTCACAGACCTGCACAGTTAGAAATGATAACTCTCGTCCACAAATATATTGAGGGAAGGCAACGAAGAGGATTTGAAAGCAAGGCAGAATTGCAGGAAACAGATTTCAGGAGGTAGATTCGAATCGCCTTTAAAGCACAGGAAAAGCGGCAAAACCTCGACAATGATGCCCTTGGCCAAAAAGGGCGTATGCGTTTTTTCCTGAATATATTCAGGAAAAAACGCATACGCCCTTTTTGGCCAACCAAGCAACCTGGAAAGGCAAATCAGCGCTACAAAGAAGTCTCGCTTCCCATCGGTCAAAAGGGCCATGCTGAATAAAGTGTCAAAACCAGAAATGCAGGACAGGCCATGGAGAAACGGGAGCCTTGCTACACTGATGGGCGGGCTGTAAATTGCCAACAGCCACTCTGGAGAAGTGTACGGTGTGTCCTGAAACATCGAAAAAACTCAGCTTAGAGAGCATAGGGCACTTCCACTCATGGGCGTATAAATTGGGAAAACTAAAAATCAGCAAGACACAGGCACCCCAAAGTTTAGGGCTGCTCTGTTGACAAGAACCTCCACTTCGTTACACCTGAAACATCCCAGGAAAGAGAAGAATGGATAAAGAAGTTGTGGTCCTTATGTACAATGGAATATCACTCAGCCATGAAATCAACGTCCTAAGGCTAGGAGCAGCATGATGAGTGGATTTAGGCACAACGATTCTAAGTGAAATAAGTCACACAGAAAAAGACACTTATCATAAGATATCACTTATAGAGGGAATGTAAAAACCGCTACCCTTGAACTGAATTACAAAACAGAACAGAGTCGCACGTTTAGAAAACACACTATGGCTGCTTAACGGGAAAGGTGAGGTGGGGTGATGCATAAAACAAGGGTTTCAAATTAGCTCAGATACCGTTCCATAAACCCAATATGTAATAGACAAGACCTACTCCTTGCTCAGTGAACTGGACTCAACACCCCCTATTCACCGCCCAAGAATATATTTGACTAGTAAGAATCTTAAAACCTATGTATTGCTATCTCTCTGTAAGTGAGTCAAGTGGGTGTAAAGCGGCATAAACACAGCAGTGCAAAGCAGCTAAACCCCATTATAAAAATCAATTACTTTTAAAAACCCGTGAAACAAAGACAGCGAAAGAGAAATTCTTACAAAATTCGTTCAGGGGCTGCGATGCCACCTGGATTGACCATATCTAGACCCACAGCTGACTGAGCCATAAGGGTGGACACTCTTGGGGCTGAGAGGTTTGGTGAGGTTGGGTGAGCTAACGCAGACCCTTTAAAGTAGTACGGCGTGGTACCCATGCCATGGGTCCCAAATCTCCAGGTTCAAGGGCATCTTCCTACATCGAAAACATGCATGAGAAACCCAGAAGATGGTACACCGTGTGATCGGGAAAGGTTTCTAAAACGCACCTCATTTCTCATCTCCTTGTGCTCCGGTTCGCCATTCCAGCCACTTTACTAGCAATCTCCCTCCTTGGAGAATCAGCACCTTTAACCTCCTGTTCCGTACAGGTTGCAATTTGTCCTGAGGATGAACGGGAAGAGGGGGAACCAATGAGAGACTAGCTCTAGGTGTTGGGACAGGCACACGTCACTCTATTTTCCCATCAGGAAGAAAAATTAACCACAGGCTCAGCCTGCCGCCCGGAGCCAGAATAGGGCCTGAAGCAATCCTGCGCTTTTGCGGCCAGCTCCCAAGAAAGCGAGTTGAGAAATGGAGCTCAGGGGCACTGCAATTCACAGACCTGCACAGTTAGAAATGATAACTCCCGTCCACAAATATATTGAGGGAAGGCAACGAAGAGAATTTGAAAGCAAGGCAGAATTGCAGGAAACAGATTTCAGGAGGTAGATTCGAATCGCCTTTAAAGCACAGGAAAAGCGGCAAAACCTCGACAATGATGCCCTTGGCCAAAAAGGGCGTATGCGTTTTTTCCTGAATATATTCAGGAAAAAACTCATACGCCCTTTTTGGCCAACCAAGCAACCTGGAAAGGCAAATCAGCGCTACAAAGAAGTCTCGCTTCCCATCGGTCAAAAGGGCCATGCTGAATAAAGTGTCAAAACCAGAAATGCAGGACAGGCCATGGAGAAATGGGAGCCTTGCTACGCTGATGGGCGGGCTGTAAATGGCCAACAGCCACTCTGGAGAAGTGTACGGTGTGTCCTGAAACATCTAAAAAACTCAGCTTAGAGAGCATAGGGCAGTTCCACTCATGGGCGTATAAATTGGGAAAACTAAACATCAGCAAGACACAGGCACCCCAAAGTTTAGGGCTGCTCTGTTGACAAGAACCTCCACTTCGTTACACCTGAAACATCCAAGGAAAGAGAAGAATGGATAAAGAAGTTGTGGTCCTTATGTACAATGGAATATCACTCAGCCATGAAATCAACGTCCTAAGGCTAGGAGCAGCATGATGAGTGGATTTAGGTACGAGGATTCTAAGTGAAATAAGTCACACAGAAAAAGACACTTATCATAAGATATCACTTATAGAGGGAATGTAAAAACCGCTACCCTTGAACTGAATTACAAAACAGAACAGAGTCACACGTTTAGAAAACACACTATGGCTGCTTAACGGGAAAGGTGAGGTGGGGTGATGCATAAAACAAGGGTTTCAAATTAGCTCAGATACCGTTCCATAAACCCAATATGTAATAGACAAGACCTACTCCTTGCTCAGTGAACTGGACTCAACACCCCCTATTCACCGCCCAAGAATATATCTGACTAGTAAGAATCTTAAAACCTATGTATTGCTATCTCTCTGTAAGTGAGTCAAGTGGGTGTAAAGCGGCATAAACACAGCAGTGGAAAGCAGCTAAACCCCATTATAAAAATCAATTACTTTTAAAAACCCGTGAAACAAAGACAGTGAAAGAGAAATTCTTACAAAATTCGTTCAGGGGCTGCGATGCCACCTGGATTGACCATATCTAGACCCACAGCTGACTGAGCCATAAGGGTGGACACTCTTGGGGCTGAGAGGTTTGGTGAGGTTGGGTGAGCTAACGCAGACCCTTTAAAGTAGTACGGCGTGGTACCCATGCCATGGGTCCCAAATCTCCAGGTTTAAGGGCATCTTCCTACATCGAAAACATGCATGAGAAACCCAGAAGATGGTACACCGTGTGATCGGGAAAGGTTTCTAAAACGCACCTCATTTTTCATCTCCTTGTGCTCCGGTTCGCCATTCCAGCCGCTTTACTAGCAATCTCCCTCCTTGGAGAATCAGCACCTTTAACCTCCTGTTCCGTACAGGTTGCAATTTGTCCTGAGGATGAACGGGAAGAGGGGGAACCAATGAGAGACTAGCTCTAGGTGTTGGGACAGGCACACGTCACTCTATTTTCCCATCAGGAAGAAAAATTAACCACAGGCTCAGCCTGCCGCCCGGAGCCAGAATAGGGCCTGAAGCAATCCTGCGCTTTTGCGGCCAGCTCCCAAGAAAGCGAGTTGAGAAATGGAGCTCAGGGGCACTGCAATTCACAGACCTGCACAGTTAGAAATGATAACTCCCGTCCACAAATATATTGAGGGAAGGCAACGAAGAGAATTTGAAAGCAAGGCAGAATTGCAGGAAACCGATTTCAGGAGGTAGATTCGAATCGCCTTTAAAGCACAGGAAAAGCGGCAAAACCTCGACAATGATGCCCTTGGCCAAAAAGGGCGTATGCGTTTTTTCCTGAATATATTCAGGAAAAAACGCATACGCCCTTTTTGGCCAACCAAGCAACCTGGAAAGGCAAATCAGCGCTACAAAGAAGTCTCGCTTCCCATCGGTCCAAAGGGCCATGCTGAATAAAGTGTCAAAACCAGAAATGCAGGACAGGCCATGGAGAAATGGGAGCCTTGCTACGCTGATGGGCGGGCTGTAAATGGCCAACAGCCACTCTGGAGAAGTGTACGGTGTGTCCTGAAACATCTAAAAAACTCAGCTTAGAGAGCATAGGGCACTTCCACTCATGGGCGTATAAATTGGGAAAACTAAAAATCAGCAAGACACAGGCACCCCAAAGTTTAGGGCTGCTCTGTTGACAAGAACCTCCACTTCGTTACACCTGAAACATCCAAGGAAAGAGAAGAATGGATAAAGAAGTTGTGGTCCTTATGTACAATGGAATATCACTCAGCCATGAAATCAACGTCATAAGGCTAGGAGCAGCATGATGAGTGGATATAGGTACAACGATTCTAAGTGAAATAAGTCACACAGAAAAAGACACTTATCATAAGATATCACTTACAGAGGCTAATGTAAAAACCGCTACCCTTGAACTGAATTACAAAACAGAACAGAGTCGCACGTTTAGAAAACACACTATGGCTGCTTAACGGGAAAGGTGAGGTGGGGTGATGCATAAAACAAGGGTTTCAAATTATCTCAGATACCGTTCCATAAACCCAATATGTAATAGACAAGACCTACTCCTTGCTCAGTGAACTGGACTCAACACCCCCTATTCACCGCCCAAGAATATATTTGACTAGTAAGAATCTTAAAACCTATGTATTGCTATCTCTCTGTAAGTGAGTCAAGTGGGTGTAAAGCGGCATAAACACAGCAGTGCAAAGCAGCTAAACCCCATTATAAAAATCAATTACTTTTAAAAACCCGTGAAACAAAGACAGTGAAAGAGAGAGAAATTCTTACAAAATTCGTTCAGGGGTTGCGATGCCACCTGGATTGACCATATCTAGACCCACAGCTGACTGAGCCATAAGGGTGGACACTCTTGGGGCTGAGAGGTTTGGTGAGGTTGGGTGAGCTAACGCAGACCCTTTAAAGTAATACGATGTGGTACCCATCCCATGGGTCCCAAATCTCCAGGTTAAAGGGCATCTTCCTACATCGAAAACATGCATGAGAAACCCAGAAGATGGTACACCGTGTGATCGGGAAAGGTTTCTAAAACGCACCTCATTTCTCATCTCCTTGTGCTCCGGTTCGCCATTCCAGCCGCTTTACTAGCAATCTCCCTCCTTGGAGAATCAGCACCTTTAACCTCCTGTTCCGTACAGGTTGCAATTTGTCCTGAGGATGAACGGGAAGAGGGGGAACCAATGAGAGACTAGCTCTAGGTGTTGGGACAGGCACACGTCACTCTATTTTCCCATCAGGAAGAAAAATTAACCACAGGCTCAGCCTGCCGCCCGGAGCCAGAATAGGGCCTGAAGCAATCCTGCGCTTTTGCGGCCAGCTCCCAAGAAAGCGAGTTGAGAAATGGAGCTCAGGGGCACTGCAATTCACAGACCTGCACAGTTAGAAATGATAACTCTCGTCCACAAATATATTGAGGGAAGGCAACGAAGAGGATTTGAAAGCAAGGCAGAATTGCAGGAAACCGATTTCAGGAGGTAGATTCGAATCGCCTTTAAAGCACAGGAAAAGCGGCAAAACCTCGACAATGATGCCCTTGGCCAAAAAGGGCGTATGCGTTTTTTCCTGAATATATTCAGGAAAAAACGCATACGCCCTTTTTGGCCAACCAAGCAACCTGGAAAGGCAAATCAGCGCTACAAAGAAGTCTCGCTTCCCATCGGTCAAAAGGGCCATGCTGAATAAAGTGTCAAAACCAGAAATGCAGGACAGGCCATGGAGAAATGGGAGCCTTGCTACACTGATGGGCGGGCTGTAAATTGCCAACAGCCACTCTGGAGAAGTGTACGGTGTGTCCTGAAACATCGAAAAAACTCAGCTTAGAGAGCATAGGGCACTTCCACTCATGGGCGTATAAATTGGGAAAACTAAAAATCAGCAAGACACAGGCACCCCAAAGTTTAGGGCTGCTCTGTTGACAAGAACCTCCACTTCGTTACACCTGAAACATCCCAGGAAAGAGAAGAATGGATAAAGAAGTTGTGGTCCTTATGTACAATGGAATATCACTCAGCCATGAAATCAACGTCCTAAGGCTAATAGCAGCATGATGAGTGGATTTAGGTATAATGATTCTAAGTGAAATAAGTCACACAGAAAAAGACACTTATCATAAGATATCACTTATAGAGGGAATGTAAAAACCGCTACCCTTGAACTGAATTACAAAACAGAACAGAGTCGCACGTTTAGAAAACACACTATGGCTGCTTAACGGGAAAGGTGAGGTGGGGTGATGCATAAAACAAGGGTTTCAAATTAGCTCAGATACCGTTCCATAAACCCAATATGTAATAGACAAGACCTACTCCTTGCTCAGTGAACTGGACTCAACACCCCCTATTCACCGCCCAAGAATATATTTGACTAGTAAGAATCTTAAAACCTATGTATTGCTATCTCTCTGTAAGTGAGTCAAGTGGGTGTAAAGCGGCATAAACACAGCAGTGCAAAGCAGCTAAACCCCATTATAAAAATCAATTACTTTTAAAAACCCGTGAAACAAAGACAGTGAAAGAGAAATTCTTACAAAATTCGTTCAGGGGCTGCGATGCCACCTGGATTGACCATATCTAGACCCACAGCTGACTGAGCCATAAGGGTGGACACTCTTGGGGCTGAGAGGTTTGGTGAGGTTGGGTGAGCTAACGCAGACCCTTTAAAGTAGTACGGCGTGGTACCCATGCCATGGGTCCCAAATCTCCAGGTTCAAGGGCATCTTCCTACATCGAAAACATGCATGAGAAACCCAGAAGATGGTACACCGTGTGATCGGGAAAGGTTTCTAAAACGCACCTCATTTCTCATCTCCTTGTGCTCCGGTTCGCCATTTCAGCCGCTTTACTAGCAATCTCCCTCCTTGGAGAATCAGCACCTTTAACCTCCTGTTCCGTACAGGTTGCAATTTGTCCTGAGGATGAACGGGAAGAGGGGGAACCAATGAGAGACTAGCTCTAGGTGTTGGGACAGGCACACGTCACTCTATTTTCCCATCAGGAAGAAAAATTAACCACAGGCTCAGCCTGCCGCCCGGAGCCAGAATAGGGCCTGAAGCAATCCTGCGCTTTTGCGGCCAGCTCCCAAGAAAGCGAGTTGAGAAATGGAGCTCAGGGGCACTGCAATTCACAGACCTGCACAGTTAGAAATGATAACTCCCGTCCACAAATATATTGAGGGAAGGCAACGAAGAGAATTTGAAAGCAAGGCAGAATTGCAGGAAACCGATTTCAGGAGGTAGATTCGAATCGCCTTTAAAGCACAGGAAAAGCGGCAAAACCTCGACAATGATGCCCTTGGCCAAAAAGGGCGTATGCGTTTTTTCCTGAATATATTCAGGAAAAAACGCATACGCCCTTTTTGGCCAACCAAGCAACCTGGAAAGGCAAATCAGCGCTACAAAGAAGTCTCGCTTCCCATCGGTCAAAAGGGCCATGCTGAATAAAGTGTCAAAACCAGAAATGCAGGACAGGCCATGGAGAAATGGGAGCCTTGCTACGCTGATGGGCGGGCTGTAAATGGACAACAGCCACTCTGGAGAAGTGTACGGTGTGTCCTGAAACATCTAAAAAACTCAGCTTAGAGAGCATAGGGCAGTTCCACTCATGGGCGTATAAATTGGGAAAACTAAAAATCAGCAAGACACAGGCACCCCAAAGTTTAGGGCTGCTCTGTTGACAAGAACCTCCACTTCGTTACACCTGAAACATCCAAGGAAAGAGAAGAATGGATAAAGAAGTTGTGGTCCTTATGTACAATGGAATATCACTCAGCCATGAAATCAACGTCATAAGGCTAGGAGCAGCATGATGAGTGGATATAGGTACAACGATTCTAAGTGAAATAAGTCACACAGAAAAAGACACTTATCATAAGATATCACTTACAGAGGCTAATGTAAAAACCGCTACCCTTGAACTGAATTACAAAACAGAACAGAGTCGCACGTTTAGAAAACACACTATGGCTGCTTAACGGGAAAGGTGAGGTGGGGTGATGCATAAAACAAGGGTTTCAAATTAGCTCAGATACCGTTCCATAAACCCAATATGTAATAGAAAAGACCTACTCCTTGCTCAGTGAACTGGACTCAACACCCCCTATTCACCGCCCAAGAATATATTTGACTAGTAAGAATCTTAAAACCTATGTATTGCTATCTCTCTGTAAGTGAGTCAAGTGGGTGTAAAGCGGCATAAACACAGCAGTGCAAAGCAGCTAAACCCCATTATAAAAATCAATTACTTTTAAAAACCCGTGAAACAAAGACAGTGAAAGAGAAATTCTTACAAAATTCGTTCAGGGGCTGCGATGCCACCTGGATTGACCATATCTAGACCCACAGCTGACTGAGCCATAAGGGTGGACACTCTTGGGGCTGAGAGGTTTGGTGAGGTTGGGTGAGCTAACGCAGACCCTTTAAAGTAGTACGGCGTGGTACCCATGCCATGGTCCCAAATCTCCAGGTTCAAGGGCATCTTCCTACATCGAAAACATGCATGAGAAACCCAGAAGATGGTACACCGTGTGATCGGGAAAGGTTTCTAAAACGCACCTCATTTTTCATCTCCTTGTGCTCCGGTTCGCCATTCCAGCCGCTTTACTAGCAATCTCCCTCCTTGGAGAATCAGCACCTTTAACCTCCTGTTCCGTACAGGTTGCAATTTGTCCTGAGGATGAACGGGAAGAGGGGGAACCAATGAGAGACTAGCTCTAGGTGTTGGGACAGGCACAGGTCACTCTATTTTCCCATCAGAAAGTAGAATTAACCACAGGCTCAGCCTACCGCCCGGAGCCAGAATAGGGCCTGAAGCAATCCTGCGCTTTTGCGGCCAGCTCCCAAGAAAGCGAGTTGAAAAATGGAGCTCAGGGGCACTGCAATTCACAGACCTGCACAGTTAGAAATGATAACTCTCGTCCACAAATATATTGAGGGAAGGCAACGAAGAGGATTTGAAAGCAAGGCAGAATTGCAGGAAACAGATTTCAGGAGGTAGATTCGAATCGCCTTTAAAGCACAGGAAAAGCGGCAAAACCTCGACAATGATGCCCTTGGCCAAAAAGGGCGTATGCGTTTTTTCCTGAATATATTCAGGAAAAAACGCATACGCCCTTTTTGGCCAACCAAGCAACCTGGAAAGGCAAATCAGCGCTACAAAGAAGTCTCGCTTCCCATCGGTCAAAAGGGCCATGCTGAATAAAGTGTCAAAACCAGAAATGCAGGACAGGCCATGGAGAAATGGGAGCCTTGCTACACTGATGGGCGGGCTGTAAATTGCCAACAGCCACTCTGGAGAAGTGTACGGTGTGTCCTGAAACATCGAAAAAACTCAGCTTAGAGAGCATAGGGCACTTCCACTCATGGGCGTATAAATTGGGAAAACTAAAAATCAGCAAGACACAGGCACCCCAAAGTTTAGGGCTGCTCTGTTGACAAGAACCTCCACTTCGTTACACCTGAAACATCCCAGGAAAGAGAAGAATGGATAAAGAAGTTGTGGTCCTTATGTACAATGGAATATCACTCAGCCATGAAATCAACGTCCTAAGGCTAGGAGCAGCATGATGAGTGGATTTAGGTACAACGATTCTAAGTGAAATAAGTCACACAGAAAAAGACACTTATCATAAGATATCACTTATAGAGGGAATGTAAAAACCGCTACCCTTGAACTGAATTACAAAACAGAACAGAGTCGCACGTTTAGAAAACACACTATGGCTGCTTAACGGGAAAGGTGAGGTGGGGTGATGCATAAAACAAGGGTTTCAAATTAGCTCAGATACCGTTCCATAAACCCAATATGTAATAGACAAGACCTACTCCTTGCTCAGTGAACTGGACTCAACACCCCCTATTCACCGCCCAAGAATATATTTGACTAGTAAGAATCTTAAAACCTATGTATTGCTATCTCTCTGTAAGTGAGTCAAGTGGGTGTAAAGCGGCATAAACACAGCAGTGCAAAGCAGCTAAACCCCATTATAAAAATCAATTACTTTTAAAAACCCGTGAAACAAAGACAGTGAAAGAGAAATTCTTACAAAATTCGTTCAGGGGCTGCGATGCCACCTGGATTGACCATATCTAGACCCACAGCTGACTGAGCCATAAGGGTGGACACTCTTGGGGCTGAGAGGTTTGGTGAGGTTGGGTGAGCTAACGCAGACCCTTTAAAGTAGTACGGCGTGGTACCCATGCCATGGGTCCCAAATCTCCAGGTTCAAGGGCATCTTCCTACATCGAAAACATGCATGAGAAACCCAGAAGATGGTACACCGTGTGATCGGGAAAGGTTTCTAAAACGCACCTCATTTCTCATCTCCTTGTGCTCCGGTTCGCCATTTCAGCCGTTTTACTAGCAATCTCCCTCCTTGGAGAATCAGCACCTTTAACCTCCTGTTCCGTACAGGTTGCAATTTGTCCTGAGGATGAACGGGAAGAGGGGGAACCAATGAGAGACTAGCTCTAGGTGTTGGGACAGGCACACGTCACTCTATTTTCCCATCAGGAAGAAAAATTAACCACAGGCTCAGCCTGCCGCCCGGAGCCAGAATAGGGCCTGAAGCAATCCTGCGCTTTTGCGGCCAGCTCCCAAGAAAGCGAGTTGAGAAATGGAGCTCAGGGGCACTGCAATTCACAGACCTGCACAGTTAGAAATGATAACTCCCGTCCACAAATATATTGAGGGAAGGCAACGAAGAGAATTTGAAAGCAAGGCAGAATTGCAGGAAACCGATTTCAGGAGGTAGATTCGAATCGCCTTTAAAGCACAGGAAAAGCGGCAAAACCTCGACAATGATGCCCTTGGCCAAAAAGGGCGTATGCGTTTTTTCCTGAATATATTCAGGAAAAAACGCATACGCCCTTTTTGGCCAACCAAGCAACCTGGAAAGGCAAATCAGCGCTACAAAGAAGTCTCGCTTCCCATCGGTCAAAAGGGCCATGCTGAATAAAGTGTCAAAACCAGAAATGCAGGAGAGGCCATGGAGAAATGGGAGCCTTGCTACGCTGACGGGCGGGCTGTAAATGGCCAACAGCCACTCTGGAGAAGTGTACGGTGTGTCCTGAAACATCTAAAAAACTCAGCTTAGAGAGCATAGGGCAGTTCCACTCATGGGCGTATAAATTGGGAAAACTAAAAATCAGCAAGACACAGGCACCCCAAAGTTTAGGGCTGCTCTGTTGACAAGAACCTCCACTTCGTTACACCTGAAACATCCAAGGAAAGAGAAGAATGGATAAAGAAGTTGTGGTCCTTATGTACAATGGAATATCACTCAGCCATGAAATCAACGTCATAAGGCTAGGAGCAGCATGATGAGTGGATATAGGTACAACGATTCTAAGTGAAATAAGTCACACAGAAAAAGACACTTATCATAAGATATCACTTACAGAGGCTAATGTAAAAACCGCTACCCTTGAACTGAATTACAAAACAGAACAGAGTCGCACGTTTAGAAAACACACTATGGCTGCTTAACGGGAAAGGTGAGGTGGGGTGATGCATAAAACAAGGGTTTCAAATTAGCTCAGATACCGTTCCATAAACCCAATATGTAATAGACAAGACCTACTCCTTGCTCAGTGAACTGGACTCAACACCCCCTATTCACCGCCCAAGAATATATCTGACTAGTAAGAATCTTAAAACCTATGTATTGCTATCTCTCTGTAAGTGAGTCAAGTGGGTGTAAAGCGGCATAAACACAGCAGTGCAAAGCAGCTAAACCCCATTATAAAAATCAATTACTTTTAAAAACTCGTGAAACAAAGACAGTGAAAGAGAAATTCTTACAAAATTCGTTCAGGGGCTGCGATGCCACCTGGATTGACCATATCTAGACCCACAGCTGACTGAGCCATAAGGGTGGACACTCTTGGGGCTGAGAGGTTTGGTGAGGTTGGGTGAGCTAACGCAGACCCTGTAAAATAATACAGCGTGGTACCCATCCCATGGGTCCCAAATCTCCAGGTTCAAGGGCATCTTCCTACATCGAAAACATGCATGAGAAACCCAGAAGATGGTACACCGTGTGATCGGGAAAGGTTTCTAAAACGCACCTCATTTCTCGTCTCCTTGTGCTCCGGTTCGCCATTCCAGCCGCTTTACTAGCAATCTCCCTCCTTGGAGAATCAGCACCTTTAACCTCCTGTTCCGTACAGGTTGCAATTTGTCCTGAGGATGAACGGGAAGAGGGGGAACCAATGAGAGACTAGCTCTAGGTGTTGGGACAGGCACACGTCACTCTATTTTCCCATCAGGAAGAAAAATTAACCACAGGCTCAGCCTGCCGCCCGGAGCCAGAATAGGGCCTGAAGCAATCCTGCGCTTTTGCGGCCAGCTCCCAAGAAAGCGAGTTGAGAAATGGAGCTCAGGGGCACTGCAATTCACAGACCTGCACAGTTAGAAATGATAACTCTCGTCCACAAATATATTGAGGGAAGGCAACGAAGAGAATTTGAAAGCAAGGCAGAATTGCAGGAAACCGATTTCAGGAGGTAGATTCGAATCGCCTTTAAAGCACAGGAAAAGCGGCAAAACCTCGACTATGATGCCCTTGGCCAAAAAGGGCGTATGCGTTTTTTCCTGAATATATTCAGGAAAAAACGCATACGCCCTTTTTGGCCAACCAAGCAACCTGGAAAGGCAAATCAGCGCTACAAAGAAGTCTCGCTTCCCATCGGTCAAAAGGGCCATGCTGAATAAAGTGTCAAAACCAGAAATGCAGGACAGGCCATGGAGAAATGGGAGCCTTGCTACGCTGATGGGCGGGCTGTAAATGGCCAACAGCCACTCTGGAGAAGTGTACGGTGTGTCCTGAAACATCTAAAAAACTCAGCTTACAGAGCATAGGGCACTTCCACTCATGGGCGTATAAATTGGGAAAACTAAAAATCAGCAAGACACAGGCACCCCAAAGTTTAGGGCTGCTCTGTTGACAAGAACCTCCACTTCGTTACACCTGAAACATCCCAGGAAAGAGAAGAATGGATAAAGAAGTTGTGGTCCTTATGTACAATGGAATATCACTCAGCCATGAAATCAACGTCCTAAGGCTAGGAGCAGCATGATGAGTGGATTTAGGTACGACGATTCTAAGTGAAATAAGTCACACAGAAAAAGACACTTATCATAAGATATCACTTATAGAGGGAATGTAAAAACCGCTACCCTTGAACTGAATTACAAAACAGAACAGAGTCACACGTTTAGAAAACACACTATGGCTGCTTAACGGGAAAGGTGAGGTGGGGTGATGCATAAAACAAGGGTTTCAAATTAGCTCAGATACCGTTCCATAAACCCAATATGTAATAGACAAGACCTACTCCTTGCTCAGTGAACTGGACTCAACACCCCCTATTCACCGCCCAAGAATATATCTGACTAGTAAGAATCTTAAAACCTATGTATTGCTATCTCTCTGTAAGTGAGTCAAGTGGGTGTAAAGCGGCATAAACACAGCAGTGCAAAGCAGCTAAACCCCATTATAAAAATCAATTACTTTTAAAAACCCGTGAAACAAAGACAGTGAAAGAGAAATTCTTACAAAATTCGTTCAGGGGCTGCGATGCCACCTGGATTGACCATATCTAGACCCACAGCTGACTGAGCCATAAGGGTGGACACTCTTGGGGCTGAGAGGTTTGGTGAGGTTGGGTGAGCTAACGCAGACCCTTTAAAGTAGTACGGCGTGGTACCCATGCCATGGGTCCCAAATCTCCAGGTTCAAGGGCATCTTCCTACATCGAAAACATGCATGAGAAACCCAGAAGATGGTACACCGTGTGATCGGGAAACGTTTCTAAAACGCACCTCATTTTTCATCTCCTTGTGCTCCGGTTCGCCATTCCAGCCGCTTTACTAGCAATCTCCCTCCTTGGAGAATCAGCACCTTTAACCTCCTGTTCCGTACAGGTTGCAATTTGTCCTGAGGATGAACGGGAAGAGGGGGAACCAATGAGAGACTAGCTCTAGGTGTTGGGACAGGCACACGTCACTCTATTTTCCCATCAGGAAGAAAAATTAACCACAGGCTCAGCCTGCCGCCCGGAGCCAGAATAGGGCCTGAAGCAATCCTGCGCTTTTGCGGCCAGCTCCCAAGAAAGCGAGTTGAGAAATGGAGCTCAGGGGCACTGCAATTCACAGACCTGCACAGTTAGAAATGATAACTCCCGTCCACAAATATATTGAGGGAAGGCAACGAAGAGAATTTGAAAGCAAGGCAGAATTGCAGGAAACCGATTTCAGGAGGTAGATTCGAATCGCCTTTAAAGCACAGGAAAAGCGGCAAAACCTCGACAATGATGCCCTTGGCCAAAAAGGGCGTATGCGTTTTTTCCTGAATATATTCAGGAAAAAACGCATACGCCCTTTTTGGCCAACCAAGCAACCTGGAAAGGCAAATCAGCGCTACAAAGAAGTCTCGCTTCCCATCGGTCAAAAGGGCCATGCTGAATAAAGTGTCAAAACCAGAAATGCAGGACAGGCCATGGAGAAATGGGAGCCTTGCTACGCTGATGGGCGGGCTGTAAATTGCCAACAGCCACTCTGGAGAAGTGTACGGTGTGTCCTGAAACATCGAAAAAACTCAGCTTAGAGAGCATAGGGCACTTCCACTCATGGGCGTATAAATTGGGAAAACTAAAAATCAGCAAGACACAGGCACCCCAAAGTTTAGGGCTGCTCTGTTGACAAGAACCTCCACTTCGTTACACCTGAAACATCCAAGGAAAGAGAAGAATGGATAAAGAAGTTGTGGTCCTTATGTACAATGGAATATCACTCAGCCATGAAATCAACGTCATAAGGCTAGGAGCAGCATGATGAGTGGATATAGGTACAACGATTCTAAGTGAAATAAGTCACACAGAAAAAGACACTTATCATAAGATATCACTTACAGAGGCTAATGTAAAAACCGCTACCCTTGAACTGAATTACAAAACAGAACAGAGTCGCACGTTTAGAAAACACACTATGGCTGCTTAACGGGAAAGGTGAGGTGGGGTGATGCATAAAACAAGGGTTTCAAATTATCTCAGATACCGTTCCATAAACCCAATATGTAATAGACAAGACCTACTCCTTGCTCAGTGAACTGGACTCAACACCCCCTATTCACCGCCCAAGAATATATTTGACTAGTAAGAATCTTAAAACCTATGTATTGCTATCTCTCTGTAAGTGAGTCAAGTGGGTGTAAAGCGGCATAAACACAGCAGTGCAAAGCAGCTAAACCCCATTATAAAAATCAATTACTTTTAAAAACCCGTGAAACAAAGACAGTGAAAGAGAAATTCTTACAAAATTCGTTCAGGGGCTGCGATGCCACCTGGATTGACCATATCTAGACCCACAGCTGACTGAGCCATAAGGGTGGACACTCTTGGGGCTGAGAGGTTTGGTGAGGTTGGGTGAGCTAACGCAGACCCTTTAAAGTAGTACGGCGTGGTACCCATGCCATGGGTCCCAAATCTCCAGGTTCAAGGGCATCTTCCTACATCGAAAACATGCATGAGAAACCCAGAAGATGGTACACCGTGTGATCGGGAAAGGTTTCTAAAACGCACCTCATTTCTCATCTCCTTGTGCTCCGGTTCGCCATTTCAGCCGTTTTACTAGCAATCTCCCTCCTTGGAGAATCAGCACCTTTAACCTCCTGTTCCGTACAGGTTGCAATTTGTCCTGAGGATGAACGGGAAGAGGGGGAACCAATGAGAGACTAGCTCTAGGTGTTGGGACAGGCACACGTCACTCTATTTTCCCATCAGGAAGAAAAATTAACCACAGGCTCAGCCTGCCGCCCGGAGCCAGAATAGGGCCTGAAGCAATCCTGCGCTTTTGCGGCCAGCTCCCAAGAAAGCGAGTTGAGAAATGGAGCTCAGGGGCACTGCAATTCACAGACCTGCACAGTTAGAAATGATAACTCCCGTCCACAAATATATTGAGGGAAGGCAACGAAGAGAATTTGAAAGCAAGGCAGAATTGCAGGAAACCGATTTCAGGAGGTAGATTCGAATCGCCTTTAAAGCACAGGAAAAGCGGCAAAACCTCGACAATGATGCCCTTGGCCAAAAAGGGCGTATGCGTTTTTTCCTGAATATATTCAGGAAAAAACGCATACGCCCTTTTTGGCCAACCAAGCAACCTGGAAAGGCAAATCAGCGCTACAAAGAAGTCTCGCTTCCCATCGGTCCAAAGGGCCATGCTGAATAAAGTGTCAAAACCAGAAATGCAGGACAGGCCATGGAGAAATGGGAGCCTTGCTACGCTGATGGGCGGGCTGTAAATTGCCAACAGCCACTCTGGAGAAGTGTACGGTGTGTCCTGAAACATCTAAAAAACTCAGCTTAGAGAGCATAGGGCAGTTCCACTCATGGGCGTATAAATTGGGAAAACTAAAAATCAGCAAGACACAGGCACCCCAAAGTTTAGGGCTGCTCTGTTGACAAGAACCTCCACTTCGTTACACCTGAAACATCCAAGGAAAGAGAAGAATGGATAAAGAAGTTGTGGTCCTTATGTACAATGGAATATCACTCAGCCATGAAATCAACGTCATAAGGCTAGGAGCAGCATGATGAGTGGATATAGGTACAACGATTCTAAGTGAAATAAGTCACACAGAAAAAGACACTTATCATAAGATATCACTTACAGAGGCTAATGTAAAAACCGCTACCCTTGAACTGAATTACAAAACAGAACAGAGTCGCACGTTTAGAAAACACACTATGGCTGCTTAACGGGAAAGGTGAGGTGGGGTGATGCATAAAACAAGGGTTTCAAATTAGCTCAGATACCGTTCCATAAACCCAATATGTAATAGACAAGACCTACTCCTTGCTCAGTGAACTGGACTCAACACCCCCTATTCACCGCCCAAGAATATATCTGACTAGTAAGAATCTTAAAACCTATGTATTGCTATCTCTCTGTAAGTGAGTCAAGTGGGTGTAAAGCGGCATAAACACAGCAGTGCAAAGCAGCTAAACCCCATTATAAAAATCAATTACTTTTAAAAACCCGTGAAACAAAGACAGTGAAAGAGAAATTCTTACAAAATTCGTTCAGGGGCTGCGATGCCACCTGGATTGACCATATCTAGACCCACAGCTGACTGAGCCATAAGGGTGGACACTCTTGGGGCTGAGAGGTTTGGTGAGGTTGGGTGAGCTAACGCAGACCCTTTAAAGTAGTACGGCGTGGTACCCATGCCATGGGTCCCAAATCTCCAGGTTCAAGGGCATCTTCCTACATCGAAAACATGCATGAGAAACCCAGAAGATGGTACACCGTGTGATCGGGAAAGGTTTCTAAAACGCACCTCATTTCTCATCTCCTTGTGCTCCGGTTCGCCATTTCAGCCGTTTTACTAGCAATCTCCCTCCTTGGAGAATCAGCACCTTTAACCTCCTGTTCCGTACAGGTTGCAATTTGTCCTGAGGATGAACGGGAAGAGGGGGAACCAATGAGAGACTAGCTCTAGGTGTTGGGACAGGCACACGTCACTCTATTTTCCCATCAGGAAGAAAAATTAACCACAGGCTCAGCCTGCCGCCCGGAGCCAGAATAGGGCCTGAAGCAATCCTGCGCTTTTGCGGCCAGCTCCCAAGAAAGCGAGTTGAGAAATGGAGCTCAGGGGCACTGCAATTCACAGACCTGCACAGTTAGAAATGATAACTCCCGTCCACAAATATATTGAGGGAAGGCAACGAAGAGAATTTGAAAGCAAGGCAGAATTGCAGGAAACCGATTTCAGGAGGTAGATTCGAATCGCCTTTAAAGCACAGGAAAAGCGGCAAAACCTCGACAATGATGCCCTTGGCCAAAAAGGGCGTATGCGTTTTTTCCTGAATATATTCAGGAAAAAACGCATACGCCCTTTTTGGCCAACCAAGCAACCTGGAAAGGCAAATCAGCGCTACAAAGAAGTCTCGCTTCCCATCGGTCCAAAGGGCCATGCTGAATAAAGTGTCAAAACCAGAAATGCAGGACAGGCCATGGAGAAATGGGAGCCTTGCTACGCTGATGGGCGGGCTGTAAATTGCCAACAGCCACTCTGGAGAAGTGTACGGTGTGTCCTGAAACATCTAAAAAACTCAGCTTAGAGAGCATAGGGCAGTTCCACTCATGGGCGTATAAATTGGGAAAACTAAAAATCAGCAAGACACAGGCACCCCAAAGTTTAGGGCTGCTCTGTTGACAAGAACCTCCACTTCGTTACACCTGAAACATCCAAGGAAAGAGAAGAATGGATAAAGAAGTTGTGGTCCTTATGTACAATGGAATATCACTCAGCCATGAAATCAACGTCATAAGGCTAGGAGCAGCATGATGAGTGGATATAGGTACAACGATTCTAAGTGAAATAAGTCACACAGAAAAAGACACTTATCATAAGATATCACTTACAGAGGCTAATGTAAAAACCGCTACCCTTGAACTGAATTACAAAACAGAACAGAGTCGCACGTTTAGAAAACACACTATGGCTGCTTAACGGGAAAGGTGAGGTGGGGTGATGCATAAAACAAGGGTTTCAAATTAGCTCAGATACCGTTCCATAAACCCAATATGTAATAGACAAGACCTACTCCTTGCTCAGTGAACTGGACTCAACACCCCCTATTCACCGCCCAAGAATATATCTGACTAGTAAGAATCTTAAAACCTATGTATTGCTATCTCTCTGTAAGTGAGTCAAGTGGGTGTAAAGCGGCATAAACACAGCAGTGCAAAGCAGCTAAACCCCATTATAAAAATCAATTACTTTTAAAAACCCGTGAAACAAAGACAGTGAAAGAGAAATTCTTACAAAATTCGTTCAGGGGCTGCGATGCCACCTGGATTGACCATATCTAGACCCACAGCTGACTGAGCCATAAGGGTGGACACTCTTGGGGCTGAGAGGTTTGGTGAGGTTGGGTGAGCTAACGCAGACCCTGTAAAATAATACAGCGTGGTACCCATCCCATGGGTCCCAAATCTCCAGGTTCAAGGGCATCTTCCTACATCGAAAACATGCATGAGAAACCCAGAAGATGGTACACCGTGTGATAGGGAAAGGTTTCTAAAACGCACCTCATTTCTCATCTCCTTGGGCTCCGGTTCGCCATTCCAGCCACTTTACTAGCAATCTCCCTCCTTGGAGAATCAGCACCTTTACCCTCCTGTTCCTTACAGGTTGCAATCTGTCCTGAGGATGAACGGGAAGAGGGGGAACCAATGAGAGACTAGCTCTAGGTGTTGGGACAGGCACAGGTCACTCTATTTTCCCATCAGGAAGAAGAATTAACCACAGGCTCAGCCTGCCGCCCGGAGCCAGAATAGGGCCTGAAGCAATCCTGCGCTTTTGCGGCCAGCTCCCAAGAAAGCGAGTTGAGAAATGGAGCTCAGGGGCACTGCAATTCACAGACCTGCACAGTTAGAAATGATAACTCTCGTCCACAAATATATTGAGGGAAGGCAACGAAGAGGATTTGAAAGCAAGGCAGAATTGCAGGAAACAGATTTCAGGAGGTAGATTCGAATCGCCTTTAAAGCACAGGAAAAGCGGCAAAACCTCGACAATGATGCCCTTGGCCAAAAAGGGCGTATGCGTTTTTTCCTGAATATATTCAGGAAAAAACGCATACGCCCTTTTTGGCCAACCAAGCAACCTGCAAAGGCAAATCAGCGCTACAAAGAAGTCTCGCTTCCCATCGGTCAAAAGGGCCATGCTGAATAAAGTTTCAAAACCAGAAATGCAGGACAGGCCATGGAGAAATGGGAGCCTTGCTACGCTGATGGGCGGGCTGTAAATTGCCAACAGCCACTCTGGAGAAGTGTATGGTGTGTCCTGAAACATCTAAAAAACTCAGCTTAGAGAGCATAGGGCACTTCCACTCATGGGCGTATAAATTGGGAAAACTAAAAATCAGCAAGACACAGGCACCCCAAAGTTTAGGGCTGCTCTGTTGACAAGAACCTCCACTTCGTTACACCTGAAACATCCCAGGAAAGAGAAGAATGGATAAAGAAGTTGTGGTCCTTATGTACAATGGAATATCACTCAGCCATGAAATCAACGTCCTAAGGCTAGGAGCAGCATGATGAGTGGATTTAGGTACGAGGATTCTAAGTGAAATAAGTCACACAGAAAAAGACACTTATCATAAGATATCACTTATAGAGGGAATGTAAAAACCGCTACCCTTGAACTGAATTACAAAACAGAACAGAGTCACACGTTTAGAAAACACACTATGGCTGCTTAACGGGAAAGGTGAGGTGGGGTGATGCATAAAACAAGGGTTTCAAATTAGCTCAGATACCGTTCCATAAACCCAATATGTAATAGACAAGACCTACTCCTTGCTCAGTGAACTGGACTCAACACCCCCTATTCACCGCCCAAGAATATATCTGACTGGTAAGAATCTTAAAACCTATGTATTGCTATCTCTCTGTAAGTGAGTCAAGTGGGTGTAAAGCGGCATAAACACAGCAGTGCAAAGCAGCTAAACCCCATTATAAAAATCAATTACTTTTAAAAACCCGTGAAACAAAGACAGTGAAAGAGAAATTCTTACAAAATTCGTTCAGGGGCTGCGATGCCACCTGGATTGACCATATCTAGACCCACAGCTGACTGAGCCATAAGGGTGGACACTCTTGGGGCTGAGAGGTTTGGTGAGGTTGGGTGAGCTAACGCAGACCCTGTAAAATAATACAGCGTGGTACCCATCCCATGGGTCCCAAATCTCCAGGTTCAAGGGCATCTTCCTACATCGAAAACATGCATGAGAAACCCAAAAGATGGTACACCGTGTGATAGGGAAAGGTTTCTAAAACGCACCTCATTTCTCATCTCCTTGGGCTCCGGTTCGCCATTCCAGCCACTTTACTAGCAATCTCCCTCCTTGGAGAATCAGCACCTTTACCCTCCTGTTCCTTACAGGTTGCAATCTGTCCTGAGGATGAACGGGAAGAGGGGGAACCAATGAGAGACTAGCTCTAGGTGTTGGGACAGGCACAGGTCACTCTATTTTCCCATCAGGAAGAAGAATTAACCACAGGCTCAGCCTGCCGCCCGGAGCCAGAATAGGGCCTGAAGCAATCCTGCGCTTTTGCGGCCAGCTCCCAAGAAAGCGAGTTGAGAAATGGAGCTCAGGGGCACTGCAATTCACAGACCTGCACAGTTAGAAATGATAACTCTCGTCCACAAATATATTGAGGGAAGGCAACGAAGAGGATTTGAAAGCAAGGCAGAATTGCAGGAAACAGATTTCAGGAGGTAGATTCGAATCGCCTTTAAAGCACAGGAAAAGCGGCAAAACCTCGACAATGATGCCCTTGGCCAAAAAGGGCGTATGCGTTTTTTCTTGAATATATTCAGGAAAAAACGCATACGCCCTTTTTGGCCAACCAAGCAACCTGGAAAGGCAAATCAGCGCTACAAAGAAGTCTCGCTTCCCATCGGTCAAAAGGGCCATGCTGAATAAAGTGTCAAAACCAGAAATGCAGGAGAGGCCATGGAGAAATGGGAGCCTTGCTACGCTGACGGGCGGGCTGTAAATGGCCAACAGCCACTCTGGAGAAGTGTACGGTGTGTCCTGAAACATCTAAAAAACTCAGCTTAGAGAGCATAGGGCACTTCCACTCATGGGCGTATAAATTGGGAAAACTAAAAATCAGCAAGACACAGGCACCCCAAAGTTTAGGGCTGCTCTGTTGACAAGAACCTCCACTTCGTTACACCTGAAACATCCAAGGAAAGAGAAGAATGGATAAAGAAGTTGTGGTCCTTATGTACAATGGAATATCACTCAGCCATGAAATCAACGTCATAAGGCTAGGAGCAGCATGATGAGTGGATATAGGTACAACGATTCTAAGTGAAATAAGTCACACAGAAAAAGACACTTATCATAAGATATCACTTACAGAGGCTAATGTAAAAACCGCTACCCTTGAACTGAATTACAAAACAGAACAGAGTCGCACGTTTAGAAAACACACTATGGCTGCTTAACGGGAAAGGTGAGGTGGGGTGATGCATAAAACAAGGGTTTCAAATTATCTCAGATACCGTTCCATAAACCCAATATGTAATAGACAAGACCTACTCCTTGCTCAGTGAACTGGACTCAACACCCCCTATTCACCGCCCAAGAATATATTTGACTAGTAAGAATCTTAAAACCTATGTATTGCTATCTCTCTGTAAGTGAGTCAAGTGGGTGTAAAGCGGCATAAACACAGCAGTGCAAAGCAGGTAAACCCCATTATAAAAATCAATTACTTTTAAAAACCCGTGAAACAAAGACAGTGAAAGAGAGAGAAATTCTTACAAAATTCGTTCAGGGGCTGCGATGCCACCTGGATTGACCATATCTAGACCCACAGCTGTTTGAGACATAAGGGTGGACACTCTTGGGGCTGAGAGGTTTGGTGAGGTTGGGTGAGCTAACGCAGACCCTTTAAAGTAATACGACGTGGTACCCATCCCATGGGTCCCAAATCTCCTGGTTAAAGGGCATCTTCCTACATCGAAAACATGCATGAGAAACCCAGAAGATGGTACACCGTGTGATCGGGAAAGGTTTCTAAAACGCACCTCATTTCTCATCTCCTTGTGCTCCGGTTCGCCATTCCAGCCGCTTTACTAGCAATCTCCCTCCTTGGAGAATCAGCACCTTTAACCTCCTGTTCCGTACAGGTTGCAATTTGTCCTGAGGATGAACGGGAAGAGGGGGAACCAATGAGAGACTAGCTCTAGGTGTTGGGACAGGCACACGTCACTCTATTTTCCCATCAGGAAGAAGAATTAACCACAGGCTCAGCCTGCCGCCTGGAGCCAGAATAGGGCCTGAAGCAATCCTGCGCTTTTGCGGCCAGCTCCCAAGAAAGCGAGTTGAGAAATGGAGCTCAGGGGCACTGCAATTCACAGACCTGCACAGTTAGAAATGATAACTCTCGTCCACAAATATATTGAGGGAAGGCAACGAAGAGGATTTGAAAGCAAGGCAGAATTGCAGGAAACAGATTTCAGGAGGTAGATTCGAATCGCCTTTAAAGCACAGGAAAAGCGGCAAAACCTCGACAATGATGCCCTTGGCCAAAAAGGGCGTATGCGTTTTTTCCTGAATATATTCAGGAAAAAACGCATACGCCCTTTTTGGCCAACCAAGCAACCTGGAAAGGCAAATCAGCGCTACAAAGAAGTCTCGCTTCCCATCGGTCAAAAGGGCCATGCTGAATAAAGTGTCAAAACCAGAAATGCAGGACAGGCCATGGAGAAACGGGAGCCTTGCTACACTGATGGGCGGGCTGTAAATTGCCAACAGCCACTCTGGAGAAGTGTACGGTGTGTCCTGAAACATCGAAAAAACTCAGCTTAGAGAGCATAGGGCACTTCCACTCATGGGCGTATAAATTGGGAAAACTAAAAATCAGCAAGACACAGGCACCCCAAAGTTTAGGGCTGCTCTGTTGACAAGAACCTCCACTTCGTTACACCTGAAACATCCCAGGAAAGAGAAGAATGGATAAAGAAGTTGTGGTCCTTATGTACAATGGAATATCACTCAGCCATGAAATCAACGTCCTAAGGCTAGGAGCAGCATGATGAGTGGATTTAGGCACAACGATTCTAAGTGAAATAAGTCACACAGAAAAAGACACTTATCATAAGATATCACTTATAGAGGGAATGTAAAAACCGCTACCCTTGAACTGAATTACAAAACAGAACAGAGTCGCACGTTTAGAAAACACACTATGGCTGCTTAACGGGAAAGGTGAGGTGGGGTGATGCATAAAACAAGGGTTTCAAATTAGCTCAGATACCGTTCCATAAACCCAATATGTAATAGACAAGACCTACTCCTTGCTCTGTGAACTGGACTCAACACCCCCTATTCACCGCCCAAGAATATATTTGACTAGTAAGAATCTTAAAACCTATGTATTGCTATCTCTCTGTAAGTGAGTCAAGTGGGTGTAAAGCGGCATAAACACAGCAGTGCAAAGCAGCTAAACCCCATTATAAAAATCAATTACTTTTAAAAACCCGTGAAACAAAGACAGCGAAAGAGAAATTCTTACAAAATTCGTTCAGGGGCTGCGATGCCACCTGGATTGACCATATCTAGACCCACAGCTGACTGAGCCATAAGGGTGGACACTCTTGGGGCTGAGAGGTTTGGTGAGGTTGGGTGAGCTAACGCAGACCCTTTAAAGTAGTACGGCGTGGTACCCATGCCATGGGTCCCAAATCTCCAGGTTCAAGGGCATCTTCCTACATCGAAAACATGCATGAGAAACCCAGAAGATGGTACACCGTGTGATCGGGAAAGGTTTCTAAAACGCACCTCATTTCTCATCTCCTTGTGCTCCGGTTCGCCATTCCAGCCACTTTACTAGCAATCTCCCTCCTTGGAGAATCAGCACCTTTAACCTCCTGTTCCGTACAGGTTGCAATTTGTCCTGAGGATGAACGGGAAGAGGGGGAACCAATGAGAGACTAGCTCTAGGTGTTGGGACAGGCACACGTCACTCTATTTTCCCATCAGGAAGAAAAATTAACCACAGGCTCAGCCTGCCGCCCGGAGCCAGAATAGGGCCTGAAGCAATCCTGCGCTTTTGCGGCCAGCTCCCAAGAAAGCGAGTTGAGAAATGGAGCTCAGGGGCACTGCAATTCACAGACCTGCACAGTTAGAAATGATAACTCCCGTCCACAAATATATTGAGGGAAGGCAACGAAGAGAATTTGAAAGCAAGGCAGAATTGCAGGAAACAGATTTCAGGAGGTAGATTCGAATCGCCTTTAAAGCACAGGAAAAGCGGCAAAACCTCGACAATGATGCCCTTGGCCAAAAAGGGCGTATGCGTTTTTTCCTGAATATATTCAGGAAAAAACTCATACGCCCTTTTTGGCCAACCAAGCAACCTGGAAAGGCAAATCAGCGCTACAAAGAAGTCTCGCTTCCCATCGGTCAAAAGGGCCATGCTGAATAAAGTGTCAAAACCAGAAATGCAGGACAGGCCATGGAGAAATGGGAGCCTTGCTACGCTGATGGGCGGGCTGTAAATGGCCAACAGCCACTCTGGAGAAGTGTACGGTGTGTCCTGAAACATCTAAAAAACTCAGCTTAGAGAGCATAGGGCAGTTCCACTCATGGGCGTATAAATTGGGAAAACTAAACATCAGCAAGACACAGGCACCCCAAAGTTTAGGGCTGCTCTGTTGACAAGAACCTCCACTTCGTTACACCTGAAACATCCAAGGAAAGAGAAGAATGGATAAAGAAGTTGTGGTCCTTATGTACAATGGAATATCACTCAGCCATGAAATCAACGTCCTAAGGCTAGGAGCAGCATGATGAGTGGATTTAGGTACGAGGATTCTAAGTGAAATAAGTCACACAGAAAAAGACACTTATCATAAGATATCACTTATAGAGGGAATGTAAAAACCGCTACCCTTGAACTGAATTACAAAACAGAACAGAGTCACACGTTTAGAAAACACACTATGGCTGCTTAACGGGAAAGGTGAGGTGGGGTGATGCATAAAACAAGGGTTTCAAATTAGCTCAGATACCGTTCCATAAACCCAATATGTAATAGACAAGACCTACTCCTTGCTCAGTGAACTGGACTCAACACCCCCTATTCACCGCCCAAGAATATATCTGACTAGTAAGAATCTTAAAACCTATGTATTGCTATCTCTCTGTAAGTGAGTCAAGTGGGTGTAAAGCGGCATAAACACAGCAGTGGAAAGCAGCTAAACCCCATTATAAAAATCAATTACTTTTAAAAACCCGTGAAACAAAGACAGTGAAAGAGAAATTCTTACAAAATTCGTTCAGGGGCTGCGATGCCACCTGGATTGACCATATCTAGACCCACAGCTGACTGAGCCATAAGGGTGGACACTCTTGGGGCTGAGAGGTTTGGTGAGGTTGGGTGAGCTAACGCAGACCCTTTAAAGTAGTACGGCGTGGTACCCATGCCATGGGTCCCAAATCTCCAGGTTTAAGGGCATCTTCCTACATCGAAAACATGCATGAGAAACCCAGAAGATGGTACACCGTGTGATCGGGAAAGGTTTCTAAAACGCACCTCATTTTTCATCTCCTTGTGCTCCGGTTCGCCATTCCAGCCGCTTTACTAGCAATCTCCCTCCTTGGAGAATCAGCACCTTTAACCTCCTGTTCCGTACAGGTTGCAATTTGTCCTGAGGATGAACGGGAAGAGGGGGAACCAATGAGAGACTAGCTCTAGGTGTTGGGACAGGCACACGTCACTCTATTTTCCCATCAGGAAGAAAAATTAACCACAGGCTCAGCCTGCCGCCCGGAGCCAGAATAGGGCCTGAAGCAATCCTGCGCTTTTGCGGCCAGCTCCCAAGAAAGCGAGTTGAGAAATGGAGCTCAGGGGCACTGCAATTCACAGACCTGCACAGTTAGAAATGATAACTCCCGTCCACAAATATATTGAGGGAAGGCAACGAAGAGAATTTGAAAGCAAGGCAGAATTGCAGGAAACCGATTTCAGGAGGTAGATTCGAATCGCCTTTAAAGCACAGGAAAAGCGGCAAAACCTCGACAATGATGCCCTTGGCCAAAAAGGGCGTATGCGTTTTTTCCTGAATATATTCAGGAAAAAACGCATACGCCCTTTTTGGCCAACCAAGCAACCTGGAAAGGCAAATCAGCGCTACAAAGAAGTCTCGCTTCCCATCGGTCCAAAGGGCCATGCTGAATAAAGTGTCAAAACCAGAAATGCAGGACAGGCCATGGAGAAATGGGAGCCTTGCTACGCTGATGGGCGGGCTGTAAATGGCCAACAGCCACTCTGGAGAAGTGTACGGTGTGTCCTGAAACATCTAAAAAACTCAGCTTAGAGAGCATAGGGCACTTCCACTCATGGGCGTATAAATTGGGAAAACTAAAAATCAGCAAGACACAGGCACCCCAAAGTTTAGGGCTGCTCTGTTGACAAGAACCTCCACTTCGTTACACCTGAAACATCCAAGGAAAGAGAAGAATGGATAAAGAAGTTGTGGTCCTTATGTACAATGGAATATCACTCAGCCATGAAATCAACGTCATAAGGCTAGGAGCAGCATGATGAGTGGATATAGGTACAACGATTCTAAGTGAAATAAGTCACACAGAAAAAGACACTTATCATAAGATATCACTTACAGAGGCTAATGTAAAAACCGCTACCCTTGAACTGAATTACAAAACAGAACAGAGTCGCACGTTTAGAAAACACACTATGGCTGCTTAACGGGAAAGGTGAGGTGGGGTGATGCATAAAACAAGGGTTTCAAATTATCTCAGATACCGTTCCATAAACCCAATATGTAATAGACAAGACCTACTCCTTGCTCAGTGAACTGGACTCAACACCCCCTATTCACCGCCCAAGAATATATTTGACTAGTAAGAATCTTAAAACCTATGTATTGCTATCTCTCTGTAAGTGAGTCAAGTGGGTGTAAAGCGGCATAAACACAGCAGTGCAAAGCAGCTAAACCCCATTATAAAAATCAATTACTTTTAAAAACCCGTGAAACAAAGACAGTGAAAGAGAGAGAAATTCTTACAAAATTCGTTCAGGGGTTGCGATGCCACCTGGATTGACCATATCTAGACCCACAGCTGACTGAGCCATAAGGGTGGACACTCTTGGGGCTGAGAGGTTTGGTGAGGTTGGGTGAGCTAACGCAGACCCTTTAAAGTAATACGATGTGGTACCCATCCCATGGGTCCCAAATCTCCAGGTTAAAGGGCATCTTCCTACATCGAAAACATGCATGAGAAACCCAGAAGATGGTACACCGTGTGATCGGGAAAGGTTTCTAAAACGCACCTCATTTCTCATCTCCTTGTGCTCCGGTTCGCCATTCCAGCCGCTTTACTAGCAATCTCCCTCCTTGGAGAATCAGCACCTTTAACCTCCTGTTCCGTACAGGTTGCAATTTGTCCTGAGGATGAACGGGAAGAGGGGGAACCAATGAGAGACTAGCTCTAGGTGTTGGGACAGGCACACGTCACTCTATTTTCCCATCAGGAAGAAAAATTAACCACAGGCTCAGCCTGCCGCCCGGAGCCAGAATAGGGCCTGAAGCAATCCTGCGCTTTTGCGGCCAGCTCCCAAGAAAGCGAGTTGAGAAATGGAGCTCAGGGGCACTGCAATTCACAGACCTGCACAGTTAGAAATGATAACTCTCGTCCACAAATATATTGAGGGAAGGCAACGAAGAGGATTTGAAAGCAAGGCAGAATTGCAGGAAACCGATTTCAGGAGGTAGATTCGAATCGCCTTTAAAGCACAGGAAAAGCGGCAAAACCTCGACAATGATGCCCTTGGCCAAAAAGGGCGTATGCGTTTTTTCCTGAATATATTCAGGAAAAAACGCATACGCCCTTTTTGGCCAACCAAGCAACCTGGAAAGGCAAATCAGCGCTACAAAGAAGTCTCGCTTCCCATCGGTCAAAAGGGCCATGCTGAATAAAGTGTCAAAACCAGAAATGCAGGACAGGCCATGGAGAAATGGGAGCCTTGCTACACTGATGGGCGGGCTGTAAATTGCCAACAGCCACTCTGGAGAAGTGTACGGTGTGTCCTGAAACATCGAAAAAACTCAGCTTAGAGAGCATAGGGCACTTCCACTCATGGGCGTATAAATTGGGAAAACTAAAAATCAGCAAGACACAGGCACCCCAAAGTTTAGGGCTGCTCTGTTGACAAGAACCTCCACTTCGTTACACCTGAAACATCCCAGGAAAGAGAAGAATGGATAAAGAAGTTGTGGTCCTTATGTACAATGGAATATCACTCAGCCATGAAATCAACGTCCTAAGGCTAATAGCAGCATGATGAGTGGATTTAGGTATAATGATTCTAAGTGAAATAAGTCACACAGAAAAAGACACTTATCATAAGATATCACTTATAGAGGGAATGTAAAAACCGCTACCCTTGAACTGAATTACAAAACAGAACAGAGTCGCACGTTTAGAAAACACACTATGGCTGCTTAACGGGAAAGGTGAGGTGGGGTGATGCATAAAACAAGGGTTTCAAATTAGCTCAGATACCGTTCCATAAACCCAATATGTAATAGACAAGACCTACTCCTTGCTCAGTGAACTGGACTCAACACCCCCTATTCACCGCCCAAGAATATATTTGACTAGTAAGAATCTTAAAACCTATGTATTGCTATCTCTCTGTAAGTGAGTCAAGTGGGTGTAAAGCGGCATAAACACAGCAGTGCAAAGCAGCTAAACCCCATTATAAAAATCAATTACTTTTAAAAACCCGTGAAACAAAGACAGTGAAAGAGAAATTCTTACAAAATTCGTTCAGGGGCTGCGATGCCACCTGGATTGACCATATCTAGACCCACAGCTGACTGAGCCATAAGGGTGGACACTCTTGGGGCTGAGAGGTTTGGTGAGGTTGGGTGAGCTAACGCAGACCCTTTAAAGTAGTACGGCGTGGTACCCATGCCATGGGTCCCAAATCTCCAGGTTCAAGGGCATCTTCCTACATCGAAAACATGCATGAGAAACCCAGAAGATGGTACACCGTGTGATCGGGAAAGGTTTCTAAAACGCACCTCATTTCTCATCTCCTTGTGCTCCGGTTCGCCATTTCAGCCGCTTTACTAGCAATCTCCCTCCTTGGAGAATCAGCACCTTTAACCTCCTGTTCCGTACAGGTTGCAATTTGTCCTGAGGATGAACGGGAAGAGGGGGAACCAATGAGAGACTAGCTCTAGGTGTTGGGACAGGCACACGTCACTCTATTTTCCCATCAGGAAGAAAAATTAACCACAGGCTCAGCCTGCCGCCCGGAGCCAGAATAGGGCCTGAAGCAATCCTGCGCTTTTGCGGCCAGCTCCCAAGAAAGCGAGTTGAGAAATGGAGCTCAGGGGCACTGCAATTCACAGACCTGCACAGTTAGAAATGATAACTCCCGTCCACAAATATATTGAGGGAAGGCAACGAAGAGAATTTGAAAGCAAGGCAGAATTGCAGGAAACCGATTTCAGGAGGTAGATTCGAATCGCCTTTAAAGCACAGGAAAAGCGGCAAAACCTCGACAATGATGCCCTTGGCCAAAAAGGGCGTATGCGTTTTTTCCTGAATATATTCAGGAAAAAACGCATACGCCCTTTTTGGCCAACCAAGCAACCTGGAAAGGCAAATCAGCGCTACAAAGAAGTCTCGCTTCCCATCGGTCAAAAGGGCCATGCTGAATAAAGTGTCAAAACCAGAAATGCAGGACAGGCCATGGAGAAATGGGAGCCTTGCTACGCTGATGGGCGGGCTGTAAATGGACAACAGCCACTCTGGAGAAGTGTACGGTGTGTCCTGAAACATCTAAAAAACTCAGCTTAGAGAGCATAGGGCAGTTCCACTCATGGGCGTATAAATTGGGAAAACTAAAAATCAGCAAGACACAGGCACCCCAAAGTTTAGGGCTGCTCTGTTGACAAGAACCTCCACTTCGTTACACCTGAAACATCCAAGGAAAGAGAAGAATGGATAAAGAAGTTGTGGTCCTTATGTACAATGGAATATCACTCAGCCATGAAATCAACGTCATAAGGCTAGGAGCAGCATGATGAGTGGATATAGGTACAACGATTCTAAGTGAAATAAGTCACACAGAAAAAGACACTTATCATAAGATATCACTTACAGAGGCTAATGTAAAAACCGCTACCCTTGAACTGAATTACAAAACAGAACAGAGTCGCACGTTTAGAAAACACACTATGGCTGCTTAACGGGAAAGGTGAGGTGGGGTGATGCATAAAACAAGGGTTTCAAATTAGCTCAGATACCGTTCCATAAACCCAATATGTAATAGAAAAGACCTACTCCTTGCTCAGTGAACTGGACTCAACACCCCCTATTCACCGCCCAAGAATATATTTGACTAGTAAGAATCTTAAAACCTATGTATTGCTATCTCTCTGTAAGTGAGTCAAGTGGGTGTAAAGCGGCATAAACACAGCAGTGCAAAGCAGCTAAACCCCATTATAAAAATCAATTACTTTTAAAAACCCGTGAAACAAAGACAGTGAAAGAGAAATTCTTACAAAATTCGTTCAGGGGCTGCGATGCCACCTGGATTGACCATATCTAGACCCACAGCTGACTGAGCCATAAGGGTGGACACTCTTGGGGCTGAGAGGTTTGGTGAGGTTGGGTGAGCTAACGCAGACCCTTTAAAGTAGTACGGCGTGGTACCCATGCCATGGTCCCAAATCTCCAGGTTCAAGGGCATCTTCCTACATCGAAAACATGCATGAGAAACCCAGAAGATGGTACACCGTGTGATCGGGAAAGGTTTCTAAAACGCACCTCATTTTTCATCTCCTTGTGCTCCGGTTCGCCATTCCAGCCGCTTTACTAGCAATCTCCCTCCTTGGAGAATCAGCACCTTTAACCTCCTGTTCCGTACAGGTTGCAATTTGTCCTGAGGATGAACGGGAAGAGGGGGAACCAATGAGAGACTAGCTCTAGGTGTTGGGACAGGCACAGGTCACTCTATTTTCCCATCAGAAAGTAGAATTAACCACAGGCTCAGCCTACCGCCCGGAGCCAGAATAGGGCCTGAAGCAATCCTGCGCTTTTGCGGCCAGCTCCCAAGAAAGCGAGTTGAAAAATGGAGCTCAGGGGCACTGCAATTCACAGACCTGCACAGTTAGAAATGATAACTCTCGTCCACAAATATATTGAGGGAAGGCAACGAAGAGGATTTGAAAGCAAGGCAGAATTGCAGGAAACAGATTTCAGGAGGTAGATTCGAATCGCCTTTAAAGCACAGGAAAAGCGGCAAAACCTCGACAATGATGCCCTTGGCCAAAAAGGGCGTATGCGTTTTTTCCTGAATATATTCAGGAAAAAACGCATACGCCCTTTTTGGCCAACCAAGCAACCTGGAAAGGCAAATCAGCGCTACAAAGAAGTCTCGCTTCCCATCGGTCAAAAGGGCCATGCTGAATAAAGTGTCAAAACCAGAAATGCAGGACAGGCCATGGAGAAATGGGAGCCTTGCTACACTGATGGGCGGGCTGTAAATTGCCAACAGCCACTCTGGAGAAGTGTACGGTGTGTCCTGAAACATCGAAAAAACTCAGCTTAGAGAGCATAGGGCACTTCCACTCATGGGCGTATAAATTGGGAAAACTAAAAATCAGCAAGACACAGGCACCCCAAAGTTTAGGGCTGCTCTGTTGACAAGAACCTCCACTTCGTTACACCTGAAACATCCCAGGAAAGAGAAGAATGGATAAAGAAGTTGTGGTCCTTATGTACAATGGAATATCACTCAGCCATGAAATCAACGTCCTAAGGCTAGGAGCAGCATGATGAGTGGATTTAGGTACAACGATTCTAAGTGAAATAAGTCACACAGAAAAAGACACTTATCATAAGATATCACTTATAGAGGGAATGTAAAAACCGCTACCCTTGAACTGAATTACAAAACAGAACAGAGTCGCACGTTTAGAAAACACACTATGGCTGCTTAACGGGAAAGGTGAGGTGGGGTGATGCATAAAACAAGGGTTTCAAATTAGCTCAGATACCGTTCCATAAACCCAATATGTAATAGACAAGACCTACTCCTTGCTCAGTGAACTGGACTCAACACCCCCTATTCACCGCCCAAGAATATATTTGACTAGTAAGAATCTTAAAACCTATGTATTGCTATCTCTCTGTAAGTGAGTCAAGTGGGTGTAAAGCGGCATAAACACAGCAGTGCAAAGCAGCTAAACCCCATTATAAAAATCAATTACTTTTAAAAACCCGTGAAACAAAGACAGTGAAAGAGAAATTCTTACAAAATTCGTTCAGGGGCTGCGATGCCACCTGGATTGACCATATCTAGACCCACAGCTGACTGAGCCATAAGGGTGGACACTCTTGGGGCTGAGAGGTTTGGTGAGGTTGGGTGAGCTAACGCAGACCCTTTAAAGTAGTACGGCGTGGTACCCATGCCATGGGTCCCAAATCTCCAGGTTCAAGGGCATCTTCCTACATCGAAAACATGCATGAGAAACCCAGAAGATGGTACACCGTGTGATCGGGAAAGGTTTCTAAAACGCACCTCATTTCTCATCTCCTTGTGCTCCGGTTCGCCATTTCAGCCGTTTTACTAGCAATCTCCCTCCTTGGAGAATCAGCACCTTTAACCTCCTGTTCCGTACAGGTTGCAATTTGTCCTGAGGATGAACGGGAAGAGGGGGAACCAATGAGAGACTAGCTCTAGGTGTTGGGACAGGCACACGTCACTCTATTTTCCCATCAGGAAGAAAAATTAACCACAGGCTCAGCCTGCCGCCCGGAGCCAGAATAGGGCCTGAAGCAATCCTGCGCTTTTGCGGCCAGCTCCCAAGAAAGCGAGTTGAGAAATGGAGCTCAGGGGCACTGCAATTCACAGACCTGCACAGTTAGAAATGATAACTCCCGTCCACAAATATATTGAGGGAAGGCAACGAAGAGAATTTGAAAGCAAGGCAGAATTGCAGGAAACCGATTTCAGGAGGTAGATTCGAATCGCCTTTAAAGCACAGGAAAAGCGGCAAAACCTCGACAATGATGCCCTTGGCCAAAAAGGGCGTATGCGTTTTTTCCTGAATATATTCAGGAAAAAACGCATACGCCCTTTTTGGCCAACCAAGCAACCTGGAAAGGCAAATCAGCGCTACAAAGAAGTCTCGCTTCCCATCGGTCAAAAGGGCCATGCTGAATAAAGTGTCAAAACCAGAAATGCAGGACAGGCCATGGAGAAATGGGAGCCTTGCTACGCTGACGGGCGGGCTGTAAATGGCCAACAGCCACTCTGGAGAAGTGTACGGTGTGTCCTGAAACATCTAAAAAACTCAGCTTAGAGAGCATAGGGCAGTTCCACTCATGGGCGTATAAATTGGGAAAACTAAAAATCAGCAAGACACAGGCACCCCAAAGTTTAGGGCTGCTCTGTTGACAAGAACCTCCACTTCGTTACACCTGAAACATCCAAGGAAAGAGAAGAATGGATAAAGAAGTTGTGGTCCTTATGTACAATGGAATATCACTCAGCCATGAAATCAACGTCATAAGGCTAGGAGCAGCATGATGAGTGGATATAGGTACAACGATTCTAAGTGAAATAAGTCACACAGAAAAAGACACTTATCATAAGATATCACTTACAGAGGCTAATGTAAAAACCGCTACCCTTGAACTGAATTACAAAACAGAACAGAGTCGCACGTTTAGAAAACACACTATGGCTGCTTAACGGGAAAGGTGAGGTGGGGTGATGCATAAAACAAGGGTTTCAAATTAGCTCAGATACCGTTCCATAAACCCAATATGTAATAGACAAGACCTACTCCTTGCTCAGTGAACTGGACTCAACACCCCCTATTCACCGCCCAAGAATATATCTGACTAGTAAGAATCTTAAAACCTATGTATTGCTATCTCTCTGTAAGTGAGTCAAGTGGGTGTAAAGCGGCATAAACACAGCAGTGCAAAGCAGCTAAACCCCATTATAAAAATCAATTACTTTTAAAAACCCGTGAAACAAAGACAGTGAAAGAGAAATTCTTACAAAATTCGTTCAGGGGCTGCGATGCCACCTGGATTGACCATATCTAGACCCACAGCTGACTGAGCCATAAGGGTGGACACTCTTGGGGCTGAGAGGTTTGGTGAGGTTGGGTGAGCTAACGCAGACCCTGTAAAATAATACAGCGTGGTACCCATCCCATGGGTCCCAAATCTCCAGGTTCAAGGGCATCTTCCTACATCGAAAACATGCATGAGAAACCCAGAAGATGGTACACCGTGTGATAGGGAAAGGTTTCTAAAACGCACCTCATTTCTCATCTCCTTGGGCTCCGGTTCGCCATTCCAGCCACTTTACTAGCAATCTCCCTCCTTGGAGAATCAGCACCTTTACCCTCCTGTTCCTTACAGGTTGCAATCTGTCCTGAGGATGAACGGGAAGAGGGGGAACCAATGAGAGACTAGCTCTAGGTGTTGCGACAGGCACAGGTCACTCTATTTTCCCATCAGGAAGAAGAATTAACCACAGGCTCAGCCTGCCGCCCGGAGCCAGAATAGGGCCTGAAGCAATCCTGCGCTTTTGCGGCCAGCTCCCAAGAAAGCGAGTTGAGAAATGGAGCTCAGGGGCACTGCAATTCACAGACCTGCACAGTTAGAAATGATAACTCTCGTCCACAAATATATTGAGGGAAGGCAACGAAGAGGATTTGAAAGCAAGGCAGAATTGCAGGAAACAGATTTCAGGAGGTAGATTCGAATCGCCTTTAAAGCACAGGAAAAGCGGCAAAACCTCGACAATGATGCCCTTGGCCAAAAAGGGCGTATGCGTTTTTTCCTGAATATATTCAGGAAAAAACGCATACGCCCTTTTTGGCCAACCAAGCAAGCTGCAAAGGCAAATCAGCGCTACAAAGAAGTCTCGCTTCCCATCGGTCAAAAGGGCCATGCTGAATAAAGTTTCAAAACCAGAAATGCAGGACAGGCCATGGAGAAATGGGAGCCTTGCTACGCTGATGGGCGGGCTGTAAATTGCCAACAGCCACTCTGGAGAAGTGTATGGTGTGTCCTGAAACATCTAAAAAACTCAGCTTAGAGAGCATAGGGCACTTCCACTCATGGGCGTATAAATTGGGAAAACTAAAAATCAGCAAGACACAGGCACCCCAAAGTTTAGGGCTGCTCTGTTGACAAGAACCTCCACTTCGTTACACCTGAAACATCCCAGGAAAGAGAAGAATGGATAAAGAAGTTGTGGTCCTTATGTACAATGGAATATCACTCAGCCATGAAATCAACGTCCTAAGGCTACGAGCAGCATTATGAGTGGATTTAGGTACGACGATTCTAAGTGAAATAAGTCACACAGAAAAAGACACTTATCATAAGATATCACTTATAGAGGGAATGTAAAAACCGCTACCCTTGAACTGAATTACAAAACAGAACAGAGTCACACGTTTAGAAAACACACTATGGCTGCTTAACGGGAAAGGTGAGGTGGGGTGATGCATAAAACAAGGGTTTCAAATTAGCTCAGATACCGTTCCATAAACCCAATATGTAATAGACAAGACCTACTCCTTGCTCAGTGAACTGGACTCAACACCCCCTATTCACCGCCCAAGAATATATCTGACTGGTAAGAATCTTAAAACCTATGTATTGCTATCTCTCTGTAAGTGAGTCAAGTGGGTGTAAAGCGGCATAAACACAGCAGTGCAAAGCAGCTAAACCCCATTATAAAAATCAATTACTTTTAAAAACCCGTGAAACAAAGACAGTGAAAGAGAAATTCTTACAAAATTCGTTCAGGGGCTGCGATGCCACCTGGATTGACCATATCTAGACCCACAGCTGACTGAGCCATAAGGGTGGACACTCTTGGGGCTGAGAGGTTTGGTGAGGTTGGGTGAGCTAACGCAGACCCTGTAAAATAATACAGCGTGGTACCCATCCCATGGGTCCCAAATCTCCAGGTTCAAGGGCATCTTCCTACATCGAAAACATGCATGAGAAACCCAAAAGATGGTACACCGTGTGATAGGGAAAGGTTTCTAAAACGCACCTCATTTCTCATCTCCTTGGGCTCCGGTTCGCCATTCCAGCCACTTTACTAGCAATCTCCCTCCTTGGAGAATCAGCACCTTTACCCTCCTGTTCCTTACAGGTTGCAATCTGTCCTGAGGATGAACGGGAAGAGGGGGAACCAATGAGAGACTAGCTCTAGGTGTTGGGACAGGCACAGGTCACTCTATTTTCCCATCAGGAAGAAGAATTAACCACAGGCTCAGCCTGCCGCCCGGAGCCAGAATAGGGCCTGAAGCAATCCTGCGCTTTTGCGGCCAGCTCCCAAGAAAGCGAGTTGAGAAATGGAGCTCAGGGGCACTGCAATTCACAGACCTGCACAGTTAGAAATGATAACTCTCGTCCACAAATATATTGAGGGAAGGCAACGAAGAGGATTTGAAAGCAAGGCAGAATTGCAGGAAACAGATTTCAGGAGGTAGATTCGAATCGCCTTTAAAGCACAGGAAAAGCGGCAAAACCTCGACAATGATGCCCTTGGCCAAAAAGGGCGTATGCGTTTTTTCCTGAATATATTCAGGAAAAAACGCATACGCCCTTTTTGGCCAACCAAGCAACCTGGAAAGGCAAATCAGCGCTACAAAGAAGTCTCGCTTCCCATCGGTCAAAAGGGCCATGCTGAATAAAGTGTCAAAACCAGAAATGCAGGAGAGGCCATGGAGAAATGGGAGCCTTGCTACGCTGACGGGCGGGCTGTAAATGGCCAACAGCCACTCTGGAGAAGTGTACGGTGTGTCCTGAAACATCTAAAAAACTCAGCTTAGAGAGCATAGGGCAGTTCCACTCATGGGCGTATAAATTGGGAAAACTAAAAATCAGCAAGACACAGGCACCCCAAAGTTTAGGGCTGCTCTGTTGACAAGAACCTCCACTTCGTTACACCTGAAACATCCAAGGAAAGAGAAGAATGGATAAAGAAGTTGTGGTCCTTATGTACAATGGAATATCACTCAGCCATGAAATCAACGTCATAAGGCTAGGAGCAGCATGATGAGTGGATATAGGTACAACGATTCTAAGTGAAATAAGTCACACAGAAAAAGACACTTATCATAAGATATCACTTACAGAGGCTAATGTAAAAACCGCTACCCTTGAACTGAATTACAAAACAGAACAGAGTCGCACGTTTAGAAAACACACTATGGCTGCTTAACGGGAAAGGTGAGGTGGGGTGATGCATAAAACAAGGGTTTCAAATTAGCTCAGATACCGTTCCATAAACCCAATATGTAATAGACAAGACCTACTCCTTGCTCAGTGAACTGGACTCAACACCCCCTATTCACCGCCCAAGAATATATCTGACTAGTAAGAATCTTAAAACCTATGTATTGCTATCTCTCTGTAAGTGAGTCAAGTGGGTGTAAAGCGGCATAAACACAGCAGTGCAAAGCAGCTAAACCCCATTATAAAAATCAATTACTTTTAAAAACCCGTGAAACAAAGACAGTGAAAGAGAAATTCTTACAAAATTCGTTCAGGGGCTGCGATGCCACCTGGATTGACCATATCTAGACCCACAGCTGACTGAGCCATAAGGGTGGACACTCTTGGGGCTGAGAGGTTTGGTGAGGTTGGGTGAGCTAACGCAGACCCTGTAAAATAATACAGCGTGGTACCCATCCCATGGGTCCCAAATCTCCAGGTTCAAGGGCATCTTCCTACATCGAAAACATGCATGAGAAACCCAGAAGATGGTACACCGTGTGATAGGGAAAGGTTTCTAAAACGCACCTCATTTCTCATCTCCTTGGGCTCCGGTTCGCCATTCCAGCCACTTTACTAGCAATCTCCCTCCTTGGAGAATCAGCACCTTTACCCTCCTGTTCCTTACAGGTTGCAATCTGTCCTGAGGATGAACGGGAAGAGGGGGAACCAATGAGAGACTAGCTCTAGGTGTTGGGACAGGCACACGTCACTCTATTTTCCCATCAGGAAGAAGAATTAACCACAGGCTCAGCCTGCCGCCCGGAGCCAGAATAGGGCCTGAAGCAATCCTGCGCTTTTGCGGCCAGCTCCCAAGAAAGCGAGTTGAGAAATGGAGCTCAGGGGCACTGCAATTCACAGACCTGCACAGTTAGAAATGATAACTCTCGTCCACAAATATATTGAGGGAAGGCAACGAAGAGGATTTGAAAGCAAGGCAGAATTGCAGGAAACAGATTTCAGGAGGTAGATTCGAATCGCCTTTAAAGCACAGGAAAAGCGGCAAAACCTCGACAATGATGCCCTTGGCCAAAAAGGGCGTATGCGTTTTTTCCTGAATATATTCAGGAAAAAACGCATACGCCCTTTTTGGGCAACCAAGCAACCTGCAAAGGCAAATCAGCGCTACAAAGAAGTCTCGCTTCCCATCGGTCAAAAGGGCCATGCTGAATAAAGTTTCAAAACCAGAAATGCAGGACAGGCCATGGAGAAATGGGAGCCTTGCTACGCTGATGGGCGGGCTGTAAATTGCCAACAGCCACTCTGGAGAAGTGTATGGTGTGTCCTGAAACATCTAAAAAACTCAGCTTAGAGAGCATAGGGCACTTCCACTCATGGGCGTATAAATTGGGAAAACTAAAAATCAGCAAGACACAGGCACCCCAAAGTTTAGGGCTGCTCTGTTGACAAGAACCTCCACTTCGTTACACCTGAAACATCCCAGGAAAGAGAAGAATGGATAAAGAAGTTGTGGTCCTTATGTACAATGGAATATCACTCAGCCATGAAATCAACGTCCTAAGGCTACGAGCAGCATTATGAGTGGATTTAGGTACGACGATTCTAAGTGAAATAAGTCACACAGAAAAAGACACTTATCATAAGATATCACTTATAGAGGGAATGTAAAAACCGCTACCCTTGAACTGAATTACAAAACAGAACAGAGTCACACGTTTAGAAAACACACTATGGCTGCTTAACGGGAAAGGTGAGGTGGGGTGATGCATAAAACAAGGGTTTCAAATTAGCTCAGATACCGTTCCATAAACCCAATATGTAATAGACAAGACCTACTCCTTGCTCAGTGAACTGGACTCAACACCCCCTATTCACCGCCCAAGAATATATCTGACTGGTAAGAATCTTAAAACCTATGTATTGCTATCTCTCTGTAAGTGAGTCAAGTGGGTGTAAAGCGGCATAAACACAGCAGTGCAAAGCAGCTAAACCCCATTATAAAAATCAATTACTTTTAAAAACCCGTGAAACAAAGACAGTGAAAGAGAAATTCTTACAAAATTCGTTCAGGGGCTGCGATGCCACCTGGATTGACCATATCTAGACCCACAGCTGACTGAGCCATAAGGGTGGACACTCTTGGGGCTGAGAGGTTTGGTGAGGTTGGGTGAGCTAACGCAGACCCTGTAAAATAATACAGCGTGGTACCCATCCCATGGGTCCCAAATCTCCAGGTTCAAGGGCATCTTCCTACATCGAAAACATGCATGAGAAACCCAAAAGATGGTACACCGTGTGATAGGGAAAGGTTTCTAAAACGCACCTCATTTCTCATCTCCTTGGGCTCCGGTTCGCCATTCCAGCCACTTTACTAGCAATCTCCCTCCTTGGAGAATCAGCACCTTTAACCTCCTGTTCCTTACAGGTTGCAATCTGTCCTGAGGATGAACGGGAAGAGGGGGAACCAATGAGAGACTAGCTCTAGGTGTTGGGACAGGCACAGGTCACTCTATTTTCCCATCAGGAAGAAGAATTAACCACAGGCTCAGCCTGCCGCCCGGAGCCAGAATAGGGCCTGAAGCAATCCTGCGCTTTTGCGGCCAGCTCCCAAGAAAGCGAGTTGAGAAATGGAGCTCAGGGGCACTGCAATTCACAGACCTGCACAGTTAGAAATGATAACTCTCGTCCACAAATATATTGAGGGAAGGCAACGAAGAGGATTTGAAAGCAAGGCAGAATTGCAGGAAACAGATTTCAGGAGGTAGATTCGAATCGCCTTTAAAGCACAGGAAAAGCGGCAAAACCTCGACAATGATGCCCTTGGCCAAAAAGGGCGTATGCGTTTTTTCCTGAATATATTCAGGAAAAAACGCATACGCCCTTTTTGGCCAACCAAGCAACCTGGAAAGGCAAATCAGCGCTACAAAGAAGTCTCGCTTCCCATCGGTCAAAAGGGCCATGCTGAATAAAGTGTCAAAACCAGAAATGCAGGAGAGGCCATGGAGAAATGGGAGCCTTGCTACGCTGACGGGCGGGCTGTAAATGGCCAACAGCCACTCTGGAGAAGTGTACGGTGTGTCCTGAAACATCTAAAAAACTCAGCTTAGAGAGCATAGGGCACTTCCACTCATGGGCGTATAAATTGGGAAAACTAAAAATCAGCAAGACACAGGCACCCCAAAGTTTAGGGCTGCTCTGTTGACAAGAACCTCCACTTCGTTACACCTGAAACATCCAAGGAAAGAGAAGAATGGATAAAGAAGTTGTGGTCCTTATGTACAATGGAATATCACTCAGCCATGAAATCAACGTCATAAGGCTAGGAGCAGCATGATGAGTGGATATAGGTACAACGATTCTAAGTGAAATAAGTCACACAGAAAAAGACACTTATCATAAGATATCACTTACAGAGGCTAATGTAAAAACCGCTACCCTTGAACTGAATTACAAAACAGAACAGAGTCGCACGTTTAGAAAACACACTATGGCTGCTTAACGGGAAAGGTGAGGTGGGGTGATGCATAAAACAAGGGTTTCAAATTAGCTCAGATACCGTTCCATAAACCCAATATGTAATAGACAAGACCTACTCCTTGCTCAGTGAACTGGACTCAACACCCCCTATTCACCGCCCAAGAATATATTTGACTAGTAAGAATCTTAAAACCTATGTATTGCTATCTCTCTGTAAGTGAGTCAAGTGGGTGTAAAGCGGCATAAACACAGCAGTGCAAAGCAGCTAAACCCCATTATAAAAATCAATTACTTTTAAAAACCCGTGAAACAAAGACAGTGAAAGAGAGAGAAATTCTTACAAAATTCGTTCAGGGGCTGCGATGCCACCTGGATTGACCATATCTAGACCCACAGCTGATTGAGACATAAGGGTGGACACTCTTGGGGCTGAGAGGTTTGGTGAGGTTGGGTGAGCTAACGCAGACCCTTTAAAGTAATACGACGTGGTACCCATCCCATGGGTCCCAAATCTCCTGGTTAAAGGGCATCTTCCTACATCGAAAACATGCATGAGAAACCCAGAAGATGGTACACCGTGTGATCGGGAAAGGTTTCTAAAACGCACCTCATTTCTCATCTCCTTGTGCTCCGGTTCGCCATTCCAGCCGCTTTACTAGCAATCTCCCTCCTTGGAGAATCAGCACCTTTAACCTCCTGTTCCGTACAGGTTGCAATTTGTCCTGAGGATGAACGGGAAGAGGGGGAACCAATGAGAGACTAGCTCTAGGTGTTGGGACAGGCACACGTCACTCTATTTTCCCATCAGGAAGAAGAATTAACCACAGGCTCAGCCTGCCGCCCGGAGCCAGAATAGGGCCTGAAGCAATCCTGCGCTTTTGCGGCCAGCTCCCAAGAAAGCGAGTTGAGAAATGGAGCTCAGGGGCACTGCAATTCACAGACCTGCACAGTTAGAAATGATAACTCTCGTCCACAAATATATTGAGGGAAGGCAACGAAGAGGATTTGAAAGCAAGGCAGAATTGCAGGAAACCGATTTCAGGAGGTAGATTCGAATCGCCTTTAAAGCACAGGAAAAGCGGCAAAACCTCGACAATGATGCCCTTGGCCAAAAAGGGCGTATGCGTTTTTTCCTGAATATATTCAGGAAAAAACGCATACGCCCTTTTTGGCCAACCAAGCAACCTGGAAAGGCAAATCAGCGCTACAAAGAAGTCTCGCTTCCCATCGGTCAAAAGGGCCATGCTGAATAAAGTGTCAAAACCAGAAATGCAGGACAGGCCATGGAGAAACGGGAGCCTTGCTACACTGATGGGCGGGCTGTAAATTGCCAACAGCCACTCTGGAGAAGTGTACGGTGTGTCCTGAAACATCGAAAAAACTCAGCTTAGAGAGCATAGGGCACTTCCACTCATGGGCGTATAAATTGGGAAAACTAAAAATCAGCAAGACACAGGCACCCCAAAGTTTAGGGCTGCTCTGTTGACAAGAACCTCCACTTCCTTACACCTGAAACATCCCAGGAAAGAGAAGAATGGATAAAGAAGTTGTGGTCCTTATGTACAATGGAATATCACTCAGCCATGAAATCAACGTCCTAAGGCTAGGAGCAGCATGATGAGTGGATTTAGGCACAACGATTCTAAGTGAAATAAGTCACACAGAAAAAGACACTTATCATAAGATATCACTTATAGAGGGAATGTAAAAACCGCTACCCTTGAACTGAATTACAAAACAGAACAGAGTCGCACGTTTAGAAAACACACTATGGCTGCTTAACGGGAAAGGTGAGGTGGGTTGATGCATAAAACAAGGGTTTCAAATTAGCTCAGATACCGTTCCATAAACCCAATATGTAATAGACAAGACCTACTCCTTGCTCAGTGAACTGGACTCAACACCCCCTATTCACCGCCCAAGAACATATATGACTAGTAAGAATCTTAAAACCTATGTATTGCTATCTCTCTGTAAGTGAGTCAAGTGGGTGTAAAGCGGCATAAACACAGCAGTGCAAAGCAGCTAAACCCCATTATAAAAATCAATTACTTTTAAAAACCCGTGAAACAAAGACAGTGAAAGAGAGAGAAATTCTTACAAAATTCGTTCAGGGGCTGCGATGCCACCTGGATTGACCATATCTAGACCCACAGCTGACTGAGACATAAGGGTGGACACTCTTGGGGCTGAGAGGTTTGGTGAGGTTGGGTGAGCTAACGCAGACCCTGTAAAGTAATACGGCGTGGTACCCATCCCATGGGTCCCAAATCTCCAGGTTCAAGGGCATCTTCCTACATCGAAAACATGCATGAGAAACCCAGAAGATGGTACACCGTGTGATCGGGAAAGGTTTCTAAAACGCACCTCATTTCTCATCTCCTTGTGCTCCGGTTCGCCATTCCAGCCACTTTACTAGCAATCTCCCTCCTTGGAGAATCAGCACCTTTAACCTCCTGTTCCGTACAGGTTGCAATTTGTCCTGAGGATGAACGGGAAGAGGGGGAACCAATGAGAGACTAGCTCTAGGTGTTGGGACAGGCACACGTCACTCTATTTTCCCATCAGGAAGAAAAATTAACCACAGGCTCAGCCTGCCGCCCGGAGCCAGAATAGGGCCTGAAGCAATCCTGCGCTTTTGCGGCCAGCTCCCAAGAAAGCGAGTTGAGAAATGGAGCTCAGGGGCACTGCAATTCACAGACCTGCACAGTTAGAAATGATAACTCCCGTCCACAAATATATTGAGGGAAGGCAACGAAGAGAATTTGAAAGCAAGGCAGAATTGCAGGAAACCGATTTCAGGAGGTAGATTCGAATCGCCTTTAAAGCACAGGAAAAGCGGCAAAACCTCGACAATGATGCCCTTGGCCAAAAAGGGCGTATGCGTTTTTTCCTGAATATATTCAGGAAAAAACGCATACGCCCTTTTTGGCCAACCAAGCAACCTGGAAAGGCAAATCAGCGCTACAAAGAAGTCTCGCTTCCCATCGGTCAAAAGGGCCATGCTGAATAAAGTGTCAAAACCAGAAATGCAGGACAGGCCATGGAGAAATGGGAGCCTTGCTACGCTGATGGGCGGGCTGTAAATTGCCAACAGCCACTCTGGAGAAGTGTACGGTGTGTCCTGAAACATCTAAAAAACTCAGCTTAGAGAGCATAGGGCAGTTCCACTCATGGGCGTATAAATTGGGAAAACTAAAAATCAGCAAGACACAGGCACCCCAAAGTTTAGGGCTGCTCTGTTGACAAGAACCTCCACTTCGTTACACCTGAAACATCCAAGGAAAGAGAAGAATGGATAAAGAAGTTGTGGTCCTTATGTACAATGGAATATCACTCAGCCATGAAATCAACGTCATAAGGCTAGGAGCAGCATGATGAGTGGATATAGGTACAACGATTCTAAGTGAAATAAGTCACACAGAAAAAGACACTTATCATAAGATATCACTTACAGAGGCTAATGTAAAAACCGCTACCCTTGAACTGAATTACAAAACAGAACAGAGTCGCACGTTTAGAAAACACACTATGGCTGCTTAACGGGAAAGGTGAGGTGGGTTGATGCATAAAACAAGGGTTTCAAATTAGCTCAGATACCGTTCCATAAACCCAATATGTAATAGACAAGACCTACTCCTTGCTCAGTGAACTGGACTCAACACCCCCTATTCACCGCCCAAGAATATATTTGACTAGTAAGAATCTTAAAACCTATGTATTGCTATCTCTCTGTAAGTGAGTCAAGTGGGTGTAAAGCGGCATAAACACAGCAGTGCAAAGCAGCTAAACCCCATTATAAAAATCAATTACTTTTAAAAACCCGTGAAACAAAGACAGTGAAAGAGAAATTCTTACAAAATTCGTTCAGGGGCTGCGATGCCACCTGGATTGACCATATCTAGACCCACAGCTGACTGAGCCATAAGGGTGGACACTCTTGGGGCTGAGAGGTTTGGTGAGGTTGGGTGAGCTAACGCAGACCCTTTAAAGTAGTACGGCGTGGTACCCATGCCATGGTCCCAAATCTCCAGGTTCAAGGGCATCTTCCTACATCGAAAACATGCATGAGAAACCCAGAAGATGGTACACCGTGTGATCGGGAAAGGTTTCTAAAACGCACCTCATTTTTCATCTCCTTATGCTCCGGTTCGCCATTCCAGCCGCTTTACTAGCAATCTCCCTCCTTGGAGAATCAGCACCTTTAACCTCCTGTTCCGTACAGGTTGCAATTTGTCCTGAGGATGAACGGGAAGAGGGGGAACCAATGAGAGACTAGCTCTAGGTGTTGGGACAGGCACAGGTCACTCTATTTTCCCATCAGAAAGTAGAATTAACCACAGGCTCAGCCTACCGCCCGGAGCCAGAATAGGGCCTGAAGCAATCCTGCGCTTTTGCGGCCAGCTCCCAAGAAAGCGAGTTGAAAAATGGAGCTCAGGGGCACTGCAATTCACAGACCTGCACAGTTAGAAATGATAACTCTCGTCCACAAATATATTGAGGGAAGGCAACGAAGAGGATTTGAAAGCAAGGCAGAATTGCAGGAAACAGATTTCAGGAGGTAGATTCGAATCGCCTTTAAAGCACAGGAAAAGCGGCAAAACCTCGACAATGATGCCCTTGGCCAAAAAGGGCGTATGCGTTTTTTCCTGAATATATTCAGGAAAAAACGCATACGCCCTTTTTGGCCAACCAAGCAACCTGGAAAGGCAAATCAGCGCTACAAAGAAGTCTCGCTTCCCATCGGTCAAAAGGGCCATGCTGAATAAAGTGTCAAAACCAGAAATGCAGGACAGGCCATGGAGAAATGGGAGCCTTGCTACGCTGATGGGCGGGCTGTAAATGGCCAACAGCCACTCTGGAGAAGTGTACGGTGTGTCCTGAAACATCTAAAAAACTCAGCTTAGAGAGCATAGGGCAGTTCCACTCATGGGCGTATAAATTGGGAAAACTAAACATCAGCAAGACACAGGCACCCCAAAGTTTAGGGCTGCTCTGTTGACAAGAACCTCCACTTCGTTACACCTGAAACATCCAAGGAAAGAGAAGAATGGATAAAGAAGTTGTGGTCCTTATGTACAATGGAATATCACTCAGCCATGAAATCAACGTCATAAGGCTAGGAGCAGCATGATGAGTGGATTTAGGTACGAGGATTCTAAGTGAAATAAGTCACACAGAAAAAGACACTTATCATAAGATATCACTTATAGAGGGAATGTAAAAACCGCTACCCTTGAACTGAATTACAAAACAGAACAGAGTCACACGTTTAGAAAACACACTATGGCTGCTTAACGGGAAAGGTGAGGTGGGGTGATGCATAAAACAAGGGTTTCAAATTAGCTCAGATACCGTTCCATAAACCCAATATGTAATAGACAAGACCTACTCCTTGCTCAGTGAACTGGACTCAACACCCCCTATTCACCGCCCAAGAATATATCTGACTAGTAAGAATCTTAAAACCTATGTATTGCTATCTCTCTGTAAGTGAGTCAAGTGGGTGTAAAGCGGCATAAACACAGCAGTGCAAAGCAGCTAAACCCCATTATAAAAATCAATTACTTTTAAAAACCCGTGAAACAAAGACAGTGAAAGAGAAATTCTTACAAAATTCGTTCAGGGGCTGCGATGCCACCTGGATTGACCATATCTAGACCCACAGCTGACTGAGCCATAAGGGTGGACACTCTTGGGGCTGAGAGTTTTGGTGAGGTTGGGTGAGCTAACGCAGACCCTTTAAAGTAGTACGGCGTGGTACCCATGCCATGGGTCCCAAATCTCCAGGTTTAAGGGCATCTTCCTACATCGAAAACATGCATGAGAAACCCAGAAGATGGTACACCGTGTGATTGGGAAAGGTTTCTAAAACGCACCTCATTTTTCATCTCCTTGTGCTCCGGTTCGCCATTCCAGCCGCTTTACTAGCAATCTCCCTCCTTGGAGAATCAGCACCTTTAACCTCCTGTTCCGTACAGGTTGCAATTTGTCCTGAGGATGAACGGGAAGAGGGGGAACCAATGAGAGACTAGCTCTAGGTGTTGGGACAGGCACACGTCACTCTATTTTCCCATCAGGAAGAAAAATTAACCACAGGCTCAGCCTGCCGCCCGGAGCCAGAATAGGGCCTGAAGCAATCCTGCGCTTTTGCGGCCAGCTCCCAAGAAAGCGAGTTGAGAAATGGAGCTCAGGGGCACTGCAATTCACAGACCTGCACAGTTAGAAATGATAACTCCCGTCCACAAATATATTGAGGGAAGGCAACGAAGAGAATTTGAAAGCAAGGCAGAATTGCAGGAAACCGATTTCAGGAGGTAGATTCGAATCGCCTTTAAAGCACAGGAAAAGCGGCAAAACCTCGACAATGATGCCCTTGGCCAAAAAGGGCGTATGCGTTTTTTCCTGAATATATTCAGGAAAAAACGCATACGCCCTTTTTGGCCAACCAAGCAACCTGGAAAGGCAAATCAGCGCTACAAAGAAGTCTCGCTTCCCATCGGTCAAAAGGGCCATGCTGAATAAAGTGTCAAAACCAGAAATGCAGGACAGGCCATGGAGAAATGGGAGCCTTGCTACGCTGATGGGCGGGCTGTAAATGGCCAACACCCACTCTGGAGAAGTGTACGGTGTGTCCTGAAACATCTAAAAAACTCAGCTTAGAGAGCATAGGGCACTTCCACTCATGGGCGTATAAATTGGGAAAACTAAAAATCAGCAAGACACAGGCACCCCAAAGTTTAGGGCTGCTCTGTTGACAAGAACCTCCACTTCGTTACACCTGAAACATCCAAGGAAAGAGAAGAATGGATAAAGAAGTTGTGGTCCTTATGTACAATGGAATATCACTCAGCCATGAAATCAACGTCATAAGGCTAGGAGCAGCATGATGAGTGGATATAGGTACAACGATTCTAAGTGAAATAAGTCACACAGAAAAAGACACTTATCATAAGATATCACTTACAGAGGCTAATGTAAAAACCGCTACCCTTGAACTGAATTACAAAACAGAACAGAGTCGCACGTTTAGAAAACACACTATGGCTGCTTAACGGGAAAGGTGAGGTGGGGTGATGCATAAAACAAGGGTTTCAAATTATCTCAGATACCGTTCCATAAACCCAATATGTAATAGACAAGACCTACTCCTTGCTCAGTGAACTGGACTCAACACCCCCTATTCACCGCCCAAGAATATATTTGACTAGTAAGAATCTTAAAACCTATGTATTGCTATCTCTCTGTAAGTGAGTCAAGTGGGTGTAAAGCGGCATAAACACAGCAGTGCAAAGCAGCTAAACCCCATTATAAAAATCAATTACTTTTAAAAACCCGTGAAACAAAGACAGTGAAAGAGAGAGAAATTCTTACAAAATTCGTTCAGGGGTTGCGATGCCACCTGGATTGACCATATCTAGACCCACAGCTGACTGAGCCATAAGGGTGGACACTCTTGGGGCTGAGAGGTTTGGTGAGGTTGGGTGAGCTAACGCAGACCCTTTAAAGTAATACGATGTGGTACCCATCCCATGGGTCCCAAATCTCCAGGTTAAAGGGCATCTTCCTACATCGAAAACATGCATGAGAAACCCAGAAGATGGTACACCGTGTGATCGGGAAAGGTTTCTAAAACGCACCTCATTTCTCATCTCCTTGTGCTCCGGTTCGCCATTCCAGCCGCTTTACTAGCAATCTCCCTCCTTGGAGAATCAGCACCTTTAACCTCCTGTTCCGTACAGGTTGCAATTTGTCCTGAGGATGAACGGGAAGAGGGGGAACCAATGAGAGACTAGCTCTAGGTGTTGGGACAGGCACACGTCACTCTATTTTCCCATCAGGAAGAAAAATTAACCACAGGCTCAGCCTGCCGCCCGGAGCCAGAATAGGGCCTGAAGCAATCCTGCGCTTTTGCGGCCAGCTCCCAAGAAAGCGAGTTGAGAAATGGAGCTCAGGGGCACTGCAATTCACAGACCTGCACAGTTAGAAATGATAACTCTCGTCCACAAATATATTGAGGGAAGGCAACGAAGAGGATTTGAAAGCAAGGCAGAATTGCAGGAAACCGATTTCAGGAGGTAGATTCGAATCGCCTTTAAAGCACAGGAAAAGCGGCAAAACCTCGACAATGATGCCCTTGGCCAAAAAGGGCGTATGCGTTTTTTCCTGAATATATTCAGGAAAAAACGCATACGCCCTTTTTGGCCAACCAAGCAACCTGGAAAGGCAAATCAGCGCTACAAAGAAGTCTCGCTTCCCATCGGTCAAAAGGGCCATGCTGAATAAAGTGTCAAAACCAGAAATGCAGGACAGGCCATGGAGAAATGGGAGCCTTGCTACACTGATGGGCGGGCTGTAAATTGCCAACAGCCACTCTGGAGAAGTGTACGGTGTGTCCTGAAACATCGAAAAAACTCAGCTTAGAGAGCATAGGGCACTTCCACTCATGGGCGTATAAATTGGGAAAACTAAAAATCAGCAAGACACAGGCACCCCAAAGTTTAGGGCTGCTCTGTTGACAAGAACCTCCACTTCGTTACACCTGAAACATCCCAGGAAAGAGAAGAATGGATAAAGAAGTTGTGGTCCTTATGTACAATGGAATATCACTCAGCCATGAAATCAACGTCCTAAGGCTAGGAGCAGCATGATGAGTGGATTTAGGCACAACGATTCTAAGTGAAATAAGTCACACAGAAAAAGACACTTATCATAAGATATCACTTATAGAGGGAATGTAAAAACCGCTACCCTTGAACTGAATTACAAAACAGAACAGAGTCGCACGTTTAGAAAACACACTATGGCTGCTTAACGGGAAAGGTGAGGTGGGTTGATGCATAAAACAAGGGTTTCAAATTAGCTCAGATACCGTTCCATAAACCCAATATGTAATAGACAAGACCTACTCCTTGCTCAGTGAACTGGACTCAACACCCCCTATTCACCGCCCAAGAACATATATGACTAGTAAGAATCTTAAAACCTATGTATTGCTATCTCTCTGTAAGTGAGTCAAGTGGGTGTAAAGCGGCATAAACACAGCAGTGCAAAGCAGCTAAACCCCATTATAAAAATCAATTACTTTTAAAAACCCGTGAAACAAAGACAGTGAAAGAGAGAGAAATTCTTACAAAATTCGTTCAGGGGCTGCGATGCCACCTGGATTGACCATATCTAGACCCACAGCTGACTGAGACATAAGGGTGGACACTCTTGGGGCTGAGAGGTTTGGTGAGGTTGGGTGAGCTAACGCAGACCCTGTAAAGTAATACGGCGTGGTACCCATCCCATGGGTCCCAAATCTCCAGGTTCAAGGGCATCTTCCTACATCGAAAACATGCATGAGAAACCCAGAAGATGGTACACCGTGTGATCGGGAAAGGTTTCTAAAACGCACCTCATTTCTCATCTCCTTGTGCTCCGGTTCGCCATTCCAGCCACTTTACTAGCAATCTCCCTCCTTGGAGAATCAGCACCTTTAACCTCCTGTTCCGTACAGGTTGCAATTTGTCCTGAGGATGAACGGGAAGAGGGGGAACCAATGAGAGACTAGCTCTAGGTGTTGGGACAGGCACACGTCACTCTATTTTCCCATCAGGAAGAAAAATTAACCACAGGCTCAGCCTGCCGCCCGGAGCCAGAATAGGGCCTGAAGCAATCCTGCGCTTTTGCGGCCAGCTCCCAAGAAAGCGAGTTGAGAAATGGAGCTCAGGGGCACTGCAATTCACAGACCTGCACAGTTAGAAATGATAACTCCCGTCCACAAATATATTGAGGGAAGGCAACGAAGAGAATTTGAAAGCAAGGCAGAATTGCAGGAAACCGATTTCAGGAGGTAGATTCGAATCGCCTTTAAAGCACAGGAAAAGCGGCAAAACCTCGACAATGATGCCCTTGGCCAAAAAGGGCGTATGCGTTTTTTCCTGAATATATTCAGGAAAAAACGCATACGCCCTTTTTGGCCAACCAAGCAACCTGGAAAGGCAAATCAGCGCTACAAAGAAGTCTCGCTTCCCATCGGTCAAAAGGGCCATGCTGAATAAAGTGTCAAAACCAGAAATGCAGGACAGGCCATGGAGAAATGGGAGCCTTGCTACGCTGATGGGCGGGCTGTAAATTGCCAACAGCCACTCTGGAGAAGTGTACGGTGTGTCCTGAAACATCTAAAAAACTCAGCTTAGAGAGCATAGGGCAGTTCCACTCATGGGCGTATAAATTGGGAAAACTAAAAATCAGCAAGACACAGGCACCCCAAAGTTTAGGGCTGCTCTGTTGACAAGAACCTCCACTTCGTTACACCTGAAACATCCAAGGAAAGAGAAGAATGGATAAAGAAGTTGTGGTCCTTATGTACAATGGAATATCACTCAGCCATGAAATCAACGTCATAAGGCTAGGAGCAGCATGATGAGTGGATATAGGTACAACGATTCTAAGTGAAATAAGTCACACAGAAAAAGACACTTATCATAAGATATCACTTACAGAGGCTAATGTAAAAACCGCTACCCTTGAACTGAATTACAAAACAGAACAGAGTCGCACGTTTAGAAAACACACTATGGCTGCTTAACGGGAAAGGTGAGGTGGGTTGATGCATAAAACAAGGGTTTCAAATTAGCTCAGATACCGTTCCATAAACCCAATATGTAATAGACAAGACCTACTCCTTGCTCAGTGAACTGGACTCAACACCCCCTATTCACCGCCCAAGAATATATTTGACTAGTAAGAATCTTAAAACCTATGTATTGCTATCTCTCTGTAAGTGAGTCAAGTGGGTGTAAAGCGGCATAAACACAGCAGTGCAAAGCAGCTAAACCCCATTATAAAAATCAATTACTTTTAAAAACCCGTGAAACAAAGACAGTGAAAGAGAAATTCTTACAAAATTCGTTCAGGGGCTGCGATGCCACCTGGATTGACCATATCTAGACCCACAGCTGACTGAGCCATAAGGGTGGACACTCTTGGGGCTGAGAGGTTTGGTGAGGTTGGGTGAGCTAACGCAGACCCTTTAAAGTAGTACGGCGTGGTACCCATGCCATGGTCCCAAATCTCCAGGTTCAAGGGCATCTTCCTACATCGAAAACATGCATGAGAAACCCAGAAGATGGTACACCGTGTGATCGGGAAAGGTTTCTAAAACGCACCTCATTTTTCATCTCCTTATGCTCCGGTTCGCCATTCCAGCCGCTTTACTAGCAATCTCCCTCCTTGGAGAATCAGCACCTTTAACCTCCTGTTCCGTACAGGTTGCAATTTGTCCTGAGGATGAACGGGAAGAGGGGGAACCAATGAGAGACTAGCTCTAGGTGTTGGGACAGGCACAGGTCACTCTATTTTCCCATCAGAAAGTAGAATTAACCACAGGCTCAGCCTACCGCCCGGAGCCAGAATAGGGCCTGAAGCAATCCTGCGCTTTTGCGGCCAGCTCCCAAGAAAGCGAGTTGAAAAATGGAGCTCAGGGGCACTGCAATTCACAGACCTGCACAGTTAGAAATGATAACTCTCGTCCACAAATATATTGAGGGAAGGCAACGAAGAGGATTTGAAAGCAAGGCAGAATTGCAGGAAACAGATTTCAGGAGGTAGATTCGAATCGCCTTTAAAGCACAGGAAAAGCGGCAAAACCTCGACAATGATGCCCTTGGCCAAAAAGGGCGTATGCGTTTTTTCCTGAATATATTCAGGAAAAAACGCATACGCCCTTTTTGGCCAACCAAGCAACCTGGAAAGGCAAATCAGCGCTACAAAGAAGTCTCGCTTCCCATCGGTCAAAAGGGCCATGCTGAATAAAGTGTCAAAACCAGAAATGCAGGACAGGCCATGGAGAAATGGGAGCCTTGCTACGCTGATGGGCGGGCTGTAAATGGCCAACAGCCACTCTGGAGAAGTGTACGGTGTGTCCTGAAACATCTAAAAAACTCAGCTTAGAGAGCATAGGGCAGTTCCACTCATGGGCGTATAAATTGGGAAAACTAAACATCAGCAAGACACAGGCACCCCAAAGTTTAGGGCTGCTCTGTTGACAAGAACCTCCACTTCGTTACACCTGAAACATCCAAGGAAAGAGAAGAATGGATAAAGAAGTTGTGGTCCTTATGTACAATGGAATATCACTCAGCCATGAAATCAACGTCATAAGGCTAGGAGCAGCATGATGAGTGGATTTAGGTACGAGGATTCTAAGTGAAATAAGTCACACAGAAAAAGACACTTATCATAAGATATCACTTATAGAGGGAATGTAAAAACCGCTACCCTTGAACTGAATTACAAAACAGAACAGAGTCACACGTTTAGAAAACACACTATGGCTGCTTAACGGGAAAGGTGAGGTGGGGTGATGCATAAAACAAGGGTTTCAAATTAGCTCAGATACCGTTCCATAAACCCAATATGTAATAGACAAGACCTACTCCTTGCTCAGTGAACTGGACTCAACACCCCCTATTCACCGCCCAAGAATATATCTGACTAGTAAGAATCTTAAAACCTATGTATTGCTATCTCTCTGTAAGTGAGTCAAGTGGGTGTAAAGCGGCATAAACACAGCAGTGCAAAGCAGCTAAACCCCATTATAAAAATCAATTACTTTTAAAAACCCGTGAAACAAAGACAGTGAAAGAGAAATTCTTACAAAATTCGTTCAGGGGCTGCGATGCCACCTGGATTGACCATATCTAGACCCACAGCTGACTGAGCCATAAGGGTGGACACTCTTGGGGCTGAGAGTTTTGGTGAGGTTGGGTGAGCTAACGCAGACCCTTTAAAGTAGTACGGCGTGGTACCCATGCCATGGGTCCCAAATCTCCAGGTTTAAGGGCATCTTCCTACATCGAAAACATGCATGAGAAACCCAGAAGATGGTACACCGTGTGATTGGGAAAGGTTTCTAAAACGCACCTCATTTTTCATCTCCTTGTGCTCCGGTTCGCCATTCCAGCCGCTTTACTAGCAATCTCCCTCCTTGGAGAATCAGCACCTTTAACCTCCTGTTCCGTACAGGTTGCAATTTGTCCTGAGGATGAACGGGAAGAGGGGGAACCAATGAGAGACTAGCTCTAGGTGTTGGGACAGGCACACGTCACTCTATTTTCCCATCAGGAAGAAAAATTAACCACAGGCTCAGCCTGCCGCCCGGAGCCAGAATAGGGCCTGAAGCAATCCTGCGCTTTTGCGGCCAGCTCCCAAGAAAGCGAGTTGAGAAATGGAGCTCAGGGGCACTGCAATTCACAGACCTGCACAGTTAGAAATGATAACTCCCGTCCACAAATATATTGAGGGAAGGCAACGAAGAGAATTTGAAAGCAAGGCAGAATTGCAGGAAACCGATTTCAGGAGGTAGATTCGAATCGCCTTTAAAGCACAGGAAAAGCGGCAAAACCTCGACAATGATGCCCTTGGCCAAAAAGGGCGTATGCGTTTTTTCCTGAATATATTCAGGAAAAAACGCATACGCCCTTTTTGGCCAACCAAGCAACCTGGAAAGGCAAATCAGCGCTACAAAGAAGTCTCGCTTCCCATCGGTCAAAAGGGCCATGCTGAATAAAGTGTCAAAACCAGAAATGCAGGACAGGCCATGGAGAAATGGGAGCCTTGCTACGCTGATGGGCGGGCTGTAAATGGCCAACACCCACTCTGGAGAAGTGTACGGTGTGTCCTGAAACATCTAAAAAACTCAGCTTAGAGAGCATAGGGCACTTCCACTCATGGGCGTATAAATTGGGAAAACTAAAAATCAGCAAGACACAGGCACCCCAAAGTTTAGGGCTGCTCTGTTGACAAGAACCTCCACTTCGTTACACCTGAAACATCCAAGGAAAGAGAAGAATGGATAAAGAAGTTGTGGTCCTTATGTACAATGGAATATCACTCAGCCATGAAATCAACGTCATAAGGCTAGGAGCAGCATGATGAGTGGATATAGGTACAACGATTCTAAGTGAAATAAGTCACACAGAAAAAGACACTTATCATAAGATATCACTTACAGAGGCTAATGTAAAAACCGCTACCCTTGAACTGAATTACAAAACAGAACAGAGTCGCACGTTTAGAAAACACACTATGGCTGCTTAACGGGAAAGGTGAGGTGGGGTGATGCATAAAACAAGGGTTTCAAATTATCTCAGATACCGTTCCATAAACCCAATATGTAATAGACAAGACCTACTCCTTGCTCAGTGAACTGGACTCAACACCCCCTATTCACCGCCCAAGAATATATTTGACTAGTAAGAATCTTAAAACCTATGTATTGCTATCTCTCTGTAAGTGAGTCAAGTGGGTGTAAAGCGGCATAAACACAGCAGTGCAAAGCAGCTAAACCCCATTATAAAAATCAATTACTTTTAAAAACCCGTGAAACAAAGACAGTGAAAGAGAGAGAAATTCTTACAAAATTCGTTCAGGGGCTGCGATGCCACCTGGATTGACCATATCTAGACCCACAGCTGACTGAGCCATAAGGGTGGACACTCTTGGGGCTGAGAGTTTTGGTGAGGTTGGGTGAGCTAACGCAGACCCTTTAAAGTAGTACGGCGTGGTACCCATGCCATGGGTCCCAAATCTCCAGGTTCAAGGGCATCTTCCTACATCGAAAACATGCATGAGAAACCCAGAAGATGGTACACCGTGTGATAGGGAAAGGTTTCTAAAACGCACCTCATTTCTCATCTCCTTGGGCTCCGGTTCGCCATTCCAGCCACTTTACTAGCAATCTCCCTCCTTGGAGAATCAGCACCTTTAACCTCCTGTTCCTTACAGGTTGCAAACTGTCCTGAGGATGAACGGGAAGAGGGGGAACCAATGAGAGACTAGCTCTAGGTGTTGGGACAGGCACAGGTCACTCTATTTTCCCATCAGGAAGAAGAATTAACCACAGGCTCAGCCTGCCGCCCGGAGCCAGAATAGGGCCTGAAGCAATCCTGCGCCTTTGCGGCCAGCTCCCAAGAAAGCGAGTTGAGAAATGGAGCTCAGGGGCACTGCAATTCACAGACCTGCACAGTTAGAAATGATAACTCTCGTCCACAAATATATTGAGGGAAGGCAACGAAGAGGATTTGAAAGCAAGGCAGAATTGCAGGAAACAGATTTCAGGAGGTAGATTCGAATCGCCTTTAAAGCACAGGAAAAGCGGCAAAACCTCGACAATGATGCCCTTGGCCAAAAAGGGCGTATGCGTTTTTTCCTGAATATATTCAGGAAAAAACGCATACGCCCTTTTTGGCCAACCAAGCAACCTGCAAAGGCAAATCAGCGCTACAAAGAAGTCTCGCTTCCCATCGGTCAAAAGGGCCATGCTGAATAAAGTGTCAAAACCAGAAATGCAGGACAGGCCATGGAGAAATGGGAGCCTTGCTACGCTGATGGGCGGGCTGTAAATTGCCAACAGCCACTCTGGAGAAGTGTACGGTGTGTCCTGAAACATCTAAAAAACTCAGCTTAGAGAGCATAGGGCACTTCCACTCATGGGCGTATAAATTGGGAAAACTAAACATCAGCAAGACACAGGCACCCCAAAGTTTAGGGCTGCTCTGTTGACAAGAACCTCCACTTCGTTACACCTTAAACATCCCAGGAAAGAGAAGAATGGATAAAGAAGTTGTGGTCCTTATGTACAATGGAATATCACTCAGCCATGAAATCAACGTCCTAAGGCTAGGAGCAGCATGATGAGTGGATTTAGGTACGACGATTCTAAGTGAAATAAGTCACACAGAAAAAGACACTTATCATAAGATATCACTTATAGAGGGAATGTAAAAACCGCTACCCTTGAACTGAATTACAAAACAGAACAGAGTCACACGTTTAGAAAACACACTATGGCTGCTTAACGGGAAAGGTGAGGTGGGGTGATGCATAAAACAAGGGTTTCAAATTAGCTCAGATACCGTTCCATAAACCCAATATGTAATAGACAAGACCTACTCCTTGCTCAGTGAACTGGACTCAACACCCCCTATTCACCGCCCAAGAATATATCTGACTAGTAAGAATCTTAAAACCTATGTATTGCTATCTCTCTGTAAGTGAGTCAAGTGGGTGTAAAGCGGCATAAACACAGCAGTGCAAAGCAGCTAAACCCCATTATAAAAATCAATTACTTTTAAAAACCCATGAAACAAAGACAGTGAAAGAGAAATTCTTACAAAATTCGTTCAGGGGCTGCGATGCCACCTGGATTGACCATATCTAGACCCACAGCTGACTGAGCAATAAGGGTGGACACTCTTGGGGCTGAGAGGTTTGGTGAGGTTGGGTGAGCTAACGCAGACCCTGTAAAATAATACAGCGTGGTACCCATCCCATGGGTCCCAAATCTCCAGGTTCAAGGGCATCTTCCTACATCGAAAACATGCATGAGAAACCCAGAAGATGGTACACCGTGTGATCGGGAAAGGTTTCTAAAACGCACCTCATTTCTCATCTCCTTGTGCTCCGGTTCGCCATTCCAGCCGCTTTACTAGCAATCTCCCTCCTTGGAGAATCAGCACCTTTAACCTCCTGTTCCTTACAGGTTGCAATCTGTCCTGAGGATGAACGGGAAGAGGGGGAACCAATGAGAGACTAGCTCTAGGTGTTGGGACAGGCACAGGTCACTCTATTTTCCCATCAGGAAGAAGAATTAACCACAGGCTCAGCCTGCCGCCCGGAGCCAGAATAGGGCCTGAAACAATCCTGCGCTTTTGCGGCCAGCTCCCAAGAAAGCGAGTTGAGAAATGGAGCTCAGGGGCACTGCAATTCACAGACCTGCACAGTTAGAAATGATAACTCTCGTCCACAAATATATTGAGGGAAGGCAACGAAGAGGATTTGAAAGCAAGGCAGAATTGCAGGAAACAGATTTCAGGAGGTAGATTCGAATCGCCTTTAAAGCACAGGAAAAGCGGCAAAACCTCGACAATGATGCCCTTGGCCAAAAAGGGCGTATGCGTTTTTTCCTGAATATATTCAGGAAAAAACGCATACGCCCTTTTTGGCCAACCAAGCAACCTGGAAAGGCAAATCAGCGCTACAAAGAAGTCTCGCTTCCCATCGGTAAAAAGGGCCATGCTGAATAAAGTGTCAAAACCAGAAATGCAGGACAGGCCATGGAGAAATGGGAGCCTTGCTACGCTGATGGGCGGGCTGTAAATGGCCAACAGCCACTCTGGGGAAGTGTACGGTGTGTCCTGAAACATCTAAAAAACTCAGCTTAGAGAGCATAGGGCAGTTCCACTCATGGGCGTATAAATTGGGAAAACTAAACATCAGCAAGACACAGTCACCCCAAAGTTTAGGGCTGCTCTGTTGACAAGAACCTCCACTTCGTTACACCTTAAACATCCCAGGAAAGAGAAGAATGGATAAAGAAGTTGTGGTCCTTATGTACAATGGAATATCACTCAGCCATGAAATCAACGTCCTAAGGCTAGGAGCAGCATGATGAGTGGATTTAGGTACGACGATTCTAAGTGAAATAAGTCACACAGAAAAAGACACTTATCATAAGATATCACTTATAGAGGGAATGTAAAAACCGCTACCCTTGAACTGAATTACAAAACAGAACAGAGTCACACGTTTAGAAAACACACTATGGCTGCTTAACGGGAAAGGTGAGGTGGGGTGATGCATAAAACAAGGGTTTCAAATTAGCTCAGATACCGTTCCATAAACCCAATATGTAATAGACAAGACCTACTCCTTGCTCAGTGAACTGGACTCAACACCCCCTATTCACCGCCCAAGAATATATCTGACTAGTAAGAATCTTAAAACCTATGTATTGCTATCTCTCTGTAAGTGAGTCAAGTGGGTGTAAAGCGGCATAAACACAGCAGTGCAAAGCAGCTAAACCCCATTATAAAAATCAATTACTTTTAAAAACCCGTGAAACAAAGACAGTGAAAGAGAAATTCTTACAAAATTCGTTCAGGGGCTGCGATGCCACCTGGATTGACCATATCTAGACCCACAGCTGACTGAGCCATAAGGGTGGACACTCTTGGGGCTGAGAGGTTTGGTGAGGTTGGGTGAGCTAACGCAGACCCTGTAAAATAATACAGCGTGGTACCCATCCCATGGGTCCCAAATCTCCAGGTTCAAGGGCATCTTCCTACATCGAAAACATGCATGAGAAACCCAGAAGATGGTACACCGTGTGATAGGGAAAGGTTTCTAAAACGCACCTCATTTCTCATCTCCTTGGGCTCCGGTTCGCCATTCCAGCCACTTTACTAGCAATCTCCCTCCTTGGAGAATCAGCACCTTTAACCTCCTGTTCCTTACAGGTTGCAAACTGTCCTGAGGATGAACGGGAAGAGGGGGAACCAATGAGAGACTAGCTCTAGGTGTTGGGACAGGCACAGGTCACTCTATTTTCCCATCAGGAAGAAGAATTAACCACAGGCTCAGCCTGCCGCCCGGAGCCAGAATAGGGCCTGAAGCAATCCTGCGCCTTTGCGGCCAGCTCCCAAGAAAGCGAGTTGAGAAATGGAGCTCAGGGGCACTGCAATTCACAGACCTGCACAGTTAGAAATGATAACTCTCGTCCACAAATATATTGAGGGAAGGCAACGAAGAGGATTTGAAAGCAAGGCAGAATTGCAGGAAACACATTTCAGGAGGTAGATTCGAATCGCCTTTAAAGCACAGGAAAAGCGGCAAAACCTCGACAATGATGCCCTTGGACAAAAAGGGCGTATGCGTTTTTTCCTGAATATATTCAGGAAAAAACGCATACGCCCTTTTTGGCCAACCAAGCAACCTGCAAAGGCAAATCAGCGCTACAAAGAAGTCTCGCTTCCCATCGGTCAAAAGGGCCATGCTGAATAAAGTGTCAAAACCAGAAATGCAGGACAGGCCATGGAGAAATGGGAGCCTTGCTACGCTGATGGGCGGGCTGTAAATTGCCAACAGCCACTCTGGAGAAGTGTACGGTGTGTCCTGAAACATCTAAAAAACTCAGCTTAGAGAGCATAGGGCACTTCCACTCATGGGCGTATAAATTGGGAAAACTAAAAATCAGCAAGACACAGGCACCCCAAAGTTTAGGGCTGCTCTGTTGACAAGAACCTCCACTTCGTTACACCTTAAACATCCCAGGAAAGAGAAGAATGGATAAAGAAGTTGTGGTCCTTATGTACAATGGAATATCACTCAGCCATGAAATCAACGTCCTAAGGCTAGGAGCAGCATGATGAGTGGATTTAGGTACGACGATTCTAAGTGAAATAAGTCACACAGAAAAAGACACTTATCATAAGATATCACTTATAGAGGGAATGTAAAAACCGCTACCCTTGAACTGAATTACAAAACAGAACAGAGTCACACGTTTAGAAAACACACTATGGCTGCTTAACGGGAAAGGTGAGGTGGGGTGATGCATAAAACAAGGGTTTCAAATTAGCTCAGATACCGTTCCATAAACCCAATATGTAATAGACAAGACCTACTCCTTGCTCAGTGAACTGGACTCAACACCCCCTATTCACCGCCCAAGAATATATCTGACTAGTAAGAATCTTAAAACCTATGTATTGCTATCTCTCTGTAAGTGAGTCAAGTGGGTGTAAAGCGGCATAAACACAGCAGTGCAAAGCAGCTAAACCCCATTATAAAAATCAATTACTTTTAGAAACCCGTGAAACAAAGACAGTGAAAGAGAAATTCTTACAAAATTCGTTCAGGGGCTGCGATGCCACCTGGATTGACCATATCTAGACCCACAGCTGACTGAGCCATAAGGGTGGACACTCTTGGGGCTGAGAGGTTTGGTGAGGTTGGGTGAGCTAACGCAGACCCTGTAAAATAATACAGCGTGGTACCCATCCCATGGGTCCCAAATCTCCAGGTTCAAGGGCATCTTCCTACATCGAAAACATGCATGAGAAACCCAGAAGATGGTACACCGTGTGATAGGGAAAGGTTTCTAAAACGCACCTCATTTCTCATCTCCTTGGGCTCCGGTTCGCCATTCCAGCCACTTTACTAGCAATCTCCCTCCTTGGAGAATCAGCACCTTTAACCTCCTGTTCCTTACAGGTTGCAAACTGTCCTGAGGATGAACGGGAAGAGGGGGAACCAATGAGAGACTAGCTCTAGGTGTTGGGACAGGCACAGGTCACTCTATTTTCCCATCAGGAAGAAGAATTAACCACAGGCTCAGCCTGCCGCCCGGAGCCAGAATAGGGCCTGAAGCAATCCTGCGCCTTTGCGGCCAGCTCCCAAGAAAGCGAGTTGAGAAATGGAGCTCAGGGGCACTGCAATTCACAGACCTGCACAGTTAGAAATGATAACTCTCGTCCACAAATATATTGAGGGAAGGCAACGAAGAGGATTTGAAAGCAAGGCAGAATTGCAGGAAACACATTTCAGGAGGTAGATTCGAATCGCCTTTAAAGCACAGGAAAAGCGGCAAAACCTCGACAATAATGCCCTTGGACAAAAAGGGCGTATGCGTTTTTTCCTGAATATATTCAGGAAAAAACGCATACGCCCTTTTTGGCCAACCAAGCAACCTGGAAAGGCAAATCAGCGCTACAAAGAAGTCTCGCTTCCCATCGGTCAAAAGGGCCATGCTGAATAAATTGTCAAAACCAGAAATGCAGGACAGGCCATGGAGAAATGGGAGCCTTGCTACGCTGATGGGCGGGCTGTAAATTGCCAACAGCCACTCTGGAGAAGTGTACGGTGTGTCCTGAAACATCTAAAAAACTCAGCTTAGAGAGCATAGGGCAGTTCCACTCATGGGCGTATAAATTGGGAAAACTAAAAATCAGCAAGACACAGGCAACCCCAAAGTTTAGGGCTGCTCTGTTGACAAGAACCTCCACTTCATTACACCTGAAACATCCAAGGAAAGAGAAGAATGGATAAAGAAGTTGTGGTCCTTATGTACAATGGAATATCACTCAGCCATGAAATCAACGTCATAAGGCTAGGAGCAGCATGATGAGTGGATATAGGTACAACGATTCTAAGTGAAATAAGTCACACAGAAAAAGACACTTATCATAAGATATCACTTATAGAGGCTAATGTAAAAACCGCTACCCTTGAACTGAATTACAAAACAGAACAGAGTCGCACGTTTAGAAAACACACTATGGCTGCTTAACGGGAAAGGTGAGGTGGGGTGATGCATAAAACAAGGGTTTCAAATTAGCTCAGATACCGTTCCATAAACCCAATATGTAATAGACAAGACCTACTCCTTGCTCAGTTTACTGGACTCAACACCCCCTATTCACCGCCCAAGAATATATCTGACTAGTAAGAATCTTAAAACCTATGTATTGCTATCTCTCTGTAAGTGAGTCAAGTGGGTGTAAAGCGGCATAAACACAGCAGTGCAAAGCAGCTAAACCCCATTATAAAAATCAATTACTTTTAAAAACCCGTGAAACAAAGACAGTGAAAGAGAAATTCTTACAAAATTCGTTCAGGGGCTGCGATGCCACCTGGATTGACCATATCTAGACCCACAGCTGACTGAGCCATAAGGGTGGACACTCTTGGGGCTGAGAGGTTTGGTGAGGTTGGGTGAGCTAACGCAGACCCTGTAAAATAATACAGCGTGGTACCCATCCCATGGGTCCCAAATCTCCAGGTTCAAGGGCATCTTCCTACATCGAAAACATGCATGAGAAACCCAGAAGATGGTACACCGTGTGATAGGGAAAGGTTTCTAAAACGCACCTCATTTCTCATCTCCTTGGGCTCCGGTTCGCCATTCCAGCCACTTTACTAGCAATCTCCCTCCTTGGAGAATCAGCACCTTTAACCTCCTGTTCCTTACAGGTTGCAATCTGTTCTGAGGATGAACGGGAAGAGGGGGAACCAATGAGAGACTAGCTCTAGGTGTTGGGACAGGCACAGGTCACTCTATTTTCCCATCAGGAAGAAGAATTAACCACAGGCTCAGCCTGCCGCCCGGAGCCAGAATAGGGCCTGAAGCAATCCTGCGCTTTTGCGGCCAGCTCCCAAGAAAGCGAGTTGAGAAATGGAGCTCAGGGGCACTGCAATTCACAGACCTGCACAGTTAGAAATGATAACTCTCGTCCACAAATATATTGAGGGAAGGCAACGAAGAGGATTTGAAAGCAAGGCAGAATTGCAGGAAACCGATTTCAGGAGGTAGATTCGAATCGCCTTTAAAGCACAGGAAAAGCGGCAAAACCTCGACAATGATGCCCTTGGCCAAAAAGGGCGTATGCGTTTTTTCCTGAATATATTCAGGAAAAAACGCATACGCCCTTTTTGGCCAACCAAGCAACCTGGAAAGGCAAATCAGCGCTACAAAGAAGTCTCGCTTCCCATCGGTCAAAAGGGCCATGCTGAATAAAGTGTCAAAACCAGAAATGCAGGACAGGCCATGGAGAAATGGGAGCCTTGCTACGCTGATGGGCGGGCTGTAAATTGCCAACAGCCACTCTGGAGAAGTGTACGGTGTGTCCTGAAACATCGAAAAAACTCAGCTTAGAGAGCATAGGGCACTTCCACTCATGGGCGTATAAATTGGGAAAACTAAAAATCAGCAAGACACAGGCACCCCAAAGTTTAGGGCTGCTCTGTTGACAAGAACCTCCACTTCGTTACACCTGAAACATCCCAGGAAAGAGAAGAATGGATAAAGAAGTTGTGGTCCTTATGTACAATGGAATATCACTCAGCCATGAAATCAACGTCCTAAGGCTAGGAGCAGCATGATGAGTGGATTTAGGTATAACGATTCTAAGTGAAATAAGTCACACAGAAAAAGTCACTTATCATAAGATATCACTTATAGAGGGAATGTAAAAACCGCTACCCTTGAACTGAATTACAAAACAGAACAGAGTCGCACGTTTAGAAAACACACTATGGCTGCTTAACGGGAAAGGTGAGGTGGGGTGATGCATAAAACAAGGGTTTCAAATTAGCTCAGATACCGTTCCATAAACCCAATATGTAATAGACAAGACCTACTCCTTGCTCAGTGAACTGGACTCAACACCCCCTATTCACCGCCCAAGAATATATTTGACTAGTAAGAATCTTAAAACCTATGTATTGCTATCTCTCTGTAAGTGAGTCAAGTGGGTGTAAAGCGGCATAAACACAGCAGTGCAAAGCAGCTAAACCCCATTATAAAAATCAATTACTTTTAAAAACCCGTGAAACAAAGACAGTGAAAGAGAAATTCTTACAAAATTCGTTCAGGGGCTGCGATGCCACCTGGATTGACCATATCTAGACCCACAGCTGACTGAGCCATAAGGGTGGACACTCTTGGGGCTGAGAGGTTTGGTGAGGTTGGGTGAGCTAACGCAGACCCTTTAAAGTAGTACGGCGTGGTACCCATGCCATGGGTCCCAAATCTCCAGGTTCAAGGGCATCTTCCTACATCGAAAACATGCATGAGAAACCCAGAAGATGGTACACCGTGTGATCGGGAAAGGTTTCTAAAACGCACCTCATTTCTCATCTCCTTGTGCTCCGGTTCGCCATTTCAGCCGCTTTACTAGCAATCTCCCTCCTTGGAGAATCAGCACCTTTAACCTCCTGTTCCGTACAGGTTGCAATTTGTCCTGAGGATGAACGGGAAGAGGGGGAACCAATGAGAGACTAGCTCTAGGTGTTGGGACAGGCACAGGTCACTCTATTTTCCCATCAGGAAGAAGAATTAACCACAGGCTCAGCCTGCCGCCCGGAGCCAGAATAGGGCCTGAAGCAATCCTGCGCTTTTGCGGCCAGCTCCCAAGAAAGCGAGTTGAGAAATGGAGCTCAGGGGCACTGCAATTCACAGACCTGCACAGTTAGAAATGATAACTCCCGTCCACAAATATATTGAGGGAAGGCAACGAAGAGAATTTGAAAGCAAGGCAGAATTGCAGGAAACCGATTTCAGGAGGTAGATTCGAATCGCCTTTAAAGCACAGGAAAAGCGGCAAAACCTCGACAATGATGCCCTTGGCCAAAAAGGGCGTATGCGTTTTTTCCTGAATATATTCAGGAAAAAACGCATACGCCCTTTTTGGCCAACCAAGCAACCTGGAAAGGCAAATCAGCGCTACAAAAAAGTCTCGCTTCCCATCGGTCAAAAGGGCCATGCTGAATAAAGTGTCAAAACCAGAAATGCAGGACAGGCCATGGAGAAATGGGAGCCTTGCTACGCTGATGGGCGGGCTGTAAATGGCCAACAGCCACTCTGGAGAAGTGTACGGTGTGTCCTGAAACATCTAAAAAACTCAGCTTAGAGAGCATAGGGCAGTTCCACTCATGGGCGTATAAATTGGGAAAACTAAAAATCAGCAAGACACAGGCACCCCAAAGTTTAGGGCTGCTCTGTTGACAAGAACCTCCACTTCGTTACACCTGAAACATCCAAGGAAAGAGAAGAATGGATAAAGAAGTTGTGGTCCTTATGTACAATGGAATATCACTCAGCCATGAAATCAACGTCATAAGGCTAGGAGCAGCATGATGAGTGGATATAGGTACAACGATTCTAAGTGAAATAAGTCACACAGAAAAAGACACTTATCATAAGATATCACTTACAGAGGCTAATGTAAAAACCGCTACCCTTGAACTGAATTACAAAACAGAACAGAGTCGCACGTTTAGAAAACACACTATGGCTGCTTAACGGGAAAGGTGAGGTGGGGTGATGCATAAAACAAGGGTTTCAAATTATCTCAGATACCGTTCCATAAACCCAATATGTAATAGAAAAGACCTACTCCTTGCTCAGTGAACTGGACTCAACACCCCCTATTCACCGCCCAAGAATATATTTGACTAGTAAGAATCTTAAAACCTATGTATTGCTATCTCTCTGTAAGTGAGTCAAGTGGGTGTAAAGCGGCATAAACACAGCAGTGCAAAGCAGCTAAACCCCATTATAAAAATCAATTACTTTTAAAAACCCGTGAAACAAAGACAGTGAAAGAGAAATTCTTACAAAATTCGTTCAGGGGCTGCGATGCCACCTGGATTGACCATATCTAGACCCACAGCTGACTGAGCCATAAGGGTGGACACTCTTGGGGCTGAGAGGTTTGGTGAGGTTGGGTGAGCTAACGCAGACAATTTAAAGTAGTACGGCGTGGTACCCATGCCATGGTCCCAAATCTCCAGGTTCAAGGGCATCTTCCTACATCGAAAACATGCATGAGAAACCCAGAAGATGGTACACCGTGTGATCGGGAAAGGTTTCTAAAACGCACCTCATTTTTCATCTCCTTGTGCTCCGGTTCGCCATTCCAGCCGCTTTACTAGCAATCTCCCTCCTTGGAGAATCAGCACCTTTAACCTCCTGTTCCGTACAGGTTGCAATTTGTCCTGAGGATGAACGGGAAGAGGGGGAACCAATGAGAGACTAGCTCTAGGTGTTGGGACAGGCACAGGTCACTCTATTTTCCCATCAGAAAGTAGAATTAACCACAGGCTCAACCTACCGCCCGGAGCCAGAATAGGGCCTGAAGCAATCCTGCGCTTTTGCGGCCAGCTCCCAAGAAAGCGAGTTGAAAAATGGAGCTCAGGGGCACTGCAATTCACAGACCTGCACAGTTAGAAATGATAACTCTCGTCCACAAATATATTGAGGGAAGGCAACGAAGAGGATTTGAAAGCAAGGCAGAATTGCAGGAAACAGATTTCAGGAGGTAGATTCGAATCGCCTTTAAAGCACAGGAAAAGCGGCAAAACCTCGACAATGATGCCCTTGGCCAAAAAGGGCGTATGCGTTTTTTCCTGAATATATTCAGGAAAAAACGCATACGCCCTTTTTGGCCAACCAAGCAACCTGGAAAGGCAAATCAGCGCTACAAAGAAGTCTCGCTTCCCATCGGTAAAAAGGGCCATGCTGAATAAAGTGTCAAAACCAGAAATGCAGGACAGGCCATGGAGAAATGGGAGCCTTGCTACGCTGATGGGCGGGCTGTAAATGGCCAACAGCCACTCTGGGGAAGTGTACGGTGTGTCCTGAAACATCTAAAAAACTCAGCTTAGAGAGCATAGGGCAGTTCCACTCATGGGCGTATAAATTGGGAAAACTAAACATCAGCAAGACACAGGCACCCCAAAGTTTAGGGCTGCTCTGTTGACAAGAACCTCCACTTCGTTACACCTGAAACATCCCAGGAAAGAGAAGAATGGATAAAGAAGTTGTGGTCCTTATGTACAATGGAATATCACTCAGCCATGAAATCAACGTCCTAAGGCTAGGAGCAGCATGATGAGTGGATTTAGGTACAACGATTCTAAGTGAAATAAGTCACACAGAAAAAGACACTTATCATAAGATATCACTTATAGAGGGAATGTAAAACCGCTACCCTTGAACTGAATTACAAAACAGAACAGAGTCACACGTTTAGAAAACACACTATGGCTGCTTAACGGGAAAGGTGAGGTGGGGTGATGCATAAAACAAGGGTTTCAAATTAGCTCAGATACCGTTCCATAAACCCAATATGTAATAGACAAGACCTACTCCTTGCTCAGTGAATTGGACTCAACACCCCCTATTCACCGCCCAAGAATATATCTGACTAGTAAGAATCTTAAAACCTATGTATTGCTATCTCTCTGTAAGTGAGTCAAGTGGGTGTAAAGCGGCATAAACACAGCAGTGCAAAGCAGCTAAACCCCATTATAAAAATCAATTACTTTTAAAAACCCGTGAAACAAAGACAGTGAAAGAGAAATTCTTACAAAATTCGTTCAGGGGCTGCGATGCCACCTGGATTGACCATATCTAGACCCACAGCTGACTGAGCCATAAGGGTGGACACTCTTGGGGCTGAGAGGTTTGGTGAGGTTGGGTGAGCTAACGCAGACCCTTTAAAGTAGTACGGCGTGGTACCCATCCCATGGGTCCCAAATCTCCAGGTTCAAGGGCATCTTCCTACATCGAAAACATGCATGAGAAACCCAGAAGATGGTACACCGTGTGATAGGGAAAGGTTTCTAAAACGCACCTCATTTGTCATCTCCTTGGGCTCCGGTTCGCCATTCCAGCCACTTTACTAGCAATCTCCCTCCTTGGAGAATCAGCACCTTTAACCTCCTGTTCCTTACAGGTTGCAATCTGTCCTGAGGATGAACGGGAAGAGGGGGAACCAATGAGAGACTAGCTCTAGGTGTTGGGACAGGCACACGTCACTCTATTTTCCCATCAGGAAGAAGAATTAACCACAGGCTCAGCCTGCCGCCCGGAGCCAGAATAGGGCCTGAAGCAATCCTGCGCTTTTGCGGCCAGCTCCCAAGAAAGCGAGTTGAGAAATGGAGCTCAGGGGCACTGCAATTCACAGACCTGCACAGTTAGAAATGATAACTCTCGTCCACAAATATATTGAGGGAAGGCAACGAAGAGGATTTGAAAGCAAGGCAGAATTGCAGGAAACAGATTTCAGGAGGTAGATTCGAATCGCCTTTAAAGCACAGGAAAAGCGGCAAAACCTCGACAATGATGCCCTTGGCCAAAAAGGGCGTATGCGTTTTTTCCTGAATATATTCAGGAAAAAACGCATACGCCCTTTTTGGCCAACCAAGCAACCTGGAAAGGCAAATCAGCGCTACAAAGAAGTCTCGCTTCCCATCGGTCAAAAGGGCCATGCTGAATAAAGTGTCAAAACCAGAAATGCAGGACAGGCCATGGAGAAATGGGAGCCTTGCTACGCTGATGGGCGGGCTGTAAATGGCCAACAGCCACTCTGGAGAAGTGTACGGTGTGTCCTGAAACATCTAAAAAACTCAGCTTAGAGAGCATAGGGCACTTCCACTCATGGGCGTATAAATTGGGAAAACTAAAAATCAGCAAGACACAGGCACCCCAAAGTTTAGGGCTGCTCTGTTGACAAGAACCTCCACTTCGTTACACCTGAAACATCCCAGGAAAGAGAAGAATGGATAAAGAAGTTGTGGTCCTTATGTACAATGGAATATCACTCAGCCATGAAATCAACGTCCTAAGGCTAGGAGCAGCATGATGAGTGGATTTAGGTACAACGATTCTAAGTGAAATAAGTCACACAGAAAAAGACACTTATCATAAGATATCACTTATAGAGGGAATGTAAAAACCGCTACCCTTGAACTGAATTACAAAACAGAACAGAGTCGCACGTTTAGAAAACACACTATGGCTGCTTAACGGGAAAGGTGAGGTGGGGTGATGCATAAAACAAGGGTTTTAAATTAGCTCAGATACCGTTCCATAAACCCAATATGTAATAGACAAGACCTACTCCTTGCTCAGTGAACTGGACTCAACACCCCCTATTCACCGCCCAAGAACATAATTGACTAGTAAGAATCTTAAAACCTATGTATTGCTATCTCTCTGTAAGTGAGTCAAGTGGGTGTAAAGCGGCATAAACACAGCAGTGCAAAGCAGCTAAACCCCATTATAAAAATCAATTACTTTTAAAAACCCGTGAAACAAAGACAGTGAAAGAGAAATTCTTACAAAATTCGTTCAGGGGCTGCGATGCCACCTGGATTGACCATATCTAGACCCACAGCTGACTGAGCCATAAGGGTGGACACTCTTGGGGCTGAGAGGTTTGGTGAGGTTGGGTGAGCTAACGCAGACCCTGTAAAATAATACAGCGTGGTACCCATCCCATGGGTCCCAAATCTCCAGGTTCAAGGGCATCTTCCTACATCGAAAACATGCATGAGAAACCCAGAAGATGGTACACCGTGTGATAGGGAAAGGTTTCTAAAACGCACCTCATTTCTCATCTCCTTGTGCTCCGGTTCGCCATTCCAGCCACTTTACTAGCAATCTCCCTCCTTGGAGAATCAGCACCTTTAACCTCCTGTTCCTTACAGGTTGCAATCTGTCCTGAGGATGAACGGGAAGAGGGGGAACCAATGAGAGACTAGCTCTAGGTGTTGGGACAGGCACAGGTCACTCTATTTTCCCATCAGGAAGAAGAATTAACCACAGGCTCAGCCTGCCGCCCGGAGCCAGAATAGGGCCTGAAGCAATCCTGCGCTTTTGCGGCCAGCTCCCAAGAAAGCGAGTTGAGAAGTGGAGCTCAGGGGCACTGCAATTCACAGACCTGCACAGTTAGAAATGATAACTCTCGTCCACAAATATATTGAGGGAAGGCAACGAAGAGGATTTGAAAGCAAGGCAGAATTGCAGGAAACAGATTTCAGGAGGTAGATTCGAATCGCCTTTAAAGCACAGGAAAAGCGGCAAAACCTCGACAATGATGCCCTTGGCCAAAAAGGGCGTATGCGTTTTTTCCTGAATATATTCAGGAAAAAACGCATACGCCCTTTTTGGCCAACCAAGCAACCTGGAAAGGCAAATCAGCGCTACAAAGAAGTCTCGCTTCCCATCGGTCAAAAGGGCCATGCTGAATAAAGTGTCAAAACCAGAAATGCAGGACAGGCCATGGAGAAATGGGAGCCTTGCTACGCTGATGGGCGGGCTGTAAATGGCCAACAGCCACTCTGGAGAAGTGTACGGTGTGTCCTGAAACATCTAAAAAACTCAGCTTACAGAGCATAGGGCACTTCCACTCATGGGCGTATAAATTGGGAAAACTAAAAATCAGCAAGACACAGGCACCCCAAAGTTTAGGGCTGCTCTGTTGACAAGAACCTCCACTTCGTTACACCTGAAACACCCCAGGAAAGAGAAGAATGGATAAAGAAGTTGTGGTCCTTATGTACAATGGAATATCACTCAGCCATGAAATCAACGTCCTAAGGCTAGGAGCAGCATGATGAGTGGATTTAGGTACAACGATTCTAAGTGAAATAAGTCACACAGAAAAAGACACTTATCATAAGATATCACTTATAGAGGGAATGTAAAAACCGCTACCCTTGAACTGAATTACAAAACAGAACAGAGTCGCACGTTTAGAAAACACACTATGGCTGCTTAACGGGAAAGGTGAGGTGGGTTGATGCATAAAACAAGGGTTTTAAATTAGCTCAGATACCGTTCCATAAACCCAATATGTAATAGACAAGACCTACTCCTTGCTCAGTGAACTGGACTCAACACCCCCTATTCACCGCCCAAGAACATAATTGACTAGTAAGAATCTTAAAACCTATGTATTGCTATCTCTCTGTAAGTGAGTCAAGTGGGTGTAAAGCGGCATAAACACAGCAGTGCAAAGCAGCTAAACCCCATTATAAAAATCAATTACTTTTAAAAACCCGTGAAACAAAGACAGAGAAAGAGAAATTCTTACAAAATTCGTTCAGGGGCTGCGATGCCACCTGGATTGACCATATCTAGACCCACAGCTGACTGAGCCATAAGGGTGGACACTCTTGGGGCTGAGAGGTTTGGTGAGGTTGGGTGAGCTAACGCAGACCCTGTAAAATAATACAGCGTGGTACCCATCCCATGGGTCCCAAATCTCCAGGTTCAAGGGCATCTTCCTACATCGAAAACATGCATGAGAAACCCAAAAGATGGTACACCGTGTGATAGGGAAAGGTTTCTAAAACGCACCTCATTTCTCATCTCCTTGTGCTCCGGTTCGCCATTCCAGCCACTTTACTAGCAATCTCCCTCCTTGGAGAATCAGCACCTTTAACCTCCTGTTCCTTACAGGTTGCAATCTGTCCTGAGGATGAACGGGAAGAGGGGGAACCAATGAGAGACTAGCTCTAGGTGTTGGGACAGGCACAGGTCACTCTATTTTCCCATCAGGAAGAAGAATTAACCACAGGCTCAGCCTGCCGCCCGGAGCCAGAATAGGGCCTGAAGCAATCCTGCGCTTTTGCGGCCAGCTCCCAAGAAAGCGAGTTGAGAAGTGGAGCTCAGGGGCACTGCAATTCACAGACCTGCACAGTTAGAAATGATAACTCTCGTCCACAAATATATTGAGGGAAGGCAACGAAGAGGATTTGAAAGCAAGGCAGAATTGCAGGAAACAGATTTCAGGAGGTAGATTCGAATCGCCTTTAAAGCACAGGAAAAGCGGCAAAACCTCGACAATGATGCCCTTGGCCAAAAAGGGCGTATGCGTTTTTTCCTGAATATATTCAGGAAAAAACGCATACGCCCTTTTTGGCCAACCAAGCAACCTGGAAAGGCAAATCAGCGCTACAAAGAAGTCTCGCTTCCCATCGGTCAAAAGGGCCATGCTGAATAAAGTGTCAAAACCAGAAATGCAGGACAGGCCATGGAGAAATGGGAGCCTTGCTACGCTGATGGGCGGGCTGTAAATGGCCAACAGCCACTCTGGAGAAGTGTACGGTGTGTCCTGAAACATCGAAAAAACTCAGCTTAGAGAGCATAGGGCACTTCCACTCATGGGCGTATAAATTGGGAAAACTAAAAATCAGCAAGACACAGGCACCCCAAAGTTTAGGGCTGCTCTGTTGACAAGAACCTCCACTTCGTTACACCTGAAACATCCAAGGAAAGAGAAGAATGGATAAAGAAGTTGTGGTCCTTATGTACAATGGAATATCACTCAGCCATGAAATCAACGTCCTAAGGCTAGGAGCAGCATGATGAGTGGATTTAGGTACAACGATTCTAAGTGAAATAAGTCACACAGAAAAAGACACTTATCATAAGATATCACTTATAGAGGGAATGTAAAAACCGCTACCCTTGAACTGAATTACAAAACAGAACAGAGTCGCACGTTTAGAAAACACACTATGGCTGCTTAACGGGAAAGGTGAGGTGGGTTGATGCATAAAACAAGGGTTTCAAATTAGCTCAGATACCGTTCCATAAACCCAATATGTAATAGACAAGACCTACTCCTTGCTCAGTGAACTGGACTCAACACCCCCTATTCACCGCCCAAGAACATAATTGACTAGTAAGAATCTTAAAACCTATGTATTGCTATCTCTCTGTAAGTGAGTCAAGTGGGTGTAAAGCGGCATAAACACAGCAGTGCAAAGCAGCTAAACCCCATTATAAAAATCAATTACTTTTAAAAACCCGTGAAACAAAGACAGTGAAAGAGAAATTCTTACAAAATTCGTTCAGGGGCTGCGATGCCACCTGGATTGACCATATCTAGACCCACAGCTGACTGAGCCATAAGGGTGGACACTCTTGGGGCTGAGAGGTTTGGTGAGGTTGGGTGAGCTAACGCAGACCCTGTAAAATAATACAGTGTGGTACCCATCCCATGGGTCCCAAATCTCCAGGTTCAAGGGCATCTTCCTACATCGAAAACATGCATGAGAAACCCAAAAGATGGTACACCGTGTGATAGGGAAAGGTTTCTAAAACGCACCTCATTTCTCATCTCCTTGTGCTCCGGTTCGCCATTCCAGCCACTTTACTAGCAATCTCCCTCCTTGGAGAATCAGCACCTTTAACCTCCTGTTCCTTACAGGTTGCAATCTGTCCTGAGGATGAACGGGAAGAGGGGGAACCAATGAGAGACTAGCTCTAGGTGTTGGGACAGGCACAGGTCACTCTATTTTCCCATCAGGAAGAAGAATTAACCACAGGCTCAGCCTGCCGCCCGGAGCCAGAATAGGGCCTGAAGCAATCCTGCGCTTTTGCGGCCAGCTCCCAAGAAAGCGAGTTGAGAAGTGGAGCTCAGGGGCACTGCAATTCACAGACCTGCACAGTTAGAAATGATAACTCTCGTCCACAAATATATTGAGGGAAGGCAACGAAGAGGATTTGAAAGCAAGGCAGAATTGCAGGAAACAGATTTCAGGAGGTAGATTCGAATCGCCTTTAAAGCACAGGAAAAGCGGCAAAACCTCGACAATGATGCCCTTGGCCAAAAAGGGCGTATGCGTTTTTTCCTGAATATATTCAGGAAAAAACGCATACGCCCTTTTTGGCCAACCAAGCAACCTGGAAAGGCAAATCAGCGCTACAAAGAAGTCTCGCTTCCCATCGGTCAAAAGGGCCATGCTGAATAAAGTGTCAAAACCAGAAATGCAGGACAGGCCATGGAGAAATGGGAGCCTTGCTACGCTGATGGGCGGGCTGTAAATGGCCAACAGCCACTCTGGAGAAGTGTACGGTGTGTCCTGAAACATCTAAAAAACTCAGCTTACAGAGCATAGGGCACTTCCACTCATGGGCGTATAAATTGGGAAAACTAAAAATCAGCAAGACACAGGCACCCCAAAGTTTAGGGCTGCTCTGTTGACAAGAACCTCCACTTCGTTACACCTGAAACATCCCAGGAAAGAGAAGAATGGATAAAGAAGTTGTGGTCCTTATGTACAATGGAATATCACTCAGCCATGAAATCAACGTCCTAAGGCTAGGAGCAGCATGATGAGTGGATTTAGGTACAACGATTCTAAGTGAAATAAGTCACACAGAAAAAGACACTTATCATAAGATATCACTTATAGAGGGAATGTAAAAACCGCTACCCTTGAACTGAATTACAAAACAGAACAGAGTCGCACGTTTAGAAAACACACTATGGCTGCTTAACGGGAAAGGTGAGGTGGGTTGATGCATAAAACAAGGGTTTCAAATTAGCTCAGATACCGTTCCATAAACCCAATATGTAATAGACAAGACCTACTCCTTGCTCAGTGAACTGGACTCAACACCCCCTATTCACCGTCCAAGAACATATTTGACTAGTAAGAATCTTAAAACCTATGTATTGCTATCTCTCTGTAAGTGAGTCAAGTGGGTGTAAAGCGGCATAAACACAGCAGTGCAAAGCAGCTAAACCCCATTATAAAAATCAATTACTTTTAAAAACCCGTGAAACAAAGACAGTGAAAGAGAAATTCTTACAAAATTCGTTCAGGGGCTGCGATGCCACCTGGATTGACCATATCTAGACCCACAGCTGACTGAGCCATAAGGGTGGACACTCTTGGGGCTGAGAGGTTTGGTGAGGTTGGGTGAGCTAACGCAGACCCTGTAAAATAATACAGCGTGGTACCCATCCCATGGGTCCCAAATCTCCAGGTTCAAGGGCATCTTCCTACATCGAAAACATGCATGAGAAACCCAAAAGATGGTACACCGTGTGATAGGGAAAGGTTTCTAAAACGCACCTCATTTCTCATCTCCTTGTGCTCCGGTTCGCCATTCCAGCCACTTTACTAGCAATCTCCCTCCTTGGAGAATCAGCACCTTTAACCTCCTGTTCCTTACAGGTTGCAATCTGTCCTGAGGATGAACGGGAAGAGGGGGAACCAATGAGAGACTAGCTCTAGGTGTTGGGACAGGCACACGTCACTCTATTTTCCCATCAGGAAGAAGAATTAACCACAGGCTCAGCCTGCCGCCCGGAGCCAGAATAGGGCCTGAAGCAATCCTGCGCTTTTGCGGCCAGCTCCCAAGAAAGCGAGTTGAAAAATGGAGCTCAGGGGCACTGCAATTCACAGACCTGCACAGTTAGAAATGATAACTCTCGTCCACAAATATATTGAGGGAAGGCAACGAAGAGGATTTGAAAGCAAGGCAGAATTGCAGGAAACAGATTTCAGGAGGTAGATTCGAATCGCCTTTAAAGCACAGGAAAAGCGGCAAAACCTCGACAATGATGCCCTTGGCCAAAAAGGGCGTATTCGTTTTTTCCTGAATATATTCAGGAAAAAACGCATACGCCCTTTTTGGCCAACCAAGCAACCTGGAAAGGCAAATCAGCGCTACAAAGAAGTCTCGCTTCCCATCGGTCAAAAGGGCCATGCTGAATAAAGTGTCAAAACCAGAAATGCAGGACAGGCCATGGAGAAATGCGAGCCTTGCTACGCTGATGGGCGGGCTGTAAATGGCCAACAGCCACTCTGGAGAAGTGTACGGTGTGTCCTGAAACATCTAAAAAACTCAGCTTACAGAGCATAGGGCACTTCCACTCATGGGCGTATAAATTGGGAAAACTAAAAATCAGCAAGACACAGGCACCCCAAAGTTTAGGGCTGCTCTGTTGACAAGAACCTCCACTTCGTTACACCTGAAACATCCCAGGAAAGAGAAGAATGGATAAAGAAGTTGTGGTCCTTATGTACAATGGAATATCACTCAGCCATGAAATCAACGTCCTAAGGCTAGGAGCAGCATGATGAGTGGATTTAGGTACAACGATTCTAAGTGAAATAAGTCACACAGAAAAAGACACTTATCATAAGATATCACTTATAGAGGGAATGTAAAAACGGCTACCCTTGAACTGAATTACAAAACAGAACAGAGTCGCACGTTTAGAAAACACACTATGGCTGCTTAACGGGAAAGGTGAGGTGGGGTGATGCATAAAACAAGGGTTTCAAATTAGCTCAGATACCGTTCCATAAACCCAATATGTAATAGACAAGACCTACTCCTTGCTCAGTGAACTGGACTCAACACCCCCTAGTCACCGCCCAAGAATATATTTGACTAGTAAGAATCTTAAAACCTATGTATTGCTATCTCTCTGTAAGTGAGTCAAGTGGGTGTAAAGCGGCATAAACACAGCAGTGCAAAGCAGCTAAACCCCATTATAAAAATCAATTACTTTTAGAAACCCGTGAAACAAAGACAGTGAAAGAGAAATTCTTACAAAATTCGTTCAGGGGCTGCGATGCCACCTGGATTGACCATATCTAGACCCACAGCCGACTGAGCCATAAGGGTGGACACTCTTGGGGCTGAGAGGTTTGGTGAGGTTGGGTGAGCTAACGCAGACCCTGTAAAATAATACAGCGTGGTACCCATCCCATAGGTCCCAAATCTCCAGGTTCAAGGGCATCTTCCTACATCGAAAACATGCATGAGAAACCCAGAAGATGGTACACCGTGTGATCGGGAAAGGTTTCTAAAACGCACCTCATTTCTCATCTCCTTGTGCTCCGGTTCGCCATTCCAGCCGCTTTACTAGCAATCTCCCTCCTTGGAGAATCAGCACCTTTAACCTCCTGTTCCGTACAGGTTGCAATTTGTCCTGAGGATGAACGGGAAGAGGGGGAACCAATGAGAGACTAGCTCTAGGTGTTGGGACAGGCACACGTCACTCTATTTTCCCATCAGGAAGAAAAATTAACCACAGGCTCAGCCTGCCGCCCGGAGCCAGAATAGGGCCTGAAGCAATCCTGCGCTTTTGCGGCCAGCTCCCAAGAAAGCGAGTTGAGAAATGGAGCTCAGGGGCACTGCAATTCACAGACCTGCAGAGTTAGAAATGATAACTCTCGTCCACAAATATATTGAGGGAAGGCAACGAAGAGAATTTGAAAGCAAGGCAGAATTGCAGGAAACCGATTTCAGGAGGTAGATTCGAATCGCCTTTAAAGCACAGGAAAAGCGGCAAAACCTCGACTATGATGCCCTTGGCCAAAAAGGGCGTATGCGTTTTTTCCTGAATATATTCAGGAAAAAACGCATACGCCCTTTTTGGCCAACCAAGCAACCTGCAAAGGCAAATCAGCGCTACAAAGAAGTCTCGCTTCCCATCGGTCAAAAGGGCCATGCTGAATAAAGTGTCAAAACCAGAAATGCAGGACAGGCCATGGAGAAATGGGAGCCTTGCTACGCTGATGGGCGGGCTGTAAATTGCCAACAGCCACTCTGGAGAAGTGTACGGTGTGTCCTGAAACATCTAAAAAACTCAGCTTAGAGAGCATAGGGCACTTCCACTCATGGGCGTATAAATTGGGAAAACTAAAAATCAGCAAGACACAGGCACCCCAAAGTTTAGGGCTGCTCTGTTGACAAGAACCTCCACTTCGTTACACCTGAAACATCCCAGGAAAGAGAAGAATGGATAAAGAAGTTGTGGTCCTTATGTACAATGGAATATCACTCAGCCATGAAATCAACGTCCTAAGGCTAGGAGCAGCATGATGAGTGGATTTAGGTACGACGATTCTAAGTGAAATAAGTCACACAGAAAAAGACACCTATCATAAGATATCACTTATAGAGGGAATGTAAAAACCGCTACCCTTGAACTGAATTACAAAACAGAACAGAGTCACACGTTTAGAAAACACACTATGGCTGCTTAACGGGAAAGGTGAGGTGGGGTGATGCATAAAACAAGGGTTTCAAATTAGCTCAGATACCGTTCCATAAACCCAATATGTAATAGACAAGACCTACTCCTTGCTCAGTGAACTGGACTCAACACCCCCTATTCACCGCCCAAGAATATATCTGACTAGTAAGAATCTTAAAACCTATGTATTGCTATCTCTCTGTAAGTGAGTCAAGTGGGTGTAAAGCGGCATAAACACAGCAGTGCAAAGCAGCTAAACCCCATTATAAAAATCAATTACTTTTAAAAACCCGTGAATCAAAGACAGTGAAAGAGAAATTCTTACAAAATTCGTTCAGGGGCTGCGATGCCACCTGGATTGACCATATCTAGACCCACAGCTGACTGAGCCATAAGGGTGGACACTCTTGGGGCTGAGAGGTTTGGTGAGGTTGGGTGAGCTAACGCAGACCCTGTAAAATAATACAGCGTGGTACCCATCCCATGGGTCCCAAATCTCCAGGTTCAAGGGCATCTTCCTACATCGAAAACATGCATGAGAAACCCAGAAGATGGTACACCGTGTGATCGGGAAAGGTTTCTAAAACGCACCTCATTTCTCATCTCCTTGTGCTCCGGTTCGCCATTCCAGCCGCTTTACTAGCAATCTCCCTCCTTGGAGAATCAGCACCTTTAACCTCCTGTTCCTTACAGGTTGCAATCTGTCCTGAGGATGAACGGGAAGAGGGGGAACCAATGAGAGACTAGCTCTAGGTGTTGGGACAGGCACAGGTCACTCTATTTTCCCATCAGGAAGAAAAATTAACCACAGGCTCAGCCTGCCGCCCGGAGCCAGAATAGGGCCTGAAGCAATCCTGCGCTTTTGCGGCCAGCTCCCAAGAAAGCGAGTTGAGAAATGGAGCTCAGGGGCACTGCAATTCACAGACCTGCACAGTTAGAAATGATAACTCCCGTCCACAAATATATTGAGGGAAGGCAACGAAGAGAATTTGAAAGCAAGGCAGAATTGCAGGAAACCGATTTCAGGAGGTAGATTCGAATCGCCTTTAAAGCACAGGAAAAGCGGCAAAACCTCGACAATGATGCCCTTGGCCAAAAAGGGCGTATGCGTTTTTTCCTGAATATATTCAGGAAAAAACGCATACGCCCTTTTTGGCCAACCAAGCAACCTGGAAAGGCAAATCAGCGCTACAAAGAAGTCTCGCTTCCCATCGGTCAAAAGGGCCATGCTGAATAAAGTGTCAAAACCAGAAATGCAGGACAGGCCATGGAGAAATGGGAGCCTTGCTACGCTGATGGGCGGGCTGTAAATGGCCAACAGCCACTCTGGAGAAGTGTACGGTGTGTCCTGAAACATCTAAAAAACTCAGCTTAGAGAGCATAGGGCAGTTCCACTCATGGGCGTATAAATTGGGAAAACTAAAAATCAGCAAGACACAGGCACCCCAAAGTTTAGGGCTGCTCTGTTGACAAGAACCTCCACTTCGTTACACCTGAAACATCCCAGGAAAGAGAAGAATGGATAAAGAAGTTGTGGTCCTTATGTACAATGGAATATCACTCAGCCATGAAATCAACGTCCTAAGGCTAGGAGCAGCATGATAAGTGGATATAGGTACAACGATTCTAAGTGAAATAAGTCACACAGAAAAAGACACTTATCATAAGATATCACTTACAGAGGCTAATGTAAAAACCGCTACCCTTGAACTGAATTACAAAACAGAACAGAGTCGCACGTTTAGAAAACACACTATGGCTGCTTAACGGGAAAGGTGAGGTGGGGTGATGCATAAAACAAGGGTTTCAAATTAGCTCAGATACCGTTCCATAAACCCAATATGTAATAGACAAGACCTACTCCTTGCTCAGTGAACTGGACTCAACACCCCCTATTCACCGCCCAAGAATATATTTGACTAGTAAGAATCTTAAAACCTATGTATTGCTATCTCTCTGTAAGTGAGTCAAGTGGGTGTAAAGCGGCATAAACACAGCAGTGCAAAGCAGCTAAACCCCATTATAAAAATCAATTACTTTTAAAAACCCGTGAAACAAAGACAGTGAAAGAGAAATTCTTACAAAATTCGTTCAGGGGCTGCGATGCCACCTGGATTGACCATATCTAGACCCACAGCTGACTGAGCCATAAGGGTGGACACTCTTGGGGCTGAGAGTTTTGGTGAGGTTGGGTGAGCTAACGCAGACCCTTTAAAGTAGTACGGCGTGGTACCCATGCCATGGGTCCCAAATCTCCAGGTTCAAGGGCATCTTCCTACATCGAAAACATGCATGAGAAACCCAGAAGATGGTACACCGTGTGATCGGGAAAGGTTTCTAAAACGCACCTCATTTCTCATCTCCTTGTGCTCCGGTTCGCCATTCCAGCCACTTTACTAGCAATCTCCCTCCTTGGAGAATCAGCACCTTTAACCTCCTGTTCCTTACAGGTTGCAATCTGTCCTGAGGATGAACGGGAAGAGGGGGAACCAATGAGAGACTAGCTCTAGGTGTTGGGACAGGCACAGGTCACTCTATTTTCCCATCAGGAAGAAGAATTAACCACAGGCTCAGCCTGCCGCCCGGAGCCAGAATAGGGCCTGAAGCAATCCTGCGCTTTTGCGGCCAGCTCCCAAGAAAGCGAGTTGAGAAGTGGAGCTCAGGGGCACTGCAATTCACAGACCTGCACAGTTAGAAATGATAACTCTCGTCCACAAATATATTGAGGGAAGGCAACGAAGAGGATTTGAAAGCAAGGCAGAATTGCAGGAAACAGATTTCAGGAGGTAGATTCGAATCGCCTTTAAAGCACAGGAAAAGCGGCAAAACCTCGACAATGATGCCCTTGGCCAAAAAGGGCGTATGCGTTTTTTCCTGAATATATTCAGGAAAAAACGCATACGCCCTTTTTGGCCAACCAAGCAACCTGGAAAGGCAAATCAGCGCTACAAAGAAGTCTCGCTTCCCATCGGTCAAAAGGGCCATGCTGAATAAAGTGTCAAAACCAGAAATGCAGGACAGGCCATGGAGAAATGGGAGCCTTGCTACGCTGATGGGCGGGCTGTAAATGGCCAACAGCCACTCTGGAGAAGTGTACGGTGTGTCCTGAAACATCTAAAAAACTCAGCTTACAGAGCATAGGGCACTTCCACTCATGGGCGTATAAATTGGGAAAACTAAAAATCAGCAAGACACAGGCACCCCAAAGTTTAGGGCTGCTCTGTTGACAAGAACCTCCACTTCGTTACACCTGAAACATCCCAGGAAAGAGAAGAATGGATAAAGAAGTTGTGGTCCTTATGTACAATGGAATATCACTCAGCCATGAAATCAACGTCCTAAGGCTAGGAGCAGCATGATGAGTGGATTTAGGTACAACGATTCTAAGTGAAATAAGTCACACAGAAAAAGACACTTATCATAAGATATCACTTATAGAGGGAATGTAAAAACCGCTACCCTTGAACTGAATTACAAAACAGAACAGAGTCGCACGTTTAGAAAACACACTATGGCTGCTTAACGGGAAAGGTGAGGTGGGTTGATGCATAAAACAAGGGTTTCAAATTAGCTCAGATACCGTTCCATAAACCCAATATGTAATAGACAAGACCTACTCCTTGCTCAGTGAACTGGACTCAACACCCCCTATTCACCGTCCAAGAACATATTTGACTAGTAAGAATCTTAAAACCTATGTATTGCTATCTCTCTGTAAGTGAGTCAAGTGGGTGTAAAGCGGCATAAACACAGCAGTGCAAAGCAGCTAAACCCCATTATAAAAATCAATTACTTTTAAAAACCCGTGAAACAAAGACAGTGAAAGAGAAATTCTTACAAAATTCGTTCAGGGGCTGCGATGCCACCTGGATTGACCATATCTAGACCCACAGCTGACTGAGCCATAAGGGTGGACACTCTTGGGGCTGAGAGGTTTGGTGAGGTTGGGTGAGCTAACGCAGACCCTGTAAAATAATACAGCGTGGTACCCATCCCATGGGTCCCAAATCTCCAGGTTCAAGGGCATCTTCCTACATCGAAAACATGCATGAGAAACCCAAAAGATGGTACACCGTGTGATAGGGAAAGGTTTCTAAAACGCACCTCATTTCTCATCTCCTTGTGCTCCGGTTCGCCATTCCAGCCACTTTACTAGCAATCTCCCTCCTTGGAGAATCAGCACCTTTAACCTCCTGTTCCTTACAGGTTGCAATCTGTCCTGAGGATGAACGGGAAGAGGGGGAACCAATGAGAGACTAGCTCTAGGTGTTGGGACAGGCACACGTCACTCTATTTTCCCATCAGGAAGAAGAATTAACCACAGGCTCAGCCTGCCGCCCGGAGCCAGAATAGGGCCTGAAGCAATCCTGCGCTTTTGCGGCCAGCTCCCAAGAAAGCGAGTTGAAAAATGGAGCTCAGGGGCACTGCAATTCACAGACCTGCACAGTTAGAAATGATAACTCTCGTCCACAAATATATTGAGGGAAGGCAACGAAGAGGATTTGAAAGCAAGGCAGAATTGCAGGAAACAGATTTCAGGAGGTAGATTCGAATCGCCTTTAAAGCACAGGAAAAGCGGCAAAACCTCGACAATGATGCCCTTGGCCAAAAAGGGCGTATTCGTTTTTTCCTGAATATATTCAGGAAAAAACGCATACGCCCTTTTTGGCCAACCAAGCAACCTGGAAAGGCAAATCAGCGCTACAAAGAAGTCTCGCTTCCCATCGGTCAAAAGGGCCATGCTGAATAAAGTGTCAAAACCAGAAATGCAGGACAGGCCATGGAGAAATGCGAGCCTTGCTACGCTGATGGGCGGGCTGTAAATGGCCAACAGCCACTCTGGAGAAGTGTACGGTGTGTCCTGAAACATCTAAAAAACTCAGCTTACAGAGCATAGGGCACTTCCACTCATGGGCGTATAAATTGGGAAAACTAAAAATCAGCAAGACACAGGCACCCCAAAGTTTAGGGCTGCTCTGTTGACAAGAACCTCCACTTCGTTACACCTGAAACATCCCAGGAAAGAGAAGAATGGATAAAGAAGTTGTGGTCCTTATGTACAATGGAATATCACTCAGCCATGAAATCAACGTCCTAAGGCTAGGAGCAGCATGATGAGTGGATTTAGGTACAACGATTCTAAGTGAAATAAGTCACACAGAAAAAGACACTTATCATAAGATATCACTTATAGAGGGAATGTAAAAACGGCTACCCTTGAACTGAATTACAAAACAGAACAGAGTCGCACGTTTAGAAAACACACTATGGCTGCTTAACGGGAAAGGTGAGGTGGGGTGATGCATAAAACAAGGGTTTCAAATTAGCTCAGATACCGTTCCATAAACCCAATATGTAATAGACAAGACCTACTCCTTGCTCAGTGAACTGGACTCAACACCCCCTAGTCACCGCCCAAGAATATATTTGACTAGTAAGAATCTTAAAACCTATGTATTGCTATCTCTCTGTAAGTGAGTCAAGTGGGTGTAAAGCGGCATAAACACAGCAGTGCAAAGCAGCTAAACCCCATTATAAAAATCAATTACTTTTAGAAACCCGTGAAACAAAGACAGTGAAAGAGAAATTCTTACAAAATTCGTTCAGGGGCTGCGATGCCACCTGGATTGACCATATCTAGACCCACAGCCGACTGAGCCATAAGGGTGGACACTCTTGGGGCTGAGAGGTTTGGTGAGGTTGGGTGAGCTAACGCAGACCCTGTAAAATAATACAGCGTGGTACCCATCCCATAGGTCCCAAATCTCCAGGTTCAAGGGCATCTTCCTACATCGAAAACATGCATGAGAAACCCAGAAGATGGTACACCGTGTGATCGGGAAAGGTTTCTAAAACGCACCTCATTTCTCATCTCCTTGTGCTCCGGTTCGCCATTCCAGCCGCTTTACTAGCAATCTCCCTCCTTGGAGAATCAGCACCTTTAACCTCCTGTTCCGTACAGGTTGCAATTTGTCCTGAGGATGAACGGGAAGAGGGGGAACCAATGAGAGACTAGCTCTAGGTGTTGGGACAGGCACACGTCACTCTATTTTCCCATCAGGAAGAAAAATTAACCACAGGCTCAGCCTGCCGCCCGGAGCCAGAATAGGGCCTGAAGCAATCCTGCGCTTTTGCGGCCAGCTCCCAAGAAAGCGAGTTGAGAAATGGAGCTCAGGGGCACTGCAATTCACAGACCTGCAGAGTTAGAAATGATAACTCTCGTCCACAAATATATTGAGGGAAGGCAACGAAGAGAATTTGAAAGCAAGGCAGAATTGCAGGAAACCGATTTCAGGAGGTAGATTCGAATCGCCTTTAAAGCACAGGAAAAGCGGCAAAACCTCGACTATGATGCCCTTGGCCAAAAAGGGCGTATGCGTTTTTTCCTGAATATATTCAGGAAAAAACGCATACGCCCTTTTTGGCCAACCAAGCAACCTGCAAAGGCAAATCAGCGCTACAAAGAAGTCTCGCTTCCCATCGGTCAAAAGGGCCATGCTGAATAAAGTGTCAAAACCAGAAATGCAGGACAGGCCATGGAGAAATGGGAGCCTTGCTACGCTGATGGGCGGGCTGTAAATTGCCAACAGCCACTCTGGAGAAGTGTACGGTGTGTCCTGAAACATCTAAAAAACTCAGCTTAGAGAGCATAGGGCACTTCCACTCATGGGCGTATAAATTGGGAAAACTAAAAATCAGCAAGACACAGGCACCCCAAAGTTTAGGGCTGCTCTGTTGACAAGAACCTCCACTTCGTTACACCTGAAACATCCCAGGAAAGAGAAGAATGGATAAAGAAGTTGTGGTCCTTATGTACAATGGAATATCACTCAGCCATGAAATCAACGTCCTAAGGCTAGGAGCAGCATGATGAGTGGATTTAGGTACGACGATTCTAAGTGAAATAAGTCACACAGAAAAAGACACCTATCATAAGATATCACTTATAGAGGGAATGTAAAAACCGCTACCCTTGAACTGAATTACAAAACAGAACAGAGTCACACGTTTAGAAAACACACTATGGCTGCTTAACGGGAAAGGTGAGGTGGGGTGATGCATAAAACAAGGGTTTCAAATTAGCTCAGATACCGTTCCATAAACCCAATATGTAATAGACAAGACCTACTCCTTGCTCAGTGAACTGGACTCAACACCCCCTATTCACCGCCCAAGAATATATCTGACTAGTAAGAATCTTAAAACCTATGTATTGCTATCTCTCTGTAAGTGAGTCAAGTGGGTGTAAAGCGGCATAAACACAGCAGTGCAAAGCAGCTAAACCCCATTATAAAAATCAATTACTTTTAAAAACCCGTGAATCAAAGACAGTGAAAGAGAAATTCTTACAAAATTCGTTCAGGGGCTGCGATGCCACCTGGATTGACCATATCTAGACCCACAGCTGACTGAGCCATAAGGGTGGACACTCTTGGGGCTGAGAGGTTTGGTGAGGTTGGGTGAGCTAACGCAGACCCTGTAAAATAATACAGCGTGGTACCCATCCCATGGGTCCCAAATCTCCAGGTTCAAGGGCATCTTCCTACATCGAAAACATGCATGAGAAACCCAGAAGATGGTACACCGTGTGATCGGGAAAGGTTTCTAAAACGCACCTCATTTTTCATCTCCTTGTGCTCCGGTTCGCCATTCCAGCCGCTTTACTAGCAATCTCCCTCCTTGGAGAATCAGCACCTTTAACCTCCTGTTCCTTACAGGTTGCAATCTGTCCTGAGGATGAACGGGAAGAGGGGGAACCAATGAGAGACTAGCTCTAGGTGTTGGGACAGGCACACGTCACTCTATTTTCCCATCAGGAAGAAAAATTAACCACAGGCTCAGCCTGCCGCCCGGAGCCAGAATAGGGCCTGAAGCAATCCTGCGCTTTTGCGGCCAGCTCCCAAGAAAGCGAGTTGAGAAATGGAGCTCAGGGGCACTGCAATTCACAGACCTGCACAGTTAGAAATGATAACTCCCGTCCACAAATATATTGAGGGAAGGCAACGAAGAGAATTTGAAAGCAAGGCAGAATTGCAGGAAACCGATTTCAGGAGGTAGATTCGAATCGCCTTTAAAGCACAGGAAAAGCGGCAAAACCTCGACAATGATGCCCTTGGCCAAAAAGGGCGTATGCGTTTTTTCCTGAATATATTCAGGAAAAAACGCATACGCCCTTTTTGGCCAACCAAGCAACCTGGAAAGGCAAATCAGCGCTACAAAGAAGTCTCGCTTCCCATCGGTCAAAAGGGCCATGCTAAATAAAGTGTCAAAACCAGAAATGCAGGACAGGCCATGGAGAAATGGGAGCCTTGCTACGCTGATGGGCGGGCTGTAAATGGCCAACAGCCACTCTGGAGAAGTGTACGGTGTGTCCTGAAACATCTAAAAAACTCAGCTTAGAGAGCATAGGGCAGTTCCACTCATGGGCGTATAAATTGGGAAAACTAAAAATCAGCAAGACACAGGCACCCCAAAGTTTAGGGCTGCTCTGTTGACAAGAACCTCCACTTCGTTACACCTGAAACATCCAAGGAAAGAGAAGAATGGATAAAGAAGTTGTGGTCCTTATGTACAATGGAATATCACTCAGCCATGAAATCAACGTCCTAAGGCTAGGAGCAGCATGATGAGTGGATTTAGGTATAACGATTCTAAGTGAAATAAGTCACACAGAAACAGACACTTATCATAAGATATCACTTATAGAGGGAATGTAAAAACCGCTACCCTTGAACTGAATTACAAAACAGAACAGAGTCGCACGTTTAGAAAACACACTATGGCTGCTTAACGGGAAAGGTGAGGTGGGGTGATGCATAAAACAAGGGTTTCAAATTAGCTCAGATACCGTTCCATAAACCCAATATGTAATAGACAAGACCTACTCCTTGCTCAGTGAACTGGACTCAACACCCCCTATTCACTGCCCAAGAATATATTTGACTAGTAAGAATCTTAAAACCTATGTATTGCTATCTCTCTGTAAGTGAGTCAAGTGGGTGTAAAGCGGCATAAACACAGCAGTGCAAAGCAGCTAAACCCCATTATAAAAATCAATTACTTTTAAAAACCCGTGAAACAAAGACAGTGAAAGAGAGAGAAATTCTTACAAAATTCGTTCAGGGGCTGCGATGCCACCTGGATTGACCATATCTAGACCCACAGCTGACTGAGCCATAAGGGTGGACACTCTTGGGGCTGAGAGGTTTGGTGAGGTTGGGTGAGCTAACGCAGACCCTTTAAAGTAATACGACGTGGTACCCATCCCATGGGTCCCAAATCTCCAGGTTAAAGGGCATCTTCCTACATCGAAAACATGCATGAGAAACCCAGAAGATGGTACACCGTGTGATCGGGAAAGGTTTCTAAAACGCACCTCATTTCTCATCTCCTTGTGCTCCGGTTCGCCATTCCAGCCACTTTACTAGCAATCTCCCTCCTTGGAGAATCAGCACCTTTAACCTCCTGTTCCGTACAGGTTGCAATTTGTCCTGAGGATGAACGGGAAGAGGGGGAACCAATGAGAGACTAGCTCTAGGTGTTGGGACAGGCACACGTCACTCTATTTTCCCATCAGGAAGAAGAATTAACCACAGGCTCAGCCTGCCGCCCGGAGCCAGAATAGGGCCTGAAGCAATCCTGCGCTTTTGCGGCCAGCTCCCAAGAAAGCGAGTTGAGAAATGGAGCTCAGGGGCACTGCAATTCACAGAAATGCACAGTTAGAAATGATAACTCTCGTCCACAAATATATTGAGGGAAGGCAACGAAGAGGATTTGAAAGCAAAGCAGAATTGCAGGAAACCGATTTCAGGAGGTAGATTCGAATCGCCTTTAAAGCACAGGAAAAGCGGCAAAACCTCGACAATGATGCCCTTGGCCAAAAAGGGCGTATGCGTTTTTTCCTGAATATATTCAGGAAAAAACGCATACGCCCTTTTTGGCCAACCAAGCAACCTGGAAAGGCAAATCAGCGCTACAAAGAAGTCTCGCTTCCCATCGGTCAAAAGGGCCATGCTGAATAAAGTGTCAAAACCAGAAATGCAGGACAGGCCATGGAGAAATGGGAGCCTTGCTACACTGATCGGCGGGCTGTAAATTGCCAACAGCCACTCAGGAGAAGTGTACGGTGTGTCCTGAAACATCGAAAAAACTCAGCTTAGAGAGCATAGGGCACTTCCACTCATGGGCGTATAAATTGGGAAAACTAAAAATCAGCAAGACACAGGCACCCCAAAGTTTAGGGCTGCTCTGTTGACAAGAACCTCCACTTCGTTACACCTGAAACATCCCAAGAAAGAGAAGAATGGATAAAGAAGTTGTGGTCCTTATGTACAATGGAATATCACTCAGCCATGAAATCAACGTCCTAAGGCTAGGAGCAGCATGATGAGTGGATTTAGGTATAACGATTCTAAGTGAAATAAGTCACACAGAAAAAGACACTTATCATAAGATATCACTTATAGAGGGAATGTAAAAACCGCTACCCTTGAACTGAATTACAAAACAGAACAGAGTCGCACGTTTAGAAAACACACTATGGCTGCTTAACGGGAAAGGTGAGGTGGGGTGATGCATAAAACAAGGGTTTCAAATTAGCTCAGATACCGTTCCATAAACCCAATATGTAATAGACAAGACCTACTCCTTGCTCAGTGAACTGGACTCAACACCCCCTAGTCACCGCCCAAGAATATATTTGACTAGTAAGAATCTTAAAACCTATGTATTGCTATCTCTCTGTAAGTGAGTCAAGTGGGTGTAAAGCGGCATAAACACAGCAGTGCAAAGCAGCTAAACCCCATTATAAAAATCAATTACTTTTAAAAACCCGTGAAACAAAGACAGTGAAAGAGAAATTCTTACAAAATTCGTTCAGGGGCTGCGATGCCACCTGGATTGACCATATCTAGACCCACAGCTGACTGAGCCATAAGGGTGGACACTCTTGGGGCTGAGAGGTTTGGTGAGGTTGGGTGAGCTAACGCAGACCCTTTAAAGTAGTACGGCGTGGTACCCATGCCATGGGTCCCAAATCTCCAGGTTCAAGGGCATCTTCCTACATCGAAAACATGCATGAGAAACCCAGAAGATGGTACACCGTGTGATCGGGAAAGGTTTCTAAAACGCACCTCATTTCTCATCTCCTTGTGCTCCGGTTCGCCATTTCAGCCGCTTTACTAGCAATCTCCCTCCTTGGAGAATCAGCACCTTTAACCTCCTGTTCCATACAGGTTGCAATTTGTCCTGAGGATGAACGGGAAGAGGGGGAACCAATGAGAGACTAGCTCTAGGTGTTGGGACAGGCACACGTCACTCTATTTTCCCATCAGGAAGAAAAATTAACCACAGGCTCAGCCTGCCGCCCGGAGCCAGAATAGGGCCTGAAGCAATCCTGCGCTTTTGCGGCCAGCTCCCAAGAAAGCGAGTTGAGAAATGGAGCTCAGGGGCACTGCAATTCACAGACCTGCACAGTTAGAAATGATAACTCCCGTCCACAAATATATTGAGGGAAGGCAACGAAGAGAATTTGAAAGCAAGGCAGAATTGCAGGAAACAGATTTCAGGAGGTAGATTCGAATCGCCTTTAAAGCACAGGAAAAGCGGCAAAACCTCGACAATGATGCCCTTGGCCAAAAAGGGCGTATGCGTTTTTTCCTGAATATATTCAGGAAAAAACGCATACGCCCTTTTTGGCCAACCAAGCAACCTGGAAAGGCAAATCAGCGCTACAAAGAAGTCTCGCTTCCCATCGGTCAAAAGGGCCATGCTGAATAAAGTGTCAAAACCAGAAATGCAGGACAGGCCATGGAGAAATGGGAGCCTTGCTACGCTGATGGGCGGGCTGTAAATGGCCAACAGCCACTCTGGAGAAGTGTACGGTGTGTCCTGAAACATCTAAAAAACTCAGCTTAGAGAGCATAGGGCAGTTCCACTCATGGGCGTATAAATTGGGAAAACTAAAAATCAGCAAGACACAGGCACCCCAAAGTTTAGGGCTGCTCTGTTGACAAGAACCTCCACTTCGTTACACCTGAAACATCCAAGGAAAGAGAAGAATGGATAAAGAAGTTGTGGTCCTTATGTACAATGGAATATCACTCAGCCATGAAATCAACGTCATAAGGCTAGGAGCAGCATGATGAGTGGATATAGGTACAACGATTCTAAGTGAAATAAGTCACACAGAAAAAGACACTTATCATAAGATATCACTTACAGAGGCTAATGTAAAAACCGCTACCCTTGAACTGAATTACAAAACAGAACAGAGTCGCACGTTTAGAAAACACACTATGGCTGCTTAACGGGAAAGGTGAGGTGGGGTGATGCATAAAACAAGGGTTTCAAATTAGCTCAGATACCGTTCCATAAACCCAATATGTAATAGAAAAGACCTACTCCTTGCTCAGTGAACTGGACTCAACACCCCCTATTCACCGCCCAAGAATATATTTGACTAGTAAGAATCTTAAAACCTATGTATTGCTATCTCTCTGTAAGTGAGTCAAGTGGGTGTAAAGCGGCATAAACACAGCAGTGCAAAGCAGCTAAACCCCATTATAAAAATCAATTACTTTTAAAAACCCGTGAAACAAAGACAGTGAAAGAGAAATTCTTACAAAATTCGTTCAGGGGCTGCGATGCCACCTGGATTGACCATATCTAGACCCACAGCTGACTGAGCCATAAGGGTGGACACTCTTGGGGCTGAGAGGTTTGGTGAGGTTGGGTGAGCCAATGCAGACCCTTTAAAGTAGTACGGCGTGGTACCCATGCCATGGTCCCAAATCTCCAGGTTCAAGGGCATCTTCCTACATCGAAAACATGCATGAGAAACCCAGAAGATGGTACACCGTGTGATCGGGAAAGGTTTCTAAAACGCACCTCATTTTTCATCTCCTTGTGCTCCGGTTTGCCATTCCAGCCGCTTTACTAGCAATCTCCCTCCTTGGAGAATCAGCACCTTTAACCTCCTGTTCCGTACAGGTTGCAATTTGTCCTGAGGATGAACGGGAAGAGGGGGAACCAATGAGAGACTAGCTCTAGGTGTTGGGACAGGCACAGGTCACTCTATTTTCCCATCAGAAAGTAGAATTAACCACAGGCTCAGCCTACCGCCCGGAGCCAGAATAGGGCCTGAAGCAATCCTGCGCTTTTGCGGCCAGCTCCCAAGAAAGCGAGTTGAAAAATGGAGCTCAGGGGCACTGCAATTCACAGACCTGCACAGTTAGAAATGATAACTCTCGTCCACAAATATATTGAGGGAAGGCAACGAAGAGGATTTGAAAGCAAGGCAGAATTGCAGGAAACAGATTTCAGGAGGTAGATTCGAATCGCCTTTAAAGCACAGGAAAAGCGGCAAAACCTCGACAATGATGCCCTTGGCCAAAAAGGGCGTATGCGTTTTTTCCTGAATATATTCAGGAAAAAACGCATACGCCCTTTTTGGCCAACCAAGCAACCTGGAAAGGCAAATCAGCGCTACAAAGAAGTCTCGCTTCCCATCGGTCAAAAGGGCCATGCTGAATAAAGTGTCAAAACCAGAAATGCAGGACAGGCCATGGAGAAATGGGAGCCTTGCTACGCTGATGGGCGGGCTGTAAATGGCCAACAGCCACTCTGGAGAAGTGTACGGTGTGTCCTGAAACATCTAAAAAACTCAGCTTACAGAGCATAGGGCAGTTCCACTCATGGGCGTATAAATTGGGAAAACTAAAAATCAGCAAGACACAGGCACCCCAAAGTTTAGGGCTGCTCTGTTGACAAGAACCTCCACTTCGTTACACCTGAAACATCCAAGGAAAGAGAAGAATGGATAAAGAAGTTGTGGTCCTTATGTACAATGGAATATCACTCAGCCATGAAATCAACGTCCTAAGGCTAGGAGCAGCATGATGAGTGGATTTAGGTACGACGATTCTAAGTGAAATAAGTCACACAGAAAAAGACACTTATCATAAGATATCACTTATAGAGGGAATGTAAAAACCGCTACCCTTGAACTGAATTACAAAACAGAACAGAGTCACACGTTTAGAAAACACACTATGGCTGCTTAACGGGAAAGGTGAGGTGGGGTGATGCATAAAACAAGGGTTTCAAATTAGCTCAGATACCGTTCCATAAACCCAATATGTAATAGACAAGACCTACTCCTTGCTCAGTGAACTGGACTCAACACCCCCTATTCACCGCCCAAGAATATATCTGACTAGTAAGAATCTTAAAACCTATGTATTGCTATCTCTCTGTAAGTGAGTCAAGTGGGTGTAAAGCGGCATAAACACAGCAGTGCAAAGCAGCTAAACCCCATTATAAAAATCAATTACTTTTAAAAACCCGTGAAACAAAGACAGTGAAAGAGAAATTCTTACAAAATTCGTTCAGGGGCTGCGATGCCACCTGGATTGACCATATCTAGACCCACAGCTGACTGAGCCATAAGGGTGGACACTCTTGGGGCTGAGAGGTTTGGTGAGGTTGGGTGAGCTAACGCAGACCCTGTAAAATAATACAGCGTGGTACCCATCCCATGGGTCCCAAATCTCCAGGTTCAAGGGCATCTTCCTACATCGAAAACATGCATGAGAAACCCAGAAGATGGTACACCGTGTGATAGGGAAAGGTTTCTAAAACGCACCTCATTTCTCATCTCCTTGGGCTCCGGTTCGCCATTCCAGCCACTTTACTAGCAATCTCCCTCCTTGGAGAATCAGCACCTTTAACCTCCTGTTCCTTACAGGTTGCAATCTGTCCTGAGGATGAACGGGAAGAGGGGGAACCAATGAGAGACTAGCTCTAGGTGTTGGGACAGGCACAGGTCACTCTATTTTCCCATCAGGAAGAAGAATTAACCACAGGCTCAGCCTGCCGCCCGGAGCCAGAATAGGGCCTGAAGCAATCCTGCGCTTTTGCGGCCAGCTCCCAAGAAAGCGAGTTGAGAAATGGAGCTCAGGGGCACTGCAATTCACAGACCTGCACAGTTAGAAATGATAACTCCCGTCCACAAATATATTGAGGGAAGGCAACGAAGAGAATTTGAAAGCAAGGCAGAATTGCAGGAAACCGATTTCAGGAGGTAGATTCGAATCGCCTTTAAAGCACAGGAAAAGCGGCAAAACCTCGACAATGATGCCCTTGGCCAAAAAGGGCGTATGCGTTTTTTCCTGAATATATTCAGGAAAAAACGCATACGCCCTTTTTGGCCAACCAAGCAACCTGGAAAGGCAAATCAGCGCTACAAAGAAGTCTCGCTTCCCATCGGTCAAAAGGGCCATGCTAAATAAAGTGTCAAAACCAGAAATGCAGGACAGGCCATGGAGAAATGGGAGCCTTGCTACGCTGATGGGCGGGCTGTAAATGGCCAACAGCCACTCTGGAGAAGTGTACGGTGTGTCCTGAAACATCTAAAAAACTCAGCTTAGAGAGCATAGGGCAGTTCCACTCATGGGCGTATAAATTGGGAAAACTAAAAATCAGCAAGACACAGGCACCCCAAAGTTTAGGGCTGCTCTGTTGACAAGAACCTCCACTTCGTTACACCTGAAACATCCAAGGAAAGAGAAGAATGGATAAAGAAGTTGTGGTCCTTATGTACAATGGAATATCACTCAGCCATGAAATCAACGTCCTAAGGCTAGGAGCAGCATGATGAGTGGATTTAGGTATAACGATTCTAAGTGAAATAAGTCACACAGAAACAGACACTTATCATAAGATATCACTTATAGAGGGAATGTAAAAACCGCTACCCTTGAACTGAATTACAAAACAGAACAGAGTCGCACGTTTAGAAAACACACTATGGCTGCTTAACGGGAAAGGTGAGGTGGGGTGATGCATAAAACAAGGGTTTCAAATTAGCTCAGATACCGTTCCATAAACCCAATATGTAATAGACAAGACCTACTCCTTGCTCAGTGAACTGGACTCAACACCCCCTATTCACTGCCCAAGAATATATTTGACTAGTAAGAATCTTAAAACCTATGTATTGCTATCTCTCTGTAAGTGAGTCAAGTGGGTGTAAAGCGGCATAAACACAGCAGTGCAAAGCAGCTAAACCCCATTATAAAAATCAATTACTTTTAAAAACCCGTGAAACAAAGACAGTGAAAGAGAGAGAAATTCTTACAAAATTCGTTCAGGGGCTGCGATGCCACCTGGATTGACCATATCTAGACCCACAGCTGACTGAGCCATAAGGGTGGACACTCTTGGGGCTGAGAGGTTTGGTGAGGTTGGGTGAGCTAACGCAGACCCTTTAAAGTAATACGACGTGGTACCCATCCCATGGGTCCCAAATCTCCAGGTTAAAGGGCATCTTCCTACATCGAAAACATGCATGAGAAACCCAGAAGATGGTACACCGTGTGATCGGGAAAGGTTTCTAAAACGCACCTCATTTCTCATCTCCTTGTGCTCCGGTTCGCCATTCCAGCCACTTTACTAGCAATCTCCCTCCTTGGAGAATCAGCACCTTTAACCTCCTGTTCCGTACAGGTTGCAATTTGTCCTGAGGATGAACGGGAAGAGGGGGAACCAATGAGAGACTAGCTCTAGGTGTTGGGACAGGCACACGTCACTCTATTTTCCCATCAGGAAGAAGAATTAACCACAGGCTCAGCCTGCCGCCCGGAGCCAGAATAGGGCCTGAAGCAATCCTGCGCTTTTGCGGCCAGCTCCCAAGAAAGCGAGTTGAGAAATGGAGCTCAGGGGCACTGCAATTCACAGAAATGCACAGTTAGAAATGATAACTCTCGTCCACAAATATATTGAGGGAAGGCAACGAAGAGGATTTGAAAGCAAGGCAGAATTGCAGGAAACCGATTTCAGGAGGTAGATTCGAATCGCCTTTAAAGCACAGGAAAAGCGGCAAAACCTCGACAATGATGCCCTTGGCCAAAAAGGGCGTATGCGTTTTTTCCTGAATATATTCAGGAAAAAACGCATACGCCCTTTTTGGCCAACCAAGCAACCTGGAAAGGCAAATCAGCGCTACAAAGAAGTCTCGCTTCCCATCGGTCAAAAGGGCCATGCTGAATAAAGTGTCAAAACTAGAAATGCAGGACAGGCCATGGAGAAATGGGAGCCTTGCTACACTGATCGGCGGGCTGTAAATTGCCAACAGCCACTCAGGAGAAGTGTACGGTGTGTCCTGAAACATCGAAAAAACTCAGCTTAGAGAGCATAGGGCACTTCCACTCATGGGCGTATAAATTGGGAAAACTAAAAATCAGCAAGACACAGGCACCCCAAAGTTTAGGGCTGCTCTGTTGACAAGAACCTCCACTTCGTTACACCTGAAACATCCCAAGAAAGAGAAGAATGGATAAAGAAGTTGTGGTCCTTATGTACAATGGAATATCACTCAGCCATGAAATCAACGTCCTAAGGCTAGGAGCAGCATGATGAGTGGATTTAGGTATAACGATTCTAAGTGAAATAAGTCACACAGAAAAAGACACTTATCATAAGATATCACTTATAGAGGGAATGTAAAAACCGCTACCCTTGAACTGAATTACAAAACAGAACAGAGTCGCACGTTTAGAAAACACACTATGGCTGCTTAACGGGAAAGGTGAGGTGGGGTGATGCATAAAACAAGGGTTTCAAATTAGCTCAGATACCGTTCCATAAACCCAATATGTAATAGACAAGACCTACTCCTTGCTCAGTGAACTGGACTCAACACCCCCTAGTCACCGCCCAAGAATATATTTGACTAGTAAGAATCTTAAAACCTATGTATTGCTATCTCTCTGTAAGTGAGTCAAGTGGGTGTAAAGCGGCATAAACACAGCAGTGCAAAGCAGCTAAACCCCATTATAAAAATCAATTACTTTTAAAAACCCGTGAAACAAAGACAGTGAAAGAGAAATTCTTACAAAATTCGTTCAGGGGCTGCGATGCCACCTGGATTGACCATATCTAGACCCACAGCTGACTGAGCCATAAGGGTGGACACTCTTGGGGCTGAGAGGTTTGGTGAGGTTGGGTGAGCTAACGCAGACCCTTTAAAGTAGTACGGCGTGGTACCCATGCCATGGGTCCCAAATCTCCAGGTTCAAGGGCATCTTCCTACATCGAAAACATGCATGAGAAACCCAGAAGATGGTACACCGTGTGATCGGGAAAGGTTTCTAAAACGCACCTCATTTCTCATCTCCTTGTGCTCCGGTTCGCCATTTCAGCCGCTTTACTAGCAATCTCCCTCCTTGGAGAATCAGCACCTTTAACCTCCTGTTCCATACAGGTTGCAATTTGTCCTGAGGATGAACGGGAAGAGGGGGAACCAATGAGAGACTAGCTCTAGGTGTTGGGACAGGCACACGTCACTCTATTTTCCCATCAGGAAGAAAAATTAACCACAGGCTCAGCCTGCCGCCCGGAGCCAGAATAGGGCCTGAAGCAATCCTGCGCTTTTGCGGCCAGCTCCCAAGAAAGCGAGTTGAGAAATGGAGCTCAGGGGCACTGCAATTCACAGACCTGCACAGTTAGAAATGATAACTCCCGTCCACAAATATATTGAGGGAAGGCAACGAAGAGAATTTGAAAGCAAGGCAGAATTGCAGGAAACAGATTTCAGGAGGTAGATTCGAATCGCCTTTAAAGCACAGGAAAAGCGGCAAAACCTCGACAATGATGCCCTTGGCCAAAAAGGGCGTATGCGTTTTTTCCTGAATATATTCAGGAAAAAACGCATACGCCCTTTTTGGCCAACCAAGCAACCTGGAAAGGCAAATCAGCGCTACAAAGAAGTCTCACTTCCCATCGGTCAAAAGGGCCATGCTGAATAAAGTGTCAAAACCAGAAATGCAGGACAGGCCATGGAGAAATGGGAGCCTTGCTACGCTGATGGGCGGGCTGTAAATTGCCAACAGCCACTCTGGAGAAGTGTACGGTGTGTCCTGAAACATCGAAAAAACTCAGCTTAGAGAGCATAGGGCACTTCCACTCATGGGCGTATAAATTGGGAAAACTAAAAATCAGCAAGACACAGGCACCCCAAAGTTTAGGGCTGCTCTGTTGACAAGAACCTCCACTTCGTTACACCTGAAACATCCAAGGAAAGAGAAGAATGGATAAAGAAGTTGTGGTCCTTATGTACAATGGAATATCACTCAGCCATGAAATCAACGTCCTAAGGCTAGGAGCAGCATGATGAGTGGATTTAGGTATAACGATTCTAAGTGAAATAAGTCACACAGAAACAGACACTTATCATAAGATATCACTTATAGAGGGAATGTAAAAACCGCTACCCTTGAACTGAATTACAAAACAGAACAGAGTCGCACGTTTAGAAAACACACTATGGCTGCTTAACGGGAAAGGTGAGGTGGGGTGATGCATAAAACAAGGGTTTCAAATTAGCTCAGATACCGTTCCATAAACCCAATATGTAATAGACAAGACCTACTCCTTGCTCAGTGAACTGGACTCAACACCCCCTATTCACCGCCCAAGAATATATTTGACTAGTAAGAATCTTAAAACCTATGTATTGCTATCTCTCTGTAAGTGAGTCAAGTGGGTGTAAAGCGGCATAAACACAGCAGTGCAAAGCAGCTAAACCCCATTATAAAAATCAATTACTTTTAAAAACCCGTGAAACAAAGACAGTGAAAGAGAGAGAAATTCTTACAAAATTCGTTCAGGGGCTGCGATGCCACCTGGATTGACCATATCTAGACCCACAGCTGACTGAGCCATAAGGGTGGACACTCTTGGGGCTGAGAGGTTTGGTGAGGTTGGGTGAGCTAACGCAGACCCTTTAAAGTAATACGACGTGGTACCCATCCCATGGGTCCCAAATCTCCAGGTTAAAGGGCATCTTCCTACATCGAAAACATGCATGAGAAACCCAGAAGATGGTACACCGTGTGATCGGGAAAGGTTTCTAAAACGCACCTCATTTCTCATCTCCTTGTGCTCCGGTTCGCCATTCCAGCCACTTTACTAGCAATCTCCCTCCTTGGAGAATCAGCACCTTTAACCTCCTGCTCCGTACAGGTTGCAATTTGTCCTGAGGATGAACGGGAAGAGGGGGAACCAATGAGAGACTAGCTCTAGGTGTTGGGACAGGCACACGTCACTCTATTTTCCCATCAGGAAGAAGAATTAACCACAGGCTCAGCCTGCCGCCCGGAGCCAGAATAGGGCCTGAAGCAATCCTGCGCTTTTGCGGCCAGCTCCCAAGAAAGCGAGTTGAGAAATGGAGCTCAGGGGCACTGCAATTCACAGAAATGCACAGTTAGAAATGATAACTCTCGTCCACAAATATATTGAGGGAAGGCAACGAAGAGGATTTGAAAGCAAGGCAGAATTGCAGGAAACCGATTTCAGGAGGTAGATTCGAATCGCCTTTAAAGCACAGGAAAAGCGGCAAAACCTCGACAATGATGCCCTTGGCCAAAAAGGGCGTATGCGTTTTTTCCTGAATATATTCAGGAAAAAACGCATACGCCCTTTTTGGCCAACCAAGCAACCTGGAAAGGCAAATCAGCGCTACAAAGAAGTCTCGCTTCCCATCGGTCAAAAGGGCCATGCTGAATAAAGTGTCAAAACCAGAAATGCAGGACAGGCCATGGAGAAATGGGAGCCTTGCTACACTGATGGGCGGGCTGTAAATTGCCAACAGCCACTCTGGAGAAGTGTACGGTGTGTCCTGAAACATCGAAAAAACTCAGCTTAGAGAGCATAGGGCACTTCCACTCATGGGCGTATAAATTGGGAAAACTAAAAATCAGCAAGACACAGGCACCCCAAAGTTTAGGGCTGCTCTGTTGACAAGAACCTCCACTTCGTTACACCTGAAACATCCCAAGAAAGAGAAGAATGGATAAAGAAGTTGTGGTCCTTATGTACAATGGAATATCACTCAGCCATGAAATCAACGTCCTAAGGCTAGGAGCAGCATGATGAGTGGATTTAGGTATAACGATTCTAAGTGAAATAAGTCACACAGAAAAAGACACTTATCATAAGATATCACTTATAGAGGGAATGTAAAAACCGCTACCCTTGAACTGAATTACAAAACAGAACAGAGTCGCACGTTTAGAAAACACACTATGGCTGCTTAACGGGAAAGGTGAGGTGGGGTGATGCATAAAACAAGGGTTTCAAATTAGCTCAGATACCGTTCCATAAACCCAATATGTAATAGACAAGACCTACTCCTTGCTCAGTGAACTGGACTCAACACCCCCTAGTCACCGCCCAAGAATATATTTGACTAGTAAGAATCTTAAAACCTATGTATTGCTATCTCTCTGTAAGTGAGTCAAGTGGGTGTAAAGCGGCATAAACACAGCAGTGCAAAGCAGCTAAACCCCATTATAAAAATCAATTACTTTTAAAAACCCGTGAAACAAAGACAGTGAAAGAGAAATTCTTACAAAATTCGTTCAGGGGCTGCGATGCCACCTGGATTGACCATATCTAGACCCACAGCTGACTGAGCCATAAGGGTGGACACTCTTGGGGCTGAGAGGTTTGGTGAGGTTGGGTGAGCTAACGCAGACCCTTTAAAGTAGTACGGCGTGGTACCCATGCCATGGGTCCCAAATCTCCAGGTTCAAGGGCATCTTCCTACATCGAAAACATGCATGAGAAACCCAGAAGATGGTACACCGTGTGATCGGGAAAGGTTTCTAAAACGCACCTCATTTCTCATCTCCTTGTGCTCCGGTTCGCCATTTCAGCCGCTTTACTAGCAATCTCCCTCCTTGGAGAATCAGCACCTTTAACCTCCTGTTCCATACAGGTTGCAATTTGTCCTGAGGATGAACGGGAAGAGGGGGAACCAATGAGAGACTAGCTCTAGGTGTTGGGACAGGCACACGTCACTCTATTTTCCCATCAGGAAGAAAAATTAACCACAGGCTCAGCCTGCCGCCCGGAGCCAGAATAGGGCCTGAAGCAATCCTGCGCTTTTGCGGCCAGCTCCCAAGAAAGCGAGTTGAGAAATGGAGCTCAGGGGCACTGCAATTCACAGACCTGCACAGTTAGAAATGATAACTCCCGTCCACAAATATATTGAGGGAAGGCAACGAAGAGAATTTGAAAGCAAGGCAGAATTGCAGGAAACAGATTTCAGGAGGTAGATTCGAATCGCCTTTAAAGCACAGGAAAAGCGGCAAAACCTCGACAATGATGCCCTTGGCCAAAAAGGGCGTATGCGTTTTTTCCTGAATATATTCAGGAAAAAACGCATACGCCCTTTTTGGCCAACCAAGCAACCTGGAAAGGCAAATCAGCGCTACAAAGAAGTCTCGCTTCCCATCGGTCAAAAGGGCCATGCTGAATAAAGTGTCAAAACCAGAAATGCAGGACAGGCCATGGAGAAATGGGAGCCTTGCTACGCTGATGGGCGGGCTGTAAATGGCCAACAGCCACTCTGGAGAAGTGTACGGTGTGTCCTGAAACATCTAAAAAACTCAGCTTAGAGAGCATAGGGCAGTTCCACTCATGGGCGTATAAATTGGGAAAACTAAAAATCAGCAAGACACAGGCACCCCAAAGTTTAGGGCTGCTCTGTTGACAAGAACCTCCACTTCGTTACACCTGAAACATCCAAGGAAAGAGAAGAATGGATAAAGAAGTTGTGGTCCTTATGTACAATGGAATATCACTCAGCCATGAAATCAACGTCATAAGGCTAGGAGCAGCATGATGAGTGGATATAGGTACAACGATTCTAAGTGAAATAAGTCACACAGAAAAAGACACTTATCATAAGATATCACTTACAGAGGCTAATGTAAAAACCGCTACCCTTGAACTGAATTACAAAACAGAACAGAGTCGCACGTTTAGAAAACACACTATGGCTGCTTAACGGGAAAGGTGAGGTGGGGTGATGCATAAAACAAGGGTTTCAAATTAGCTCAGATACCGTTCCATAAACCCAATATGTAATAGAAAAGACCTACTCCTTGCTCAGTGAACTGGACTCAACACCCCCTATTCACCGCCCAAGAATATATTTGACTAGTAAGAATCTTAAAACCTATGTATTGCTATCTCTCTGTAAGTGAGTCAAGTGGGTGTAAAGCGGCATAAACACAGCAGTGCAAAGCAGCTAAACCCCATTATAAAAATCAATTACTTTTAAAAACCCGTGAAACAAAGACAGTGAAAGAGAAATTCTTACAAAATTCGTTCAGGGGCTGCGATGCCACCTGGATTGACCATATCTAGACCCACAGCTGACTGAGCCATAAGGGTGGACACTCTTGGGGCTGAGAGGTTTGGTGAGGTTGGGTGAGCCAATGCAGACCCTTTAAAGTAGTACGGCGTGGTACCCATGCCATGGTCCCAAATCTCCAGGTTCAAGGGCATCTTCCTACATCGAAAACATGCATGAGAAACCCAGAAGATGGTACACCGTGTGATCGGGAAAGGTTTCTAAAACGCACCTCATTTTTCATCTCCTTGTGCTCCGGTTTGCCATTCCAGCCGCTTTACTAGCAATCTCCCTCCTTGGAGAATCAGCACCTTTAACCTCCTGTTCCGTACAGGTTGCAATTTGTCCTGAGGATGAACGGGAAGAGGGGGAACCAATGAGAGACTAGCTCTAGGTGTTGGGACAGGCACAGGTCACTCTATTTTCCCATCAGAAAGTAGAATTAACCACAGGCTCAGCCTACCGCCCGGAGCCAGAATAGGGCCTGAAGCAATCCTGCGCTTTTGCGGCCAGCTCCCAAGAAAGCGAGTTGAAAAATGGAGCTCAGGGGCACTGCAATTCACAGACCTGCACAGTTAGAAATGATAACTCCCGTCCACAAATATATTGAGGGAAGGCAACGAAGAGAATTTGAAAGCAAGGCAGAATTGCAGGAAACAGATTTCAGGAGGTAGATTCGAATCGCCTTTAAAGCACAGGAAAAGCGGCAAAACCTCGACAATGATGCCCTTGGCCAAAAAGGGCGTATGCGTTTTTTCCTGAATATATTCAGGAAAAAACGCATACGCCCTTTTTGGCCAACCAAGCAACCTGGAAAGGCAAATCAGCGCTACAAAGAAGTCTCGCTTCCCATCGGTCAAAAGGGCCATGCTGAATAAAGTGTCAAAACCAGAAATGCAGGACAGGCCATGGAGAAATGGGAGCCTTGCTACGCTGATGGGCGGGCTGTAAATGGCCAACAGCCACTCTGGAGAAGTGTACGGTGTGTCCTGAAACATCTAAAAAACTCAGCTTAGAGAGCATAGGGCAGTTCCACTCATGGGCGTATAAATTGGGAAAACTAAAAATCAGCAAGACACAGGCACCCCAAAGTTTAGGGCTGCTCTGTTGACAAGAACCTCCACTTCGTTACACCTGAAACATCCAAGGAAAGAGAAGAATGGATAAAGAAGTTGTGGTCCTTATGTACAATGGAATATCACTCAGCCATGAAATCAACGTCATAAGGCTAGGAGCAGCATGATGAGTGGATATAGGTACAACGATTCTAAGTGAAATAAGTCACACAGAAAAAGACACTTATCATAAGATATCACTTACAGAGGCTAATGTAAAAACCGCTACCCTTGAACTGAATTACAAAACAGAACAGAGTCGCACGTTTAGAAAACACACTATGGCTGCTTAACGGGAAAGGTGAGGTGGGGTGATGCATAAAACAAGGGTTTCAAATTAGCTCAGATACCGTTCCATAAACCCAATATGTAATAGAAAAGACCTACTCCTTGCTCAGTGAACTGGACTCAACACCCCCTATTCACCGCCCAAGAATATATTTGACTAGTAAGAATCTTAAAACCTATGTATTGCTATCTCTCTGTAAGTGAGTCAAGTGGGTGTAAAGCGGCATAAACACAGCAGTGCAAAGCAGCTAAACCCCATTATAAAAATCAATTACTTTTAAAAACCCGTGAAACAAAGACAGTGAAAGAGAAATTCTTACAAAATTCGTTCAGGGGCTGCGATGCCACCTGGATTGACCATATCTAGACCCACAGCTGACTGAGCCATAAGGGTGGACACTCTTGGGGCTGAGAGGTTTGGTGAGGTTGGGTGAGCCAATGCAGACCCTTTAAAGTAGTACGGCGTGGTACCCATGCCATGGTCCCAAATCTCCAGGTTCAAGGGCATCTTCCTACATCGAAAACATGCATGAGAAACCCAGAAGATGGTACACCGTGTGATCGGGAAAGGTTTCTAAAACGCACCTCATTTTTCATCTCCTTGTGCTCCGGTTTGCCATTCCAGCCGCTTTACTAGCAATCTCCCTCCTTGGAGAATCAGCACCTTTAACCTCCTGTTCCGTACAGGTTGCAATTTGTCCTGAGGATGAACGGGAAGAGGGGGAACCAATGAGAGACTAGCTCTAGGTGTTGGGACAGGCACAGGTCACTCTATTTTCCCATCAGAAAGTAGAATTAACCACAGGCTCAGCCTACCGCCCGGAGCCAGAATAGGGCCTGAAGCAATCCTGCGCTTTTGCGGCCAGCTCCCAAGAAAGCGAGTTGAAAAATGGAGCTCAGGGGCACTGCAATTCACAGACCTGCACAGTTAGAAATGATAACTCTCGTCCACAAATATATTGAGGGAAGGCAACGAAGAGGATTTGAAAGCAAGGCAGAATTGCAGGAAACAGATTTCAGGAGGTAGATTCGAATCGCCTTTAAAGCACAGGAAAAGCGGCAAAACCTCGACAATGATGCCCTTGGCCAAAAAGGGCGTATGCGTTTTTTCCTGAATATATTCAGGAAAAAACGCATACGCCCTTTTTGGCCAACCAAGCAACCTGGAAAGGCAAATCAGCGCTACAAAGAAGTCTCGCTTCCCATCGGTCAAAAGGGCCATGCTGAATAAAGTGTCAAAACCAGAAATGCAGGACAGGCCATGGAGAAATGGGAGCCTTGCTACGCTGATGGGCGGGCTGTAAATGGCCAACAGCCACTCTGGAGAAGTGTACGGTGTGTCCTGAAACATCTAAAAAACTCAGCTTACAGAGCATAGGGCAGTTCCACTCATGGGCGTATAAATTGGGAAAACTAAAAATCAGCAAGACACAGGCACCCCAAAGTTTAGGGCTGCTCTGTTGACAAGAACCTCCACTTCGTTACACCTGAAACATCCAAGGAAAGAGAAGAATGGATAAAGAAGTTGTGGTCCTTATGTACAATGGAATATCACTCAGCCATGAAATCAACGTCCTAAGGCTAGGAGCAGCATGATGAGTGGATTTAGGTATAACGATTCTAAGTGAAATAAGTCACACAGAAACAGACACTTATCATAAGATATCACTTATAGAGGGAATGTAAAAACCGCTACCCTTGAACTGAATTACAAAACAGAACAGAGTCGCACGTTTAGAAAACACACTATGGCTGCTTAACGGGAAAGGTGAGGTGGGGTGATGCATAAAACAAGGGTTTCAAATTAGCTCAGATACCGTTCCATAAACCCAATATGTAATAGACAAGACCTACTCCTTGCTCAGTGAACTGGACTCAACACCCCCTATTCACTGCCCAAGAATATATTTGACTAGTAAGAATCTTAAAACCTATGTATTGCTATCTCTCTGTAAGTGAGTCAAGTGGGTGTAAAGCGGCATAAACACAGCAGTGCAAAGCAGCTAAACCCCATTATAAAAATCAATTACTTTTAAAAACCCGTGAAACAAAGACAGTGAAAGAGAGAGAAATTCTTACAAAATTCGTTCAGGGGCTGCGATGCCACCTGGATTGACCATATCTAGACCCACAGCTGACTGAGCCATAAGGGTGGACACTCTTGGGGCTGAGAGGTTTGGTGAGGTTGGGTGAGCTAACGCAGACCCTTTAAAGTAATACGACGTGGTACCCATCCCATGGGTCCCAAATCTCCAGGTTAAAGGGCATCTTCCTACATCGAAAACATGCATGAGAAACCCAGAAGATGGTACACCGTGTGATCGGGAAAGGTTTCTAAAACGCACCTCATTTCTCATCTCCTTGTGCTCCGGTTCGCCATTCCAGCCACTTTACTAGCAATCTCCCTCCTTGGAGAATCAGCACCTTTAACCTCCTGTTCCGTACAGGTTGCAATTTGTCCTGAGGATGAACGGGAAGAGGGGGAACCAATGAGAGACTAGCTCTAGGTGTTGGGACAGGCACACGTCACTCTATTTTCCCATCAGGAAGAAGAATTAACCACAGGCTCAGCCTGCCGCCCGGAGCCAGAATAGGGCCTGAAGCAATCCTGCGCTTTTGCGGCCAGCTCCCAAGAAAGCGAGTTGAGAAATGGAGCTCAGGGGCACTGCAATTCACAGAAATGCACAGTTAGAAATGATAACTCTCGTCCACAAATATATTGAGGGAAGGCAACGAAGAGGATTTGAAAGCAAGGCAGAATTGCAGGAAACCGATTTCAGGAGGTAGATTCGAATCGCCTTTAAAGCACAGGAAAAGCGGCAAAACCTCGACAATGATGCCCTTGGCCAAAAAGGGCGTATGCGTTTTTTCCTGAATATATTCAGGAAAAAACGCATACGCCCTTTTTGGCCAACCAAGCAACCTGGAAAGGCAAATCAGCGCTACAAAGAAGTCTCGCTTCCCATCGGTCAAAAGGGCCATGCTGAATAAAGTGTCAAAACTAGAAATGCAGGACAGGCCATGGAGAAATGGGAGCCTTGCTACACTGATCGGCGGGCTGTAAATTGCCAACAGCCACTCAGGAGAAGTGTACGGTGTGTCCTGAAACATCGAAAAAACTCAGCTTAGAGAGCATAGGGCACTTCCACTCATGGGCGTATAAATTGGGAAAACTAAAAATCAGCAAGACACAGGCACCCCAAAGTTTAGGGCTGCTCTGTTGACAAGAACCTCCACTTCGTTACACCTGAAACATCCCAAGAAAGAGAAGAATGGATAAAGAAGTTGTGGTCCTTATGTACAATGGAATATCACTCAGCCATGAAATCAACGTCCTAAGGCTAGGAGCAGCATGATGAGTGGATTTAGGTATAACGATTCTAAGTGAAATAAGTCACACAGAAAAAGACACTTATCATAAGATATCACTTATAGAGGGAATGTAAAAACCGCTACCCTTGAACTGAATTACAAAACAGAACAGAGTCGCACGTTTAGAAAACACACTATGGCTGCTTAACGGGAAAGGTGAGGTGGGGTGATGCATAAAACAAGGGTTTCAAATTAGCTCAGATACCGTTCCATAAACCCAATATGTAATAGACAAGACCTACTCCTTGCTCAGTGAACTGGACTCAACACCCCCTAGTCACCGCCCAAGAATATATTTGACTAGTAAGAATCTTAAAACCTATGTATTGCTATCTCTCTGTAAGTGAGTCAAGTGGGTGTAAAGCGGCATAAACACAGCAGTGCAAAGCAGCTAAACCCCATTATAAAAATCAATTACTTTTAAAAACCCGTGAAACAAAGACAGTGAAAGAGAAATTCTTACAAAATTCGTTCAGGGGCTGCGATGCCACCTGGATTGACCATATCTAGACCCACAGCTGACTGAGCCATAAGGGTGGACACTCTTGGGGCTGAGAGGTTTGGTGAGGTTGGGTGAGCTAACGCAGACCCTTTAAAGTAGTACGGCGTGGTACCCATGCCATGGGTCCCAAATCTCCAGGTTCAAGGGCATCTTCCTACATCGAAAACATGCATGAGAAACCCAGAAGATGGTACACCGTGTGATCGGGAAAGGTTTCTAAAACGCACCTCATTTCTCATCTCCTTGTGCTCCGGTTCGCCATTTCAGCCGCTTTACTAGCAATCTCCCTCCTTGGAGAATCAGCACCTTTAACCTCCTGTTCCATACAGGTTGCAATTTGTCCTGAGGATGAACGGGAAGAGGGGGAACCAATGAGAGACTAGCTCTAGGTGTTGGGACAGGCACACGTCACTCTATTTTCCCATCAGGAAGAAAAATTAACCACAGGCTCAGCCTGCCGCCCGGAGCCAGAATAGGGCCTGAAGCAATCCTGCGCTTTTGCGGCCAGCTCCCAAGAAAGCGAGTTGAGAAATGGAGCTCAGGGGCACTGCAATTCACAGACCTGCACAGTTAGAAATGATAACTCTCGTCCACAAATATATTGAGGGAAGGCAACGAAGAGGATTTGAAAGCAAGGCAGAATTGCAGGAAACAGATTTCAGGAGGTAGATTCGAATCGCCTTTAAAGCACAGGAAAAGCGGCAAAACCTCGACAATGATGCCCTTGGCCAAAAAGGGCGTATGCGTTTTTTCCTGAATATATTCAGGAAAAAACGCATACGCCCTTTTTGGCCAACCAAGCAACCTGGAAAGGCAAATCAGCGCTACAAAGAAGTCTCGCTTCCCATCGGTCAAAAGGGCCATGCTGAATAAAGTGTCAAAACCAGAAATGCAGGACAGGCCATGGAGAAATGGGAGCCTTGCTACGCTGATGGGCGGGCTGTAAATTGCCAACAGCCACTCTGGAGAAGTGTACGGTGTGTCCTGAAACATCGAAAAAACTCAGCTTAGAGAGCATAGGGCACTTCCACTCATGGGCGTATAAATTGGGAAAACTAAAAATCAGCAAGACACAGGCACCCCAAAGTTTAGGGCTGCTCTGTTGACAAGAACCTCCACTTCGTTACACCTGAAACATCCAAGGAAAGAGAAGAATGGATAAAGAAGTTGTGGTCCTTATGTACAATGGAATATCACTCAGCCATGAAATCAACGTCCTAAGGCTAGGAGCAGCATGATGAGTGGATTTAGGTATAACGATTCTAAGTGAAATAAGTCACACAGAAACAGACACTTATCATAAGATATCACTTATAGAGGGAATGTAAAAACCGCTACCCTTGAACTGAATTACAAAACAGAACAGAGTCGCACGTTTAGAAAACACACTATGGCTGCTTAACGGGAAAGGTGAGGTGGGGTGATGCATAAAACAAGGGTTTCAAATTAGCTCAGATACCGTTCCATAAACCCAATATGTAATAGACAAGACCTACTCCTTGCTCAGTGAACTGGACTCAACACCCCCTATTCACCGCCCAAGAATATATTTGACTAGTAAGAATCTTAAAACCTATATATTGCTATCTCTCTGTAAGTGAGTCAAGTGGGTGTAAAGCGGCATAAACACAGCAGTGCAAAGCAGCTAAACCCCATTATAAAAATCAATTACTTTTAAAAACCCGTGAAACAAAGACAGTGAAAGAGAGAGAAATTCTTACAAAATTCGTTCAGGGGCTGCGATGCCACCTGGATTGACCATATCTAGACCCACAGCTGACTGAGCCATAAGGGTGGACACTCTTGGGGCTGAGAGGTTTGGTGAGGTTGGGTGAGCTAACGCAGACCCTTTAAAGTAATACGACGTGGTACCCATCCCATGGGTCCCAAATCTCCAGGTTCAAGGGCATCTTCCTACATCGAAAACATGCATGAGAAACCCAGAAGATGGTACACCGTGTGATCGGGAAAGGTTTCTAAAACGCACCTCATTTCTCATCTCCTTGTGCTCCGGTTCGCCATTCCAGCCACTTTACTAGCAATCTCCCTCCTTGGAGAATCAGCACCTTTAACCTCCTGTTCCGTACAGGTTGCAATTTGTCCTGAGGATGAACGGGAAGAGGGGGAACCAATGAGAGACTAGCTCTAGGTGTTGGGACAGGCACACGTCACTCTATTTTCCCATCAGGAAGAAGAATTAACCACAGGCTCAGCCTGCCGCCCGGAGCCAGAATAGGGCCTGAAGCAATCCTGCGCTTTTGCGGCCAGCTCCCAAGAAAGCGAGTTGAGAAATGGAGCTCAGGGGCACTGCAATTCACAGAAATGCACAGTTAGAAATGATAACTCTCGTCCACAAATATATTGAGGGAAGGCAACGAAGAGGATTTGAAAGCAAGGCAGAATTGCAGGAAACCGATTTCAGGAGGTAGATTCGAATCGCCTTTAAAGCACAGGAAAAGCGGCAAAACCTCGACAATGATGCCCTTGGCCAAAAAGGGCGTATGCGTTTTTTCCTGAATATATTCAGGAAAAAACGCATACGCCCTTTTTGGCCAACCAAGCAACCTGGAAAGGCAAATCAGCGCTACAAAGAAGTCTCGCTTCCCATCGGTCAAAAGGGCCATGCTGAATAAAGTGTCAAAACCAGAAATGCAGGACAGGCCATGGAGAAATGGGAGCCTTGCTACACTGATCGGCGGGCTGTAAATTGCCAACAGCCACTCTGGAGAAGTGTACGGTGTGTCCTGAAACATCGAAAAAACTCAGCTTAGAGAGCATAGGGCACTTCCACTCATGGGCGTATAAATTGGGAAAACTAAAAATCAGCAAGACACAGGCACCCCAAAGTTTAGGGCTGCTCTGTTGACAAGAACCTCCACTTCGTTACACCTGAAACATCCCAAGAAAGAGAAGAATGGATAAAGAAGTTGTGGTCCTTATGTACAATGGAATATCACTCAGCCATGAAATCAACGTCCTAAGGCTAGGAGCAGCATGATGAGTGGATTTAGGTATAACGATTCTAAGTGAAATAAGTCACACAGAAAAAGACACTTATCATAAGATATCACTTATAGAGGGAATGTAAAAACCGCTACCCTTGAACTGAATTACAAAACAGAACAGAGTCGCACGTTTAGAAAACACACTATGGCTGCTTAACGGGAAAGGTGAGGTGGGGTGATGCATAAAACAAGGGTTTCAAATTAGCTCAGATACCGTTCCATAAACCCAATATGTAATAGACAAGACCTACTCCTTGCTCAGTGAACTGGACTCAACACCCCCTAGTCACCGCCCAAGAATATATCTGACTAGTAAGAATCTTAAAACCTATGTATTGCTATCTCTCTGTAAGTGAGTCAAGTGGGTGTAAAGCGGCATAAACACAGCAGTGCAAAGCAGCTAAACCCCATTATAAAAATCAATTACTTTTAAAAACCCGTGAAACAAAGACAGTGAAAGAGAAATTCTTACAAAATTCGTTCAGGGGCTGCGATGCCACCTGGATTGACCATATCTAGACCCACAGCTGACTGAGCCATAAGGGTGGACACTCTTGGGGCTGAGAGGTTTGGTGAGGTTGGGTGAGCTAACGCAGACCCTTTAAAGTAGTACGGCGTGGTACCCATGCCATGGGTCCCAAATCTCCAGGTTCAAGGGCATCTTCCTACATCGAAAACATGCATGAGAAACCCAGAAGATGGTACACCGTGTGATCGGGAAAGGTTTCTAAAACGCACCTCATTTCTCATCTCCTTGTGCTCCGGTTCGCCATTTCAGCCGCTTTACTAGCAATCTCCCTCCTTGGAGAATCAGCACCTTTAACCTCCTGTTCCATACAGGTTGCAATTTGTCCTGAGGATGAACGGGAAGAGGGGGAACCAATGAGAGACTAGCTCTAGGTGTTGGGACAGGCACACGTCACTCTATTTTCCCATCAGGAAGAAAAATTAACCACAGGCTCAGCCTGCCGCCCGGAGCCAGAATAGGGCCTGAAGCAATCCTGCGCTTTTGCGGCCAGCTCCCAAGAAAGCGAGTTGAGAAATGGAGCTCAGGGGCACTGCAATTCACAGACCTGCACAGTTAGAAATGATAACTCCCGTCCACAAATATATTGAGGGAAGGCAACGAAGAGAATTTGAAAGCAAGGCAGAATTGCAGGAAACAGATTTCAGGAGGTAGATTCGAATCGCCTTTAAAGCACAGGAAAAGCGGCAAAACCTCGACAATGATGCCCTTGGCCAAAAAGGGCGTATGCGTTTTTTCCTGAATATATTCAGGAAAAAACGCATACGCCCTTTTTGGCCAACCAAGCAACCTGGAAAGGCAAATCAGCGCTACAAAGAAGTCTCGCTTCCCATCGGTCAAAAGGGCCATGCTGAATAAAGTGTCAAAACCAGAAATGCAGGACAGGCCATGGAGAAATGGGAGCCTTGCTACGCTGATGGGCGGGCTGTAAATGGCCAACAGCCACTCTGGAGAAGTGTACAGTGTGTCCTGAAACATCTAAAAAACTCAGCTTAGAGAGCATAGGGCAGTTCCACTCATGGGCGTATAAATTGGGAAAACTAAAAATCAGCAAGACACAGGCACCCCAAAGTTTAGGGCTGCTCTGTTGACAAGAACCTCCACTTCGTTACACCTGAAACATCCAAGGAAAGAGAAGAATGGATAAAGAAGTTGTGGTCCTTATGTACAATGGAATATCACTCAGCCATGAAATCAACGTCATAAGGCTAGGAGCAGCATGATGAGTGGATATAGGTACAACGATTCTAAGTGAAATAAGTCACACAGAAAAAGACACTTATCATAAGATATCACTTACAGAGGCTAATGTAAAAACCGCTACCCTTGAACTGAATTACAAAACAGAACAGAGTCGCACGTTTAGAAAACACACTATGGCTGCTTAACGGGAAAGGTGAGGTGGGGTGATGCATAAAACAAGGGTTTCAAATTAGCTCAGATACCGTTCCATAAACCCAATATGTAATAGAAAAGACCTACTCCTTGCTCAGTGAACTGGACTCAACACCCCCTATTCACCGCCCAAGAATATATTTGACTAGTAAGAATCTTAAAACCTATGTATTGCTATCTCTCTGTAAGTGAGTCAAGTGGGTGTAAAGCGGCATAAACACAGCAGTGCAAAGCAGCTAAACCCCATTATAAAAATCAATTACTTTTAAAAACCCGTGAAACAAAGACAGTGAAAGAGAAATTCTTACAAAATTCGTTCAGGGGCTGCGATGCCACCTGGATTGACCATATCTAGACCCACAGCTGACTGAGCCATAAGGGTGGACACTCTTGGGGCTGAGAGGTTTGGTGAGGTTGGGTGAGCCAATGCAGACCCTTTAAAGTAGTACGGCGTGGTACCCATGCCATGGTCCCAAATCTCCAGGTTCAAGGGCATCTTCCTACATCGAAAACATGCATGAGAAACCCAGAAGATGGTACACCGTGTGATCGGGAAAGGTTTCTAAAACGCACCTCATTTTTCATCTCCTTGTGCTCCGGTTTGCCATTCCAGCCGCTTTACTAGCAATCTCCCTCCTTGGAGAATCAGCACCTTTAACCTCCTGTTCCGTACAGGTTGCAATTTGTCCTGAGGATGAACGGGAAGAGGGGGAACCAATGAGAGACTAGCTCTAGGTGTTGGGACAGGCACAGGTCACTCTATTTTCCCATCAGAAAGTAGAATTAACCACAGGCTCAGCCTACCGCCCGGAGCCAGAATAGGGCCTGAAGCAATCCTGCGCTTTTGCGGCCAGCTCCCAAGAAAGCGAGTTGAAAAATGGAGCTCAGGGGCACTGCAATTCACAGACCTGCACAGTTAGAAATGATAACTCTCGTCCACAAATATATTGAGGGAAGGCAACGAAGAGGATTTGAAAGCAAGGCAGAATTGCAGGAAACAGATTTCAGGAGGTAGATTCGAATCGCCTTTAAAGCACAGGAAAAGCGGCAAAACCTCGACAATGATGCCCTTGGCCAAAAAGGGCGTATGCGTTTTTTCCTGAATATATTCAGGAAAAAACGCATACGCCCTTTTTGGCCAACCAAGCAACCTGGAAAGGCAAATCAGCGCTACAAAGAAGTCTCGCTTCCCATCGGTCAAAAGGGCCATGCTGAATAAAGTGTCAAAACCAGAAATGCAGGACAGGCCATGGAGAAATGGGAGCCTTGCTACGCTGATGGGCGGGCTGTAAATGGCCAACAGCCACTCTGGAGAAGTGTACGGTGTGTCCTGAAACATCTAAAAAACTCAGCTTACAGAGCATAGGGCAGTTCCACTCATGGGCGTATAAATTGGGAAAACTAAAAATCAGCAAGACACAGGCACCCCAAAGTTTAGGGCTGCTCTGTTGACAAGAACCTCCACTTCGTTACACCTGAAACATCCAAGGAAAGAGAAGAATGGATAAAGAAGTTGTGGTCCTTATGTACAATGGAATATCACTCAGCCATGAAATCAACGTCCTAAGGCTAGGAGCAGCATGATGAGTGGATTTAGGTATAACGATTCTAAGTGAAATAAGTCACACAGAAACAGACACTTATCATAAGATATCACTTATAGAGGGAATGTAAAAACCGCTACCCTTGAACTGAATTACAAAACAGAACAGAGTCGCACGTTTAGAAAACACACTATGGCTGCTTAACGGGAAAGGTGAGGTGGGGTGATGCATAAAACAAGGGTTTCAAATTAGCTCAGATACCGTTCCATAAACCCAATATGTAATAGACAAGACCTACTCCTTGCTCAGTGAACTGGACTCAACACCCCCTATTCACTGCCCAAGAATATATTTGACTAGTAAGAATCTTAAAACCTATGTATTGCTATCTCTCTGTAAGTGAGTCAAGTGGGTGTAAAGCGGCATAAACACAGCAGTGCAAAGCAGCTAAACCCCATTATAAAAATCAATTACTTTTAAAAACCCGTGAAACAAAGACAGTGAAAGAGAGAGAAATTCTTACAAAATTCGTTCAGGGGCTGCGATGCCACCTGGATTGACCATATCTAGACCCACAGCTGACTGAGCCATAAGGGTGGACACTCTTGGGGCTGAGAGGTTTGGTGAGGTTGGGTGAGCTAACGCAGACCCTTTAAAGTAATACGACGTGGTACCCATCCCATGGGTCCCAAATCTCCAGGTTAAAGGGCATCTTCCTACATCGAAAACATGCATGAGAAACCCAGAAGATGGTACACCGTGTGATCGGGAAAGGTTTCTAAAACGCACCTCATTTCTCATCTCCTTGTGCTCCGGTTCGCCATTCCAGCCACTTTACTAGCAATCTCCCTCCTTGGAGAATCAGCACCTTTAACCTCCTGTTCCGTACAGGTTGCAATTTGTCCTGAGGATGAACGGGAAGAGGGGGAACCAATGAGAGACTAGCTCTAGGTGTTGGGACAGGCACACGTCACTCTATTTTCCCATCAGGAAGAAGAATTAACCACAGGCTCAGCCTGCCGCCCGGAGCCAGAATAGGGCCTGAAGCAATCCTGCGCTTTTGCGGCCAGCTCCCAAGAAAGCGAGTTGAGAAATGGAGCTCAGGGGCACTGCAATTCACAGAAATGCACAGTTAGAAATGATAACTCTCGTCCACAAATATATTGAGGGAAGGCAACGAAGAGGATTTGAAAGCAAGGCAGAATTGCAGGAAACCGATTTCAGGAGGTAGATTCGAATCGCCTTTAAAGCACAGGAAAAGCGGCAAAACCTCGACAATGATGCCCTTGGCCAAAAAGGGCATATGCGTTTTTTCCTGAATATATTCAGGAAAAAACGCATACGCCCTTTTTGGCCAACCAAGCAACCTGGAAAGGCAAATCAGCGCTACAAAGAAGTCTCGCTTCCCATCGGTCAAAAGGGCCATGCTGAATAAAGTGTCAAAACTAGAAATGCAGGACAGGCCATGGAGAAATGGGAGCCTTGCTACACTGATCGGCGGGCTGTAAATTGCCAACAGCCACTCAGGAGAAGTGTACGGTGTGTCCTGAAACATCGAAAAAACTCAGCTTAGAGAGCATAGGGCACTTCCACTCATGGGCGTATAAATTGGGAAAACTAAAAATCAGCAAGACACAGGCACCCCAAAGTTTAGGGCTGCTCTGTTGACAAGAACCTCCACTTCGTTACACCTGAAACATCCCAAGAAAGAGAAGAATGGATAAAGAAGTTGTGGTCCTTATGTACAATGGAATATCACTCAGCCATGAAATCAACGTCCTAAGGCTAGGAGCAGCATGATGAGTGGATTTAGGTATAACGATTCTAAGTGAAATAAGTCACACAGAAAAAGACACTTATCATAAGATATCACTTATAGAGGGAATGTAAAAACCGCTACCCTTGAACTGAATTACAAAACAGAACAGAGTCGCACGTTTAGAAAACACACTATGGCTGCTTAACGGGAAAGGTGAGGTGGGGTGATGCATAAAACAAGGGTTTCAAATTAGCTCAGATACCGTTCCATAAACCCAATATGTAATAGACAAGACCTACTCCTTGCTCAGTGAACTGGACTCAACACCCCCTAGTCACCGCCCAAGAATATATTTGACTAGTAAGAATCTTAAAACCTATGTATTGCTATCTCTCTGTAAGTGAGTCAAGTGGGTGTAAAGCGGCATAAACACAGCAGTGCAAAGCAGCTAAACCCCATTATAAAAATCAATTACTTTTAAAAACCCGTGAAACAAAGACAGTGAAAGAGAAATTCTTACAAAATTCGTTCAGGGGCTGCGATGCCACCTGGATTGACCATATCTAGACCCACAGCTGACTGAGCCATAAGGGTGGACACTCTTGGGGCTGAGAGGTTTGGTGAGGTTGGGTGAGCTAACGCAGACCCTTTAAAGTAGTACGGCGTGGTACCCATGCCATGGGTCCCAAATCTCCAGGTTCAAGGGCATCTTCCTACATCGAAAACATGCATGAGAAACCCAGAAGATGGTACACCGTGTGATCGGGAAAGGTTTCTAAAACGCACCTCATTTCTCATCTCCTTGTGCTCCGGTTCGCCATTTCAGCCGCTTTACTAGCAATCTCCCTCCTTGGAGAATCAGCACCTTTAACCTCCTGTTCCATACAGGTTGCAATTTGTCCTGAGGATGAACGGGAAGAGGGGGAACCAATGAGAGACTAGCTCTAGGTGTTGGGACAGGCACACGTCACTCTATTTTCCCATCAGGAAGAAAAATTAACCACAGGCTCAGCCTGCCGCCCGGAGCCAGAATAGGGCCTGAAGCAATCCTGCGCTTTTGCGGCCAGCTCCCAAGAAAGCGAGTTGAGAAATGGAGCTCAGGGGCACTGCAATTCACAGACCTGCACAGTTAGAAATGATAACTCTCGTCCACAAATATATTGAGGGAAGGCAACGAAGAGGATTTGAAAGCAAGGCAGAATTGCAGGAAACAGATTTCAGGAGGTAGATTCGAATCGCCTTTAAAGCACAGGAAAAGCGGCAAAACCTCGACAATGATGCCCTTGGCCAAAAAGGGCGTATGCGTTTTTTCCTGAATATATTCAGGAAAAAACGCATACGCCCTTTTTGGCCAACCAAGCAACCTGGAAAGGCAAATCAGCGCTACAAAGAAGTCTCGCTTCCCATCGGTCAAAAGGGCCATGCTGAATAAAGTGTCAAAACCAGAAATGCAGGACAGGCCATGGAGAAATGGGAGCCTTGCTACGCTGATGGGCGGGCTGTAAATTGCCAACAGCCACTCTGGAGAAGTGTACGGTGTGTCCTGAAACATCGAAAAAACTCAGCTTAGAGAGCATAGGGCACTTCCACTCATGGGCGTATAAATTGGGAAAACTAAAAATCAGCAAGACACAGGCACCCCAAAGTTTAGGGCTGCTCTGTTGACAAGAACCTCCACTTCGTTACACCTGAAACATCCAAGGAAAGAGAAGAATGGATAAAGAAGTTGTGGTCCTTATGTACAATGGAATATCACTCAGCCATGAAATCAACGTCCTAAGGCTAGGAGCAGCATGATGAGTGGATTTAGGTATAACGATTCTAAGTGAAATAAGTCACACAGAAACAGACACTTATCATAAGATATCACTTATAGAGGGAATGTAAAAACCGCTACCCTTGAACTGAATTACAAAACAGAACAGAGTCGCACGTTTAGAAAACACACTATGGCTGCTTAACGGGAAAGGTGAGGTGGGGTGATGCATAAAACAAGGGTTTCAAATTAGCTCAGATACCGTTCCATAAACCCAATATGTAATAGACAAGACCTACTCCTTGCTCAGTGAACTGGACTCAACACCCCCTATTCACCGCCCAAGAATATATTTGACTAGTAAGAATCTTAAAACCTATGTATTGCTATCTCTCTGTAAGTGAGTCAAGTGGGTGTAAAGCGGCATAAACACAGCAGTGCAAAGCAGCTAAACCCCATTATAAAAATCAATTACTTTTAAAAACCCATGAAACAAAGACAGTGAAAGAGAGAGAAATTCTTACAAAATTCGTTCAGGGGCTGCGATGCCACCTGGATTGACCATATCTAGACCCACAGCTGACTGAGCCATAAGGGTGGACACTCTTGGGGCTGAGAGGTTTGGTGAGGTTGGGTGAGCTAACGCAGACCCTTTAAAGTAATACGACGTGGTACCCATCCCATGGGTCCCAAATCTCCAGGTTAAAGGGCATCTTCCTACATCGAAAACATGCATGAGAAACCCAGAAGATGGTACACCGTGTGATCGGGAAAGGTTTCTAAAACGCACCTCATTTCTCATCTCCTTGTGCTCCGGTTCGCCATTCCAGCCACTTTACTAGCAATCTCCCTCCTTGGAGAATCAGCACCTTTAACCTCCTGTTCCGTACAGGTTGCAATTTGTCCTGAGGATGAACGGGAAGAGGGGGAACCAATGAGAGACTAGCTCTAGGTGTTGGGACAGGCACACGTCACTCTATTTTCCCATCAGGAAGAAGAATTAACCACAGGCTCAGCCTGCCGCCCGGAGCCAGAATAGGGCCTGAAGCAATCCTGCGCTTTTGCGGCCAGCTCCCAAGAAAGCGAGTTGAGAAATGGAGCTCAGGGGCACTGCAATTCACAGAAATGCACAGTTAGAAATGATAACTCTCGTCCACAAATATATTGAGGGAAGGCAACGAAGAGGATTTGAAAGCAAGGCAGAATTGCAGGAAACCGATTTCAGGAGGTAGATTCGAATCGCCTTTAAAGCACAGGAAAAGCGGCAAAACCTCGACAATGATGCCCTTGGCCAAAAAGGGCGTATGCGTTTTTTCCTGAATATATTCAGGAAAAAACGCATACGCCCTTTTTGGCCAACCAAGCAACCTGGAAAGGCAAATCAGCGCTACAAAGAAGTCTCGCTTCCCATCGGTCAAAAGGGCCATGCTGAATAAAGTGTCAAAACCAGAAATGCAGGACAGGCCATGGAGAAATGGGAGCCTTGCTACACTGATCGGCGGGCTGTAAATTGCCAACAGCCACTCTGGAGAAGTGTACGGTGTGTCCTGAAACATCGAAAAAACTCAGCTTAGAGAGCATAGGGCACTTCCACTCATGGGCGTATAAATTGGGAAAACTAAAAATCAGCAAGACACAGGCACCCCAAAGTTTAGGGCTGCTCTGTTGACAAGAACCTCCACTTCGTTACACCTGAAACATCCCAAGAAAGAGAAGAATGGATAAAGAAGTTGTGGTCCTTATGTACAATGGAATATCACTCAGCCATGAAATCAACGTCCTAAGGCTAGGAGCAGCATGATGAGTGGATTTAGGTATAACGATTCTAAGTGAAATAAGTCACACAGAAAAAGACACTTATCATAAGATATCACTTATAGAGGGAATGTAAAAACCGCTACCCTTGAACTGAATTACAAAACAGAACAGAGTCGCACGTTTAGAAAACACACTATGGCTGCTTAACGGGAAAGGTGAGGTGGGGTGATGCATAAAACAAGGGTTTCAAATTAGCTCAGATACCGTTCCATAAACCCAATATGTAATAGACAAGACCTACTCCTTGCTCAGTGAACTGGACTCAACACCCCCTAGTCACCGCCCAAGAATATATCTGACTAGTAAGAATCTTAAAACCTATGTATTGCTATCTCTCTGTAAGTGAGTCAAGTGGGTGTAAAGCGGCATAAACACAGCAGTGCAAAGCAGCTAAACCCCATTATAAAAATCAATTACTTTTAAAAACCCGTGAAACAAAGACAGTGAAAGAGAAATTCTTACAAAATTCGTTCAGGGGCTGCGATGCCACCTGGATTGACCATATCTAGACCCACAGCTGACTGAGCCATAAGGGTGGACACTCTTGGGGCTGAGAGGTTTGGTGAGGTTGGGTGAGCTAACGCAGACCCTTTAAAGTAGTACGGCGTGGTACCCATGCCATGGGTCCCAAATCTCCAGGTTCAAGGGCATCTTCCTACATCGAAAACATGCATGAGAAACCCAGAAGATGGTACACCGTGTGATCGGGAAAGGTTTCTAAAACGCACCTCATTTCTCATCTCCTTGTGCTCCGGTTCGCCATTTCAGCCGCTTTACTAGCAATCTCCCTCCTTGGAGAATCAGCACCTTTAACCTCCTGTTCCATACAGGTTGCAATTTGTCCTGAGGATGAACGGGAAGAGGGGGAACCAATGAGAGACTAGCTCTAGGTGTTGGGACAGGCACACGTCACTCTATTTTCCCATCAGGAAGAAAAATTAACCACAGGCTCAGCCTGCCGCCCGGAGCCAGAATAGGGCCTGAAGCAATCCTGCGCTTTTGCGGCCAGCTCCCAAGAAAGCGAGTTGAGAAATGGAGCTCAGGGGCACTGCAATTCACAGACCTGCACAGTTAGAAATGATAACTCCCGTCCACAAATATATTGAGGGAAGGCAACGAAGAGAATTTGAAAGCAAGGCAGAATTGCAGGAAACAGATTTCAGGAGGTAGATTCGAATCGCCTTTAAAGCACAGGAAAAGCGGCAAAACCTCGACAATGATGCCCTTGGCCAAAAAGGGCGTATGCGTTTTTTCCTGAATATATTCAGGAAAAAACGCATACGCCCTTTTTGGCCAACCAAGCAACCTGGAAAGGCAAATCAGCGCTACAAAGAAGTCTCGCTTCCCATCGGTCAAAAGGGCCATGCTGAATAAAGTGTCAAAACCAGAAATGCAGGACAGGCCATGGAGAAATGGGAGCCTTGCTACGCTGATGGGCGGGCTGTAAATGGCCAACAGCCACTCTGGAGAAGTGTACGGTGTGTCCTGAAACATCTAAAAAACTCAGCTTAGAGAGCATAGGGCAGTTCCACTCATGGGCGTATAAATTGGGAAAACTAAAAATCAGCAAGACACAGGCACCCCAAAGTTTAGGGCTGCTCTGTTGACAAGAACCTCCACTTCGTTACACCTGAAACATCCAAGGAAAGAGAAGAATGGATAAAGAAGTTGTGGTCCTTATGTACAATGGAATATCACTCAGCCATGAAATCAACGTCATAAGGCTAGGAGCAGCATGATGAGTGGATATAGGTACAACGATTCTAAGTGAAATAAGTCACACAGAAAAAGACACTTATCATAAGATATCACTTACAGAGGCTAATGTAAAAACCGCTACCCTTGAACTGAATTACAAAACAGAACAGAGTCGCACGTTTAGAAAACACACTATGGCTGCTTAACGGGAAAGGTGAGGTGGGGTGATGCATAAAACAAGGGTTTCAAATTAGCTCAGATACCGTTCCATAAACCCAATATGTAATAGAAAAGACCTACTCCTTGCTCAGTGAACTGGACTCAACACCCCCTATTCACCGCCCAAGAATATATTTGACTAGTAAGAATCTTAAAACCTATGTATTGCTATCTCTCTGTAAGTGAGTCAAGTGGGTGTAAAGCGGCATAAACACAGCAGTGCAAAGCAGCTAAACCCCATTATAAAAATCAATTACTTTTAAAAACCCGTGAAACAAAGACAGTGAAAGAGAAATTCTTACAAAATTCGTTCAGGGGCTGCGATGCCACCTGGATTGACCATATCTAGACCCACAGCTGACTGAGCCATAAGGGTGGACACTCTTGGGGCTGAGAGGTTTGGTGAGGTTGGGTGAGCCAATGCAGACCCTTTAAAGTAGTACGGCGTGGTACCCATGCCATGGTCCCAAATCTCCAGGTTCAAGGGCATCTTCCTACATCGAAAACATGCATGAGAAACCCAGAAGATGGTACACCGTGTGATCGGGAAAGGTTTCTAAAACGCACCTCATTTTTCATCTCCTTGTGCTCCGGTTTGCCATTCCAGCCGCTTTACTAGCAATCTCCCTCCTTGGAGAATCAGCACCTTTAACCTCCTGTTCCGTACAGGTTGCAATTTGTCCTGAGGATGAACGGGAAGAGGGGGAACCAATGAGAGACTAGCTCTAGGTGTTGGGACAGGCACAGGTCACTCTATTTTCCCATCAGAAAGTAGAATTAACCACAGGCTCAGCCTACCGCCCGGAGCCAGAATAGGGCCTGAAGCAATCCTGCGCTTTTGCGGCCAGCTCCCAAGAAAGCGAGTTGAAAAATGGAGCTCAGGGGCACTGCAATTCACAGACCTGCACAGTTAGAAATGATAACTCTCGTCCACAAATATATTGAGGGAAGGCAACGAAGAGGATTTGAAAGCAAGGCAGAATTGCAGGAAACAGATTTCAGGAGGTAGATTCGAATCGCCTTTAAAGCACAGGAAAAGCGGCAAAACCTCGACAATGATGCCCTTGGCCAAAAAGGGCGTATGCGTTTTTTCCTGAATATATTCAGGAAAAAACGCATACGCCCTTTTTGGCCAACCAAGCAACCTGGAAAGGCAAATCAGCGCTACAAAGAAGTCTCGCTTCCCATCGGTCAAAAGGGCCATGCTGAATAAAGTGTCAAAACCAGAAATGCAGGACAGGCCATGGAGAAATGGGAGCCTTGCTACGCTGATGGGCGGGCTGTAAATTGCCAACAGCCACTCTGGAGAAGTGTACGGTGTGTCCTGAAACATCTAAAAAACTCAGCTTAGAGAGCATAGGGCACTTCCACTCATGGGCGTATAAATTGGGAAAACTAAAAATCAGCAAGACACAGGCACCCCAAAGTTTAGGGCTGCTCTGTTGACAAGAACCTCCACTTCGTTACACCTTAAACATCCCAGGAAAGAGAAGAATGGATAAAGAAGTTGTGGTCCTTATGTACAATGGAATATCACTCAGCCATGAAATCAACGTCCTAAGGCTAGGAGCAGCATGATGAGTGGATTTAGGTACGACGATTCTAAGTGAAATAAGTCACACAGAAAAAGACACTTATCATAAGATATCACTTATAGAGGGAATGTAAAAACCGCTACCCTTGAACTGAATTACAAAACAGAACAGAGTCACACGTTTAGAAAACACACTATGGCTGCTTAACGGGAAAGGTGAGGTGGGGTGATGCATAAAACAAGGGTTTCAAATTAGCTCAGATACCGTTCCATAAACCCAATATGTAATAGACAAGACCTACTCCTTGCTCAGTGAACTGGACTCAACACCCCCTATTCACCGCCCAAGAATATATCTGACTAGTAAGAATCTTAAAACCTATGTATTGCTATCTCTCTGTAAGTGAGTCAAGTGGGTGTAAAGCGGCATAAACACAGCAGTGCAAAGCAGCTAAACCCCATTATAAAAATCAATTACTTTTAAAAACCCGTGAAACAAAGACAGTGAAAGAGAAATTCTTACAAAATTCGTTCAGGGGCTGCGATGCCACCTGGATTGACCATATCTAGACCCACAGCTGACTGAGCCATAAGGGTGGACACTCTTGGGGCTGAGAGGTTTGGTGAGGTTGGGTGAGCTAACGCAGACCCTGTAAAATAATACAGCGTGGTACCCATCCCATGGGTCCCAAATCTCCAGGTTCAAGGGCATCTTCCTACATCGAAAACATGCATGAGAAACCCAGAAGATGGTACACCGTGTGATAGGGAAAGGTTTCTAAAACGCACCTCATTTCTCATCTCCTTGGGCTCCGGTTCGCCATTCCAGCCGCTTTACTAGCAATCTCCCTCCTTGGAGAATCAGCACCTTTAACCTCCTGTTCTGTACAGGTTGCAATTTGTCCTGAGGATGAACGGGAAGAGGGGGAACCAATGAGAGACTAGCTCTAGGTGTTGGGACAGGCACACGTCACTCTATTTTCCCATCAGGAAGAAAAATTAACCACAGGCTCAGCCTGCCGCCCGGAGCCAGAATAGGGCCTGAAGCAATCCTGCGCTTTTGCGGCCAGCTCCCAAGAAAGCGAGTTGAGAAATGGAGCTCAGGGGCACTGCAATTCACAGACCTGCACAGTTAGAAATGATAACTCTCGTCCACAAATATATTGAGGGAAGGCAACGAAGAGAATTTGAAAGCAAGGCAGAATTGCAGGAAACCGATTTCAGGAGGTAGATTCGAATCGCCTTTAAAGCACAGGAAAAGCGGCAAAACCTCGACTATGATGCCCTTGGCCAAAAAGGGCGTATGCGTTTTTTCCTGAATATATTCAGGAAAAAACGCATACGCCCTTTTTGGCCAACCAAGCAACCTGGAAAGGCAAATCAGCGCTACAAAGAAGTCTCGCTTCCCATCGGTCAAAAGGGCCATGCTGAATAAAGTGTCAAAACCAGAAATGCAGGACAGGCCATGGAGAAATGGGAGCCTTGCTACGCTGATGGGCGGGCTGTAAATTGCCAACAGCCACTCTGGAGAAGTGTACGGTGTGTCCTGAAACATCTAAAAAACTCAGCTTAGAGAGCATAGGGCACTTCCACTCATGGGCGTATAAATTGGGAAAACTAAAAATCAGCAAGACACAGGCACCCCAAAGTTTAGGGCTGCTCTGTTGACAAGAACCTCCACTTCGTTACACCTGAAACATCCCAGGAAAGAGAAGAATGGATAAAGAAGTTGTGGTCCTTATGTACAATGGAATATCACTCAGCCATGAAATCAACGTCCTAAGGCTAGGAGCAGCATGATGAGTGGATTTAGGTACAACGATTCTAAGTGAAATAAGTCACACAGAAAAAGACACCTATCATAAGATATCACTTATAGAGGGAATGTAAAAACCGCTACCCTTGAACTGAATTACAAAACAGAACAGAGTCACACGTTTAGAAAACACACTATGGCTGCTTAACGGGAAAGGTGAGGTGGGGTGATGCATAAAACAAGGGTTTCAAATTAGCTCAGATACCGTTCCATAAACCCAATATGTAATACACAAGACCTACTCCTTGCTCAGTGAACTGGACTCAACACCCCCTATTCACCGCCCAAGAATATATCTGACTAGTAAGAATCTTAAAACCTATGTATTGCTATCTCTCTGTAAGTGAGTCAAGTGGGTGTAAAGCGGCATAAACACAGCAGTGCAAAGCAGCTAAACCCCATTATAAAAATCAATTACTTTTAAAAACCCGTGAAACAAAGACAGTGAAAGAGAAATTCTTACAAAATTCGTTCAGGGGCTGCGATGCCACCTGGATTGACCATATCTAGACCCACAGCTGACTGAGCCATAAGGGTGGACACTCTTGGGGCTGAGAGTTTTGGTGAGGTTGGGTGAGCTAACACAGACCCTTTAAAGTAGTACGGCGTGGTACCCATGCCATGGGTCCCAAATCTCCAGGTTCAAGGGCATCTTCCTACATCGAAAACATGCATGAGAAACCCAGAAGATGGTACACCGTGTGATCGGGAAAGGTTTCTAAAACGCACCTCATTTCTCATCTCCTTGTGCTCCGGTTCGCCATTCCAGCCGCTTTACTAGCAATCTCCCTCCTTGGAGAATCAGCACCTTTAACCTCCTGTTCCGTACAGGCTGCAATTTGTCCTGAGGATGAACGGGAAGAGGGGGAACCAATGAGAGACTAGCTCTAGGTGTTGGGACAGGCACACGTCACTCTATTTTCCCATCAGGAAGAAAAATTAACCACAGGCTCAGCCTGCCGCCCGGAGCCAGAATAGGGCCTGAAGCAATCCTGCGCTTTTGCGGCCAGCTCCCAAGAAAGCGAGTTGAGAAATGGAGCTCAGGGGCACTGCAATTCACAGACCTGCACAGTTAGAAATGATAACTCTCGTCCACAAATATATTGAGGGAAGGCAACGAAGAGAATTTGAAAGCAAGGCAGAATTGCAGGAAACCGATTTCAGGAGGTAGATTCGAATCGCCTTTAAAGCACAGGAAAAGCGGCAAAACCTCGACTATGATGCCCTTGGCCAAAAAGGGCGTATGCGTTTTTTCCTGAATATATTCAGGAAAAAACGCATACGCCCTTTTTGGCCAACCAAGCAACCTGCAAAGGCAAATCAGCGCTACAAAGAAGTCTCGCTTCCCATCGGTCAAAAGGGCCATGCTGAATAAAGTGTCAAAACCAGAAATGCAGGACAGGCCATGGAGAAATGGGAGCCTTGCTACGCTGATGGGCGGGCTGTAAATGGCCAACAGCCACTCTGGAGAAGTGTATGGTGTGTCCTGAAACATCTAAAAAACTCAGCTTACAGAGCATAGGGCACTTCCACTCATGGGCGTATAAATTGGGAAAACTAAAAATCAGCAAGACACAGGCACCCCAAAGTTTAGGGCTGCTCTGTTGACAAGAACCTCCACTTCGTTACACCTTAAACATCCCAGGAAAGAGAAGAATGGATAAAGAAGTTGTGGTCCTTATGTACAATGGAATATCACTCAGCCATGAAATCAACGTCATAAGGCTAGGAGCAGCATGATGAGTGGATTTAGGTACGACGATTCTAAGTGAAATAAGTCACACAGAAAAAGACACTTATCATAAGATATCACTTATAGAGGGAATGTAAAAACCGCTACCCTTGAACTGAATTACAAAACAGAACAGAGTCGCACGTTTAGAAAACACACTATGGCTGCTTAACGGGAAAGGTGAGGTGGGGTGATGCATAAAACAAGGGTTTCAAATTAGCTCAGATACCGTTCCATAAACCCAATATGTAATAGACAAGACCTACTCCTTGCTCAGTGAACTGGACTCAACACCCCCTATTCACCGCCCAAGAATATATCTGACTAGTAAGAATCTTAAAACCTATGTATTGCTATCTCTCTGTAAGTGAGTCAAGTGGGTGTAAAGCGGCATAAACACAGCAGTGCAAAGCAGCTAAACCCCATTATAAAAATCAATTACTTTTAAAAACCCGTGAAACAAAGACAGTGAAAGAGAAATTCTTACAAAATTCGTTCAGGGGCTGCGATGCCACCTGGATTGACCATATCTAGACCCACAGCTGACTGAGCCATAAGGGTGGACACTCTTGGGGCTGAGAGTTTTGGTGCGGTTGGGTGAGATAACACAGACCCTTTAAAGTAGTACGGCGTGGTACCCATGCCATGGGTCCCAAATCTCCAGGTTCAAGGGCATCTTCCTACATCGAAAACATGCATGAGAAACCCAGAAGATGGTACACCGTGTGATAGGGAAAGGTTTCTAAAACGCACCTCATTTCTCATCTCCTTGTGCTCCGGTTCGCCATTCCAGCCGCTTTACTAGCAATCTCCCTCCTTGGAGAATCAGCACCTTTAACCTCCTGTTCTGTACAGGTTGCAATTTGTCCTGAGGATGAACGGGAAGAGGGGGAACCAATGAGAGACTAGCTCTAGGTGTTGGGACAGGCACACGTCACTCTATTTTCCCATCAGGAAGAAAAATTAACCACAGGCTCAGCCTGCCGCCCGGAGCCAGAATAGGGCCTGAAGCAATCCTGCGCTTTTGCGGCCAGCTCCCAAGAAAGCGAGTTGAGAAATGGAGCTCAGGGGCACTGCAATTCACAGACCTGCACAGTTAGAAATGATAACTCTCGTCCACAAATATATTGAGGGAAGGCAACGAAGAGAATTTGAAAGCAAGGCAGAATTGCAGGAAACCGATTTCAGGAGGTAGATTCGAATCGCCTTTAAAGCACAGGAAAAGCGGCAAAACCTCGACTATGATGCCCTTGGCCAAAAAGGGCGTATGCGTTTTTTCCTGAATATATTCAGGAAAAAACGCATACGCCCTTTTTGGCCAACCAAGCAACCTGGAAAGGCAAATCAGCGCTACAAAGAAGTCTCGCTTCCCATCGGTCAAAAGGGCCATGCTGAATAAAGTGTCAAAACCAGAAATGCAGGACAGGCCATGGAGAAATGGGAGCCTTGCTACGCTGATGGGCGGGCTGTAAATTGCCAACAGCCACTCTGGAGAAGTGTACGGTGTGTCCTGAAACATCTAAAAAACTCAGCTTAGAGAGCATAGGGCACTTCCACTCATGGGCGTATAAATTGGGAAAACTAAAAATCAGCAAGACACAGGCACCCCAAAGTTTAGGGCTGCTCTGTTGACAAGAACCTCCACTTCGTTACACCTGAAACATCCCAGGAAAGAGAAGAATGGATAAAGAAGTTGTGGTCCTTATGTACAATGGAATATCACTCAGCCATGAAATCAACGTCCTAAGGCTAGGAGCAGCATGATGAGTGGATTTAGGTACAACGATTCTAAGTGAAATAAGTCACACAGAAAAAGACACCTATCATAAGATATCACTTATAGAGGGAATGTAAAAACCGCTACCCTTGAACTGAATTACAAAACAGAACAGAGTCACACGTTTAGAAAACACACTATGGCTGCTTAACGGGAAAGGTGAGGTGGGGTGATGCATAAAACAAGGGTTTCAAATTAGCTCAGATACCGTTCCATAAACCCAATATGTAATACACAAGACCTACTCCTTGCTCAGTGAACTGGACTCAACACCCCCTATTCACCGCCCAAGAATATATCTGACTAGTAAGAATCTTAAAACCTATGTATTGCTATCTCTCTGTAAGTGAGTCAAGTGGGTGTAAAGCGGCATAAACACAGCAGTGCAAAGCAGCTAAACCCCATTATAAAAATCAATTACTTTTAAAAACCCGTGAAACAAAGACAGTGAAAGAGAAATTCTTACAAAATTCGTTCAGGGGCTGCGATGCCACCTGGATTGACCATATCTAGACCCACAGCTGACTGAGCCATAAGGGTGGACACTCTTGGGGCTGAGAGTTTTGGTGAGGTTGGGTGAGCTAACACAGACCCTTTAAAGTAGTACGGCGTGGTACCCATGCCATGGGTCCCAAATCTCCAGGTTCAAGGGCATCTTCCTACATCGAAAACATGCATGAGAAACCCAGAAGATGGTACACCGTGTGATCGGGAAAGGTTTCTAAAACGCACCTCATTTCTCATCTCCTTGTGCTCCGGTTCGCCATTCCAGCCGCTTTACTAGCAATCTCCCTCCTTGGAGAATCAGCACCTTTAACCTCCTGTTCCGTACAGGCTGCAATTTGTCCTGAGGATGAACGGGAAGAGGGGGAACCAATGAGAGACTAGCTCTAGGTGTTGGGACAGGCACACGTCACTCTATTTTCCCATCAGGAAGAAAAATTAACCACAGGCTCAGCCTGCCGCCCGGAGCCAGAATAGGGCCTGAAGCAATCCTGCGCTTTTGCGGCCAGCTCCCAAGAAAGCGAGTTGAGAAATGGAGCTCAGGGGCACTGCAATTCACAGACCTGCACAGTTAGAAATGATAACTCTCGTCCACAAATATATTGAGGGAAGGCAACGAAGAGAATTTGAAAGCAAGGCAGAATTGCAGGAAACCGATTTCAGGAGGTAGATTCGAATCGCCTTTAAAGCACAGGAAAAGCGGCAAAACCTCGACTATGATGCCCTTGGCCAAAAAGGGCGTATGCGTTTTTTCCTGAATATATTCAGGAAAAAACGCATACGCCCTTTTTGGCCAACCAAGCAACCTGCAAAGGCAAATCAGCGCTACAAAGAAGTCTCGCTTCCCATCGGTCAAAAGGGCCATGCTGAATAAAGTGTCAAAACCAGAAATGCAGGACAGGCCATGGAGAAATGGGAGCCTTGCTACGCTGATGGGCGGGCTGTAAATGGCCAACAGCCACTCTGGAGAAGTGTACGGTGTGTCCTGAAACATCTAAAAAACTCAGCTTACAGAGCATAGGGCACTTCCACTCATGGGCGTATAAATTGGGAAAACTAAAAATCAGCAAGACACAGGCACCCCAAAGTTTAGGGCTGCTCTGTTGACAAGAACCTCCACTTCGTTACACCTTAAACATCCCAGGAAAGAGAAGAATGGATAAAGAAGTTGTGGTCCTTATGTACAATGGAATATCACTCAGCCATGAAATCAACGTCATAAGGCTAGGAGCAGCATGATGAGTGGATTTAGGTACGACGATTCTAAGTGAAATAAGTCACACAGAAAAAGACACTTATCATAAGATATCACTTATAGAGGGAATGTAAAAACCGCTACCCTTGAACTGAATTACAAAACAGAACAGAGTCGCACGTTTAGAAAACACACTATGGCTGCTTAACGGGAAAGGTGAGGTGGGGTGATGCATAAAACAAGGGTTTCAAATTAGCTCAGATACCGTTCCATAAACCCAATATGTAATAGACAAGACCTACTCCTTGCTCAGTGAACTGGACTCAACACCCCCTATTCACCGCCCAAGAATATATCTGACTAGTAAGAATCTTAAAACCTATGTATTGCTATCTCTCTGTAAGTGAGTCAAGTGGGTGTAAAGCGGCATAAACACAGCAGTGCAAAGCAGCTAAACCCCATTATAAAAATCAATTACTTTTAAAAACCCGTGAAACAAAGACAGTGAAAGAGAAATTCTTACAAAATTCGTTCAGGGGCTGCGATGCCACCTGGATTGACCATATCTAGACCCACAGCTGACTGAGCCATAAGGGTGGACACTCTTGGGGCTGAGAGTTTTGGTGCGGTTGGGTGAGATAACACAGACCCTTTAAAGTAGTACGGCGTGGTACCCATGCCATGGGTCCCAAATCTCCAGGTTCAAGGGCATCTTCCTACATCGAAAACATGCATGAGAAACCCAGAAGATGGTACACCGTGTGATAGGGAAAGGTTTCTAAAACGCACCTCATTTCTCATCTCCTTGTGCTCCGGTTCGCCATTCCAGCCGCTTTACTAGCAATCTCCCTCCTTGGAGAATCAGCACCTTTAACCTCCTGTTCTGTACAGGTTGCAATTTGTCCTGAGGATGAACGGGAAGAGGGGGAACCAATGAGAGACTAGCTCTAGGTGTTGGGACAGGCACACGTCACTCTATTTTCCCATCAGGAAGAAAAATTAACCACAGGCTCAGCCTGCCGCCCGGAGCCAGAATAGGGCCTGAAGCAATCCTGCGCTTTTGCGGCCAGCTCCCAAGAAAGCGAGTTGAGAAATGGAGCTCAGGGGCACTGCAATTCACAGACCTGCACAGTTAGAAATGATAACTCTCGTCCACAAATATATTGAGGGAAGGCAACGAAGAGAATTTGAAAGCAAGGCAGAATTGCAGGAAACCGATTTCAGGAGGTAGATTCGAATCGCCTTTAAAGCACAGGAAAAGCGGCAAAACCTCGACTATGATGCCCTTGGCCAAAAAGGGCGTATGCGTTTTTTCCTGAATATATTCAGGAAAAAACGCATACGCCCTTTTTGGCCAACCAAGCAACCTGGAAAGGCAAATCAGCGCTACAAAGAAGTCTCGCTTCCCATCGGTCAAAAGGGCCATGCTGAATAAAGTGTCAAAACCAGAAATGCAGGACAGGCCATGGAGAAATGGGAGCCTTGCTACGCTGATGGGCGGGCTGTAAATTGCCAACAGCCACTCTGGAGAAGTGTACGGTGTGTCCTGAAACATCTAAAAAACTCAGCTTAGAGAGCATAGGGCACTTCCACTCATGGGCGTATAAATTGGGAAAACTAAAAATCAGCAAGACACAGGCACCCCAAAGTTTAGGGCTGCTCTGTTGACAAGAACCTCCACTTCGTTACACCTGAAACATCCCAGGAAAGAGAAGAATGGATAAAGAAGTTGTGGTCCTTATGTACAATGGAATATCACTCAGCCATGAAATCAACGTCCTAAGGCTAGGAGCAGCATGATGAGTGGATTTAGGTACAACGATTCTAAGTGAAATAAGTCACACAGAAAAAGACACCTATCATAAGATATCACTTATAGAGGGAATGTAAAAACCGCTACCCTTGAACTGAATTACAAAACAGAACAGAGTCACACGTTTAGAAAACACACTATGGCTGCTTAACGGGAAAGGTGAGGTGGGGTGATGCATAAAACAAGGGTTTCAAATTAGCTCAGATACCGTTCCATAAACCCAATATGTAATACACAAGACCTACTCCTTGCTCAGTGAACTGGACTCAACACCCCCTATTCACCGCCCAAGAATATATCTGACTAGTAAGAATCTTAAAACCTATGTATTGCTATCTCTCTGTAAGTGAGTCAAGTGGGTGTAAAGCGGCATAAACACAGCAGTGCAAAGCAGCTAAACCCCATTATAAAAATCAATTACTTTTAAAAACCCGTGAAACAAAGACAGTGAAAGAGAAATTCTTACAAAATTCGTTCAGGGGCTGCGATGCCACCTGGATTGACCATATCTAGACCCACAGCTGACTGAGCCATAAGGGTGGACACTCTTGGGGCTGAGAGTTTTGGTGAGGTTGGGTGAGCTAACACAGACCCTTTAAAGTAGTACGGCGTGGTACCCATGCCATGGGTCCCAAATCTCCAGGTTCAAGGGCATCTTCCTACATCGAAAACATGCATGAGAAACCCAGAAGATGGTACACCGTGTGATCGGGAAAGGTTTCTAAAACGCACCTCATTTCTCATCTCCTTGTGCTCCGGTTCGCCATTCCAGCCGCTTTACTAGCAATCTCCCTCCTTGGAGAATCAGCACCTTTAACCTCCTGTTCCGTACAGGCTGCAATTTGTCCTGAGGATGAACGGGAAGAGGGGGAACCAATGAGAGACTAGCTCTAGGTGTTGGGACAGGCACACGTCACTCTATTTTCCCATCAGGAAGAAAAATTAACCACAGGCTCAGCCTGCCGCCCGGAGCCAGAATAGGGCCTGAAGCAATCCTGCGCTTTTGCGGCCAGCTCCCAAGAAAGCGAGTTGAGAAATGGAGCTCAGGGGCACTGCAATTCACAGACCTGCACAGTTAGAAATGATAACTCTCGTCCACAAATATATTGAGGGAAGGCAACGAAGAGAATTTGAAAGCAAGGCAGAATTGCAGGAAACCGATTTCAGGAGGTAGATTCGAATCGCCTTTAAAGCACAGGAAAAGCGGCAAAACCTCGACTATGATGCCCTTGGCCAAAAAGGGCGTATGCGTTTTTTCCTGAATATATTCAGGAAAAAACGCATACGCCCTTTTTGGCCAACCAAGCAACCTGCAAAGGCAAATCAGCGCTACAAAGAAGTCTCGCTTCCCATCGGTCAAAAGGGCCATGCTGAATAAAGTGTCAAAACCAGAAATGCAGGACAGGCCATGGAGAAATGGGAGCCTTGCTACGCTGATGGGCGGGCTGTAAATGGCCAACAGCCACTCTGGAGAAGTGTACGGTGTGTCCTGAAACATCTAAAAAACTCAGCTTACAGAGCATAGGGCACTTCCACTCATGGGCGTATAAATTGGGAAAACTAAAAATCAGCAAGACACAGGCACCCCAAAGTTTAGGGCTGCTCTGTTGACAAGAACCTCCACTTCGTTACACCTTAAACATCCCAGGAAAGAGAAGAATGGATAAAGAAGTTGTGGTCCTTATGTACAATGGAATATCACTCAGCCATGAAATCAACGTCCTAAGGCTAGGAGCAGCATGATGAGTGGATTTAGGTACGACGATTCTAAGTGAAATAAGTCACACAGAAAAAGACACTTATCATAAGATATCACTTATAGAGGGAATGTAAAAACCGCTACCCTTGAACTGAATTACAAAACAGAACAGAGTCGCACGTTTAGAAAACACACTATGGCTGCTTAACGGGAAAGGTGAGGTGGGGTGATGCATAAAACAAGGGTTTCAAATTAGCTCAGATACCGTTCCATAAACCCAATATGTAATAGACAAGACCTACTCCTTGCTCAGTGAACTGGACTCAACACCCCCTATTCACCGCCCAAGAATATATCTGACTAGTAAGAATCTTAAAACCTATGTATTGCTATCTCTCTGTAAGTGAGTCAAGTGGGTGTAAAGCGGCATAAACACAGCAGTGCAAAGCAGCTAAACCCCATTATAAAAATCAATTACTTTTAAAAACCCGTGAAACAAAGACAGTGAAAGAGAAATTCTTACAAAATTCGTTCAGGGGCTGCGATGCCACCTGGATTGACCATATCTAGACCCACAGCTGACTGAGCCATAAGGGTGGACACTCTTGGGGCTGAGAGTTTTGGTGCGGTTGGGTGAGATAACACAGACCCTTTAAAGTAGTACGGCGTGGTACCCATGCCATGGGTCCCAAATCTCCAGGTTCAAGGGCATCTTCCTACATCGAAAACATGCATGAGAAACCCAGAAGATGGTACACCGTGTGATAGGGAAAGGTTTCTAAAACGCACCTCATTTCTCATCTCCTTGTGCTCCGGTTCGCCATTCCAGCCGCTTTACTAGCAATCTCCCTCCTTGGAGAATCAGCACCTTTAACCTCCTGTTCTGTACAGGTTGCAATTTGTCCTGAGGATGAACGGGAAGAGGGGGAACCAATGAGAGACTAGCTCTAGGTGTTGGGACAGGCACACGTCACTCTATTTTCCCATCAGGAAGAAAAATTAACCACAGGCTCAGCCTGCCGCCCGGAGCCAGAATAGGGCCTGAAGCAATCCTGCGCTTTTGCGGCCAGCTCCCAAGAAAGCGAGTTGAGAAATGGAGCTCAGGGGCACTGCAATTCACAGACCTGCACAGTTAGAAATGATAACTCTCGTCCACAAATATATTGAGGGAAGGCAACGAAGAGAATTTGAAAGCAAGGCAGAATTGCAGGAAACCGATTTCAGGAGGTAGATTCGAATCGCCTTTAAAGCACAGGAAAAGCGGCAAAACCTCGACTATGATGCCCTTGGCCAAAAAGGGCGTATGCGTTTTTTCCTGAATATATTCAGGAAAAAACGCATACGCCCTTTTTGGCCAACCAAGCAACCTGGAAAGGCAAATCAGCGCTACAAAGAAGTCTCGCTTCCCATCGGTCAAAAGGGCCATGCTGAATAAAGTGTCAAAACCAGAAATGCAGGACAGGCCATGGAGAAATGGGAGCCTTGCTACGCTGATGGGCGGGCTGTAAATTGCCAACAGCCACTCTGGAGAAGTGTACGGTGTGTCCTGAAACATCTAAAAAACTCAGCTTAGAGAGCATAGGGCACTTCCACTCATGGGCGTATAAATTGGGAAAACTAAAAATCAGCAAGACACAGGCACCCCAAAGTTTAGGGCTGCTCTGTTGACAAGAACCTCCACTTCGTTACACCTGAAACATCCCAGGAAAGAGAAGAATGGATAAAGAAGTTGTGGTCCTTATGTACAATGGACTATCACTCAGCCATGAAATCAACGTCCTAAGGCTAGGAGCAGCATGATGAGTGGATTTAGGTACAACGATTCTAAGTGAAATAAGTCACACAGAAAAAGACACCTATCATAAGATATCACTTATAGAGGGAATGTAAAAACCGCTACCCTTGAACTGAATTACAAAACAGAACAGAGTCACACGTTTAGAAAACACACTATGGCTGCTTAACGGGAAAGGTGAGGTGGGGTGATGCATAAAACAAGGGTTTCAAATTAGCTCAGATACCGTTCCATAAACCCAATATGTAATACACAAGACCTACTCCTTGCTCAGTGAACTGGACTCAACACCCCCTATTCACCGCCCAAGAATATATCTGACTAGTAAGAATCTTAAAACCTATGTATTGCTATCTCTCTGTAAGTGAGTCAAGTGGGTGTAAAGCGGCATAAACACAGCAGTGCAAAGCAGCTAAACCCCATTATAAAAATCAATTACTTTTAAAAACCCGTGAAACAAAGACAGTGAAAGAGAAATTCTTACAAAATTCGTTCAGGGGCTGCGATGCCACCTGGATTGACCATATCTAGACCCACAGCTGACTGAGCCATAAGGGTGGACACTCTTGGGGCTGAGAGTTTTGGTGAGGTTGGGTGAGCTAACACAGACCCTTTAAAGTAGTACGGCGTGGTACCCATGCCATGGGTCCCAAATCTCCAGGTTCAAGGGCATCTTCCTACATCGAAAACATGCATGAGAAACCCAGAAGATGGTACACCGTGTGATCGGGAAAGGTTTCTAAAACGCACCTCATTTCTCATCTCCTTGTGCTCCGGTTCGCCATTCCAGCCGCTTTACTAGCAATCTCCCTCCTTGGAGAATCAGCACCTTTAACCTCCTGTTCCGTACAGGCTGCAATTTGTCCTGAGGATGAACGGGAAGAGGGGGAACCAATGAGAGACTAGCTCTAGGTGTTGGGACAGGCACACGTCACTCTATTTTCCCATCAGGAAGAAAAATTAACCACAGGCTCAGCCTGCCGCCCGGAGCCAGAATAGGGCCTGAAGCAATCCTGCGCTTTTGCGGCCAGCTCCCAAGAAAGCGAGTTGAGAAATGGAGCTCAGGGGCACTGCAATTCACAGACCTGCACAGTTAGAAATGATAACTCTCGTCCACAAATATATTGAGGGAAGGCAACGAAGAGAATTTGAAAGCAAGGCAGAATTGCAGGAAACCGATTTCAGGAGGTAGATTCGAATCGCCTTTAAAGCACAGGAAAAGCGGCAAAACCTCGACTATGATGCCCTTGGCCAAAAAGGGCGTATGCGTTTTTTCCTGAATATATTCAGGAAAAAACGCATACGCCCTTTTTGGCCAACCAAGCAACCTGCAAAGGCAAATCAGCGCTACAAAGAAGTCTCGCTTCCCATCGGTCAAAAGGGCCATGCTGAATAAAGTGTCAAAACCAGAAATGCAGGACAGGCCATGGAGAAATGGGAGCCTTGCTACGCTGATGGGCGGGCTGTAAATGGCCAACAGCCACTCTGGAGAAGTGTACGGTGTGTCCTGAAACATCTAAAAAACTCAGCTTACAGAGCATAGGGCACTTCCACTCATGGGCGTATAAATTGGGAAAACTAAAAATCAGCAAGACACAGGCACCCCAAAGTTTAGGGCTGCTCTGTTGACAAGAACCTCCACTTCGTTACACCTTAAACATCCCAGGAAAGAGAAGAATGGATAAAGAAGTTGTGGTCCTTATGTACAATGGAATATCACTCAGCCATGAAATCAACGTCATAAGGCTAGGAGCAGCATGATGAGTGGATTTAGGTACGACGATTCTAAGTGAAATAAGTCACACAGAAAAAGACACTTATCATAAGATATCACTTATAGAGGGAATGTAAAAACCGCTACCCTTGAACTGAATTACAAAACAGAACAGAGTCGCACGTTTAGAAAACACACTATGGCTGCTTAACGGGAAAGGTGAGGTGGGGTGATGCATAAAACAAGGGTTTCAAATTAGCTCAGATACCGTTCCATAAACCCAATATGTAATAGACAAGACCTACTCCTTGCTCAGTGAACTGGACTCAACACCCCCTATTCACCGCCCAAGAATATATCTGACTAGTAAGAATCTTAAAACCTATGTATTGCTATCTCTCTGTAAGTGAGTCAAGTGGGTGTAAAGCGGCATAAACACAGCAGTGCAAAGCAGCTAAACCCCATTATAAAAATCAATTACTTTTAAAAACCCGTGAAACAAAGACAGTGAAAGAGAAATTCTTACAAAATTCGTTCAGGGGCTGCGATGCCACCTGGATTGACCATATCTAGACCCACAGCTGACTGAGCCATAAGGGTGGACACTCTTGGGGCTGAGAGTTTTGGTGCGGTTGGGTGAGATAACACAGACCCTTTAAAGTAGTACGGCGTGGTACCCATGCCATGGGTCCCAAATCTCCAGGTTCAAGGGCATCTTCCTACATCGAAAACATGCATGAGAAACCCAGAAGATGGTACACCGTGTGATAGGGAAAGGTTTCTAAAACGCACCTCATTTCTCATCTCCTTGTGCTCCGGTTCGCCATTCCAGCCGCTTTACTAGCAATCTCCCTCCTTGGAGAATCAGCACCTTTAACCTCCTGTTCTGTACAGGTTGCAATTTGTCCTGAGGATGAACGGGAAGAGGGGGAACCAATGAGAGACTAGCTCTAGGTGTTGGGACAGGCACACGTCACTCTATTTTCCCATCAGGAAGAAAAATTAACCACAGGCTCAGCCTGCCGCCCGGAGCCAGAATAGGGCCTGAAGCAATCCTGCGCTTTTGCGGCCAGCTCCCAAGAAAGCGAGTTGAGAAATGGAGCTCAGGGGCACTGCAATTCACAGACCTGCACAGTTAGAAATGATAACTCTCGTCCACAAATATATTGAGGGAAGGCAACGAAGAGAATTTGAAAGCAAGGCAGAATTGCAGGAAACCGATTTCAGGAGGTAGATTCGAATCGCCTTTAAAGCACAGGAAAAGCGGCAAAACCTCGACTATGATGCCCTTGGCCAAAAAGGGCGTATGCGTTTTTTCCTGAATATATTCAGGAAAAAACGCATACGCCCTTTTTGGCCAACCAAGCAACCTGGAAAGGCAAATCAGCGCTACAAAGAAGTCTCGCTTCCCATCGGTCAAAAGGGCCATGCTGAATAAAGTGTCAAAACCAGAAATGCAGGACAGGCCATGGAGAAATGGGAGCCTTGCTACGCTGATGGGCGGGCTGTAAATTGCCAACAGCCACTCTGGAGAAGTGTACGGTGTGTCCTGAAACATCTAAAAAACTCAGCTTAGAGAGCATAGGGCACTTCCACTCATGGGCGTATAAATTGGGAAAACTAAAAATCAGCAAGACACAGGCACCCCAAAGTTTAGGGCTGCTCTGTTGACAAGAACCTCCACTTCGTTACACCTGAAACATCCCAGGAAAGAGAAGAATGGATAAAGAAGTTGTGGTCCTTATGTACAATGGAATATCACTCAGCCATGAAATCAACGTCCTAAGGCTAGGAGCAGCATGATGAGTGGATTTAGGTACAACGATTCTAAGTGAAATAAGTCACACAGAAAAAGACACCTATCATAAGATATCACTTATAGAGGGAATGTAAAAACCGCTACCCTTGAACTGAATTACAAAACAGAACAGAGTCACACGTTTAGAAAACACACTATGGCTGCTTAACGGGAAAGGTGAGGTGGGGTGATGCATAAAACAAGGGTTTCAAATTAGCTCAGATACCGTTCCATAAACCCAATATGTAATACACAAGACCTACTCCTTGCTCAGTGAACTGGACTCAACACCCCCTATTCACCGCCCAAGAATATATCTGACTAGTAAGAATCTTAAAACCTATGTATTGCTATCTCTCTGTAAGTGAGTCAAGTGGGTGTAAAGCGGCATAAACACAGCAGTGCAAAGCAGCTAAACCCCATTATAAAAATCAATTACTTTTAAAAACCCGTGAAACAAAGACAGTGAAAGAGAAATTCTTACAAAATTCGTTCAGGGGCTGCGATGCCACCTGGATTGACCATATCTAGACCCACAGCTGACTGAGCCATAAGGGTGGACACTCTTGGGGCTGAGAGTTTTGGTGAGGTTGGGTGAGCTAACACAGACCCTTTAAAGTAGTACGGCGTGGTACCCATGCCATGGGTCCCAAATCTCCAGGTTCAAGGGCATCTTCCTACATCGAAAACATGCATGAGAAACCCAGAAGATGGTACACCGTGTGATCGGGAAAGGTTTCTAAAACGCACCTCATTTCTCATCTCCTTGTGCTCCGGTTCGCCATTCCAGCCGCTTTACTAGCAATCTCCCTCCTTGGAGAATCAGCACCTTTAACCTCCTGTTCCGTACAGGCTGCAATTTGTCCTGAGGATGAACGGGAAGAGGGGGAACCAATGAGAGACTAGCTCTAGGTGTTGGGACAGGCACACGTCACTCTATTTTCCCATCAGGAAGAAAAATTAACCACAGGCTCAGCCTGCCGCCCGGAGCCAGAATAGGGCCTGAAGCAATCCTGCGCTTTTGCGGCCAGCTCCCAAGAAAGCGAGTTGAGAAATGGAGCTCAGGGGCACTGCAATTCACAGACCTGCACAGTTAGAAATGATAACTCTCGTCCACAAATATATTGAGGGAAGGCAACGAAGAGAATTTGAAAGCAAGGCAGAATTGCAGGAAACCGATTTCAGGAGGTAGATTCGAATCGCCTTTAAAGCACAGGAAAAGCGGCAAAACCTCGACTATGATGCCCTTGGCCAAAAAGGGCGTATGCGTTTTTTCCTGAATATATTCAGGAAAAAACGCATACGCCCTTTTTGGCCAACCAAGCAACCTGCAAAGGCAAATCAGCGCTACAAAGAAGTCTCGCTTCCCATCGGTCAAAAGGGCCATGCTGAATAAAGTGTCAAAACCAGAAATGCAGGACAGGCCATGGAGAAATGGGAGCCTTGCTACGCTGATGGGCGGGCTGTAAATGGCCAACAGCCACTCTGGAGAAGTGTACGGTGTGTCCTGAAACATCTAAAAAACTCAGCTTACAGAGCATAGGGCACTTCCACTCATGGGCGTATAAATTGGGAAAACTAAAAATCAGCAAGACACAGGCACCCCAAAGTTTAGGGCTGCTCTGTTCACAAGAACCTCCACTTCGTTACACGTGAAATATCCCAGGAAAGAGAAGAATGGATAAAGAAGTTGTGGTCCTTATGTACAATGGAATATCACTCAGCCATGAAATCAACGTCCTAAGGCTAGGAGCAGCATGATGAGTGGATTTAGATACAACGATTCTAAGTGAAATAAGTCACACAGAAAAAGACACTTATCATAAGATATCACTTATAGAGGGAATGTAAAAACCGCTACCCTTGAACTGAATTACAAAACAGAACAGAGTCGCACGTTTAGAAAACACACTATGGCTGCTTAACGGGAAAGGTGAGGTGGGGTGATGCATAAAACAAGGGTTTCAAATTAGCTCAGATACCGTTCCATAAACCCAATATGTAATACACAAGACCTACTCCTTGCTCAGTGAACTGGACTCAACACCCCCTATTCACCGCCCAAGAATATATCTGACTAGTAAGAATCTTAAAACCTATGTATTGCTATCTCTCTGTAAGTGAGTCAAGTGGGTGTAAAGCGGCATAAACACAGCAGTGCAAAGCAGCTAAATCCCATTATAAAAATCAATTACTTTTAAAAACCCGTGAAACAAAGACAGTGAAAGAGAAATTCTTACAAAATTCGTTCAGGGGCTGCGATGCCACCTGGATTGACCATATCTAGACCCACAGCTGACTGAGCCATAAGGGTGGACACTCTTGGGGCTGAGAGTTTTGGTGAGGTTGGGTGAGCTAACACAGACCCTTTAAAGTAGTACGGCGTGGTACCCATGCCATGGGTCCCAAATCTCCAGGTTCAAGGGCATCTTCCTACATCGAAAACATGCATGAGAAACCCAGAAGATGGTACACCGTGTGATCGGGAAAGGTTTCTAAAACGCACCTCATTTCTCATCTCCTTGTGCTCCGGTTCGCCATTCCAGCCGCTTTACTAGCAATCTCCCTCCTTGGAGAATCAGCACCTTTAACCTCCTGTTCCGTACAGGCTGCAATTTGTCCTGAGGATGAACGGGAAGAGGGGGAACCAATGAGAGACTAGCTCTAGTTGTTGGGACAGGCACACGTCACTCTATTTTCCCATCAGGAAGAAATTTAACCACAGGCTCAGCCTGCCGCCCGGAGCCAGAATAGGGCCTGAAGCAATCCTGCGCTTTTGCGGCCAGCTCCCAAGAAAGCGAGTTGAGAAATGGAGCTCAGGGGCACTGCAATTCACAGACCTGCACAGTTAGAAATGATAACTCTCGTCCACAAATATATTGAGGGAAGGCAACGAAGAGAATTTGAAAGCAAGGCAGAATTGCAGGAAACAGATTTCAGGAGGTAGATTCGAATCGCCTTTAAAGCACAGGAAAAGCGGCAAAACCTCGACTATGATGCCCTTGGCCAAAAAGGGCGTATGCGTTTTTTCCTGAATATATTCAGGAAAAAACGCATACGCCCTTTTTGGCCAACCAAGCAACCTGGAAAGGCAAATCAGCACTACAAAGAAGTCTCGCTTCCCATCGGTCAAAAGGGCCATGCTGAATAAAGTGTCAAAACCAGAAATGCAGGACAGGCCATGGAGAAATGGGAGCCTTGCTACGCTGATGGGCGGGCTGTAAATTGCCAAGAGCCACTCTGGAGAAGTGTACGGTGTGTCCTGAAACATCTAAAAAACTCAGCTTACAGAGCATAGGGCACTTCCACTCATGGGCGTATAAATTGGGAAAACTAAAAATCAGCAAGACACAGGCACCCCAAAGTTTAGGGCTGCTCTGTTGACAAGAACCTCCACTTCGTTACACCTGAAACATCCCAGGAAAGAGAAGAATGGATAAAGAAGTTGTGGTCCTTATGTACAATGGAATATCACTCAGCCATGAAATCAACGTCCTAAGGCTAGGAGCAGCATGATGATTGGATTTAGGTACGACGATTCTAAGTGAAATAAGTCACACAGAAAAAGACACCTATCATAAGATATCACTTATAGAGGGAATGTAAAAACCGCTACCCTTGAACTGAATTACAAAACAGAACAGAGTCACACGTTTAGAAAACACACTATGGCTGCTTAACGGGAAAGGTGAGGTGGGGTGATGCATAAAACAAGGGTTTCAAATTAGCTCAGATACCGTTCCATAAACCCAATATGTAATACACAAGACCTACTCCTTGCTCAGTGAACTGGACTCAACACCCCCTATTCACCGCCCAAGAATATATCTGACTAGTAAGAATCTTAAAACCTATGTATTGCTATCTCTCTGTAAGTGAGTCAAGTGGGTGTAAAGCGGCATAAACACAGCAGTGCAAAGCAGCTAAACCCCATTATAAAAATCAATTACTTTTAAAAACCCGTGAAACAAAGACAGTGAAAGAGAAATTCTTACAAAATTCGTTCAGGGGCTGCGATGCCACCTGGATTGACCATATCTAGACCCACAGCTGACTGAGCCATAAGGGTGGACACTCTTGGGGCTGAGAGGTTTGGTGAGGTTGGGTGAGCTAACGCAGACCCTGTAAAATAATACAGCGTGGTACCCATCCCATGGGTCCCAAATCTCCAGGTTCAAGGGCATCTTCCTACATCGAAAACATGCATGAGAAACCCAGAAGATGGTACACCGTGTGATCGGGAAAGGTTTCTAAAACGCACCTCATTTCTCATCTCCTTGTGCTCCGGTTCGCCATTCCAGCCACTTTACTAGCAATCTCCCTCCTTGGAGAATCAGCACCTTTAACCTCCTGTTCCTTACAGGTTGCAATCTGTCCTGAGGATGAACAGGAAGAGGGGGAACCAATGAGAGACTAGCTCTAGGTGTTGGGACAGGCACACGTCACTCTATTTTCCCATCAGGAAGAAAAATTAACCACAGGCTCAGCCTGCCGCCCGGAGCCAGAATAGGGCCTGAAGCAATCCTGCGCTTTTGCGGCCAGCTCCCAAGAAAGCGAGTTGAGAAATGGAGCTCAGGGGCACTGCAATTCACAGACCTGCACAGTTAGAAATGATAACTCTCGTCCACAAATATATTGAGGGAAGGCAACGAAGAGGATTTGAAAGCAAGGCAGAATTGCAGGAAACAGATTTCAGGAGGTAGATTCGAATTGCATTTAAAGCACAGGAAAAGCGGCAAAACCTCGACAATGATGCCCTTGGCCAAAAAGGGCGTATGCGTTTTTTCCTGAATATATTCAGGAAAAAACGCATACGCCCTTTTTGGCCAACCAAGCAACCTGGAAAGGCAAATCAGCGCTACAAAGAAGTCTCACTTCCCATCGGTCAAAAGGGCCATGCTGAAAAAAGTGTCAAAACCAGAAATGCAGGACAGGCCATGGAGAAATGGGAGCCTTGCTACGCTGATGGGCGGGCTGTAAATTGCCAACAGCCACTCTGGAGAAGTGTACGGTGTGTCCTGAAACATCTAAAAAACTCAGCTTACAGAGCATAGGGCACTTCCACTCATGGGCGTATAAATTGGGAAAACTAAAAATCAGCAAGACACAGGCACCCCAAAGTTTAGGGCTGCTCTGTTGACAAGAACCTCCACTTCGTTACACCTGAAACATCCCAGGAAAGAGAAGAATGGATAAAGAAGTTGTGGTCCTTATGTACAATGGAATATCACTCAGCCATGAAATCAACGTCCTAAGGCTAGGAGCAGCATGATGAGTGGATTTAGGTACGACGATTCTAAGTGAAATAAGTCACACAGAAAAAGACACCTATCATAAGATATCACTTATAGAGGGAATGTAAAAACCGCTACCCTTAAACTGAATTACAAAACAGAACAGAGTCACACGTTTAGAAAACACACTATGGCTGCTTAACGGGAAAGGTGAGGTGGGGTGATGCATAAAACAAGGGTTTCAAATTAGCTCAGATACCGTTCCATAAACCCAATATGTAATAGACAAGACCTACTCCTTGCTCAGTGAACTGGACTCAACACCCCCTATTCACCGCCCAAGAATATATCTGACTAGTAAGAATCTTAAAACCTATGTATTGCTATCTCTCTGTAAGTGAGTCAAGTCGGTGTAAAGCGGCATAAACACAGCAGTGCAAAGCAGCTAAACCCCATTATAAAAATCAATTACTTTTAAAAACCCGTGAAACAAAGACAGTGAAAGAGAAATTCTTACAAAATTCGTTCAGGGGCTGCGATGCCACCTGGATTGACCATATCTAGACCCACAGCTGACTGAGCCATAAGGGTGGACACTCTTGGGGCTGAGAGGTTTGGTGAGGTTGGGTGAGCTAACGCAGACCCTGTAAAATAATACAGCGTGGTACCCATCCCATGGGTCCCAAATCTCCAGGTTCAAGGGCATCTTCCTACATCGAAAACATGCATGAGAAACCCAGAAGATGGTACACCGTGTGATCGGGAAAGGTTTCTAAAACGCACCTCATTTCTCATCTCCTTGTGCTCCGGTTCGCCATTCCAGCCACTTTACTAGCAATCTCCCTCCTTGGAGAATCAGCACCTTTAACCTCCTGTTCCTTACAGGTTGCAATCTGTCCTGAGGATGAACAGGAAGAGGGGGAACCAATGAGAGACTAGCTCTAGGTGTTGGGACAGGCACACGTCACTCTATTTTCCCATCAGGAAGAAAAATTAACCACAGGCTCAGCCTGCCGCCCGGAGCCAGAATAGGGCCTGAAGCAATCCTGCGCTTTTGCGGCCAGCTCCCAAGAAAGCGAGTTGAGAAATGGAGCTCAGGGGCACTGCAATTCACAGACCTGCACAGTTAGAAATGATAACTCTCGTCCACAAATATATTGAGGGAAGGCAACGAAGAGGATTTGAAAGCAAGGCAGAATTGCAGGAAACAGATTTCAGGAGGTAGATTCGAATTGCATTTAAAGCACAGGAAAAGCGGCAAAACCTCGACAATGATGCCCTTGGCCAAAAAGGGCGTATGCGTTTTTTCCTGAATATATTCAGGAAAAAACGCATACGCCCTTTTTGGCCAACCAAGCAACCTGGAAAGGCAAATCAGCGCTACAAAGAAGTCTCACTTCCCATCGGTCAAAAGGGCCATGCTGAAAAAAGTGTCAAAACCAGAAATGCAGGACAGGCCATGGAGAAATGGGAGCCTTGCTACGCTGATGGGCGGGCTGTAAATTGCCAACAGCCACTCTGGAGAAGTGTACGGTGTGTCCTGAAACATCTAAAAAACTCAGCTTACAGAGCATAGGGCACTTCCACTCATGGGCGTATAAATTGGGAAAACTAAAAATCAGCAAGACACAGGCACCCCAAAGTTTAGGGCTGCTCTGTTGACAAGAACCTCCACTTCGTTACACCTGAAACATCCCAGGAAAGAGAAGAATGGATAAAGAAGTTGTGGTCCTTATGTACAATGGAATATCACTCAGCCATGAAATCAACGTCCTAAGGCTAGGAGCAGCATGATGAGTGGATTTAGGTACAACGATTCTAAGTGAAATAAGTCACACAGAAAAAGACACTTATCATAAGATATCACTTATAGAGGGAATGTAAAAACCGCTACCCTTGAACTGAATTACAAAACAGAACAGAGTCGCACGTTTAGAAAACACACTATGGCTGCTTAACGGGAAAGGTGAGGTGGGTTGATGCATAAAACAAGGGTTTCAAATTAGCTCAGATACCGTTCCATAAACCCAATATGTAATAGACAAGACCTACTCCTTGCTCAGTGAACTGGACTCAACACCCCCTATTCCCCGCCCAAGAACATATATGACTAGTAAGAATCTTAAAACCTATGTATTGCTATCTCTCTGTAAGTGAGTCAAGTGGGTGTAAAGCGGCATAAACACAGCAGTGCAAAGCAGCTAAACCCCATTATAAAAATCAATTTCTTTTAAAAACCCGTGAAACAAAGACAGTGAAAGAGAGAAAAATTCTTACAAAATTCGTTCAGGGGCTGCGATGCCACCTGGATTGACCATATCTAGATCCACAGATGACTGAGCCATAAGGGTGGACACTCTTGGGGCTGAGAGGTTTGGTGTGGTTGGGTGAGCTAACACAGACCCTGTAAATTAATACAGCGTGGTACCCATCCCATGGGTCCCAAATCTCCAGGTTCAAGGGCATCTTCCTACATCGAAAACATGCATGAGAAACCCAGAAGATGGTACACCGTGTGATCGGGAAAGGTTTCTAAAATGCACCTCATTTCTCATCTCCTTGTGCTCCGGTTCGCCATTCCAGCCGCTTTACTAGCAATCTCCCTGCTTGGAGAATCAGCACCTTTAACCTCCTGTTCCGTACAGGTTGCAATTTGTCCTGAGGATGAACGGGAAGAGGGGGAACCAAGGAGAGACTAGCTCTAGGTGTTGGGACAGGCACACGTCACTCTATTTTCCCATCAGGAAGAAAAATTAACCACAGGCTCAGCCTGCCGCCCGGAGCCAGTATAGGGCCTGAAGCAATCCTGCGCTTTTGCGGCCAGCTCCCAAGAAAGCGAGTTGAGAAATGGAGCTCAGGGGCACTGCAATTCACAGACCTGCACAGTTAGAAATGATAACTCTCGTCCACAAATATATTGAGGGAAGGCAACGAAGAGAATTTGAAAGCAAGGCAGAACTGCAGGAAACCGATTTCAGGAGGTAGATTCGAATCGCCTTTAAAGCACAGGAAAAGCGGCAAAACCTCGACTATGATGCCCTTGGCCAAAAAGGGCGTATGCGTTTTTTCCTGAATATATTCAGGAAAAAACGCATACGCCCTTTTTGGCCAACCAAGCAACCTGGAAAGGCAAATCAGCGCTACAAAGAAGTCTCGCTTCCCATCGGTCAAAAGGGCCATGCTGAATAAAGTGTCAAAACCAGAAATGCAGGACAGGCCATGGAGAAATGGGAGCCTTGCTACGCTGATGGGCGGGCTGTAAATTGCCAACAGCCACTCTGGAGAAGTGTACGGTGTGTCCTGAAACATCTAAAAAACTCAGCTTACAGAGCATAGGGCACTTCCACTCATGGGCGTATAAATTGGGAAAACTAAAAATCAGCAAGACACAGGCACCCCAAAGTTTAGGGCTGCTCTGTTGACAAGAACCTCCACTTCGTTACACCTGAAACATCCCAGGAAAGAGAAGAATGGATAAAGAAGTTGTGGTCCTTATGTACAATGGAATATCACTCAGCCATGAAATCAACGTCCTAAGGCTAGGAGCAGCATGATGAGTGGATTTAGGTACGACGATTCTAAGTGAAATAAGTCACACAGAAAAAGACACTTATCATAAGATATCACTTATAGAGGGAATGTAAAAACCGCTACCCTTGAACTGAATTACAAAACAGAACAGAGTCACACGTTTAGAAAACACACTATGGCTGCTTAACGGGAAAGGTGAGGTGGGGTGATGCATAAAACAAGGGTTTCAAATTAGCTCAGATACCGTTCCATAAACCCAATATGTAATACACAAGACCTACTCCTTGCTCAGTGAACTGGACTCAACACCCCCTATTCACCGCCCAAGAATATATCTGACTAGTAAGAATCTTAAAACCTATGTATTGCTATCTCTCTGTAAGTGAGTCAAGTGGGTGTAAAGCGGCATAAACACAGCAGTGCAAAGCAGCTAAACCCCATTATAAAAATCAATTACTTTTAAAAACCCGTGAAACAAAGACAGTGAAAGAGAAATTCTTACAAAATTCGTTCAGGGGCTGCGATGCCACCTGGATTGACCATATCTAGACCCACAGCTGACTGAGCCATAAGGGTGGACACTCTTGGGGCTGAGAGGTTTGGTGAGGTTGGGTGAGCTAACGCAGACCCTGTAAAATAATACAGCGTGGTACCCATCCCATGGGTCCCAAATCTCCAGGTTCAAGGGCATCTTCCTACATCGAAAACATGCATGAGAAACCCAAAAGATGGTACACCGTGTGATAGGGAAAGGTTTCTAAAACGCACCTCATTTCTCATCTCCTTGTACTCCGGTTCGCCATTCCAGCCACTTTACTAGCAATCTCCCTCCTTGGAGAATCAGCACCTTTAACCTCCTGTTCCTTACAGGTTGCAATCTGTCCTGAGGATGAACGGGAAGAGGGGTAACCAATGAGAGACTAGCTCTAGGTGTTGGGACAGGCACACGTCACTCTATTTTCCCATCAGGAAGAAGAATTAACCACAGGCTCAGCCTGCCGCCCGGAGCCAGAATAGGGCCTGAAGCAATCCTGCGCTTTTGCGGCCAGCTCCCAAGAAAGCGAGTTGAGAAATGGAGCTCAGGGGCACTGCAATTCACAGACCTGCACAGTTAGAAATGATAACTCTCGTCCACAAATATATTGAGGGAAGGCAACGAAGAGGATTTGAAAGCAAGGCAGAATTGCAGGAAACAGATTTCAGGAGGTAGATTCGAATCGCCTTTAAAGCACAGGAAAAGCGGCAAAACCTCGACTATGATGCCCTTGGCCAAAAAGGGCGTATGCGTTTTTTCCTGAATATATTCAGGAAAAAACGCATACGCCCTTTTTGGCCAACCAAGCAACCTGGAAAGGCAAATCAGCGCTACAAAGAAGTCTCGCTTCCCATCGGTCAAAAGGGCCATGCTGAATAAAGTGTCAAAACCAGAAATGCAGGACAGGCCATGGAGAAATGGGAGCCTTGCTACGCTGATGGGCGGGCTGTAAATTGCCAACAGCCACTCTGGAGAAGTGTACGGTGTGTCCTGAAACATCTAAAAAACTCAGCTTACAGAGCATAGGGCACTTCCACTCATGGGCGTATAAATTGGGAAAACTAAAAATCAGCAAGACACAGGCACCCCAAAGTTTAGGGCTGCTCTGTTGACAAGAACCTCCACTTCGTTACACCTGAAACATCCCAGGAAAGAGAAGAATGGATAAAGAAGTTGTGGTTCTTATGTACAATGGAATATCACTCAGCCATGAAATCAACGTCCTAAGGCTAGGAGCAGCATGATGAGTGGATTTAGGTACAACGATTCTAAGTGAAATAAGTCACACAGAAAAAGACACTTATCATAAGATATCACTTATAGAGGGAATGTAAAAACCGCTACCCTTGAACTGAATTACAAAACAGAACAGAGTCGCACGTTTAGAAAACACACTATGGCTGCTTAACGGGAAAGGTGAGGTGGGTTGATGCATAAAACAAGGGTTTCAAATTAGCTCAGATCCCGTTCCATAAACCCAATATGTAATAGACAAGACCTACTCCTTGCTCAGTGAACTGGACTCAACACCCCCTATTCACCGCCCAAGAACATATTTGACTAGTAAGAATCTTAAAACCTATGTATTGCTATCTCTCTGTAAGTGAGTCAAGTGGGTGTAAAGCGGCATAAACACAGCAGTGCAAAGCAGCTAAACCCCATTATAAAAATCAATTACTTTTAAAAACCCGTGAAACAAAGACAGTGAAAGAGAAATTCTTACAAAATTCGTTCAGGGGCTGCGATGCCACCTGGATTGACCATATCTAGACCCACAGCTGACTGAGCCATAAGGGTGGACACTCTTGGGGCTGAGAGGTTTGGTGAGGTTGGGTGAGCTAACGCAGACCCTGTAAAATAATACAGCGTGGTACCCATCCCATGGGTCCCAAATCTCCAGGTTCAAGGGCATCTTCCTACATCGAAAACATGCATGAGAAACCCAAAAGATGGTACACCGTGTGATAGGGAAAGGTTTCTAAAACGCACCTTATTTCTCATCTCCTTGTGCTCCGGTTCGCCATTCCAGCCACTTTACTAGCAATCTCCCTCCTTGGAAAATCAGCACCTTTAACCTCCTGTTCCTTACAGGTTGCAATCTGTCCTGAGGATGAACGGGAAGAGGGGGAATCAATGAGAGACTAGCTCTAGGTGTTGGGACAGGCACACGTCACTCTATTTTCCCATCAGGAAGAAGAATTAACCACAGGCTCAGCCTGCCGCCCGGAGCCAGAATAGGGCCTGAAGCAATCCTGCGCTTTTGCGGCCAGCTCCCAAGAAAGCGAGTTGAGAAGTGGAGCTCAGGGGCACTGCAATTCACAGACCTGCACAGTAAGAAATGATAACTCTCGTCCACAAATATATTGAGGGAAGGCAACGAAGAGGATTTGAAAGCAAGGCTGAATTGCAGGAAACAGATTTCAGGAGGTAGATTCGAATCGCCTTTAAAGCACAGGAAAAGCGGCAAAACCTCGACAATGATGCCCTTGGCCAAAAAGGGCGTATGCGTTTTTTCCTGAATATATTCAGGAAAAAACGCATACGCCCTTTTTGGCCAACCAAGCAACCTGCAAAGGCAAATCAGCGCTACAAAGAAGTCTCACTTCCCATCGGTCAAAAGGGCCATGCTGAAAAAAGTGTCAAAACCAGAAATGCAGGACAGGCCATGGAGAAATGGGAGCCTTGCTACGCTGATGGGCGGGCTGTAAATTGCCAACAGCCACTCTGGAGAAGTGTACGGTGTGTCCTGAAACATCTAAAAAACTCAGCTTACAGAGCATAGGGCACTTCCACTCATGGGCGTATAAATTGGGAAAACTAAAAATCAGCAAGACACAGGCACCCCAAAGTTTAGGGCTGCTCTGTTGACAAGAACCTCCACTTCGTTACACCTGAAACATCCCAGGAAAGAGAAGAATGGATAAAGAAGTTGTGGTCCTTATGTACAATGGAATATCACTCAGCCATGAAATCAACGTCCTAAGGCTAGGAGCAGCATGATGAGTGGATTTAGGTACAACGATTCTAAGTGAAATAAGTCACACAGAAAAAGACACTTATCATAAGATATCACTTATAGAGGGAATGTAAAAACCGCTACCCTTGAACTGAATTACAAAACAGAACAGAGTCGCACGTTTAGAAAACACACTATGGCTGCTTAACGGGAAAGGTGAGGTGGGTTGATGCATAAAACAAGGGTTTCAAATTAGCTCAGATACCGTTCCATAAACCCAATATGTAATAGACAAGACCTACTCCTTGCTCAGTGAACTGGACTCAACACCCCCTATTCCCCGCCCAAGAACATATATGACTAGTAAGAATCTTAAAACCTATGTATTGCTATCTCTCTGTAAGTGAGTCAAGTGGGTGTAAAGCGGCATAAACACAGCAGTGCAAAGCAGCTAAACCCCATTATAAAAATCAATTTCTTTTAAAAACCCGTGAAACAAAGACAGTGAAAGAGAGAAAAATTCTTACAAAATTCGTTCAGGGGCTGCGATGCCACCTGGATTGACCATATCTAGATCCACAGATGACTGAGCCATAAGGGTGGACACTCTTGGGGCTGAGAGGTTTGGTGTGGTTGGGTGAGCTAACACAGACCCTGTAAATTAATACAGCGTGGTACCCATCCCATGGGTCCCAAATCTCCAGGTTCAAGGGCATCTTCCTACATCGAAAACATGCATGAGAAACCCAGAAGATGGTACACCGTGTGATCGGGAAAGGTTTCTAAAATGCACCTCATTTCTCATCTCCTTGTGCTCCGGTTCGCCATTCCAGCCGCTTTACTAGCAATCTCCCTGCTTGGAGAATCAGCACCTTTAACCTCCTGTTCCGTACAGGTTGCAATTTGTCCTGAGGATGAACGGGAAGAGGGGGAACCAAGGAGAGACTAGCTCTAGGTGTTGGGACAGGCACACGTCACTCTATTTTCCCATCAGGAAGAAAAATTAACCACAGGCTCAGCCTGCCGCCCGGAGCCAGTATAGGGCCTGAAGCAATCCTGCGCTTTTGCGGCCAGCTCCCAAGAAAGCGAGTTGAGAAATGGAGCTCAGGGGCACTGCAATTCACAGACCTGCACAGTTAGAAATGATAACTCTCGTCCACAAATATATTGAGGGAAGGCAACGAAGAGAATTTGAAAGCAAGGCAGAACTGCAGGAAACCGATTTCAGGAGGTAGATTCGAATCGCCTTTAAAGCACAGGAAAAGCGGCAAAACCTCGACTATGATGCCCTTGGCCAAAAAGGGCGTATGCGTTTTTTCCTGAATATATTCAGGAAAAAACGCATACGCCCTTTTTGGCCAACCAAGCAACCTGGAAAGGCAAATCAGCGCTACAAAGAAGTCTCGCTTCCCATCGGTCAAAAGGGCCATGCTGAATAAAGTGTCAAAACCAGAAATGCAGGACAGGCCATGGAGAAATGGGAGCCTTGCTACGCTGATGGGCGGGCTGTAAATTGCCAACAGCCACTCTGGAGAAGTGTACGGTGTGTCCTGAAACATCTAAAAAACTCAGCTTACAGAGCATAGGGCACTTCCACTCATGGGCGTATAAATTGGGAAAACTAAAAATCAGCAAGACACAGGCACCCCAAAGTTTAGGGCTGCTCTGTTGACAAGAACCTCCACTTCGTTACACCTGAAACATCCCAGGAAAGAGAAGAATGGATAAAGAAGTTGTGGTCCTTATGTACAATGGAATATCACTCAGCCATGAAATCAACGTCCTAAGGCTAGGAGCAGCATGATGAGTGGATTTAGGTACGACGATTCTAAGTGAAATAAGTCACACAGAAAAAGACACTTATCATAAGATATCACTTATAGAGGGAATGTAAAAACCGCTACCCTTGAACTGAATTACAAAACAGAACAGAGTCACACGTTTAGAAAACACACTATGGCTGCTTAACGGGAAAGGTGAGGTGGGGTGATGCATAAAACAAGGGTTTCAAATTAGCTCAGATACCGTTCCATAAACCCAATATGTAATACACAAGACCTACTCCTTGCTCAGTGAACTGGACTCAACACCCCCTATTCACCGCCCAAGAATATATCTGACTAGTAAGAATCTTAAAACCTATGTATTGCTATCTCTCTGTAAGTGAGTCAAGTGGGTGTAAAGCGGCATAAACACAGCAGTGCAAAGCAGCTAAACCCCATTATAAAAATCAATTACTTTTAAAAACCCGTGAAACAAAGACAGTGAAAGAGAAATTCTTACAAAATTCGTTCAGGGGCTGCGATGCCACCTGGATTGACCATATCTAGACCCACAGCTGACTGAGCCATAAGGGTGGACACTCTTGGGGCTGAGAGGTTTGGTGAGGTTGGGTGAGCTAACGCAGACCCTGTAAAATAATACAGCGTGGTACCCATCCCATGGGTCCCAAATCTCCAGGTTCAAGGGCATCTTCCTACATCGAAAACATGCATGAGAAACCCAAAAGATGGTACACCGTGTGATAGGGAAAGGTTTCTAAAACGCACCTCATTTCTCATCTCCTTGTACTCCGGTTCGCCATTCCAGCCACTTTACTAGCAATCTCCCTCCTTGGAGAATCAGCACCTTTAACCTCCTGTTCCTTACAGGTTGCAATCTGTCCTGAGGATGAACGGGAAGAGGGGTAACCAATGAGAGACTAGCTCTAGGTGTTGGGACAGGCACACGTCACTCTATTTTCCCATCAGGAAGAAGAATTAACCACAGGCTCAGCCTGCCGCCCGGAGCCAGAATAGGGCCTGAAGCAATCCTGCGCTTTTGCGGCCAGCTCCCAAGAAAGCGAGTTGAGAAATGGAGCTCAGGGGCACTGCAATTCACAGACCTGCACAGTTAGAAATGATAACTCTCGTCCACAAATATATTGAGGGAAGGCAACGAAGAGGATTTGAAAGCAAGGCAGAATTGCAGGAAACAGATTTCAGGAGGTAGATTCGAATCGCCTTTAAAGCACAGGAAAAGCGGCAAAACCTCGACTATGATGCCCTTGGCCAAAAAGGGCGTATGCGTTTTTTCCTGAATATATTCAGGAAAAAACGCATACGCCCTTTTTGGCCAACCAAGCAACCTGGAAAGGCAAATCAGCGCTACAAAGAAGTCTCGCTTCCCATCGGTCAAAAGGGCCATGCTGAATAAAGTGTCAAAACCAGAAATGCAGGACAGGCCATGGAGAAATGGGAGCCTTGCTACGCTGATGGGCGGGCTGTAAATTGCCAACAGCCACTCTGGAGAAGTGTACGGTGTGTCCTGAAACATCTAAAAAACTCAGCTTACAGAGCATAGGGCACTTCCACTCATGGGCGTATAAATTGGGAAAACTAAAAATCAGCAAGACACAGGCACCCCAAAGTTTAGGGCTGCTCTGTTGACAAGAACCTCCACTTCGTTACACCTGAAACATCCCAGGAAAGAGAAGAATGGATAAAGAAGTTGTGGTTCTTATGTACAATGGAATATCACTCAGCCATGAAATCAACGTCCTAAGGCTAGGAGCAGCATGATGAGTGGATTTAGGTACAACGATTCTAAGTGAAATAAGTCACACAGAAAAAGACACTTATCATAAGATATCACTTATAGAGGGAATGTAAAAACCGCTACCCTTGAACTGAATTACAAAACAGAACAGAGTCGCACGTTTAGAAAACACACTATGGCTGCTTAACGGGAAAGGTGAGGTGGGTTGATGCATAAAACAAGGGTTTCAAATTAGCTCAGATCCCGTTCCATAAACCCAATATGTAATAGACAAGACCTACTCCTTGCTCAGTGAACTGGACTCAACACCCCCTATTCACCGCCCAAGAACATATTTGACTAGTAAGAATCTTAAAACCTATGTATTGCTATCTCTCTGTAAGTGAGTCAAGTGGGTGTAAAGCGGCATAAACACAGCAGTGCAAAGCAGCTAAACCCCATTATAAAAATCAATTACTTTTAAAAACCCGTGAAACAAAGACAGTGAAAGAGAAATTCTTACAAAATTCGTTCAGGGGCTGCGATGCCACCTGGATTGACCATATCTAGACCCACAGCTGACTGAGCCATAAGGGTGGACACTCTTGGGGCTGAGAGGTTTGGTGAGGTTGGGTGAGCTAACGCAGACCCTGTAAAATAATACAGCGTGGTACCCATCCCATGGGTCCCAAATCTCCAGGTTCAAGGGCATCTTCCTACATCGAAAACATGCATGAGAAACCCAAAAGATGGTACACCGTGTGATAGGGAAAGGTTTCTAAAACGCACCTCATTTCTCATCTCCTTGTGCTCCGGTTCGCCATTCCAGCCACTTTACTAGCAATCTCCCTCCTTGGAAAATCAGCACCTTTAACCTCCTGTTCCTTACAGGTTGCAATCTGTCCTGAGGATGAACGGGAAGAGGGGGAATCAATGAGAGACTAGCTCTAGGTGTTGGGACAGGCACACGTCACTCTATTTTCCCATCAGGAAGAAGAATTAACCACAGGCTCAGCCTGCCGCCCGGAGCCAGAATAGGGCCTGAAGCAATCCTGCGCTTTTGCGGCCAGCTCCCAAGAAAGCGAGTTGAGAAGTGGAGCTCAGGGGCACTGCAATTCACAGACCTGCACAGTTAGAAATGATAACTCTCGTCCACAAATATATTGAGGGAAGGCAACGAAGAGGATTTGAAAGCAAGGCTGAATTGCAGGAAACAGATTTCAGGAGGTAGATTCGAATCGCCTTTAAAGCACAGGAAAAGCGGCAAAACCTCGACAATGATGCCCTTGGCCAAAAAGGGCGTATGCGTTTTTTCCTGAATATATTCAGGAAAAAACGCATACGCCCTTTTTGGCCAACCAAGCAACCTGCAAAGGCAAATCAGCGCTACAAAGAAGTCTCGCTTCCCATCGGTCAAAAGGGCCATGCTGAATAAAGTGTCAAAACCAGAAATGCAGGACAGGCCATGGAGAAATGGGAGCCTTGCTACGCTGATGGGCGGGCTGTAAATGGCCAACAGCCACTCTGGAGAAGTGTACGGTGTGTCCTGAAACATCTAAAAAACTCAGCTTACAGAGCATAGGGCACTTCCACTCATGGGCGTATAAATTGGGAAAACTAAAAATCAGCAAGACACAGGCACCCCAAAGTTTAGGGCTGCTCTGTTGACAAGAACCTCCACTTCGTTACACCTGAAACATCCCAGGAAAGAGAAGAATGGATAAAGAAGTTGTGGTCCTTATGTACAATGGAATATCACTCAGCCATGAAATCAACGTCCTAAGGCTAGGAGCAGCATGATGAGTGGATTTAGGTACAACGATTCTAAGTGAAATAAGTCACACAGAAAAAGACACTTATCATAAGATATCACTTATAGAGGGAATGTAAAAACCGCTACCCTTGAACTGAATTACAAAACAGAACAGAGTCGCACGTTTAGAAAACACACTATGGCTGCTTAACGGGAAAGGTGAGGTGGGTTGATGCATAAAACAAGGGTTTCAAATTAGCTCAGATACCGTTCCATAAACCCAATATGTAATAGACAAGACCTACTCCTTGCTCAGTGAACTGGACTCAACACCCCCTATTCACCGCCCAAGAACATATTTGACTAGTAAGAATCTTAAAACCTATGTATTGCTATCTCTCTGTAAGTGAGTCAAGTGGGTGTAAAGCGGCATAAACACAGCAGTGCAAAGCAGCTAAACCCCATTATAAAAATCAATTACTTTTAAAAACCCGTGAAACAAAGACAGTGAAAGAGAAATTCTTACAAAATTCGTTCAGGGGCTGCGATGCCACCTGGATTGACCATATCTAGACCCACAGCTGACTGAGCCATAAGGGTGGACACTCTTGGGGCTGAGAGGTTTGGTGAGGTTGGGTGAGCTAACGCACACCCTGTAAAATAATACAGCGTGGTACCCATCCCATGGGTCCCAAATCTCCAGGTTCAAGGGCATCTTCCTACATCGAAAACATGCATGAGAAACCCAAAAGATGGTACACCGTGTGATAGGGAAAGGTTTCTAAAACGCACCTCATTTCTCATCTCCTTGTGCTCCGGTTCGCCATTCCAGCCACTTTACTAGCAATCTCCCTCCTTGGAGAATCAGCACCTTTAACCTCCTGTTCCTTACAGGTTGCAATCTGTCCTGAGGATGAACGGGAAGAGGGGGAACCAATGAGAGACTAGCTCTAGGTGTTGGGACAGGCACACGTCACTCTATTTTCCCATCAGGAAGAAAAATTAACCACAGGCTCAGCCTGCCGCCCGGAGCCAGAATAGGGCCTGAAGAAATCCTGCGCTTTTGCGGCCAGCTCCCAAGAAAGCGAGTTGAGAAATGGAGCTCAAGGGCACTGCAATTCACAGACCTGCACAGTTAGAAATGATAACTCTCGTCCACAAATATATTGAGGGAAGGCAACGAAGAGAATTTGAAAGCAAGGCAGAATTGCAGGAAACCGATTTCAGGAGGTAGATTCGAATCGCCTTTAAAGCACAGGAAAAGCGGCAAAACCTCGACTATGATGCCCTTGGCCAAAAAGGGCGTATGCGTTTTTTCCTGAATATATTCAGGAAAAAACGCATACGCCCTTTTTGGCCAACCAAGCAACCTGGAAAGGCAAATCAGCGCTACAAAGAAGTCTCGCTTCCCATCGGTCAAAAGGGCCATGCTGAATAAAGTGTCAAAACCAGAAATGCAGGACAGGCCATGGAGAAATGGGAGCCTTGCTACGCTGATGGGCGGGCTGTAAATTGCCAACAGCCACTCTGGAGAAGTGTACGGTGTGTCCTGAAACATCTAAAAAACTCAGCTTACAGAGCATAGGGCACTTCCACTCATGGGCGTATAAATTGGGAAAACTAAAAATCAGCAAGACACAGGCACCCCAAAGTTTAGGGCTGCTCTGTTGACAAGAACCTCCACTTCGTTACACCTGAAACATCCCAGGAAAGAGAAGAATGGATAAAGAAGTTGTGGTCCTTATGTACAATGGAATATCACTCAGCCATGAAATCAACGTCCTAAGGCTAGGAGCAGCATGATGAGTGGATTTAGGTACGACGATTCTAAGTGAAATAAGTCACACAGAAAAAGACACTTATCATAAGATATCACTTATAGAGGGAATGTAAAAACCGCTACCCTTGAACTGAATTACAAAACAGAACAGAGTCACACGTTTAGAAAACACACTATGGCTGCTTAACGGGAAAGGTGAGGTGGGGTGATGCATAAAACAAGGGTTTCAAATTAGCTCAGATACCGTTCCATAAACCCAATATGTAATAGACAAGACCTACTCCTTGCTCAGTGAACTGGACTCAACACCCCCTATTCACCGCCCAAGAATATATCTGACTAGTAAGAATCTTAAAACCTATGTATTGCTATCTCTCTGTAAGTGAGTCAAGTGGGTGTAAAGCGGCATAAACACAGCAGTGCAAAGCAGCTAAACCCCATTATAAAAATCAATTACTTTTAAAAACCCGTGAAACAAAGACAGTGAAAGAGAAATTCTTACAAAATTCGTTCAGGGGCTGCGATGCCACCTGGATTGACCATATCTAGACCCACAGCTGACTGAGCCATAAGGGTGGACACTCTTGGGGCTGAGAGGTTTGGTGAGGTTGGGTGAGCTAACGCAGACCCTGTAAAATAATACAGCGTGGTACCCATCCCATGGGTCCCAAATCTCCAGGTTCAAGGGCATCTTCCTACATCGAAAACATGCATGAGAAACCCAGAAGATGGTACACCGTGTGATCGGGAAAGGTTTCTAAAACGCACCTCATTTCTCATCTCCTTGTGCTCCGGTTCGCCATTCCAGCCACTTTACTAGCAATCTCCCTCCTTGGAGAATCAGCACCTTTAACCTCCTGTTCCTTACAGGTTGCAATCTGTCCTGAGGATGAACGGGAAGAGGGGGAACCAATGAGAGACTAGCTCTAGGTGTTGGGACAGGCACAGGTCACTCTATTTTCCCATCAGGAAGAAGAATTAACCACAGGCTCAGCCTGCCGCCCGGAGCCAGAATAGGGCCTGAAACAATCCTGCGCTTTTGCGGCCAGCTCCCAAGAAAGCGAGTTGAGAAATGGAGCTCAGGGGCACTGCAATTCACAGACCTGCACAGTTAGAAATGATAACTCTCGTCCACAAATATATTGAGGGAAGTCAACGAAGAGGATTTGAAAGCAGGGCAGAATTGCAGGAAACAGATTTCAGGAGGTAGATTCGAATCGCCTTTAAAGCACAGGAAAAGCGGCAAAACCTCGACAATGATGCCCTTGGCCAAAAAGGGCGTATGCGTTTTTTCCTGAATATATTCAGGAAAAAACGCATACGCCCTTTTTGGCCAACCAAGCAACCTGGAAAGGCAAATCAGCGCTACAAAGAAGTCTCGCTTCCCATCGGTCAAAAGGGCCATGCTGAATAAAGTGTCAAAACCAGAAATGCAGGACAGGCCATGGAGAAATGGGAGCCTTGCTACGCTGATGGGCGGGCTGTAAATGGCCAACAGCCACTCTGGAGAAGTGTACGGTGTGTCCTGAAACATCTAAAAAACTCAGCTTACAGAGCATAGGGCACTTCCACTCATGGGCGTATAAATTGGGAAAACTAAAAATCAGCAAGACACAGGCACCCCAAAGTTTAGGGCTGCTCTGTTGACAAGAACCTCCACTTCGTTACACCTGAAACATCCCAGGAAAGAGAAGAATGGATAAAGAAGTTGTGGTCCTTATGTACAATGGAATATCACTCAGCCATGAAATCAACGTCCTAAGGCTAGGAGCAGCATGATGAGTGGATTTAGGTACGACGATTCTAAGTGAAATAAGTCACACAGAAAAAGACACTTATCATAAGATATCACTTATAGAGGGAATGTAAAAACCGCTACCCTTGAACTGAATTACAAAACAGAACAGAGTCACACGTTTAGAAAACACACTATGGCTGCTTAACGGGAAAGGTGAGGTGGGGTGATGCATAAAACAAGGGTTTCAAATTAGCTCAGATACCGTTCCATAAACCCAATATGTAATAGACAAGACCTACTCCTTGCTCAGTGAACTGGACTCAACACCCCCTATTCACCGCCCAAAAATATATCTGACTAGTAAGAATCTTAAAACCTATGTATTGCTATCTCTCTGTAAGTGAGTCAAGTGGGTGTAAAGCGGCATAAACACAGCAGTGCAAAGCAGCTAAACCCCATTATAAAAATCAATTACTTTTAAAAACCCGTGAAACAAAGACAGTGAAAGAGAGAGAAATTCTTACAAAATTCGTTCAGGGGCTGTGATGCCACCTGGATTGACCATATCTAGACCCACAGCTGACTGAGCCATAACGGTGGACACTCTTGGGGCTGAGAGGTTTGGTGAGGTTGGGTGAGCTAACGCAGACCCTGTAAAATAATACGGCGTGGTACCCATCCCATGGGTCCCAAATCTCCAGGTTCAAGGGCATCTTCCTACATCGAAAACATGCATGAGAAACCCAGAAGATGGTACACCGTGTGACCGGGAAAGGTTTCTAAAACGCACGTCATTTCTCATCTCCTTGTGCTCCGGTTCGCCATTCCAGCCGTTTTACTAGCAATCTCCCTCCTTGGAGAATCAGCACCTTTAACCTCCTGTTCCGTACAGGTTGCAATCTGTCCTGAGGATGAACGGGAAGAGGGGGAACCAATGAGCGACTAGCTCTAGGTGTTGGGACAGGCACAGGTCACTCTATTTTCCCATCAGGAAGAAGAATTAACCACAGGCTCAGCCTGCCGCCCGGAGCCAGAATAGGGCCTGAAACAATCCTGCGCTTTTGCGGCCAGCTCCCAAGAAAGCGAGTTGAGAAATGGAGCTCAGGGGCACTGCAATTCACAGACCTGCACAGTTAGAAATGATAACTCTCGTCCACAAATATATTGAGGGAAGGCAACGAAGAGGATTTGAAAGCAAGGCAGAATTGCAGGAAACCGATTTCAGGAGGTAGATTCGAATCGCCTTTAAAGCACAGGAAAAGCGGCAAAACCTCGACAATGATGCCCTTGGCCAAAAAGGGCGTATGCGTTTTTTCCTGAATATATTCAGGAAAAAACGCATACGCCCTTTTTGGCCAACCAAGCAACCTGGAAAGGCAAATCAGCGCTACAAAGAAGTCTCGCTTCCCATCGGTCAAAAGGGCCATGCTGAATAAAGTGTCAAAACCAGAAATGCAGGACAGGCCATGGAGAAATGGGAGCCTTGCTACGCTGATGGGCGGGCTGTAAATTGCCAACAGCCACTCTGGAGAAGTGTACGGTGTGTCCTGAAACATCTAAAAAACTCAGCTTAGAGAGCATAGGGCACTTCCACTCATGGGCGTATAAATTGGGAAAACTAAAAATCAGCAAGACACAGACACCCCAAAGTTTAGGGCTGCTCTGTTGACAAGAACCTCCACTTCGTTACACCTGAAACATCCCAGGAAAGAGAAGAATGGATAAAGAAGTTGTGGTCCTTATGTACAATGGAATATCACTCAGCCATGAAATCAACGTCATAAGGCTAGGAGCAGCATGATGAGTGGATTTAGGTACGACAATTCTAAGTGAAATAAGTCACACAGAAAAAGACACTTATCATAAGATATCACTTATAGAGGGAATGTAAAAACCGCTACCCTTGAACTGAATTACAAAACAGAACAGAGTCGCACGTTTAGAAAACACACTATGGCTGCTTAACGGGAAAGGTGAGGTGGGGTGATGCATAAAACAAGGGTTTCAAATTAGCTCAGATACCGTTCCATAAACCCAATATGTAATAGACAAGACCTACTCCTTGCTCAGTGAACTGGACTCAACACCCCCTATTCACCGCCCAAGAATATATCTGACTAGTAAGAATCTTAAAACCTATGTATTGCTATCTCTCTGTAAGTGAGTCAAGTGGGTGTAAAGCGGCATAAACACAGCAGTGCAAAGCAGCTAAACCCCATTATAAAAATCAATTACTTTTAAAAACCCGTGAAACAAAGACAGTGAAAGAGAGAGAAATTCTTACAAAATTCGTTCAGGGGCTGTGATGCCACCTGGATTGACCATATCTAGACCCACAGCTGACTGAGCCATAACGGTGGACACTCTTGGGGCTGAGAGGTTTGGTGAGGTTGGGTGAGCTAACGCAGACCCTGTAAAATAATACGGCGTGGTACCCATCCCATGGGTCCCAAATCTCCAGGTTCAAGGGCATCTTCCTACATCGAAAACATGCATGAGAAACCCAGAAGATGGTACACCGTGTGACCGGGAAAGGTTTCTAAAACGCACGTCATTTCTCATCTCCTTGTGCTCCGGTTCGCCATTCCAGCCGTTTTACTAGCAATCTCCCTCCTTGGAGAATCAGCACCTTTAACCTCCTGTTCCGTACAGGTTGCAATCTGTCCTGAGGATGAACGGGAAGAGGGGGAACCAATGAGCGACTAGCTCTAGGTGTTGGGACAGGCACAGGTCACTCTATTTTCCCATCAGGAAGAAGAATTAACCACAGGCTCAGCCTGCCGCCCGGAGCCAGAATAGGGCCTGAAACAATCCTGCGCTTTTGCGGCCAGCTCCCAAGAAAGCGAGTTGAGAAATGGAGCTCAGGGGCACTGCAATTCACAGACCTGCACAGTTAGAAATGATAACTCTCGTCCACAAATATATTGAGGGAAGGCAACGAAGAGGATTTGAAAGCAAGGCAGAATTGCAGGAAACAGATTTCAGGAGGTAGATTCGAATCGCCTTTAAAGCACAGGAAAAGCGGCAAAACCTCGACAATGATGCCCTTGGCCAAAAAGGGCGTATGCGTTTTTTCCTGAATATATTCAGGAAAAAACGCATACGCCCTTTTTGGCCAACCAAGCAACCTGGAAAGGCAAATCAGCGCTACAAAGAAGTCTCGCTTCCCATCGGTCAAAAGGGCCATGCTGAATAAAGTGTCAAAACCAGAAATGCAGGACAGGCCATGGAGAAATGGGAGCCTTGCTACGCTGATGGGCGGGCTGTAAATTGCCAACAGCCACTCTGGAGAAGTGTACGGTGTGTCCTGAAACATCTAAAAAACTCAGCTTAGAGAGCATAGGGCACTTCCACTCATGGGCGTATAAATTGGGAAAACTAAAAATCAGCAAGACACAGACACCCCAAAGTTTAGGGCTGCTCTGTTGACAAGAACCTCCACTTCGTTACACCTGAAACATCCCAGGAAAGAGAAGAATGGATAAAGAAGTTGTGGTCCTTATGTACAATGGAATATCACTCAGCCATGAAATCAACGTCATAAGGCTAGGAGCAGCATGATGAGTGGATTTAGGTACGACAATTCTAAGTGAAATAAGTCACACAGAAAAAGACACTTATCATAAGATATCACTTATAGAGGGAATGTAAAAACCGCTACCCTTGAACTGAATTACAAAACAGAACAGAGTCGCACGTTTAGAAAACACACTATGGCTGCTTAACGGGAAAGGTGAGGTGGGGTGATGCATAAAACAAGGGTTTCAAATTAGCTCAGATACCGTTCCATAAACCCAATATGTAATAGACAAGACCTACTCCTTGCTCAGTGAACTGGACTCAACACCCCCTATTCACCGCCCAAGAATATATCTGACTAGTAAGAATCTTAAAACCTATGTATTGCTATCTCTCTGTAAGTGAGTCAAGTGGGTGTAAAGCGGCATAAACACAGCAGTGCAAAGCAGCTAAACCCCATTATAAAAATCAATTACTTTTAAAAACCCGTGAAACAAAGACAGTGAAAGAGAGAGAAATTCTTACAAAATTCGTTCAGGGGCTGTGATGCCACCTGGATTGACCATATCTAGACCCACAGCTGACTGAGCCATAACGGTGGACACTCTTGGGGCTGAGAGGTTTGGTGAGGTTGGGTGAGCTAACGCAGACCCTGTAAAATAATACGGCGTGGTACCCATCCCATGGGTCCCAAATCTCCAGGTTCAAGGGCATCTTCCTACATCGAAAACATGCATGAGAAACCCAGAAGATGGTACACCGTGTGACCGGGAAAGGTTTCTAAAACGCACCTCATTTCTCATCTCCTTGTGCTCCGGTTCGCCATTCCAGCCGCTTTACTAGCAATCTCCCTCCTTGGAGAATCAGCACCTTTAACCTCCTGTTCCTTACAGGTTGCAATCTGTCCTGAGGATGAACGGGAAGAGGGGGAACCAATGAGAGACTAGCTCTAGGTGTTGGGACAGGCACAGGTCACTCTATTTTCCCATCAGGAAGAAGAATTAACCACAGGCTCAGCCTGCCGCCCGGAGCCAGAATAGGGCCTGAAACAATCCTGCGCTTTTGCGGCCAGCTCCCAAGAAAGCGAGTTGAGAAATGGAGCTCAGGGGCACTGCAATTCACAGACCTGCACAGTTAGAAATGATAACTCTCGTCCACAAATATATTGAGGGAAGGCAACGAAGAGGATTTGAAAGCAAGGCAGAATTGCAGGAAACAGATTTCAGGAGGTAGATTCGAATCACCTTTAAAGCACAGGAAAAGCGGCAAAACCTCGACAATGATGCCCTTGGCCAAAAAGGGCGTATGCGTTTTTTCCTGAATATATTCAGGAAAAAACGCATACGCCCTTTTTGGCCAACCAAGCAACCTGGAAAGGCAAATCAGCGCTACAAAGAAGTCTCGCTTCCCATCGGTCAAAAGGGCCATGCTGAATAAAGTGTCAAAACCAGAAATGCAGGACAGGCCATGGAGAAATGGGAGCCTTGCTACGCTGATGGGCGGGCTGTAAATTGCCAACAGCCACTCTGGAGAAGTGTACGGTGTGTCCTGAAACATCTAAAAAACTCAGCTTACAGAGCATAGGGCACTTCCACTCATGGGCGTATAAATTGGGAAAACTAAAAATCAGCAAGACACAGACACCCCAAAGTTTAGGGCTGCTCTGTTGACAAGAACCTCCACTTCGTTACACCTGAAACATCCCAGGAAAGAGAAGAATGGATAAAGAAGTTGTGGTCCTTATGTACAATGGAATATCACTCAGCCATGAAATCAACGTCATAAGGCTAGGAGCAGCATGATGAGTGGATTTAGGTACGACAATTCTAAGTGAAATAAGTCACACAGAAAAAGACACTTATCATAAGATATCACTTATAGAGGGAATGTAAAAACCGCTACCCTTGAACTGAATTACAAAACAGAACAGAGTCGCACGTTTAGAAAACACACTATGGCTGCTTAACGGGAAAGGTGAGGTGGGGTGATGCATAAAACAAGGGTTTCAAATTAGCTCAGATACCGTTCCATAAACCCAATATGTAATAGACAAGACCTACTCCTTGCTCAGTGAACTGGACTCAACACCCCCTATTCACCGCCCAAGAATATATCTGACTAGTAAGAATCTTAAAACCTATGTATTGCTATCTCTCTGTAAGTGAGTCAAGTGGGTGTAAAGCGGCATAAACACAGCAGTGCAAAGCAGCTAAACCCCATTATAAAAATCAATTACTTTTAAAAACCCGTGAAACAAAGACAGTGAAAGAGAAATTCTTACAAAATTCGTTCAGGGGCTGCGATGCCACCTGGATTGACCATATCTAGACCCACAGCTGACTGAGCCATAAGGGTGGACACTCTTGGGGCTGAGAGGTTTGGTGAGGTTGGGTGAGCTAACGCAGACCCTGTAAAATAATACAGCGTGGTACCCATCCCATGGGTCCCAAATCTCCAGGTTCAAGGGCATCTTCCTACATCGAAAACATGCATGAGAAACCCAGAAGATGGTACACCGTGTGATCGGGAAAGGTTTCTAAAACGCACCTCATTTTTCATCTCCTTGTGCTCCGGTTCACCATTCCAGCCACTTTACTAGCAATCTCCCTCCTTGGAGAATCAGCACCTTTAACCTCCTGTTCCTTACAGGTTGCAATCTGTCCTGAGGATGAACGGGAAGAGGGGGAACCAATGAGAGACTAGCTCTAGGTGTTGGGACAGGCACAGGTCACTCTATTTTCCCATCAGGAAGAAGAATTAACCACAGGCTCAGCCTGCCGCCCGGAGCCAGAATAGGGCCTGAAGCAATCCTGCGCTTTTGCGGCCAGCTCCCAAGAAAGCGAGTTGAGAAATGGAGCTCAGGGGCACTGCAATTCACAGACCTGCACAGTTAGAAATGATAACTCTCGTCCACAAATATATTGAGGGAAGGCAACGAAGAGGATTTGAAAGCAAGGCAGAATTGCAGGAAACAGATTTCAGGAGGTAGATTCGAATCGCCTTTAAAGCACAGGAAAAGCGGCAAAACCTCGACAATGATGCCCTTGGCCAAAAAGGGCGTATGCGTTTTTTCCTGAATATATTCAGGAAAAAACGCATACGCCCTTTTTGGCCAACCAAGCAACCTGGAAAGGCAAATCAGCGCTACAAAGAAGTCTCGCTTCCCATCGGTCAAAAGGGCCATGCTGAATAAAGTGTCAAAACCAGAAATGCAGGACAGGCCATGGAGAAATGGGAGCCTTGCTACGCTGATGGGCGGGCTGTAAATTGCCAACAGCCACTCTGGAGAAGTGTACGGTGTGTCCTGAAACATCTAAAAAACTCAGCTTAGAGAGCATAGGGCACTTGCACTCATGGGCGTATAAATTGGGAAAACTAAAAATCAGCAAGACACAGGCACCCCAAAGTTTAGGGCTGCTCTGTTGACAAGAACCTCCACTTCGTTACACCTGAAACATCCCAGGAAAGAGAAGAATGGATAAAGACGTTGTGGTCCTTATGTACAATGGAATATCACTCAGCCATGAAATCAACGTCCTAAGGCTAGGAGCAGCATGATGAGTGGATTTAGGTACGACGATTCTAAGTGAAATAAGTCACACAGAAAAAGACACTTATCATAAGATATCACTTATAGAGGGAATGTAAAAACCGCTACCCTTGAACTGAATTACAAAACAGAACAGAGTCACACGTTTAGAAAACACACTACGGCTGCTTAACGGGAAAGGTGAGGTGGGGTGATGCATAAAACAAGGGTTTCAAATTAGCTCAGATACCGTTCCATAAACCCAATATGTAATAGACAAGACCTACTCCTTGCTCAGTGAACTGGACTCAACACCCCCTATTCACCGCCCAAGAATATATCTGACTAGTAAGAATCTTAAAACCTATGTATTGCTATCTCTCTGTAAGTGAGTCAAGTGGGTGTAAAGCGGCATAAACACAGCAGTGCAAAGCAGCTAAACCCCATTATAAAAATCAATTACTTTTAAAAACCCGTGAAACAAAGACAGTGAAAGAGAAATTCTTACAAAATTCGTTCAGGGGCTGCGATGCCACCTGGATTGACCATATCTAGACCCACAGCTGACTGAGCCATAAGGGTGGACACTCTTGGGGCTGAGAGGGTTGGTGAGGTTGGGTGAGCTAACGCAGACCCTGTAAAATAATACAGCGTGGTACCCATCCCATGGGTCCCAAATCTCCAGGTTCAAGGGCATCTTCCTACATCGAAAACATGCATGAGAAACCCAGAAGATGGTACACCGTGTGATAGGGAAAGGTTTCTAAAATGCAACTCATTTCTCATCTCCTTGTGCTCCGGTTCGCCATTCCAGCCACTTTATTAGCAATCTCCCTCCTTGGAGAATCAGCACCTTTAACCTCCTGTTCCTTACAGGTTGCAATCTGTCCTGAGGATGAACGGGAAGAGGGGGAACCAATGAGAGACTAGCTCTAGGTGTTGGGACAGGCACAGGTCACTCTATTTTCCCATCAGGAAGAAGAATTAACCACAGGCTCAGCCTGCCGCCCGGAGCCAGAATAGAGCCTGAAGCAATCCTGCGCTTTTGCGGCCAGCTCCCAAGAAAGCGAGTTGAGAAATGGAGCTCAGGGGCACTGCAATTCACAGACCTGCACAGTTAGAAATGATAACTCTCGTCCACAAATATATGGAGGGAAGGCAACGAAGAGGATTTGAAAGCAAGGCAGAATTGCAGGAAACAGATTTCAGGAGGTAGATTCGAATCGCCTTTAAAGCACAGGAAAAGCGGCAAAACCTCGACAATGATGCCCTTGGCCAAACAGGGCGTATGCGTTTTTTCCTGAATATATTCAGGAAAAAACGCATACGCCCTGTTTGGCCAACCAAGCAACCTGGAAAGGCAAATCAGCGCTACAAAGAAGTCTCGCTTCCCATCGGTCAAAAGGGCCATGCTGAATAAAGTGTCAAAACCAGAAATGCAGGACAGGCCATGGAGAAATGGGAGCCTTGCTACGCTGATGGGCGGGCTGTAAATTGCCAACAGCCACTCTGGAGAAGTGTACGGTGTGTCCTGAAACATCTAAAAAACTCAGCTTAGAGAGCATAGGGCACTTGCACTCATGGGCGTATAAATTGGGAAAACTAAAAATCAGCAAGACACAGGCACCCCAAAGTTTAGGGCTGCTCTGTTGACAAGAACCTCCACTTCGTTACACCTGAAACATCCCAGGAAAGAGAAGAATGGTTAAAGAAGTTGTGGTCCTTATGTACAATGGAATATCACTCAGCCATGAAATCAACGTCCTAAGGCTAGGAGCAGCATGATGAGTGGATTTAGGTACCACGATTCTAAGTGAAATAAGTCACACAGAAAAAGACACTTATCCTAAGATATCACTTATAGAGGGAATGTAAAAACCGCTACCCTTGAACTGAATTACAAAACAGAACAGAGTCACACGTTTAGAAAACACACTATGGCTGCTTAACGGGAAAGGTGAGGTGGGGTGATGCATAAAACAAGGGTTTCAAATTAGCTCAGATACCGTTCCATAAACCCAATATGTAATAGACAAGACCTACTCCTTGCTCAGTGAACTGGACTCAACACCCCCTATTCACCGCCCAAGAATATATCTGACTAGTAAGAATCTTAAAACCTATGTATAGCTATCTCTCTGTAAGTGAGTCAAGTGGGTGTAAAGCGGCATAAACACAGCAGTGCAAAGCAGCTAAATCCCATTATAAAAATCAATTACTTTTAAAAACCCGTGAAACAAAGACAGTGAAAGAGAAATTCTTACAAAATTCGTTCAGGGGCTGCGATGCCACCTGGATTGACCATGTCTAGACACACAGCTGACTGAGCCATAAGGGTGGACACTCTTGGGGCTGACAGTTTTGGTGAGGTTGGGTGAGCTAACGCAGACCCTTTAAAGTAGTACGGCGTGGTACCCATGCCATGGGTCCCAAATCTCCAGGTTCAAGGGCATCATCCTACATCGAAAACATGCATGAGAAACCCAGAAGACGGTACACCGTGTGACCGGGAAAGGTTTCTAAAACGCACCTCATTTCTCATCTCCTTGTGCTCCGGTTCGCCATTCCAGCCGCTTTACTAGCAATCTCCCTCCTTGGAGAATCAGCACCTTTAACCTCCTGTTCCGTACACGTTGCAATTTGTCCTGAGGATGAACGGGAAGAGGGGGAACCAATGAGAGACTAGCTCTAGGTGTTGGGACAGGCACACGTCACTCTATTTTCCCATCAGGAAGAAAAATTAACCACAGGCTCAGCCTGCCGCCCGGAGCCAGAATAGGGCCTGAAGCAATCCTGCGCTTTTGCGGCCAGCTCCCAAGAAAGCGAGTTGAGAAATGGAGCTCAGGGGCACTGCAATTCACAGACCTGCACAGTTAGAAATGATAACTCTCGTCCACAAATATATTGAGGGAAGGCAACGAAGAGAATTTGAAAGCAAGGCAGAATTGCAGGAAACCGATTTCAGGAGGTAGATTCGAATCGCCTTTAAAGCACAGGAAAAGCGGCAAAACCTCGACTATGATGCCCTTGGCCAAAAAGGGCGTATGCGTTTTTTCCTGAATATATTCAGGAAAAAACGCATACGCCCTTTTTGGCCAACCAAGCAACCTGGAAAGGCAAATCAGCGCTACAAAGAAGTCTCGCTTCCCATCGGTCAAAAGGGCCATGCTGAATAAAGTGTCAAAACCAGAAATGCAGGACAGGCCATGGAGAAATGGGAGCCTTGCTACGCTGATGGGCGGGCTGTAAATTGCCAACAGCCACTCTGGAGAAGTGTACGGTGTGTCCTGAAACATCGAAAAAACTCAGCTTAGAGAGCATAGGGCACTTCCACTCATGGGCGTATAAATTGGGAAAACTAAAAATCAGCAAGACACAGGCACCCCAAAGTTTAGGGCTGCTCTGTTGACAAGAACCTCCACTTCGTTACACCTGAAACATCCCAGGAAAGAGAAGAATGGATAAAGAAGTTGTGGTCCTTATGTACAATGGAATATCACTCAGCCATGAAATCAACGTCCTAAGGCTAGGAGCAGCATGATGAGTGGATTTAGGTACGACGATTCTAAGTGAAATAAGTCACACAGAAAAAGACACTTATCATAAGATATCACTTATAGAGGGAATGTAAAAACCGCTACCCTTGAACTGAATTACAAAACAGAACAGAGTCACACGTTTAGAAAACACACTATGGCTGCTTAACGGGAAAGGTGAGGTGGGGTGATGCATAAAACAAGGGTTTCAAATTAGCTCAGATACCGTTCCATAAACCCAATATGTAATAGACAAGACCTACTCCTTGCTCAGTGAACTGGACTCAACACCCCCTAGTCACCGCCCAAGAATATATTTGACTAGTAAGAATCTTAAAACCTATGTATTGCTATCTCTCTGTAAGTGAGTCAAGTGGGTGTAAAGCGGCATAAACACAGCAGTGCAAAGCAGCTAAACCCCATTATAAAAATCAATTACTTTTAGAAACCCGTGAAACAAAGACAGTGAAAGAGAAATTCTTACAAAATTCGTTCAGGGGCTGCGATGCCACCTGGATTGACCATATCTAGACCCACAGCTGACTGAGCCATAAGGGTGGACACTCTTGGGGCTGAGAGGTTTGGTGAGGTTGGGTGAGCTAACGCAGACCCTGTAAAATAATACAGCGTGGTACCCATCCCATAGGTCCCAAATCTCCAGGTTCAAGGGCATCTTCTTACATCGAAAACATGCATGAGAAACCCAGAAGATGGTACACCGTGTGATCGGGAAAGGTTTCTAAAACGCACCTCATTTCTCATCTCCTTGTGCTCCGGTTCACCTTTCCAGCCGCTTTACTAGCCATCTCCCTCCTTGGAGAATCAGCACCTTTAACCTCCTGTTCCGTACAGGTTGCAATTTGTCCTGAGGATGAACGGGAAGAGGGGGAACCAATGAGAGACTAGCTCTAGGTGTTGGGACAGGCACACGTCACTCTATTTTCCCATCAGGAAGAAGAATTAACCACAGGCTCAGCCTGCCGCCCGGAGCCAGAATAGGGCCTGAAGCAATCCTGCGCTTTTGCGGCCAGCTCCCAAGAAAGCGAGTTGAGAAATGGAGCTCAGGGGCACTGCAATTCACAGACCTGCACAGTTAGAAATGATAACTCTCGTCCACAAATATATTGAGGGAAGGCAACGAAGAGGATTTGAAAGCAAGGCAGAATTGCAGGAAACAGATTTCAGGAGGTAGATTCGAATCGCCTTTAAAGCACAGGAAAAGCGGCAAAACCTCGACAATGATGCCCTTGGCCAAAAAGGGCGTATGCGTTTTTTCCTGAATATATTCAGGAAAAAACGCATACGCCCTTTTTGGCCAACCAAGCAACCTGGAAAGGCAAATCAGCGCTACAAAGAAGTCTCGCTTCCCATCGGTCAAAAGGGCCATGCTGAATAAAGTGTCAAAACCAGAAATGCAGGACAGGCCATGGAGAAATGGGAGCCTTGCTACGCTGATGGGCGGGCTGTAAATTGCCAACAGCCACTCTGGAGAAGTGTACGGTGTGTCCTGAAACATCTAAAAAACTCAGCTTAGAGAGCATAGGGCACTTCCACTCATGGGCGTATAAATTGGGAAAACTAAAAATCAGCAAGACACAGGCACCCCAAAGTTTAGGGCTGCTCTGTTGACAAGAACCTCCACTTCGTTACACCTGAAACATCCCAGGAAAGAGAAGAATGGATAAAGAAGTTGTGGTCCTTATGTACAATGGAATATCACTCAGCCATGAAATCAACGTCCTAAGGCTAGGAGCAGCATGATGAGTGGATTTAGGTACGACGATTCTAAGTGAAATAAGTCACACAGAAAAAGACACTTATCATAAGATATCACTTATAGAGGGAATGTAAAAACCGCTACCCTTGAACTGAATTACAAAACAGAACAGAGTCACACGTTTAGAAAACACACTATGGCTGCTTAACGGGAAAGGTGAGGTGGGGTGATGCATAAAACAAGGGTTTCAAATTAGCTCAGATACCGTTCCATAAACCCAATATGTAATAGACAAGACCTACTCCTTGCTCAGTGAACTGGACTCAACACCCCCTATTCACCGCCCAAGAATATATCTGACTAGTAAGAATCTTAAAACCTATGTATTGCTATCTCTCTGTAAGTGAGTCAAGTGGGTGTAAAGCGGCATAAACACAGCAGTGCAAAGCAGCTAAACCCCATTATAAAAATCAATTACTTTTAAAAACCCGTGAAACAAAGACAGTGAAAGAGAAATTCTTACAAAATTCGTTCAGGGGCTGCGATGCCACCTGGATTGACCATATCTAGACCCACAGCTGACTGAGCCATAAGGGTGGACACTCTTGGGGCTGAGAGGTTTGGTGAGGTTGGGTGAGCTAACGCAGACCCTGTAAAATAATACAGCGTGGTACCCATGCCATGGGTCCCAAATCTCCAGGTTCAAGGGCATCTTCCTACATCGAAAACATGCATGAGAAACCCAGAAGATGGTACACCGTGTGATAGGGAAAGGTTTCTAAAACGCACCTCATTTCTCATCTCCTTGTGCTCCGGTTCGCCATTCCAGCCACTTTACTAGCAATCTCCCTCCTTGGAGAATCAGCACCTTTAACCTCCTGTTCCTTACAGGTTGCAATCTGTCCTGAGGATGAACGGGAAGAGAGGGAACCAATGAGAGACTAGCTCTAGGTGTTGGGACAGGCACACGTCACTCTATTTTCCCATCAGGAAGAAGAATTAACCACAGGCTCAGCCTGCCGCCCGGAGCCAGAATAGGGCCTGAAGCAATCCTGCGCTTTTGCGGCCAGCTCCCAAGAAAGCGAGTTGAGAAATGGAGCTCAGGGGCACTGCAATTCACAGACCTGCACAGTTAGAAATGATAACTCTCGTCCACAAATATATTGAGGGAAGGCAACGAAGAGGATTTGAAAGCAAGGCAGAATTGCAGGAAACCGATTTCAGGAGGTAGATTCGAATCGCCTTTAAAGCACAGGAAAAGCGGCAAAACCTCGACAATGATGCCCTTGGCCAAAAAGGGCGTATGCGTTTTTTCCTGAATATATTCAGGAAAAAACGCATACGCCCTTTTTGGCCAACCAAGCAACCTGGAAAGGCAAATCAGCGCTACAAAGAAGTCTCGCTTCCCATCGGTCAAAAGGGCCATGCTGAATAAAGTGTCAAAACCAGAAATGCAGGACAGGCCATGGAGAAATGGGAGCCTTGCTACGCTGATGGGCGGGCTGTAAATTGCCAACAGCCACTCTGGAGAAGTGTACGGTGTGTCCTGAAACATCGAAAAAACTCAGCTTAGAGAGCATAGGGCACTTCCACTCATGGGCGTATAAATTGGGAAAACTAAAAATCAGCAAGACACAGGCACCCCAAAGTTTAGGGCTGCTCTGTTGAAAAGAACCTCCACTTCGTTACACCTGAAACATCCCAGGAAAGAGAAGAATGGATAAAGAAGTTGTGGTCCTTATGTACAATGGAATATCACTCAGCCATGAAATCAACGTCCTAAGGCTAGGAGCAGCATGATGAGTGGATTTAGGTACCACGATTCTAAGTGAAATAAGTCACAGAGAAAAAGACACTTATCATAAGATATCACTTATAGAGGGAATGTAAAAACCGCTACCCTTGAACTGAATTACAAAACAGAACAGAGTCGCACGTTTAGAAAACACACTATGGCTGCTTAACGGGAAAGGTGAGGTGGGGTGATGCATAAAACAAGGGTTTCAAATTAGCTCAGATACCGTTCCATAAACCCAATATGTAATAGACAAGACCTACTCCTTGCTCAGTGAACTGGACTCAACACCCCCTAGTCACCGCCCAAGAATATATTTGACTAGTAAGAATCTTAAAACCTATGTATTGCTATCTCTCTGTAAGTGAGTCAAGTGGGTGTAAAGCGGCATAAACACAGCAGTGCAAAGCAGCTAAACCCCATTATAAAAATCAATTACTTTTAAAAACTCGTGAAACAAAGACAGTGAAAGAGAAATTCTTACAAAATTCGTTCAGGGGCTGCGATGCCACCTGGATTGACCATATCTAGACCCACAGCTGACTGAGCCATAAGGGTGGACACTCTTGGGGCTGAGAGGTTTGGTGAGGTTGGGTGAGCTAACGCACACCCTGTAAAATAATACAGCGTGGTACCCATCCCATGGGTCCCAAATCTCCAGGTTCAACGGCATCTTCCTACATCGAAAACATGCATGAGAAACCCAGAAGATGGTACACCGTGTGATCGGGAAAGGTTTCTAAAACGCACCTCATTTCTCATCTCCTTGTGCTCCGGTTCGCCATTCCAGCCACTTTACTAGCAATCTCCCTCCTTGGAGAATCAGCACCTTTAACCTCCTGTTCCTTACAGGTTGCAATCTGTCCTGAGGATGAACGGGAAGAGGGGGAACCAATGAGAGACTAGCTCTAGGTGTTGGGACAGGCACACGTCACTCTATTTTCCCATCAGGAAGAAGAATTAACCACAGGCTCAGCCTGCCGCCCGGAGCCAGAATAGGGCCTGAAGCAATCCTGCGCTTTTGCGGCCAGCTCCCAAGAAAGCGAGTTGAGAAATGGAGCTCAGGGGCACTGCAATTCACAGACCTGCACAGTTAGAAATGATAACTCTCGTCCACAAATATATTGAGGGAAGGCAACGAAGAGGATTTGAAAGCAAGGCAGAATTGCAGGAAACCGATTTCAGGAGGTAGATTCGAATCGCCTTTAAAGCACAGGAAAAGCGGCAAAACCTCGACAATGATGCCCTTGGCCAAAAAGGGCGTATGCGTTTTTTCCTGAATATATTCCGGAAAAAACGCATACGCCCTTTTTGGCCAACCAAGCAACCTGGAAAGGCAAATCAGCGCTACAAAGAAGTCTCGCTTCCCATCGGTCAAAAGGGCCATGCTGAATAAAGTGTCAAAACCAGAAATGCAGGACAGGCCATGGAGAAATGGGAGCCTTGCTACGCTGATGGGCGGGCTGTAAATTGCCAACAGCCACTCTGGAGAAGTGTACGGTGTGTCCTGAAACATCTAAAAAACTCAGCTTAGAGAGCATAGGGCACTTCCACTCATGGGCGTATAAATTGGGAAAACTAAAAATCAGCAAGACACAGGCACCCCAAAGTTTAGGGCTGCTCTGTTGACAAGAACCTCCACTTCGTTACACCTGAAACATCCCAGGAAAGAGAAGAATGGATAAAGAAGTTGTGGTCCTTATGTACAATGGAATATCACTCAGCCATGAAATCAACGTCCTAAGGCTAGGAGCAGCATGATGAGTGGATTTAGGTACCACGATTCTAAGTGAAATAAGTCACACAGAAAAAGACACTTATCATAAGATATCACTTATAGAGGGAATGTAAAAACCGCTACCCTTGAACTGAACTACAAAACAGAACAGAGTCACACGTTTAGAAAACACACTATGGCTGCTTAACGGGAAAGGTGAGGTGGGGTGATGCATAAAACAAGGGTTTCAAATTAGCTCAGATACCGTTCCATAAACCCAATATGTAATAGACAAGACCTACTCCTTGCTCAGTGAACTGGACTCAACACCCCCTATTCACCGCCCAAGAATATATCTGACTAGTAAGAATCTTAAAACCTATGTATTGCTATCTCTCTGTAAGTGAGTCAAGTGGGTGTAAAGCGGCATAAACACAGCAGTGCAAAGCAGCTAAACCCCATTATAAAAATCAATTACTTTTAAAAACTCGTGAAACAAAGACAGTGAAAGAGAAATTCTTACAAAATTCGTTCAGGGGCTGCGATGCCACCTGGATTGACCATATCTAGACCCACAGCTGACTGAGCCATAAGGGTGGACACTCTTGGGGCTGAGAGGTTTGGTGAGGTTGGGTGAGCTAACGCACACCCTGTAAAATAATACAGCGTGGTACCCATCCCATGGGTCCCAAATCTCCAGGTTCAAGGGCATCTTCCTACATCGAAAACATGCATGAGAAACCCAGAAGATGGTACACCGTGTGATAGGGAAAGGTTTCTAAAACGCACCTCATTTCTCATCTCCTTGTGCTCCGGTTCGCCATTCCAGCCACTTTACTAGCAATCTCCCTCCTTGGAGAATCAGCACCTTTAACCTCCTGTTCCTTACAGGTTGCAATCTGTCCTGAGGATGAACGGGAAGAGGGGGAACCAATGAGAGACTAGCTCTAGGTGTTGGGACAGGCACAGGTCACTCTATTTTCCCATCAGGAAGAAGAATTAACCACAGGCTCAGCCTGCCGCCCGGAGCCAGAATAGGGCCTGAAGCAATCCTGCGCTTTTGCGGCCAGCTCCCAAGAAAGCGAGTTGAGAAATGGAGCTCAGGGGCACTGCAATTCACAGACCTGCACAGTTAGAAATGATAACTCTCGTCCACAAATATATTGAGGGAAGGCAACGAAGAGGATTTGAAAGCAAGGCAGAATTGCAGGAAACAGATTTCAGGAGGTAGATTCGAATCGCCTTTAAAGCACAGGAAAAGCGGCAAAACCTCGACAATGATGCCCTTGGCCAAAAAGGGCGTATGCGTTTTTTCCTGAATATATTCAGGAAAAAACGCATACGCCCTTTTTGGCCAACCAAGCAACCTGGAAAGGCAAATCAGCGCTACAAAGAAGTCTCGCTTCCCATCGGTCAAAAGGGCCATGCTGAATAAAGTGTCAAAACCAGAAATGCAGGACAGGCCATGGAGAAATGGGAGCCTTGCTACGCTGATGGGCGGGCTGTAAATTGCCAACAGCCACTCTGGAGAAGTGTACGGTGTGTCCTGAAACATCGAAAAAACTCAGCTTAGAGAGCATAGGGCACTTCCACTCATGGGCGTATAAATTGGGAAAACTAAAAATCAGCAAGACACAGGCACCCCAAAGTTTAGGGCTGCTCTGTTGACAAGAACCTCCACTTCGTTACACCTGAAACATCCCAGGAAAGAGAAGAATGGATAAAGAAGTTGTGGTCCTTATGTACAATGGAATATCACTCAGCCATGAAATCAACGCCCTAAGGCTAGGAGCAGCATGATGAGTGGATTTAGGTACGACGATTCTAAGTGAAATAAGTCACACAGAAAAAGACACTTATCATAAGATATCACTTATAGAGGGAATGTAAAAACCGCTACCCTTGAACTGAATTACAAAACAGAACAGAGTCACACGTTTAGAAAACACACTATGGCTGCTTAACGGGAAAGGTGAGGTGGGGTGATGCATAAAACAAGGGTTTCAAATTAGCTCAGATACTGTTCCATAAACCCAATATGTAATAGACAAGACCTACTCCTTGCTCAGTGAACTGGACTCAACACCCCCTATTCACCGCCCAAGAATATATCTGACTAGTAAGAATCTTAAAACCTATGTATTGCTATCTCTCTGTAAGTGAGTCAAGTGGGTGTAAAGCGGCATAAACACAGCAGTGCAAAGCAGCTAAACCCCATTATAAAAATCAATTACTTTTAAAAACCCGTGAAACAAAGACAGTGAAAGAGAAATTCTTACAAAATTCGTTCAGGGGCTGCGATGCCACCTGGATTGACCATATCTAGACCCACAGCTGACTGAGCCATAAGGGTGGACACTCTTGGGGCTGAGAGGTTTGGTGAGGTTGGGTGAGCTAACGCAGACCCTGTAAAATAATACAGCGTGGTACCCATCCCATGGGTCCCAAATCTCCAGGTTCAACGGCATCTTCCTACATCGAAAACATGCATGAGAAACCCAAAAGATGGTACACCGTGTGATAGGGAAAGGTTTCTAAAACGCACCTCATTTCTCATCTCCTTGTGCTCCGGTTCGCCATTCCAGCCACTTTACTAGCAATCTCCCTCCTTGGAGAATCAGCACCTTTAACCTCCTGTTCCTTACAGGTTGCAATCTGTCCTGAGGATGAACGGGAAGAGGGGGAACCAATGAGAGACTAGCTCTAGGTGTTGGGACAGGCACAGGTCACTCTATTTTCCCATCAGGAAGAAGAATTAACCACAGGCTCAGCCTGCCGCCCGGAGCCAGAATAGGGCCTGAAGCAATCCTGCGCTTTTGCGGCCAGCTCCCAAGAAAGCGAGTTGAGAAATGGAGCTCAGGGGCACTGCAATTCACAGACCTGCACAGTTAGAAATGATAACTCTCGTCCACAAATATATTGAGGGAAGGCAACGAAGAGGATTTGAAAGCAAGGCAGAATTGCAGGAAACCGATTTCAGGAGGTAGATTCGAATCGCCTTTAAAGCACAGGAAAAGCGGCAAAACCTCGACAATGATGCCCTTGGCCAAAAAGGGCGTATGCGTTTTTTCCTGAATATATTCAGGAAAAAACGCATACGCCCTTTTTGGCCAACCAAGCAACCTGGAAAGGCAAATCAGCGCTACAAAGAAGTCTCGCTTCCCATCGGTCAAAAGGGCCATGCTGAATAAAGTGTCAAAACCAGAAATGCAGGACAGGCCATGGAGAAATGGGAGCCTTGCTACGCTGATGGGCGGGCTGTAAATTGCCAACAGCCACTCTGGAGAAGTGTACGGTGTGTCCTGAAACATCGAAAAAACTCAGCTTAGAGAGCATAGGGCACTTCCACTCATGGGCGTATAAATTGGGAAAACTAAAAATCAGCAAGACACAGGCACCCCAAAGTTTAGGGCTGCTCTGTTGACAAGAACCTCCACTTCGTTACACCTGAAACATCCCAGGAAAGAGAAGAATGGATAAAGAAGTTGTGGTCCTTATGTACAATGGAATATCACTCAGCCATGAAATCAACGTCCTAAGGCTAGGAGCAGCATGATGAGTGGATTTAGGTACAACGATTCTAAGTGAAATAAGTCACACAGAAAAAGACACTTATCATAAGATATCACTTATAGAGGGAATGTAAAAACCGCTACCCTTGAACTGAATTACAAAACAGAACAGAGTCGCACGTTTACAAAACACACTATGGCTGCTTAACGGGAAAGGTGAGGTGGGTTGATGCATAAAACAAGGGTTTCAAATTAGCTCAGATACCGTTCCATAAACCCAATATGTAATAGACAAGACCTACTCCTTGCTCAGTGAACTGGACTCAACACCCCCTATTCACCGCCCAAGAACATAATTAACTAGTAAGAATCTTAAAACCTATGTATTGCTATCTCTCTGTAAGTGAGTCAAGTGGGTGTAAAGCGGCATAAACACAGCAGTGCAAAGCAGCTAAACCCCATTATAAAAATCAATTACTTTTAAAAACCCGTGAAACAAAGACAGTGAAAGAGAAATTCTTACAAAATTCGTTCAGGGGCTGCGATGCCACCTGGATTGACCATATCTAGACCCACAGCTGACTGAGCCATAAGGGTGGACACTCTTGGGGCTGAGAGGTTTGGTGAGGTTGGGTGAGCTAACGCAGACCCTGTAAAATAATACAGCGTGGTACCCATCCCATGGGTCCCAAATCTCCAGGTTCAAGGGCATCTTCCTACATCGAAAACATGCATGAGAAACCCAAAAGATGGTACACGGTGTGATAGGGAAAGGTTTCTAAAACGCACCTCATTTCTCATCTCCTTGTGCTCCGGTTCGCCATTCCAGCCACTTTACTAGCAATCTCCCTCCTTGGAGAATCAGCACCTTTAACCTCCTGTTCCTTACAGGTTGCAATCTGTCCTGAGGATGAACGGGAAGAGGGGGAACCAATGAGAGACTAGCTCTAGGTGTTGGGACAGGCACAGGTCACTCTATTTTCCCATCAGGAAGAAGAATTAACCACAGGCTCAGCCTGCCGCCCGGAGCCAGAATAGGGCCTGAAGCAATCCTGTGCTTTTGCGGCCAGCTCCCAAGAAAGCGAGTTGAGAAGTGGAGCTCAGGGGCACTGCAATTCACAGACCTGCACAGTTAGAAATGATAACTCTCGTCCACAAATATATTGAGGGAAGGCAACGAAGAGGATTTGAAAGCAAGGCAGAATTGCAGGAAACAGATTTCAGGAGGTAGATTCGAATCGCCTTTAAAGCACAGGAAAAGCGGCAAAACCTCGACTATGATGCCCTTGGCCAAAAAGGGCGTATGCGTTTTTTCCTGAATATATTCAGGAAAAAACGCATACGCCCTTTTTGGCCAACCAAGCAACCTGGAAAGGCAAATCAGCGCTACAAAGAAGTCTCGCTTCCCATCGGTCAAAAGGGCCATGCTGAATAAAGTGTCAAAACCAGAAATGCAGGACAGGCCATGGAGAAATGGGAGCCTTGCTACGCTGATGGGCGGGCTGTAAATGGCCAACAGCCACTCTGGAGAAGTGTACGGTGTGTCCTGAAACATCTAAAAAACTCAGCTTAGAGAGCATAGGGCACTTCCACTCATGGGCGTATAAATTGGGAAAACTAAAAATCAGCAAGACACAGGCACCCCAAAGTTTAGGGCTGCTCTGTTGACAAGAACCTCCACTTCGTTACACCTGAAACATCCCAGGAAAGAGAAGAATGGATAAAGAAGTTGTGGTCCTTATGTACAATGGAATATCACTCAGCCATGAAATCAACGTCCTAAGGCTAGGAGCAGCATGATGAGTGGATTTAGGTACAACGATTCTAAGTGAAATAAGTCACACAGAAAAAGACACTTATCATAAGATATCACTTATAGAGGGAATGTAAAAACCGCTACCCTTGAACTGAATTACAAAACAGAACAGAGTCGCACGTTTAGAAAACACACTATGGCTGCTTAACGGGAAAGGTGAGGTGGGTTGATGCATAAAACAAGGGTTTCAAATTAGCTCAGATACCGTTCCATAAACCCAATATGTAATAGACAAGACCTACTCCTTGCTCAGTGAACTGGACTCAACACCCCCTATTCACCGCCCAAGAACATAATTGACTAGTAAGAATCTTAAAACCTATGTATTGCTATCTCTCTGTAAGTGAGTCAAGTGGGTGTAAAGCGGCATAAACACAGCAGTGCAAAGCAGCTAAACCCCATTATAAAAATCAATTACTTTTAAAAACCCGTGAAACAAAGACAGTGAAAGAGAAATTCTTACAAAATTCGTTCAGGGGCTGCGATGCCACCTGGATTGACCATATCTAGACCCACAGCTGACTGAGCCATAAGGGTGGACACTCTTGGGGCTGAGAGGTTTGGTGAGGTTGGGTGAGCTAACGCAGACCCTGTAAAATAATACAGCGTGGTACCCATCCCATGGGTCCCAAATCTCCAGGTTCAAGGGCATCTTCCTACATCGAAAACATGCATGAGAAACCCAAAAGATGGTACACCGTGTGATAGGGAAAGGTTTCTAAAACGCACCTCATTTCTCATCTCCTTGTGCTCCGGTTCGCCATTCCAGCCACTTTACTAGCAATCTCCCTCCTTGGAGAATCAGCACCTTTAACCTCCTGTTCCTTACAGGTTGCAATCTGTCCTGAGGATGAACGGGAAGAGGGGGAACCAATGAGAGACTAGCTCTAGGTGTTGGGACAGGCACAGGTCACTCTATTTTCCCATCAGGAAGAAGAATTAACCACAGGCTCAGCCTGCCGCCCGGAGCCAGAATAGGGCCTGAAGCAATCCTGTGCTTTTGCGGCCAGCTCCCAAGAAAGCGAGTTGAGAAGTGGAGCTCAGGGGCACTGCAATTCACAGACCTGCACAGTTAGAAATGATAACTCTCGTCCACAAATATATTGAGGGAAGGCAACGAAGAGGATTTGAAAGCAAGGCAGAATTGCAGGAAACAGATTTCAGGAGGTAGATTCGAATCGCCTTTAAAGCACAGGAAAAGCGGCAAAACCTCGACTATGATGCCCTTGGCCAAAAAGGGCGTATGCGTTTTTTCCTGAATATATTCAGGAAAAAACGCATACGCCCTTTTTGGCCAACCAAGCAACCTGGAAAGGCAAATCAGCGCTACAAAGAAGTCTCGCTTCCCATCGGTCAAAAGGGCCATGCTGAATAAAGTGTCAAAACCAGAAATGCAGGACAGGCCATGGAGAAATGGGAGCCTTGCTACGCTGATGGGCGGGCTGTAAATGGCCAACAGCCACTCTGGAGAAGTGTACGGTGTGTCCTGAAACATCTAAAAAACTCAGCTTACAGAGCATAGGGCACTTCCACTCATGGGCGTATAAATTGGGAAAACTAAAAATCAGCAAGACACAGGCACCCCAAAGTTTAGGGCTGCTCTGTTGACAAGAACCTCCACTTCGTTACACCTGAAACATCCCAGGAAAGAGAAGAATGGATAAAGAAGTTGTGGTCCTTATGTACAATGGAATATCACTCAGCCATGAAATCAACGTCCTAAGGCTAGGAGCAGCATGATGAGTGGATTTAGGTACAACGATTCTAAGTGAAATAAGTCACACAGAAAAAGACACCTATCATAAGATATCACTTATAGAGGGAATGTAAAAACCGCTACCCTTGAACTGAATTACAAAACAGAACAGAGTCACACGTTTAGAAAACACACTATGGCTGCTTAACGGGAAAGGTGAGGTGGGGTGATGCATAAAACAAGGGTTTCAAATTAGCTCAGATACCGTTCCATAAACCCAATATGTAATACACAAGACCTACTCCTTGCTCAGTGAACTGGACTCAACACCCCCTATTCACCGCCCAAGAATATATCTGACTAGTAAGAATCTTAAAACCTATGTATTGCTATCTCTCTGTAAGTGAGTCAAGTGGGTGTAAAGCGGCATAAACACAGCAGTGCAAAGCAGCTAAACCCCATTATAAAAATCAATTACTTTTAAAAACCCGTGAAACAAAGACAGTGAAAGAGAAATTCTTACAAAATTCGTTCAGGGGCTGCGATGCCACCTGGATTGACCATATCTAGACCCACAGCTGACTGAGCCATAAGGGTGGACACTCTTGGGGCTGAGAGGTTTGGTGAGGTTGGGTGAGCTAACGCAGACCCTGTAAAATAATACAGCGTGGTACCCATCCCATGGGTCCCAAATCTCCAGGTTCAAGGGCATCTTCCTACATCGAAAACATGCATGAGAAACCCAGAAGATGGTACACCGTGTGATCGGGAAAGGTTTCTAAAACGCACCTCATTTCTCATCTCCTTGTGCTCCGGTTCGCCATTCCAGCCACTTTACTAGCAATCTCCCTCCTTGGAGAATCAGCACCTTTAACCTCCTGTTCCTTACAGGTTGCAATCTGTCCTGAGGATGAACAGGAAGAGGGGGAACCAATGAGAGACTAGCTCTAGGTGTTGGGACAGGCACACGTCACTCTATTTTCCCATCAGGAAGAAAAATTAACCACAGGCTCAGCCTGCCGCCCGGAGCCAGAATAGGGCCTGAAGCAATCCTGCGCTTTTGCGGCCAGCTCCCAAGAAAGCGAGTTGAGAAATGGAGCTCAGGGGCACTGCAATTCACAGACCTGCACAGTTAGAAATGATAACTCTCGTCCACAAATATATTGAGGGAAGGCAACGAAGAGGATTTGAAAGCAAGGCAGAATTGCAGGAAACAGATTTCAGGAGGTAGATTCGAATTGCATTTAAAGCACAGGAAAAGCGGCAAAACCTCGACAATGATGCCCTTGGCCAAAAAGGGCGTATGCGTTTTTTCCTGAATATATTCAGGAAAAAACGCATACGCCCTTTTTGGCCAACCAAGCAACCTGGAAAGGCAAATCAGCGCTACAAAGAAGTCTCACTTCCCATCGGTCAAAAGGGCCATGCTGAAAAAAGTGTCAAAACCAGAAATGCAGGACAGGCCATGGAGAAATGGGAGCCTTGCTACGCTGATGGGCGGGCTGTAAATTGCCAACAGCCACTCTGGAGAAGTGTACGGTGTGTCCTGAAACATCTAAAAAACTCAGCTTACAGAGCATAGGGCACTTCCACTCATGGGCGTATAAATTGGGAAAACTAAAAATCAGCAAGACACAGGCACCCCAAAGTTTAGGGCTGCTCTGTTGACAAGAACCTCCACTTCGTTACACCTGAAACATCCCAGGAAAGAGAAGAATGGATAAAGAAGTTGTGGTCCTTATGTACAATGGAATATCACTCAGCCATGAAATCAACGTCCTAAGGCTAGGAGCAGCATGATGAGTGGATTTAGGTACGACGATTCTAAGTGAAATAAGTCACACAGAAAAAGACACCTATCATAAGATATCACTTATAGAGGGAATGTAAAAACCGCTACCCTTAAACTGAATTACAAAACAGAACAGAGTCACACGTTTAGAAAACACACTATGGCTGCTTAACGGGAAAGGTGAGGTGGGGTGATGCATAAAACAAGGGTTTCAAATTAGCTCAGATACCGTTCCATAAACCCAATATGTAATAGACAAGACCTACTCCTTGCTCAGTGAACTGGACTCAACACCCCCTATTCACCGCCCAAGAATATATCTGACTAGTAAGAATCTTAAAACCTATGTATTGCTATCTCTCTGTAAGTGAGTCAAGTCGGTGTAAAGCGGCATAAACACAGCAGTGCAAAGCAGCTAAACCCCATTATAAAAATCAATTACTTTTAAAAACCCGTGAAACAAAGACAGTGAAAGAGAAATTCTTACAAAATTCGTTCAGGGGCTGCGATGCCACCTGGATTGACCATATCTAGACCCACAGCTGACTGAGCCATAAGGGTGGACACTCTTGGGGCTGAGAGGTTTGGTGAGGTTGGGTGAGCTAACGCAGACCCTGTAAAATAATACAGCGTGGTACCCATCCCATGGGTCCCAAATCTCCAGGTTCAAGGGCATCTTCCTACATCGAAAACATGCATGAGAAACCCAGAAGATGGTACACCGTGTGATCGGGAAAGGTTTCTAAAACGCACCTCATTTCTCATCTCCTTGTGCTCCGGTTCGCCATTCCAGCCACTTTACTAGCAATCTCCCTCCTTGGAGAATCAGCACCTTTAACCTCCTGTTCCTTACAGGTTGCAATCTGTCCTGAGGATGAACAGGAAGAGGGGGAACCAATGAGAGACTAGCTCTAGGTGTTGGGACAGGCACACGTCACTCTATTTTCCCATCAGGAAGAAAAATTAACCACAGGCTCAGCCTGCCGCCCGGAGCCAGAATAGGGCCTGAAGCAATCCTGCGCTTTTGCGGCCAGCTCCCAAGAAAGCGAGTTGAGAAATGGAGCTCAGGGGCACTGCAATTCACAGACCTGCACAGTTAGAAATGATAACTCTCGTCCACAAATATATTGAGGGAAGGCAACGAAGAGGATTTGAAAGCAAGGCAGAATTGCAGGAAACAGATTTCAGGAGGTAGATTCGAATTGCATTTAAAGCACAGGAAAAGCGGCAAAACCTCGACAATGATGCCCTTGGCCAAAAAGGGCGTATGCGTTTTTTCCTGAATATATTCAGGAAAAAACGCATACGCCCTTTTTGGCCAACCAAGCAACCTGGAAAGGCAAATCAGCGCTACAAAGAAGTCTCACTTCCCATCGGTCAAAAGGGCCATGCTGAAAAAAGTGTCAAAACCAGAAATGCAGGACAGGCCATGGAGAAATGGGAGCCTTGCTACGCTGATGGGCGGGCTGTAAATTGCCAACAGCCACTCTGGAGAAGTGTACGGTGTGTCCTGAAACATCTAAAAAACTCAGCTTACAGAGCATAGGGCACTTCCACTCATGGGCGTATAAATTGGGAAAACTAAAAATCAGCAAGACACAGGCACCCCAAAGTTTAGGGCTGCTCTGTTGACAAGAACCTCCACTTCGTTACACCTGAAACATCCCAGGAAAGAGAAGAATGGATAAAGAAGTTGTGGTCCTTATGTACAATGGAATATCACTCAGCCATGAAATCAACGTCCTAAGGCTAGGAGCAGCATGATGAGTGGATTTAGGTACAACGATTCTAAGTGAAATAAGTCACACAGAAAAAGACACTTATCATAAGATATCACTTATAGAGGGAATGTAAAAACCGCTACCCTTGAACTGAATTACAAAACAGAACAGAGTCGCACGTTTAGAAAACACACTATGGCTGCTTAACGGGAAAGGTGAGGTGGGTTGATGCATAAAACAAGGGTTTCAAATTAGCTCAGATACCGTTCCATAAACCCAATATGTAATAGACAAGACCTACTCCTTGCTCAGTGAACTGGACTCAACACCCCCTATTCCCCGCCCAAGAACATATATGACTAGTAAGAATCTTAAAACCTATGTATTGCTATCTCTCTGTAAGTGAGTCAAGTGGGTGTAAAGCGGCATAAACACAGCAGTGCAAAGCAGCTAAACCCCATTATAAAAATCAATTTCTTTTAAAAACCCGTGAAACAAAGACAGTGAAAGAGAGAAAAATTCTTACAAAATTCGTTCAGGGGCTGCGATGCCACCTGGATTGACCATATCTAGATCCACAGATGACTGAGCCATAAGGGTGGACACTCTTGGGGCTGAGAGGTTTGGTGTGGTTGGGTGAGCTAACACAGACCCTGTAAATTAATACAGCGTGGTACCCATCCCATGGGTCCCAAATCTCCAGGTTCAAGGGCATCTTCCTACATCGAAAACATGCATGAGAAACCCAGAAGATGGTACACCGTGTGATCGGGAAAGGTTTCTAAAATGCACCTCATTTCTCATCTCCTTGTGCTCCGGTTCGCCATTCCAGCCGCTTTACTAGCAATCTCCCTGCTTGGAGAATCAGCACCTTTAACCTCCTGTTCCGTACAGGTTGCAATTTGTCCTGAGGATGAACGGGAAGAGGGGGAACCAAGGAGAGACTAGCTCTAGGTGTTGGGACAGGCACACGTCACTCTATTTTCCCATCAGGAAGAAAAATTAACCACAGGCTCAGCCTGCCGCCCGGAGCCAGTATAGGGCCTGAAGCAATCCTGCGCTTTTGCGGCCAGCTCCCAAGAAAGCGAGTTGAGAAATGGAGCTCAGGGGCACTGCAATTCACAGACCTGCACAGTTAGAAATGATAACTCTCGTCCACAAATATATTGAGGGAAGGCAACGAAGAGAATTTGAAAGCAAGGCAGAACTGCAGGAAACCGATTTCAGGAGGTAGATTCGAATCGCCTTTAAAGCACAGGAAAAGCGGCAAAACCTCGACTATGATGCCCTTGGCCAAAAAGGGCGTATGCGTTTTTTCCTGAATATATTCAGGAAAAAACGCATACGCCCTTTTTGGCCAACCAAGCAACCTGGAAAGGCAAATCAGCGCTACAAAGAAGTCTCGCTTCCCATCGGTCAAAAGGGCCATGCTGAATAAAGTGTCAAAACCAGAAATGCAGGACAGGCCATGGAGAAATGGGAGCCTTGCTACGCTGATGGGCGGGCTGTAAATTGCCAACAGCCACTCTGGAGAAGTGTACGGTGTGTCCTGAAACATCTAAAAAACTCAGCTTACAGAGCATAGGGCACTTCCACTCATGGGCGTATAAATTGGGAAAACTAAAAATCAGCAAGACACAGGCACCCCAAAGTTTAGGGCTGCTCTGTTGACAAGAACCTCCACTTCGTTACACCTGAAACATCCCAGGAAAGAGAAGAATGGATAAAGAAGTTGTGGTCCTTATGTACAATGGAATATCACTCAGCCATGAAATCAACGTCCTAAGGCTAGGAGCAGCATGATGAGTGGATTTAGGTACGACGATTCTAAGTGAAATAAGTCACACAGAAAAAGACACTTATCATAAGATATCACTTATAGAGGGAATGTAAAAACCGCTACCCTTGAACTGAATTACAAAACAGAACAGAGTCACACGTTTAGAAAACACACTATGGCTGCTTAACGGGAAAGGTGAGGTGGGGTGATGCATAAAACAAGGGTTTCAAATTAGCTCAGATACCGTTCCATAAACCCAATATGTAATACACAAGACCTACTCCTTGCTCAGTGAACTGGACTCAACACCCCCTATTCACCGCCCAAGAATATATCTGACTAGTAAGAATCTTAAAACCTATGTATTGCTATCTCTCTGTAAGTGAGTCAAGTGGGTGTAAAGCGGCATAAACACAGCAGTGCAAAGCAGCTAAACCCCATTATAAAAATCAATTACTTTTAAAAACCCGTGAAACAAAGACAGTGAAAGAGAAATTCTTACAAAATTCGTTCAGGGGCTGCGATGCCACCTGGATTGACCATATCTAGACCCACAGCTGACTGAGCCATAAGGGTGGACACTCTTGGGGCTGAGAGGTTTGGTGAGGTTGGGTGAGCTAACGCAGACCCTGTAAAATAATACAGCGTGGTACCCATCCCATGGGTCCCAAATCTCCAGGTTCAAGGGCATCTTCCTACATCGAAAACATGCATGAGAAACCCAAAAGATGGTACACCGTGTGATAGGGAAAGGTTTCTAAAACGCACCTCATTTCTCATCTCCTTGTACTCCGGTTCGCCATTCCAGCCACTTTACTAGCAATCTCCCTCCTTGGAGAATCAGCACCTTTAACCTCCTGTTCCTTACAGGTTGCAATCTGTCCTGAGGATGAACGGGAAGAGGGGTAACCAATGAGAGACTAGCTCTAGGTGTTGGGACAGGCACACGTCACTCTATTTTCCCATCAGGAAGAAGAATTAACCACAGGCTCAGCCTGCCGCCCGGAGCCAGAATAGGGCCTGAAGCAATCCTGCGCTTTTGCGGCCAGCTCCCAAGAAAGCGAGTTGAGAAATGGAGCTCAGGGGCACTGCAATTCACAGACCTGCACAGTTAGAAATGATAACTCTCGTCCACAAATATATTGAGGGAAGGCAACGAAGAGGATTTGAAAGCAAGGCAGAATTGCAGGAAACAGATTTCAGGAGGTAGATTCGAATCGCCTTTAAAGCACAGGAAAAGCGGCAAAACCTCGACTATGATGCCCTTGGCCAAAAAGGGCGTATGCGTTTTTTCCTGAATATATTCAGGAAAAAACGCATACGCCCTTTTTGGCCAACCAAGCAACCTGGAAAGGCAAATCAGCGCTACAAAGAAGTCTCGCTTCCCATCGGTCAAAAGGGCCATGCTGAATAAAGTGTCAAAACCAGAAATGCAGGACAGGCCATGGAGAAATGGGAGCCTTGCTACGCTGATGGGCGGGCTGTAAATTGCCAACAGCCACTCTGGAGAAGTGTACGGTGTGTCCTGAAACATCTAAAAAACTCAGCTTACAGAGCATAGGGCACTTCCACTCATGGGCGTATAAATTGGGAAAACTAAAAATCAGCAAGACACAGGCACCCCAAAGTTTAGGGCTGCTCTGTTGACAAGAACCTCCACTTCGTTACACCTGAAACATCCCAGGAAAGAGAAGAATGGATAAAGAAGTTGTGGTTCTTATGTACAATGGAATATCACTCAGCCATGAAATCAACGTCCTAAGGCTAGGAGCAGCATGATGAGTGGATTTAGGTACAACGATTCTAAGTGAAATAAGTCACACAGAAAAAGACACTTATCATAAGATATCACTTATAGAGGGAATGTAAAAACCGCTACCCTTGAACTGAATTACAAAACAGAACAGAGTCGCACGTTTAGAAAACACACTATGGCTGCTTAACGGGAAAGGTGAGGTGGGTTGATGCATAAAACAAGGGTTTCAAATTAGCTCAGATCCCGTTCCATAAACCCAATATGTAATAGACAAGACCTACTCCTTGCTCAGTGAACTGGACTCAACACCCCCTATTCACCGCCCAAGAACATATTTGACTAGTAAGAATCTTAAAACCTATGTATTGCTATCTCTCTGTAAGTGAGTCAAGTGGGTGTAAAGCGGCATAAACACAGCAGTGCAAAGCAGCTAAACCCCATTATAAAAATCAATTACTTTTAAAAACCCGTGAAACAAAGACAGTGAAAGAGAAATTCTTACAAAATTCGTTCAGGGGCTGCGATGCCACCTGGATTGACCATATCTAGACCCACAGCTGACTGAGCCATAAGGGTGGACACTCTTGGGGCTGAGAGGTTTGGTGAGGTTGGGTGAGCTAACGCAGACCCTGTAAAATAATACAGCGTGGTACCCATCCCATGGGTCCCAAATCTCCAGGTTCAAGGGCATCTTCCTACATCGAAAACATGCATGAGAAACCCAAAAGATGGTACACCGTGTGATAGGGAAAGGTTTCTAAAACGCACCTCATTTCTCATCTCCTTGTGCTCCGGTTCGCCATTCCAGCCACTTTACTAGCAATCTCCCTCCTTGGAAAATCAGCACCTTTAACCTCCTGTTCCTTACAGGTTGCAATCTGTCCTGAGGATGAACGGGAAGAGGGGGAATCAATGAGAGACTAGCTCTAGGTGTTGGGACAGGCACACGTCACTCTATTTTCCCATCAGGAAGAAGAATTAACCACAGGCTCAGCCTGCCGCCCGGAGCCAGAATAGGGCCTGAAGCAATCCTGCGCTTTTGCGGCCAGCTCCCAAGAAAGCGAGTTGAGAAGTGGAGCTCAGGGGCACTGCAATTCACAGACCTGCACAGTAAGAAATGATAACTCTCGTCCACAAATATATTGAGGGAAGGCAACGAAGAGGATTTGAAAGCAAGGCTGAATTGCAGGAAACAGATTTCAGGAGGTAGATTCGAATCGCCTTTAAAGCACAGGAAAAGCGGCAAAACCTCGACAATGATGCCCTTGGCCAAAAAGGGCGTATGCGTTTTTTCCTGAATATATTCAGGAAAAAACGCATACGCCCTTTTTGGCCAACCAAGCAACCTGCAAAGGCAAATCAGCGCTACAAAGAAGTCTCGCTTCCCATCGGTCAAAAGGGCCATGCTGAATAAAGTGTCAAAACCAGAAATGCAGGACAGGCCATGGAGAAATGGGAGCCTTGCTACGCTGATGGGCGGGCTGTAAATGGCCAACAGCCACTCTGGAGAAGTGTACGGTGTGTCCTGAAACATCTAAAAAACTCAGCTTACAGAGCATAGGGCACTTCCACTCATGGGCGTATAAATTGGGAAAACTAAAAATCAGCAAGACACAGGCACCCCAAAGTTTAGGGCTGCTCTGTTGACAAGAACCTCCACTTCATTACACCTGAAACATCCCAGGAAAGAGAAGAATGGATAAAGAAGTTGTGGTCCTTATGTACAATGGAATATCACTCAGCCATGAAATCAACGTCCTAAGGCTAGGAGCAGCATGATGAGTGGATTTAGGTACAACGATTCTAAGTGAAATAAGTCACACAGAAAAAGACACTTATCATAAGATATCACTTATAGAGGGAATGTAAAAACCGCTACCCTTGAACTGAATTACAAAACAGAACAGAGTCGCACGTTTAGAAAACACACTATGGCTGCTTAACGGGAAAGGTGAGGTGGGTTGATGCATAAAACAAGGGTTTCAAATTAGCTCAGATACCGTTCCATAAACCCAATATGTAATAGACAAGACCTACTCCTTGCTCAGTGAACTGGACTCAACACCCCCTATTCACCGCCCAAGAACATATTTGACTAGTAAGAATCTTAAAACCTATGTATTGCTATCTCTCTGTAAGTGAGTCAAGTGGGTGTAAAGCGGCATAAACACAGCAGTGCAAAGCAGCTAAACCCCATTATAAAAATCAATTACTTTTAAAAACCCGTGAAACAAAGACAGTGAAAGAGAAATTCTTACAAAATTCGTTCAGGGGCTGCGATGCCACCTGGATTGACCATATCTAGACCCACAGCTGACTGAGCCATAAGGGTGGACACTCTTGGGGCTGAGAGGTTTGGTGAGGTTGGGTGAGCTAACGCACACCCTGTAAAATAATACAGCGTGGTACCCATCCCATGGGTCCCAAATCTCCAGGTTCAAGGGCATCTTCCTACATCGAAAACATGCATGAGAAACCCAAAAGATGGTACACCGTGTGATAGGGAAAGGTTTCTAAAACGCACCTCATTTCTCATCTCCTTGTGCTCCGGTTCGCCATTCCAGCCACTTTACTAGCAATCTCCCTCCTTGGAGAATCAGCACCTTTAACCTCCTGTTCCTTACAGGTTGCAATCTGTCCTGAGGATGAACGGGAAGAGGGGGAACCAATGAGAGACTAGCTCTAGGTGTTGGGACAGGCACACGTCACTCTATTTTCCCATCAGGAAGAAAAATTAACCACAGGCTCAGCCTGCCGCCCGGAGCCAGAATAGGGCCTGAAGAAATCCTGCGCTTTTGCGGCCAGCTCCCAAGAAAGCGAGTTGAGAAATGGAGCTCAAGGGCACTGCAATTCACAGACCTGCACAGTTAGAAATGATAACTCTCGTCCACAAATATATTGAGGGAAGGCAACGAAGAGAATTTGAAAGCAAGGCAGAATTGCAGGAAACCGATTTCAGGAGGTAGATTCGAATCGCCTTTAAAGCACAGGAAAAGCGGCAAAACCTCGACTATGATGCCCTTGGCCAAAAAGGGCGTATGCGTTTTTTCCTGAATATATTCAGGAAAAAACGCATACGCCCTTTTTGGCCAACCAAGCAACCTGGAAAGGCAAATCAGCGCTACAAAGAAGTCTCGCTTCCCATCGGTCAAAAGGGCCATGCTGAATAAAGTGTCAAAACCAGAAATGCAGGACAGGCCATGGAGAAATGGGAGCCTTGCTACGCTGATGGGCGGGCTGTAAATTGCCAACAGCCACTCTGGAGAAGTGTACGGTGTGTCCTGAAACATCTAAAAAACTCAGCTTACAGAGCATAGGGCACTTCCACTCATGGGCGTATAAATTGGGAAAACTAAAAATCAGCAAGACACAGGCACCCCAAAGTTTAGGGCTGCTCTGTTGACAAGAACCTCCACTTCGTTACACCTGAAACATCCCAGGAAAGAGAAGAATGGATAAAGAAGTTGTGGTCCTTATGTACAATGGAATATCACTCAGCCATGAAATCAACGTCCTAAGGCTAGGAGCAGCATGATGAGTGGATTTAGGTACGACGATTCTAAGTGAAATAAGTCACACAGAAAAAGACACTTATCATAAGATATCACTTATAGAGGGAATGTAAAAACCGCTACCCTTGAACTGAATTACAAAACAGAACAGAGTCACACGTTTAGAAAACACACTATGGCTGCTTAACGGGAAAGGTGAGGTGGGGTGATGCATAAAACAAGGGTTTCAAATTAGCTCAGATACCGTTCCATAAACCCAATATGTAATAGACAAGACCTACTCCTTGCTCAGTGAACTGGACTCAACACCCCCTATTCACCGCCCAAGAATATATCTGACTAGTAAGAATCTTAAAACCTATGTATTGCTATCTCTCTGTAAGTGAGTCAAGTGGGTGTAAAGCGGCATAAACACAGCAGTGCAAAGCAGCTAAACCCCATTATAAAAATCAATTACTTTTAAAAACCCGTGAAACAAAGACAGTGAAAGAGAAATTCTTACAAAATTCGTTCAGGGGCTGCGATGCCACCTGGATTGACCATATCTAGACCCACAGCTGACTGAGCCATAAGGGTGGACACTCTTGGGGCTGAGAGGTTTGGTGAGGTTGGGTGAGCTAACGCAGACCCTGTAAAATAATACAGCGTGGTACCCATCCCATGGGTCCCAAATCTCCAGGTTCAAGGGCATCTTCCTACATCGAAAACATGCATGAGAAACCCAGAAGATGGTACACCGTGTGATCGGGAAAGGTTTCTAAAACGCACCTCATTTCTCATCTCCTTGTGCTCCGGTTCGCCATTCCAGCCACTTTACTAGCAATCTCCCTCCTTGGAGAATCAGCACCTTTAACCTCCTGTTCCTTACAGGTTGCAATCTGTCCTGAGGATGAACGGGAAGAGGGGGAACCAATGAGAGACTAGCTCTAGGTGTTGGGACAGGCACAGGTCACTCTATTTTCCCATCAGGAAGAAGAATTAACCACAGGCTCAGCCTGCCGCCCGGAGCCAGAATAGGGCCTGAAACAATCCTGCGCTTTTGCGGCCAGCTCCCAAGAAAGCGAGTTGAGAAATGGAGCTCAGGGGCACTGCAATTCACAGACCTGCACAGTTAGAAATGATAACTCTCGTCCACAAATATATTGAGGGAAGTCAACGAAGAGGATTTGAAAGCAGGGCAGAATTGCAGGAAACAGATTTCAGGAGGTAGATTCGAATCGCCTTTAAAGCACAGGAAAAGCGGCAAAACCTCGACAATGATGCCCTTGGCCAAAAAGGGCGTATGCGTTTTTTCCTGAATATATTCAGGAAAAAACGCATACGCCCTTTTTGGCCAACCAAGCAACCTGGAAAGGCAAATCAGCGCTACAAAGAAGTCTCGCTTCCCATCGGTCAAAAGGGCCATGCTGAATAAAGTGTCAAAACCAGAAATGCAGGACAGGCCATGGAGAAATGGGAGCCTTGCTACGCTGATGGGCGGGCTGTAAATGGCCAACAGCCACTCTGGAGAAGTGTACGGTGTGTCCTGAAACATCTAAAAAACTCAGCTTACAGAGCATAGGGCACTTCCACTCATGGGCGTATAAATTGGGAAAACTAAAAATCAGCAAGACACAGGCACCCCAAAGTTTAGGGCTGCTCTGTTGACAAGAACCTCCACTTCGTTACACCTGAAACATCCCAGGAAAGAGAAGAATGGATAAAGAAGTTGTGGTCCTTATGTACAATGGAATATCACTCAGCCATGAAATCAACGTCCTAAGGCTAGGAGCAGCATGATGAGTGGATTTAGGTACGACGATTCTAAGTGAAATAAGTCACACAGAAAAAGACACTTATCATAAGATATCACTTATAGAGGGAATGTAAAAACCGCTACCCTTGAACTGAATTACAAAACAGAACAGAGTCACACGTTTAGAAAACACACTATGGCTGCTTAACGGGAAAGGTGAGGTGGGGTGATGCATAAAACAAGGGTTTCAAATTAGCTCAGATACCGTTCCATAAACCCAATATGTAATAGACAAGACCTACTCCTTGCTCAGTGAACTGGACTCAACACCCCCTATTCACCGCCCAAAAATATATCTGACTAGTAAGAATCTTAAAACCTATGTATTGCTATCTCTCTGTAAGTGAGTCAAGTGGGTGTAAAGCGGCATAAACACAGCAGTGCAAAGCAGCTAAACCCCATTATAAAAATCAATTACTTTTAAAAACCCGTGAAACAAAGACAGTGAAAGAGAGAGAAATTCTTACAAAATTCGTTCAGGGGCTGTGATGCCACCTGGATTGACCATATCTAGACCCACAGCTGACTGAGCCATAACGGTGGACACTCTTGGGGCTGAGAGGTTTGGTGAGGTTGGGTGAGCTAACGCAGACCCTGTAAAATAATACGGCGTGGTACCCATCCCATGGGTCCCAAATCTCCAGGTTCAAGGGCATCTTCCTACATCGAAAACATGCATGAGAAACCCAGAAGATGGTACACCGTGTGACCGGGAAAGGTTTCTAAAACGCACGTCATTTCTCATCTCCTTGTGCTCCGGTTCGCCATTCCAGCCGTTTTACTAGCAATCTCCCTCCTTGGAGAATCAGCACCTTTAACCTCCTGTTCCGTACAGGTTGCAATCTGTCCTGAGGATGAACGGGAAGAGGGGGAACCAATGAGCGACTAGCTCTAGGTGTTGGGACAGGCACAGGTCACTCTATTTTCCCATCAGGAAGAAGAATTAACCACAGGCTCAGCCTGCCGCCCGGAGCCAGAATAGGGCCTGAAACAATCCTGCGCTTTTGCGGCCAGCTCCCAAGAAAGCGAGTTGAGAAATGGAGCTCAGGGGCACTGCAATTCACAGACCTGCACAGTTAGAAATGATAACTCTCGTCCACAAATATATTGAGGGAAGGCAACGAAGAGGATTTGAAAGCAAGGCAGAATTGCAGGAAACCGATTTCAGGAGGTAGATTCGAATCGCCTTTAAAGCACAGGAAAAGCGGCAAAACCTCGACAATGATGCCCTTGGCCAAAAAGGGCGTATGCGTTTTTTCCTGAATATATTCAGGAAAAAACGCATACGCCCTTTTTGGCCAACCAAGCAACCTGGAAAGGCAAATCAGCGCTACAAAGAAGTCTCGCTTCCCATCGGTCAAAAGGGCCATGCTGAATAAAGTGTCAAAACCAGAAATGCAGGACAGGCCATGGAGAAATGGGAGCCTTGCTACGCTGATGGGCGGGCTGTAAATTGCCAACAGCCACTCTGGAGAAGTGTACGGTGTGTCCTGAAACATCTAAAAAACTCAGCTTAGAGAGCATAGGGCACTTCCACTCATGGGCGTATAAATTGGGAAAACTAAAAATCAGCAAGACACAGACACCCCAAAGTTTAGGGCTGCTCTGTTGACAAGAACCTCCACTTCGTTACACCTGAAACATCCCAGGAAAGAGAAGAATGGATAAAGAAGTTGTGGTCCTTATGTACAATGGAATATCACTCAGCCATGAAATCAACGTCATAAGGCTAGGAGCAGCATGATGAGTGGATTTAGGTACGACAATTCTAAGTGAAATAAGTCACACAGAAAAAGACACTTATCATAAGATATCACTTATAGAGGGAATGTAAAAACCGCTACCCTTGAACTGAATTACAAAACAGAACAGAGTCGCACGTTTAGAAAACACACTATGGCTGCTTAACGGGAAAGGTGAGGTGGGGTGATGCATAAAACAAGGGTTTCAAATTAGCTCAGATACCGTTCCATAAACCCAATATGTAATAGACAAGACCTACTCCTTGCTCAGTGAACTGGACTCAACACCCCCTATTCACCGCCCAAGAATATATCTGACTAGTAAGAATCTTAAAACCTATGTATTGCTATCTCTCTGTAAGTGAGTCAAGTGGGTGTAAAGCGGCATAAACACAGCAGTGCAAAGCAGCTAAACCCCATTATAAAAATCAATTACTTTTAAAAACCCGTGAAACAAAGACAGTGAAAGAGAGAGAAATTCTTACAAAATTCGTTCAGGGGCTGTGATGCCACCTGGATTGACCATATCTAGACCCACAGCTGACTGAGCCATAACGGTGGACACTCTTGGGGCTGAGAGGTTTGGTGAGGTTGGGTGAGCTAACGCAGACCCTGTAAAATAATACGGCGTGGTACCCATCCCATGGGTCCCAAATCTCCAGGTTCAAGGGCATCTTCCTACATCGAAAACATGCATGAGAAACCCAGAAGATGGTACACCGTGTGACCGGGAAAGGTTTCTAAAACGCACGTCATTTCTCATCTCCTTGTGCTCCGGTTCGCCATTCCAGCCGTTTTACTAGCAATCTCCCTCCTTGGAGAATCAGCACCTTTAACCTCCTGTTCCGTACAGGTTGCAATCTGTCCTGAGGATGAACGGGAAGAGGGGGAACCAATGAGCGACTAGCTCTAGGTGTTGGGACAGGCACAGGTCACTCTATTTTCCCATCAGGAAGAAGAATTAACCACAGGCTCAGCCTGCCGCCCGGAGCCAGAATAGGGCCTGAAACAATCCTGCGCTTTTGCGGCCAGCTCCCAAGAAAGCGAGTTGAGAAATGGAGCTCAGGGGCACTGCAATTCACAGACCTGCACAGTTAGAAATGATAACTCTCGTCCACAAATATATTGAGGGAAGGCAACGAAGAGGATTTGAAAGCAAGGCAGAATTGCAGGAAACAGATTTCAGGAGGTAGATTCGAATCGCCTTTAAAGCACAGGAAAAGCGGCAAAACCTCGACAATGATGCCCTTGGCCAAAAAGGGCGTATGCGTTTTTTCCTGAATATATTCAGGAAAAAACGCATACGCCCTTTTTGGCCAACCAAGCAACCTGGAAAGGCAAATCAGCGCTACAAAGAAGTCTCGCTTCCCATCGGTCAAAAGGGCCATGCTGAATAAAGTGTCAAAACCAGAAATGCAGGACAGGCCATGGAGAAATGGGAGCCTTGCTACGCTGATGGGCGGGCTGTAAATTGCCAACAGCCACTCTGGAGAAGTGTACGGTGTGTCCTGAAACATCTAAAAAACTCAGCTTAGAGAGCATAGGGCACTTCCACTCATGGGCGTATAAATTGGGAAAACTAAAAATCAGCAAGACACAGACACCCCAAAGTTTAGGGCTGCTCTGTTGACAAGAACCTCCACTTCGTTACACCTGAAACATCCCAGGAAAGAGAAGAATGGATAAAGAAGTTGTGGTCCTTATGTACAATGGAATATCACTCAGCCATGAAATCAACGTCATAAGGCTAGGAGCAGCATGATGAGTGGATTTAGGTACGACAATTCTAAGTGAAATAAGTCACACAGAAAAAGACACTTATCATAAGATATCACTTATAGAGGGAATGTAAAAACCGCTACCCTTGAACTGAATTACAAAACAGAACAGAGTCGCACGTTTAGAAAACACACTATGGCTGCTTAACGGGAAAGGTGAGGTGGGGTGATGCATAAAACAAGGGTTTCAAATTAGCTCAGATACCGTTCCATAAACCCAATATGTAATAGACAAGACCTACTCCTTGCTCAGTGAACTGGACTCAACACCCCCTATTCACCGCCCAAGAATATATCTGACTAGTAAGAATCTTAAAACCTATGTATTGCTATCTCTCTGTAAGTGAGTCAAGTGGGTGTAAAGCGGCATAAACACAGCAGTGCAAAGCAGCTAAACCCCATTATAAAAATCAATTACTTTTAAAAACCCGTGAAACAAAGACAGTGAAAGAGAGAGAAATTCTTACAAAATTCGTTCAGGGGCTGTGATGCCACCTGGATTGACCATATCTAGACCCACAGCTGACTGAGCCATAACGGTGGACACTCTTGGGGCTGAGAGGTTTGGTGAGGTTGGGTGAGCTAACGCAGACCCTGTAAAATAATACGGCGTGGTACCCATCCCATGGGTCCCAAATCTCCAGGTTCAAGGGCATCTTCCTACATCGAAAACATGCATGAGAAACCCAGAAGATGGTACACCGTGTGACCGGGAAAGGTTTCTAAAACGCACCTCATTTCTCATCTCCTTGTGCTCCGGTTCGCCATTCCAGCCGCTTTACTAGCAATCTCCCTCCTTGGAGAATCAGCACCTTTAACCTCCTGTTCCTTACAGGTTGCAATCTGTCCTGAGGATGAACGGGAAGAGGGGGAACCAATGAGAGACTAGCTCTAGGTGTTGGGACAGGCACAGGTCACTCTATTTTCCCATCAGGAAGAAGAATTAACCACAGGCTCAGCCTGCCGCCCGGAGCCAGAATAGGGCCTGAAACAATCCTGCGCTTTTGCGGCCAGCTCCCAAGAAAGCGAGTTGAGAAATGGAGCTCAGGGGCACTGCAATTCACAGACCTGCACAGTTAGAAATGATAACTCTCGTCCACAAATATATTGAGGGAAGGCAACGAAGAGGATTTGAAAGCAAGGCAGAATTGCAGGAAACAGATTTCAGGAGGTAGATTCGAATCACCTTTAAAGCACAGGAAAAGCGGCAAAACCTCGACAATGATGCCCTTGGCCAAAAAGGGCGTATGCGTTTTTTCCTGAATATATTCAGGAAAAAACGCATACGCCCTTTTTGGCCAACCAAGCAACCTGGAAAGGCAAATCAGCGCTACAAAGAAGTCTCGCTTCCCATCGGTCAAAAGGGCCATGCTGAATAAAGTGTCAAAACCAGAAATGCAGGACAGGCCATGGAGAAATGGGAGCCTTGCTACGCTGATGGGCGGGCTGTAAATTGCCAACAGCCACTCTGGAGAAGTGTACGGTGTGTCCTGAAACATCTAAAAAACTCAGCTTACAGAGCATAGGGCACTTCCACTCATGGGCGTATAAATTGGGAAAACTAAAAATCAGCAAGACACAGACACCCCAAAGTTTAGGGCTGCTCTGTTGACAAGAACCTCCACTTCGTTACACCTGAAACATCCCAGGAAAGAGAAGAATGGATAAAGAAGTTGTGGTCCTTATGTACAATGGAATATCACTCAGCCATGAAATCAACGTCATAAGGCTAGGAGCAGCATGATGAGTGGATTTAGGTACGACAATTCTAAGTGAAATAAGTCACACAGAAAAAGACACTTATCATAAGATATCACTTATAGAGGGAATGTAAAAACCGCTACCCTTGAACTGAATTACAAAACAGAACAGAGTCGCACGTTTAGAAAACACACTATGGCTGCTTAACGGGAAAGGTGAGGTGGGGTGATGCATAAAACAAGGGTTTCAAATTAGCTCAGATACCGTTCCATAAACCCAATATGTAATAGACAAGACCTACTCCTTGCTCAGTGAACTGGACTCAACACCCCCTATTCACCGCCCAAGAATATATCTGACTAGTAAGAATCTTAAAACCTATGTATTGCTATCTCTCTGTAAGTGAGTCAAGTGGGTGTAAAGCGGCATAAACACAGCAGTGCAAAGCAGCTAAACCCCATTATAAAAATCAATTACTTTTAAAAACCCGTGAAACAAAGACAGTGAAAGAGAAATTCTTACAAAATTCGTTCAGGGGCTGCGATGCCACCTGGATTGACCATATCTAGACCCACAGCTGACTGAGCCATAAGGGTGGACACTCTTGGGGCTGAGAGGTTTGGTGAGGTTGGGTGAGCTAACGCAGACCCTGTAAAATAATACAGCGTGGTACCCATCCCATGGGTCCCAAATCTCCAGGTTCAAGGGCATCTTCCTACATCGAAAACATGCATGAGAAACCCAGAAGATGGTACACCGTGTGATCGGGAAAGGTTTCTAAAACGCACCTCATTTTTCATCTCCTTGTGCTCCGGTTCACCATTCCAGCCACTTTACTAGCAATCTCCCTCCTTGGAGAATCAGCACCTTTAACCTCCTGTTCCTTACAGGTTGCAATCTGTCCTGAGGATGAACGGGAAGAGGGGGAACCAATGAGAGACTAGCTCTAGGTGTTGGGACAGGCACAGGTCACTCTATTTTCCCATCAGGAAGAAGAATTAACCACAGGCTCAGCCTGCCGCCCGGAGCCAGAATAGGGCCTGAAGCAATCCTGCGCTTTTGCGGCCAGCTCCCAAGAAAGCGAGTTGAGAAATGGAGCTCAGGGGCACTGCAATTCACAGACCTGCACAGTTAGAAATGATAACTCTCGTCCACAAATATATTGAGGGAAGGCAACGAAGAGGATTTGAAAGCAAGGCAGAATTGCAGGAAACAGATTTCAGGAGGTAGATTCGAATCGCCTTTAAAGCACAGGAAAAGCGGCAAAACCTCGACAATGATGCCCTTGGCCAAAAAGGGCGTATGCGTTTTTTCCTGAATATATTCAGGAAAAAACGCATACGCCCTTTTTGGCCAACCAAGCAACCTGGAAAGGCAAATCAGCGCTACAAAGAAGTCTCGCTTCCCATCGGTCAAAAGGGCCATGCTGAATAAAGTGTCAAAACCAGAAATGCAGGACAGGCCATGGAGAAATGGGAGCCTTGCTACGCTGATGGGCGGGCTGTAAATTGCCAACAGCCACTCTGGAGAAGTGTACGGTGTGTCCTGAAACATCTAAAAAACTCAGCTTAGAGAGCATAGGGCACTTGCACTCATGGGCGTATAAATTGGGAAAACTAAAAATCAGCAAGACACAGGCACCCCAAAGTTTAGGGCTGCTCTGTTGACAAGAACCTCCACTTCGTTACACCTGAAACATCCCAGGAAAGAGAAGAATGGATAAAGACGTTGTGGTCCTTATGTACAATGGAATATCACTCAGCCATGAAATCAACGTCCTAAGGCTAGGAGCAGCATGATGAGTGGATTTAGGTACGACGATTCTAAGTGAAATAAGTCACACAGAAAAAGACACTTATCATAAGATATCACTTATAGAGGGAATGTAAAAACCGCTACCCTTGAACTGAATTACAAAACAGAACAGAGTCACACGTTTAGAAAACACACTACGGCTGCTTAACGGGAAAGGTGAGGTGGGGTGATGCATAAAACAAGGGTTTCAAATTAGCTCAGATACCGTTCCATAAACCCAATATGTAATAGACAAGACCTACTCCTTGCTCAGTGAACTGGACTCAACACCCCCTATTCACCGCCCAAGAATATATCTGACTAGTAAGAATCTTAAAACCTATGTATTGCTATCTCTCTGTAAGTGAGTCAAGTGGGTGTAAAGCGGCATAAACACAGCAGTGCAAAGCAGCTAAACCCCATTATAAAAATCAATTACTTTTAAAAACCCGTGAAACAAAGACAGTGAAAGAGAAATTCTTACAAAATTCGTTCAGGGGCTGCGATGCCACCTGGATTGACCATATCTAGACCCACAGCTGACTGAGCCATAAGGGTGGACACTCTTGGGGCTGAGAGGGTTGGTGAGGTTGGGTGAGCTAACGCAGACCCTGTAAAATAATACAGCGTGGTACCCATCCCATGGGTCCCAAATCTCCAGGTTCAAGGGCATCTTCCTACATCGAAAACATGCATGAGAAACCCAGAAGATGGTACACCGTGTGATAGGGAAAGGTTTCTAAAATGCACCTCATTTCTCATCTCCTTGTGCTCCGGTTCGCCATTCCAGCCACTTTATTAGCAATCTCCCTCCTTGGAGAATCAGCACCTTTAACCTCCTGTTCCTTACAGGTTGCAATCTGTCCTGAGGATGAACGGGAAGAGGGGGAACCAATGAGAGACTAGCTCTAGGTGTTGGGACAGGCACAGGTCACTCTATTTTCCCATCAGGAAGAAGAATTAACCACAGGCTCAGCCTGCCGCCCGGAGCCAGAATAGAGCCTGAAGCAATCCTGCGCTTTTGCGGCCAGCTCCCAAGAAAGCGAGTTGAGAAATGGAGCTCAGGGGCACTGCAATTCACAGACCTGCACAGTTAGAAATGATAACTCTCGTCCACAAATATATGGAGGGAAGGCAACGAAGAGGATTTGAAAGCAAGGCAGAATTGCAGGAAACAGATTTCAGGAGGTAGATTCGAATCGCCTTTAAAGCACAGGAAAAGCGGCAAAACCTCGACAATGATGCCCTTGGCCAAACAGGGCGTATGCGTTTTTTCCTGAATATATTCAGGAAAAAACGCATACGCCCTGTTTGGCCAACCAAGCAACCTGGAAAGGCAAATCAGCGCTACAAAGAAGTCTCGCTTCCCATCGGTCAAAAGGGCCATGCTGAATAAAGTGTCAAAACCAGAAATGCAGGACAGGCCATGGAGAAATGGGAGCCTTGCTACGCTGATGGGCGGGCTGTAAATTGCCAACAGCCACTCTGGAGAAGTGTACGGTGTGTCCTGAAACATCTAAAAAACTCAGCTTAGAGAGCATAGGGCACTTGCACTCATGGGCGTATAAATTGGGAAAACTAAAAATCAGCAAGACACAGGCACCCCAAAGTTTAGGGCTGCTCTGTTGACAAGAACCTCCACTTCGTTACACCTGAAACATCCCAGGAAAGAGAAGAATGGTTAAAGAAGTTGTGGTCCTTATGTACAATGGAATATCACTCAGCCATGAAATCAACGTCCTAAGGCTAGGAGCAGCATGATGAGTGGATTTAGGTACCACGATTCTAAGTGAAATAAGTCACACAGAAAAAGACACTTATCCTAAGATATCACTTATAGAGGGAATGTAAAAACCGCTACCCTTGAACTGAATTACAAAACAGAACAGAGTCACACGTTTAGAAAACACACTATGGCTGCTTAACGGGAAAGGTGAGGTGGGGTGATGCATAAAACAAGGGTTTCAAATTAGCTCAGATACCGTTCCATAAACCCAATATGTAATAGACAAGACCTACTCCTTGCTCAGTGAACTGGACTCAACACCCCCTATTCACCGCCCAAGAATATATCTGACTAGTAAGAATCTTAAAACCTATGTATAGCTATCTCTCTGTAAGTGAGTCAAGTGGGTGTAAAGCGGCATAAACACAGCAGTGCAAAGCAGCTAAATCCCATTATAAAAATCAATTACTTTTAAAAACCCGTGAAACAAAGACAGTGAAAGAGAAATTCTTACAAAATTCGTTCAGGGGCTGCGATGCCACCTGGATTGACCATGTCTAGACACACAGCTGACTGAGCCATAAGGGTGGACACTCTTGGGGCTGACAGTTTTGGTGAGGTTGGGTGAGCTAACGCAGACCCTTTAAAGTAGTACGGCGTGGTACCCATGCCATGGGTCCCAAATCTCCAGGTTCAAGGGCATCTTCCTACATCGAAAACATGCATGAGAAACCCAGAAGACGGTACACCGTGTGACCGGGAAAGGTTTCTAAAACGCACCTCATTTCTCATCTCCTTGTGCTCCGGTTCGCCATTCCAGCCGCTTTACTAGCAATCTCCCTCCTTGGAGAATCAGCACCTTTAACCTCCTGTTCCGTACACGTTGCAATTTGTCCTGAGGATGAACGGGAAGAGGGGGAACCAATGAGAGACTAGCTCTAGGTGTTGGGACAGGCACACGTCACTCTATTTTCCCATCAGGAAGAAAAATTAACCACAGGCTCAGCCTGCCGCCCGGAGCCAGAATAGGGCCTGAAGCAATCCTGCGCTTTTGCGGCCAGCTCCCAAGAAAGCGAGTTGAGAAATGGAGCTCAGGGGCACTGCAATTCACAGACCTGCACAGTTAGAAATGATAACTCTCGTCCACAAATATATTGAGGGAAGGCAACGAAGAGAATTTGAAAGCAAGGCAGAATTGCAGGAAACCGATTTCAGGAGGTAGATTCGAATCGCCTTTAAAGCACAGGAAAAGCGGCAAAACCTCGACTATGATGCCCTTGGCCAAAAAGGGCGTATGCGTTTTTTCCTGAATATATTCAGGAAAAAACGCATACGCCCTTTTTGGCCAACCAAGCAACCTGGAAAGGCAAATCAGCGCTACAAAGAAGTCTCGCTTCCCATCGGTCAAAAGGGCCATGCTGAATAAAGTGTCAAAACCAGAAATGCAGGACAGGCCATGGAGAAATGGGAGCCTTGCTACGCTGATGGGCGGGCTGTAAATTGCCAACAGCCACTCTGGAGAAGTGTACGGTGTGTCCTGAAACATCGAAAAAACTCAGCTTAGAGAGCATAGGGCACTTCCACTCATGGGCGTATAAATTGGGAAAACTAAAAATCAGCAAGACACAGGCACCCCAAAGTTTAGGGCTGCTCTGTTGACAAGAACCTCCACTTCGTTACACCTGAAACATCCCAGGAAAGAGAAGAATGGATAAAGAAGTTGTGGTCCTTATGTACAATGGAATATCACTCAGCCATGAAATCAACGTCCTAAGGCTAGGAGCAGCATGATGAGTGGATTTAGGTACGACGATTCTAAGTGAAATAAGTCACACAGAAAAAGACACTTATCATAAGATATCACTTATAGAGGGAATGTAAAAACCGCTACCCTTGAACTGAATTACAAAACAGAACAGAGTCACACGTTTAGAAAACACACTATGGCTGCTTAACGGGAAAGGTGAGGTGGGGTGATGCATAAAACAAGGGTTTCAAATTAGCTCAGATACCGTTCCATAAACCCAATATGTAATAGACAAGACCTACTCCTTGCTCAGTGAACTGGACTCAACACCCCCTAGTCACCGCCCAAGAATATATTTGACTAGTAAGAATCTTAAAACCTATGTATTGCTATCTCTCTGTAAGTGAGTCAAGTGGGTGTAAAGCGGCATAAACACAGCAGTGCAAAGCAGCTAAACCCCATTATAAAAATCAATTACTTTTAGAAACCCGTGAAACAAAGACAGTGAAAGAGAAATTCTTACAAAATTCGTTCAGGGGCTGCGATGCCACCTGGATTGACCATATCTAGACCCACAGCTGACTGAGCCATAAGGGTGGACACTCTTGGGGCTGAGAGGTTTGGTGAGGTTGGGTGAGCTAACGCAGACCCTGTAAAATAATACAGCGTGGTACCCATCCCATAGGTCCCAAATCTCCAGGTTCAAGGGCATCTTCTTACATCGAAAACATGCATGAGAAACCCAGAAGATGGTACACCGTGTGATCGGGAAAGGTTTCTAAAACGCACCTCATTTCTCATCTCCTTGTGCTCCGGTTCACCTTTCCAGCCGCTTTACTAGCCATCTCCCTCCTTGGAGAATCAGCACCTTTAACCTCCTGTTCCGTACAGGTTGCAATTTGTCCTGAGGATGAACGGGAAGAGGGGGAACCAATGAGAGACTAGCTCTAGGTGTTGGGACAGGCACACGTCACTCTATTTTCCCATCAGGAAGAAGAATTAACCACAGGCTCAGCCTGCCGCCCAGAGCCAGAATAGGGCCTGAAGCAATCCTGCGCTTTTGCGGCCAGCTCCCAAGAAAGCGAGTTGAGAAATGGAGCTCAGGGGCACTGCAATTCACAGACCTGCACAGTTAGAAATGATAACTCTCGTCCACAAATATATTGAGGGAAGGCAACGAAGAGGATTTGAAAGCAAGGCAGAATTGCAGGAAACAGATTTCAGGAGGTAGATTCGAATCGCCTTTAAAGCACAGGAAAAGCGGCAAAACCTCGACAATGATGCCCTTGGCCAAAAAGGGCGTATGCGTTTTTTCCTGAATATATTCAGGAAAAAACGCATACGCCCTTTTTGGCCAACCAAGCAACCTGGAAAGGCAAATCAGCGCTACAAAGAAGTCTCGCTTCCCATCGGTCAAAAGGGCCATGCTGAATAAAGTGTCAAAACCAGAAATGCAGGACAGGCCATGGAGAAATGGGAGCCTTGCTACGCTGATGGGCGGGCTGTAAATTGCCAACAGCCACTCTGGAGAAGTGTACGGTGTGTCCTGAAACATCTAAAAAACTCAGCTTAGAGAGCATAGGGCACTTCCACTCATGGGCGTATAAATTGGGAAAACTAAAAATCAGCAAGACACAGGCACCCCAAAGTTTAGGGCTGCTCTGTTGACAAGAACCTCCACTTCGTTACACCTGAAACATCCCAGGAAAGAGAAGAATGGATAAAGAAGTTGTGGTCCTTATGTACAATGGAATATCACTCAGCCATGAAATCAACGTCCTAAGGCTAGGAGCAGCATGATGAGTGGATTTAGGTACGACGATTCTAAGTGAAATAAGTCACACAGAAAAAGACACTTATCATAAGATATCACTTATAGAGGGAATGTAAAAACCGCTACCCTTGAACTGAATTACAAAACAGAACAGAGTCACACGTTTAGAAAACACACTATGGCTGCTTAACGGGAAAGGTGAGGTGGGGTGATGCATAAAACAAGGGTTTCAAATTAGCTCAGATACCGTTCCATAAACCCAATATGTAATAGACAAGACCTACTCCTTGCTCAGTGAACTGGACTCAACACCCCCTATTCACCGCCCAAGAATATATCTGACTAGTAAGAATCTTAAAACCTATGTATTGCTATCTCTCTGTAAGTGAGTCAAGTGGGTGTAAAGCGGCATAAACACAGCAGTGCAAAGCAGCTAAACCCCATTATAAAAATCAATTACTTTTAAAAACCCGTGAAACAAAGACAGTGAAAGAGAAATTCTTACAAAATTCGTTCAGGGGCTGCGATGCCACCTGGATTGACCATATCTAGACCCACAGCTGACTGAGCCATAAGGGTGGACACTCTTGGGGCTGAGAGGTTTGGTGAGGTTGGGTGAGCTAACGCAGACCCTGTAAAATAATACAGCGTGGTACCCATGCCATGGGTCCCAAATCTCCAGGTTCAAGGGCATCTTCCTACATCGAAAACATGCATGAGAAACCCAGAAGATGGTACACCGTGTGATAGGGAAAGGTTTCTAAAACGCACCTCATTTCTCATCTCCTTGTGCTCCGGTTCGCCATTCCAGCCACTTTACTAGCAATCTCCCTCCTTGGAGAATCAGCACCTTTAACCTCCTGTTCCTTACAGGTTGCAATCTGTCCTGAGGATGAACGGGAAGAGAGGGAACCAATGAGAGACTAGCTCTAGGTGTTGGGACAGGCACACGTCACTCTATTTTCCCATCAGGAAGAAGAATTAACCACAGGCTCAGCCTGCCGCCCGGAGCCAGAATAGGGCCTGAAGCAATCCTGCGCTTTTGCGGCCAGCTCCCAAGAAAGCGAGTTGAGAAATGGAGCTCAGGGGCACTGCAATTCACAGACCTGCACAGTTAGAAATGATAACTCTCGTCCACAAATATATTGAGGGAAGGCAACGAAGAGGATTTGAAAGCAAGGCAGAATTGCAGGAAACCGATTTCAGGAGGTAGATTCGAATCGCCTTTAAAGCACAGGAAAAGCGGCAAAACCTCGACAATGATGCCCTTGGCCAAAAAGGGCGTATGCGTTTTTTCCTGAATATATTCAGGAAAAAACGCATACGCCCTTTTTGGCCAACCAAGCAACCTGGAAAGGCAAATCAGCGCTACAAAGAAGTCTCGCTTCCCATCGGTCAAAAGGGCCATGCTGAATAAAGTGTCAAAACCAGAAATGCAGGACAGGCCATGGAGAAATGGGAGCCTTGCTACGCTGATGGGCGGGCTGTAAATTGCCAACAGCCACTCTGGAGAAGTGTACGGTGTGTCCTGAAACATCGAAAAAACTCAGCTTAGAGAGCATAGGGCACTTCCACTCATGGGCGTATAAATTGGGAAAACTAAAAATCAGCAAGACACAGGCACCCCAAAGTTTAGGGCTGCTCTGTTGAAAAGAACCTCCACTTCGTTACACCTGAAACATCCCAGGAAAGAGAAGAATGGATAAAGAAGTTGTGGTCCTTATGTACAATGGAATATCACTCAGCCATGAAATCAACGTCCTAAGGCTAGGAGCAGCATGATGAGTGGATTTAGGTACCACGATTCTAAGTGAAATAAGTCACAGAGAAAAAGACACTTATCATAAGATATCACTTATAGAGGGAATGTAAAAACCGCTACCCTTGAACTGAATTACAAAACAGAACAGAGTCGCACGTTTAGAAAACACACTATGGCTGCTTAACGGGAAAGGTGAGGTGGGGTGATGCATAAAACAAGGGTTTCAAATTAGCTCAGATACCGTTCCATAAACCCAATATGTAATAGACAAGACCTACTCCTTGCTCAGTGAACTGGACTCAACACCCCCTAGTCACCGCCCAAGAATATATTTGACTAGTAAGAATCTTAAAACCTATGTATTGCTATCTCTCTGTAAGTGAGTCAAGTGGGTGTAAAGCGGCATAAACACAGCAGTGCAAAGCAGCTAAACCCCATTATAAAAATCAATTACTTTTAAAAACTCGTGAAACAAAGACAGTGAAAGAGAAATTCTTACAAAATTCGTTCAGGGGCTGCGATGCCACCTGGATTGACCATATCTAGACCCACAGCTGACTGAGCCATAAGGGTGGACACTCTTGGGGCTGAGAGGTTTGGTGAGGTTGGGTGAGCTAACGCACACCCTGTAAAATAATACAGCGTGGTACCCATCCCATGGGTCCCAAATCTCCAGGTTCAACGGCATCTTCCTACATCGAAAACATGCATGAGAAACCCAGAAGATGGTACACCGTGTGATCGGGAAAGGTTTCTAAAACGCACCTCATTTCTCATCTCCTTGTGCTCCGGTTCGCCATTCCAGCCACTTTACTAGCAATCTCCCTCCTTGGAGAATCAGCACCTTTAACCTCCTGTTCCTTACAGGTTGCAATCTGTCCTGAGGATGAACGGGAAGAGGGGGAACCAATGAGAGACTAGCTCTAGGTGTTGGGACAGGCACACGTCACTCTATTTTCCCATCAGGAAGAAGAATTAACCACAGGCTCAGCCTGCCGCCCGGAGCCAGAATAGGGCCTGAAGCAATCCTGCGCTTTTGCGGCCAGCTCCCAAGAAAGCGAGTTGAGAAATGGAGCTCAGGGGCACTGCAATTCACAGACCTGCACAGTTAGAAATGATAACTCTCGTCCACAAATATATTGAGGGAAGGCAACGAAGAGGATTTGAAAGCAAGGCAGAATTGCAGGAAACCGATTTCAGGAGGTAGATTCGAATCGCCTTTAAAGCACAGGAAAAGCGGCAAAACCTCGACAATGATGCCCTTGGCCAAAAAGGGCGTATGCGTTTTTTCCTGAATATATTCAGGAAAAAACGCATACGCCCTTTTTGGCCAACCAAGCAACCTGGAAAGGCAAATCAGCGCTACAAAGAAGTCTCGCTTCCCATCGGTCAAAAGGGCCATGCTGAATAAAGTGTCAAAACCAGAAATGCAGGACAGGCCATGGAGAAATGGGAGCCTTGCTACGCTGATGGGCGGGCTGTAAATTGCCAACAGCCACTCTGGAGAAGTGTACGGTGTGTCCTGAAACATCTAAAAAACTCAGCTTAGAGAGCATAGGGCACTTCCACTCATGGGCGTATAAATTGGGAAAACTAAAAATCAGCAAGACACAGGCACCCCAAAGTTTAGGGCTGCTCTGTTGACAAGAACCTCCACTTCGTTACACCTGAAACATCCCAGGAAAGAGAAGAATGGATAAAGAAGTTGTGGTCCTTATGTACAATGGAATATCACTCAGCCATGAAATCAACGTCCTAAGGCTAGGAGCAGCATGATGAGTGGATTTAGGTACCACGATTCTAAGTGAAATAAGTCACACAGAAAAAGACACTTATCATAAGATATCACTTATAGAGGGAATGTAAAAACCGCTACCCTTGAACTGAACTACAAAACAGAACAGAGTCACACGTTTAGAAAACACACTATGGCTGCTTAACGGGAAAGGTGAGGTGGGGTGATGCATAAAACAAGGGTTTCAAATTAGCTCAGATACCGTTCCATAAACCCAATATGTAATAGACAAGACCTACTCCTTGCTCAGTGAACTGGACTCAACACCCCCTATTCACCGCCCAAGAATATATCTGACTAGTAAGAATCTTAAAACCTATGTATTGCTATCTCTCTGTAAGTGAGTCAAGTGGGTGTAAAGCGGCATAAACACAGCAGTGCAAAGCAGCTAAACCCCATTATAAAAATCAATTACTTTTAAAAACTCGTGAAACAAAGACAGTGAAAGAGAAATTCTTACAAAATTCGTTCAGGGGCTGCGATGCCACCTGGATTGACCATATCTAGACCCACAGCTGACTGAGCCATAAGGGTGGACACTCTTGGGGCTGAGAGGTTTGGTGAGGTTGGGTGAGCTAACGCACACCCTGTAAAATAATACAGCGTGGTACCCATCCCATGGGTCCCAAATCTCCAGGTTCAAGGGCATCTTCCTACATCGAAAACATGCATGAGAAACCCAGAAGATGGTACACCGTGTGATAGGGAAAGGTTTCTAAAACGCACCTCATTTCTCATCTCCTTGTGCTCCGGTTCGCCATTCCAGCCACTTTACTAGCAATCTCCCTCCTTGGAGAATCAGCACCTTTAACCTCCTGTTCCTTACAGGTTGCAATCTGTCCTGAGGATGAACGGGAAGAGGGGGAACCAATGAGAGACTAGCTCTAGGTGTTGGGACAGGCACAGGTCACTCTATTTTCCCATCAGGAAGAAGAATTAACCACAGGCTCAGCCTGCCGCCCGGAGCCAGAATAGGGCCTGAAGCAATCCTGCGCTTTTGCGGCCAGCTCCCAAGAAAGCGAGTTGAGAAATGGAGCTCAGGGGCACTGCAATTCACAGACCTGCACAGTTAGAAATGATAACTCTCGTCCACAAATATATTGAGGGAAGGCAACGAAGAGGATTTGAAAGCAAGGCAGAATTGCAGGAAACAGATTTCAGGAGGTAGATTCGAATCGCCTTTAAAGCACAGGAAAAGCGGCAAAACCTCGACAATGATGCCCTTGGCCAAAAAGGGCGTATGCGTTTTTTCCTGAATATATTCAGGAAAAAACGCATACGCCCTTTTTGGCCAACCAAGCAACCTGGAAAGGCAAATCAGCGCTACAAAGAAGTCTCGCTTCCCATCGGTCAAAAGGGCCATGCTGAATAAAGTGTCAAAACCAGAAATGCAGGACAGGCCATGGAGAAATGGGAGCCTTGCTACGCTGATGGGCGGGCTGTAAATTGCCAACAGCCACTCTGGAGAAGTGTACGGTGTGTCCTGAAACATCGAAAAAACTCAGCTTAGAGAGCATAGGGCACTTCCACTCATGGGCGTATAAATTGGGAAAACTAAAAATCAGCAAGACACAGGCACCCCAAAGTTTAGGGCTGCTCTGTTGACAAGAACCTCCACTTCGTTACACCTGAAACATCCCAGGAAAGAGAAGAATGGATAAAGAAGTTGTGGTCCTTATGTACAATGGAATATCACTCAGCCATGAAATCAACGCCCTAAGGCTAGGAGCAGCATGATGAGTGGATTTAGGTACGACGATTCTAAGTGAAATAAGTCACACAGAAAAAGACACTTATCATAAGATATCACTTATAGAGGGAATGTAAAAACCGCTACCCTTGAACTGAATTACAAAACAGAACAGAGTCACACGTTTAGAAAACACACTATGGCTGCTTAACGGGAAAGGTGAGGTGGGGTGATGCATAAAACAAGGGTTTCAAATTAGCTCAGATACTGTTCCATAAACCCAATATGTAATAGACAAGACCTACTCCTTGCTCAGTGAACTGGACTCAACACCCCCTATTCACCGCCCAAGAATATATCTGACTAGTAAGAATCTTAAAACCTATGTATTGCTATCTCTCTGTAAGTGAGTCAAGTGGGTGTAAAGCGGCATAAACACAGCAGTGCAAAGCAGCTAAACCCCATTATAAAAATCAATTACTTTTAAAAACCCGTGAAACAAAGACAGTGAAAGAGAAATTCTTACAAAATTCGTTCAGGGGCTGCGATGCCACCTGGATTGACCATATCTAGACCCACAGCTGACTGAGCCATAAGGGTGGACACTCTTGGGGCTGAGAGGTTTGGTGAGGTTGGGTGAGCTAACGCAGACCCTGTAAAATAATACAGCGTGGTACCCATCCCATGGGTCCCAAATCTCCAGGTTCAACGGCATCTTCCTACATCGAAAACATGCATGAGAAACCCAAAAGATGGTACACCGTGTGATAGGGAAAGGTTTCTAAAACGCACCTCATTTCTCATCTCCTTGTGCTCCGGTTCGCCATTCCAGCCACTTTACTAGCAATCTCCCTCCTTGGAGAATCAGCACCTTTAACCTCCTGTTCCTTACAGGTTGCAATCTGTCCTGAGGATGAACGGGAAGAGGGGGAACCAATGAGAGACTAGCTCTAGGTGTTGGGACAGGCACAGGTCACTCTATTTTCCCATCAGGAAGAAGAATTAACCACAGGCTCAGCCTGCCGCCCGGAGCCAGAATAGGGCCTGAAGCAATCCTGCGCTTTTGCGGCCAGCTCCCAAGAAAGCGAGTTGAGAAATGGAGCTCAGGGGCACTGCAATTCACAGACCTGCACAGTTAGAAATGATAACTCTCGTCCACAAATATATTGAGGGAAGGCAACGAAGAGGATTTGAAAGCAAGGCAGAATTGCAGGAAACCGATTTCAGGAGGTAGATTCGAATCGCCTTTAAAGCACAGGAAAAGCGGCAAAACCTCGACAATGATGCCCTTGGCCAAAAAGGGCGTATGCGTTTTTTCCTGAATATATTCAGGAAAAAACGCATACGCCCTTTTTGGCCAACCAAGCAACCTGGAAAGGCAAATCAGCGCTACAAAGAAGTCTCGCTTCCCATCGGTCAAAAGGGCCATGCTGAATAAAGTGTCAAAACCAGAAATGCAGGACAGGCCATGGAGAAATGGGAGCCTTGCTACGCTGATGGGCGGGCTGTAAATTGCCAACAGCCACTCTGGAGAAGTGTACGGTGTGTCCTGAAACATCGAAAAAACTCAGCTTAGAGAGCATAGGGCACTTCCACTCATGGGCGTATAAATTGGGAAAACTAAAAATCAGCAAGACACAGGCACCCCAAAGTTTAGGGCTGCTCTGTTGACAAGAACCTCCACTTCGTTACACCTGAAACATCCCAGGAAAGAGAAGAATGGATAAAGAAGTTGTGGTCCTTATGTACAATGGAATATCACTCAGCCATGAAATCAACGTCCTAAGGCTAGGAGCAGCATGATGAGTGGATTTAGGTACAACGATTCTAAGTGAAATAAGTCACACAGAAAAAGACACTTATCATAAGATATCACTTATAGAGGGAATGTAAAAACCGCTACCCTTGAACTGAATTACAAAACAGAACAGAGTCGCACGTTTACAAAACACACTATGGCTGCTTAACGGGAAAGGTGAGGTGGGTTGATGCATAAAACAAGGGTTTCAAATTAGCTCAGATACCGTTCCATAAACCCAATATGTAATAGACAAGACCTACTCCTTGCTCAGTGAACTGGACTCAACACCCCCTATTCACCGCCCAAGAACATAATTAACTAGTAAGAATCTTAAAACCTATGTATTGCTATCTCTCTGTAAGTGAGTCAAGTGGGTGTAAAGCGGCATAAACACAGCAGTGCAAAGCAGCTAAACCCCATTATAAAAATCAATTACTTTTAAAAACCCGTGAAACAAAGACAGTGAAAGAGAAATTCTTACAAAATTCGTTCAGGGGCTGCGATGCCACCTGGATTGACCATATCTAGACCCACAGCTGACTGAGCCATAAGGGTGGACACTCTTGGGGCTGAGAGGTTTGGTGAGGTTGGGTGAGCTAACGCAGACCCTGTAAAATAATACAGCGTGGTACCCATCCCATGGGTCCCAAATCTCCAGGTTCAAGGGCATCTTCCTACATCGAAAACATGCATGAGAAACCCAAAAGATGGTACACGGTGTGATAGGGAAAGGTTTCTAAAACGCACCTCATTTCTCATCTCCTTGTGCTCCGGTTCGCCATTCCAGCCACTTTACTAGCAATCTCCCTCCTTGGAGAATCAGCACCTTTAACCTCCTGTTCCTTACAGGTTGCAATCTGTCCTGAGGATGAACGGGAAGAGGGGGAACCAATGAGAGACTAGCTCTAGGTGTTGGGACAGGCACAGGTCACTCTATTTTCCCATCAGGAAGAAGAATTAACCACAGGCTCAGCCTGCCGCCCGGAGCCAGAATAGGGCCTGAAGCAATCCTGTGCTTTTGCGGCCAGCTCCCAAGAAAGCGAGTTGAGAAGTGGAGCTCAGGGGCACTGCAATTCACAGACCTGCACAGTTAGAAATGATAACTCTCGTCCACAAATATATTGAGGGAAGGCAACGAAGAGGATTTGAAAGCAAGGCAGAATTGCAGGAAACAGATTTCAGGAGGTAGATTCGAATCGCCTTTAAAGCACAGGAAAAGCGGCAAAACCTCGACTATGATGCCCTTGGCCAAAAAGGGCGTATGCGTTTTTTCCTGAATATATTCAGGAAAAAACGCATACGCCCTTTTTGGCCAACCAAGCAACCTGGAAAGGCAAATCAGCGCTACAAAGAAGTCTCGCTTCCCATCGGTCAAAAGGGCCATGCTGAATAAAGTGTCAAAACCAGAAATGCAGGACAGGCCATGGAGAAATGGGAGCCTTGCTACGCTGATGGGCGGGCTGTAAATGGCCAACAGCCACTCTGGAGAAGTGTACGGTGTGTCCTGAAACATCTAAAAAACTCAGCTTAGAGAGCATAGGGCACTTCCACTCATGGGCGTATAAATTGGGAAAACTAAAAATCAGCAAGACACAGGCACCCCAAAGTTTAGGGCTGCTCTGTTGACAAGAACCTCCACTTCGTTACACCTGAAACATCCCAGGAAAGAGAAGAATGGATAAAGAAGTTGTGGTCCTTATGTACAATGGAATATCACTCAGCCATGAAATCAACGTCCTAAGGCTAGGAGCAGCATGATGAGTGGATTTAGGTACAACGATTCTAAGTGAAATAAGTCACACAGAAAAAGACACTTATCATAAGATATCACTTATAGAGGGAATGTAAAAACCGCTACCCTTGAACTGAATTACAAAACAGAACAGAGTCGCACGTTTAGAAAACACACTATGGCTGCTTAACGGGAAAGGTGAGGTGGGTTGATGCATAAAACAAGGGTTTCAAATTAGCTCAGATACCGTTCCATAAACCCAATATGTAATAGACAAGACCTACTCCTTGCTCAGTGAACTGGACTCAACACCCCCTATTCACCGCCCAAGAACATAATTGACTAGTAAGAATCTTAAAACCTATGTATTGCTATCTCTCTGTAAGTGAGTCAAGTGGGTGTAAAGCGGCATAAACACAGCAGTGCAAAGCAGCTAAACCCCATTATAAAAATCAATTACTTTTAAAAACCCGTGAAACAAAGACAGTGAAAGAGAAATTCTTACAAAATTCGTTCAGGGGCTGCGATGCCACCTGGATTGACCATATCTAGACCCACAGCTGACTGAGCCATAAGGGTGGACACTCTTGGGGCTGAGAGGTTTGGTGAGGTTGGGTGAGCTAACGCAGACCCTGTAAAATAATACAGCGTGGTACCCATCCCATGGGTCCCAAATCTCCAGGTTCAAGGGCATCTTCCTACATCGAAAACATGCATGAGAAACCCAAAAGATGGTACACCGTGTGATAGGGAAAGGTTTCTAAAACGCACCTCATTTCTCATCTCCTTGTGCTCCGGTTCGCCATTCCAGCCACTTTACTAGCAATCTCCCTCCTTGGAGAATCAGCACCTTTAACCTCCTGTTCCTTACAGGTTGCAATCTGTCCTGAGGATGAACGGGAAGAGGGGGAACCAATGAGAGACTAGCTCTAGGTGTTGGGACAGGCACAGGTCACTCTATTTTCCCATCAGGAAGAAGAATTAACCACAGGCTCAGCCTGCCGCCCGGAGCCAGAATAGGGCCTGAAGCAATCCTGTGCTTTTGCGGCCAGCTCCCAAGAAAGCGAGTTGAGAAGTGGAGCTCAGGGGCACTGCAATTCACAGACCTGCACAGTTAGAAATGATAACTCTCGTCCACAAATATATTGAGGGAAGGCAACGAAGAGGATTTGAAAGCAAGGCAGAATTGCAGGAAACAGATTTCAGGAGGTAGATTCGAATCGCCTTTAAAGCACAGGAAAAGCGGCAAAACCTCGACTATGATGCCCTTGGCCAAAAAGGGCGTATGCGTTTTTTCCTGAATATATTCAGGAAAAAACGCATACGCCCTTTTTGGCCAACCAAGCAACCTGGAAAGGCAAATCAGCGCTACAAAGAAGTCTCGCTTCCCATCGGTCAAAAGGGCCATGCTGAATAAAGTGTCAAAACCAGAAATGCAGGACAGGCCATGGAGAAATGGGAGCCTTGCTACGCTGATGGGCGGGCTGTAAATGGCCAACAGCCACTCTGGAGAAGTGTACGGTGTGTCCTGAAACATCTAAAAAACTCAGCTTACAGAGCATAGGGCACTTCCACTCATGGGCGTATAAATTGGGAAAACTAAAAATCAGCAAGACACAGGCACCCCAAAGTTTAGGGCTGCTCTGTTGACAAGAACCTCCACTTCGTTACACCTGAAACATCCCAGGAAAGAGAAGAATGGATAAAGAAGTTGTGGTCCTTATGTACAATGGAATATCACTCAGCCATGAAATCAACGTCCTAAGGCTAGGAGCAGCATGATGAGTGGATTTAGGTACAACGATTCTAAGTGAAATAAGTCACACAGAAAAAGACACTTATCATAAGATATCACTTATAGAGGGAATGTAAAAACCGCTACCCTTGAACTGAATTACAAAACAGAACAGAGTCGCACGTTTAGAAAACACAATATGGCTGCTTAACGGGAAAGGTGAGGTGGGTTGATGCATAAAACAAGGGTTTCAAATTAGCTCAGATACCGTTCCATAAACCCAATATGTAATAGACAAGACCTACTCCTTGCTCAGTGAACTGGACTCAACACCCCCTATTCACCGTCCAAGAACATATTTGACTAGTAAGAATCTTAAAACCTATGTATTGCTATCTCTCTGTAAGTGAGTCAAGTGGGTGTAAAGCGGCATAAACACAGCAGTGCAAAGCAGCTAAACCCCATTATAAAAATCAATTACTTTTAAAAACCCGTGAAACAAAGACAGTGAAAGAGAAATTCTTACAAAATTCGTTCAGGGGCTGCGATGCCACCTGGATTGACCATATCTAGACCCACAGCTGACTGAGCCATAAGGGTGGACACTCTTGGGGCTGAGAGGTTTGGTGAGGTTGGGTGAGCTAACGCAGACCCTGTAAAATAATACAGCGTGGTACCCATCCCATGGGTCCCAAATCTCCAGGTTCAAGGGCATCTTCCTACATCGAAAACATGCATGAGAAACCCAAAAGATGGTACACCGTGTGATAGGGAAAGGTTTCTAAAACGCACCTCATTTCTCATCTCCTTGGGCTCCGGTTCGCCATTCCAGCCACTTTACTAGCAATCTCCCTCCTTGGAGAATCAGCACCTTTAACCTCCTGTTCCTTACAGGTTGCAATCTGTCCTGAGGATGAACGGGAAGAGGGGGAACCAATGAGAGACTAGCTCTAGGTGTTGGGACAGGCACACGTCACTCTATTTTCCCATCAGGAAGAAGAATTAACCACAGGCTCAGCCTGCCGCCCGGAGCCAGAATAGGGCCTGAAGCAATCCTGCGCTTTTGCGGCCAGCTCCCAAGAAAGCGAGTTGAGAAATGGAGCTCAGGGGCACTGCAATTCACAGACCTGCACAGTTAGAAATGATAACTCTCGTCCACAAATATATTGAGGGAAGGCAACGAAGAGGATTTGAAAGCAAGGCAGAATTGCAGGAAACAGATTTCAGGAGGTAGATTCGAATCGCCTTTAAAGCACAGGAAAAGCGGCAAAACCTCGACAATGATGCCCTTGGCCAAAAAGGGCGTATTCGTTTTTTCCTGAATATATTCAGGAAAAAACGCATACGCCCTTTTTGGCCAACCAAGCAACCTGGAAAGGCAAATCAGCGCTACAAAGAAGTCTCGCTTCCCATCGGTCAAAAGGACCATGCTGAATAAAGTGTCAAAACCAGAAATGCAGGACAGGCCATGGAGAAATGGGAGCCTTGCTACGCTGATGGGCGGGCTGTAAATGGCCAACAGCCACTCTGGAGAAGTGTACGGTGTGTCCTGAAACATCTAAAAAACTCAGCTTACAGAGCATAGGGCACTTCCACTCATGGGCGTATAAATTGTGAAAACTAAAAATCAGCAAGACACAGGCACCCCAAAGTTTAGGGCTGCTCTGTTGACAAGAACCTCCACTTCGTTACACCTGAAACATCCCAGGAAAGAGAAGAATGGATAAAGAAGTTGTGGTCCTTATGTACAATGGAATATCACTCAGCCATGAAATCAACGTCCTAAGGCTAGGAGCAGCATGATGAGTGGATTTAGGTACGACGATTCTAAGTGAAATAAGTCACACAGAAAAAGACACTTATCATAAGATATCACTTATAGAGGGAATGTAAAAACCGCTACCCTTGAACTGAATTACAAAACAGAACAGAGTCGCACGTTTAGAAAACACACTATGGCTGCTTAACGGGAAAGGTGAGGTGGGGTGATGCATAAAACAAGGGTTTCAAATTAGCTCAGATACCGTTCCATAAACCCAATATGTAATAGACAAGACCTACTCCTTGCTCAGTGAACTGGACTCAACACCCCCTATTCACCGCCCAAGAATATATCTGACTAGTAAGAATCTTAAAACCTATGTATTGCTATCTCTCTGTAAGTGAGTCAAGTGGGTGTAAAGCGGCATAAACACAGCAGTGCAAAGCAGCTAAATCCCATTATAAAAATCAATTACTTTTAAAAACCCGTGAAACAAAGACAGTGAAAGAGAAATTCTTACAAAATTCGTTCAGGGGCTGCGATGCCACCTGGATTGACCATATCTAGACCCACAGCTGACTGAGCCATAAGGGTGGACACTCTTGGGGCTGAGAGTTTTGGTGAGGTTGGGTGAGCTAACACAGACCCTTTAAAGTAGTACGGCGTGGTACCCATGCCATGGGTTCCAAATCTCCAGGTTCAAGGGCATCTTCCTACATCGAAAACATGCATGAGAAACCCAGAAGATGGTACACCGTGTGATCGGGAAAGGTTTCTAAAACGCACCTCATTTCTCATCTCCTTGTGCTCCGGTTCGCCATTCCAGCCGCTTTACTAGCAATCTCCCTCCTTGGAGAATCAGCACCTTTAACCTCCTGTTCCGTACAGGTTGCAATTTGTCCTGAGGATGAACGGGAAGAGGGGGAACCAATGAGAGACTAGCTCTAGGTGTTGGGACAGGCACACGTCACTCTATTTTCCCATCAGGAAGAAAAATTAACCACAGGCTCAGCCTGCCGCCCGGAGCCAGAATAGGGCCTGAAGCAATCCTGCGCTTTTGCGGCCAGCTCCCAAGAAAGCGAGTTGAGAAATGGAGCTCAGGGGCACTGCAATTCACAGACCTGCAGAGTTAGAAATGATAACTCTCGTCCACAAATATATTGAGGGAAGGCAACGAAGAGAATTTGAAAGCAAGGCAGAATTGCAGGAAACAGATTTCAGGAGGTAGATTCGAATCGCCTTTAAAGCACAGGAAAAGCGGCAAAACCTCGACTATGATGCCCTTGGCCAAAAAGGGCGTATGCGTTTTTTCCTGAATATATTCAGGAAAAAACGCATACGCCCTTTTTGGCCAACCAAGCAACCTGCAAAGGCAAATCAGCGCTACAAAGAAGTCTCGCTTCCCATCGGTCAAAAGGGCCATGCTGAATAAAGTGTCAAAACCAGAAATGCAGGACAGGCCATGGAGAAATGGGAGCCTTGCTACGCTGATGGGCGGGCTGTAAATTGCCAACAGCCACTCTGGAGAAGTGTACGGTGTGTCCTGAAACATCTAAAAAACTCAGCTTAGAGAGCATAGGGCACTTCCACTCATGGGCGTATAAATTGGGAAAACTAAAAATCAGCAAGACACAGGCACCCCAAAGTTTAGGGCTGCTCTGTTGACAAGAACCTCCACTTCGTTACACCTGAAACATCCCAGGAAAGAGAAGAATGGATAAAGAAGTTGTGGTCCTTATGTACAATGGAATATCACTCAGCCATGAAATCAACGTCCTAAGGCTAGGAGCAGCATGATGAGTGGATTTAGGTACAACGATTCTAAGTGAAATAAGTCACACAGAAAAAGACACTTATCATAAGATATCACTTATAGAGGGAATGTAAAAACCGCTACCCTTGAACTGAATTACAAAACAGAACAGAGTCGCACGTTTACAAAACACACTATGGCTGCTTAACGGGAAAGGTGAGGTGGGTTGATGCATAAAACAAGGGTTTCAAATTAGCTCAGATACCGTTCCATAAACCCAATATGTAATAGACAAGACCTACTCCTTGCTCAGTGAACTGGACTCAACACCCCCTATTCACCGCCCAAGAACATAATTGACTAGTAAGAATCTTAAAACCTATGTATTGCTATCTCTCTGTAAGTGAGTCAAGTGGGTGTAAAGCGGCATAAACACAGCAGTGCAAAGCAGCTAAACCCCATTATAAAAATCAATTACTTTTAAAAACCCGTGAAACAAAGACAGTGAAAGAGAAATTCTTACAAAATTCGTTCAGGGGCTGCGATGCCACCTGGATTGACCATATCTAGACCCACAGCTGACTGAGCCATAAGGGTGGACACTCTTGGGGCTGAGAGGTTTGGTGAGGTTGGGTGAGCTAACGCAGACCCTGTAAAATAATACAGCGTGGTACCCATCCCATGGGTCCCAAATCTCCAGGTTCAAGGGCATCTTCCTACATCGAAAACATGCATGAGAAACCCAAAAGATGGTACACCGTGTGATAGGGAAAGGTTTCTAAAACGCACCTCATTTCTCATCTCCTTGTGCTCCGGTTCGCCATTCCAGCCACTTTACTAGCAATCTCCCTCCTTGGAGAATCAGCACCTTTAACCTCCTGTTCCTTACAGGTTGCAATCTGTCCTGAGGATGAACGGGAAGAGGGGGAACCAATGAGAGACTAGCTCTAGGTGTTGGGACAGGCACAGGTCACTCTATTTTCCCATCAGGAAGAAGAATTAACCACAGGCTCAGCCTGCCGCCCGGAGCCAGAATAGGGCCTGAAGCAATCCTGTGCTTTTGCGGCCAGCTCCCAAGAAAGCGAGTTGAGAAGTGGAGCTCAGGGGCACTGCAATTCACAGACCTGCACAGTTAGAAATGATAACTCTCGTCCACAAATATATTGAGGGAAGGCAACGAAGAGGATTTGAAAGCAAGGCAGAATTGCAGGAAACAGATTTCAGGAGGTAGATTCGAATCGCCTTTAAAGCACAGGAAAAGCGGCAAAACCTCGACTATGATGCCCTTGGCCAAAAAGGGCGTATGCGTTTTTTCCTGAATATATTCAGGAAAAAACGCATACGCCCTTTTTGGCCAACCAAGCAACCTGGAAAGGCAAATCAGCGCTACAAAGAAGTCTCGCTTCCCATCGGTCAAAAGGGCCATGCTGAATAAAGTGTCAAAACCAGAAATGCAGGACAGGCCATGGAGAAATGGGAGCCTTGCTACGCTGATGGGCGGGCTGTAAATGGCCAACAGCCACTCTGGAGAAGTGTACGGTGTGTCCTGAAACATCTAAAAAACTCAGCTTACAGAGCATAGGGCACTTCCACTCATGGGCGTATAAATTGGGAAAACTAAAAATCAGCAAGACACAGGCACCCCAAAGTTTAGGGCTGCTCTGTTGACAAGAACCTCCACTTCGTTACACCTGAAACATCCCAGGAAAGAGAAGAATGGATAAAGAAGTTGTGGTCCTTATGTACAATGGAATATCACTCAGCCATGAAATCAACGTCCTAAGGCTAGGAGCAGCATGATGAGTGGATTTAGGTACAACGATTCTAAGTGAAATAAGTCACACAGAAAAAGACACTTATCATAAGATATCACTTATAGAGGGAATGTAAAAACCGCTACCCTTGAACTGAATTACAAAACAGAACAGAGTCGCACGTTTAGAAAACACACTATGGCTGCTTAACGGGAAAGGTGAGGTGGGTTGATGCATAAAACAAGGGTTTCAAATTAGCTCAGATACCGTTCCATAAACCCAATATGTAATAGACAAGACCTACTCCTTGCTCAGTGAACTGGACTCAACACCCCCTATTCACCGTCCAAGAACATATTTGACTAGTAAGAATCTTAAAACCTATGTATTGCTATCTCTCTGTAAGTGAGTCAAGTGGGTGTAAAGCGGCATAAACACAGCAGTGCAAAGCAGCTAAACCCCATTATAAAAATCAATTACTTTTAAAAACCCGTGAAACAAAGACAGTGAAAGAGAAATTCTTACAAAATTCGTTCAGGGGCTGCGATGCCACCTGGATTGACCATATCTAGACCCACAGCTGACTGAGCCATAAGGGTGGACACTCTTGGGGCTGAGAGTTTTGGTGAGGTTGGGTGAGCTAACACAGACCCTTTAAAGTAGTACGGCGTGGTACCCATGCCATGGGTCCCAAATCTCCAGGTTCAAGGGCATCTTCCTACATCGAAAACATGCATGAGAAACCCAGAAGATGGTACACCGTGTGATCGGGAAAGGTTTCTAAAACGCACCTCATTTCTCATCTCCTTGTGCTCCGGTTCGCCATTCCAGCCGCTTTACTAGCAATCTCCCTCCTTGGAGAATCAGCACCTTTAACCTCCTGTTCCGTACAGGTTGCAATCTGTCCTGAGGATGAACGGGAAGAGGGGGAACCAATGAGAGACTAGCTCTAGGTGTTGGGACAGGCACACGTCACTCTATTTTCCCATCAGGAAGAAAAATTAACCACAGGCTCAGCCTGCCGCCCGGAGCCAGAATAGGGCCTGAAGCAATCCTGCGCTTTTGCGGCCAGCTCCCAAGAAAGCGAGTTGAGAAATGGAGCTCAGGGGCACTGCAATTCACAGACCTGCACAGTTAGAAATGATAACTCCCGTCCACAAATATATTGAGGGAAGGCAACGAAGAGAATTTGAAAGCAAGGCAGAATTGCAGGAAACAGATTTCAGGAGGTAGATTCGAATCGCCTTTAAAGCACAGGAAAAGCGGCAAAACCTCGACAATGATGCCCTTGGCCAAAAAGGGCGTATGCGTTTTTTCCTGAATATATTCAGGAAAAAACGCATACGCCCTTTTTGGCCAACCAAGCAACCTGGAAAGGCAAATCAGCGCTACAAAGAAGTCTCGCTTCCCATCGGTCAAAAGGGCCATGCTGAATAAAGTGTCAAAACCAGAAATGCAGGACAGGCCATGGAGAAATGGGAGCCTTGCTACGCTGATGGGCGGGCTGTAAATGGCCAACAGCCACTCTGGAGAAGTGTACGGTGTGTCCTGAAACATCTAAAAAACTCAGCTTAGAGAGCATAGGGCACTTCCACTCATGGGCGTATAAATTGGGAAAACTAAAAATCAGCAAGACACAGGCACCCCAAAGTTTAGGGCTGCTCTGTTGACAAGAACCTCCACTTCGTTACACCTGAAACATCCCAGGAAAGAGAAGAATGGATAAAGAAGTTGTGGTCCTTATGTACAATGGAATATCACTCAGCCATGAAATCAACGTCATAAGGCTAGGAGCAGCATGATGAGTGGATATAGGTACAACGATTCTAAGTGAAATAAGTCACACAGAAAAAGACACTTATCATAAGATATCACTTACAGAGGCTAATGTAAAAACCGCTACCCTTGAACTGAATTACAAAACAGAACAGAGTCGCACGTTTAGAAAACACACTATGGCTGCTTAACGGGAAAGGTGAGGTGGGGTGATGCATAAAACAAGGGTTTCAAATTAGCTCAGATACCGTTCCATAAACCCAATATGTAATAGAAAAGACCTACTCCTTGCTCAGTGAACTGGACTCAACACCCCCTATTCACCGCCCAAGAATATATTTGACTAGTAAGAATCTTAAAACCTATGTATTGCTATCTCTCTGTAAGTGAGTCAAGTGGGTGTAAAGCGGCATAAACACAGCAGTGCAAAGCAGCTAAACCCCATTATAAAAATCAATTACTTTTAAAAACCCGTGAAACAAAGACAGTGAAAGAGAAATTCTTACAAAATTCGTTCAGGGGCTGCGATGCCACCTGGATTGACCATATCTAGACCCACAGCTGACTGAGCCATAAGGGTGGACACTCTTGGGGCTGAGAGTTTTGGTGAGGTTGGGTGAGCTAACACAGACCCTTTAAAGTAGTACGGCGTGGTACCCATGCCATGGGTCCCAAATCTCCAGGTTCAAGGGCATCTTCCTACATCGAAAACATGCATGAGAAACCCAGAAGATGGTACACCGTGTGATCGGGAAAGGTTTCTAAAACGCACCTCATTTCTCATCTCCTTGTGCTCCGGTTCGCCATTCCAGCCGCTTTACTAGCAATCTCCCTCCTTGGAGAATCAGCACCTTTAACCTCCTGTTCCGTACAGGTTGCAATCTGTCCTGAGGATGAACGGGAAGAGGGGGAACCAATGAGAGACTAGCTCTAGGTGTTGGGACAGGCACACGTCACTCTATTTTCCCATCAGGAAGAAAAATTAACCACAGGCTCAGCCTGCCGCCCGGAGCCAGAATAGGGCCTGAAGCAATCCTGCGCTTTTGCGGCCAGCTCCCAAGAAAGCGAGTTGAGAAATGGAGCTCAGGGGCACTGCAATTCACAGACCTGCACAGTTAGAAATGATAACTCCCGTCCACAAATATATTGAGGGAAGGCAACGAAGAGAATTTGAAAGCAAGGCAGAATTGCAGGAAACAGATTTCAGGAGGTAGATTCGAATCGCCTTTAAAGCACAGGAAAAGCGGCAAAACCTCGACAATGATGCCCTTGGCCAAAAAGGGCGTATGCGTTTTTTCCTGAATATATTCAGGAAAAAACGCATACGCCCTTTTTGGCCAACCAAGCAACCTGGAAAGGCAAATCAGCGCTACAAAGAAGTCTCGCTTCCCATCGGTCAAAAGGGCCATGCTGAATAAAGTGTCAAAACCAGAAATGCAGGACAGGCCATGGAGAAATGGGAGCCTTGCTACGCTGATGGGCGGGCTGTAAATGGCCAACAGCCACTCTGGAGAAGTGTACGGTGTGTCCTGAAACATCTAAAAAACTCAGCTTAGAGAGCATAGGGCACTTCCACTCATGGGCGTATAAATTGGGAAAACTAAAAATCAGCAAGACACAGGCACCCCAAAGTTTAGGGCTGCTCTGTTGACAAGAACCTCCACTTCGTTACACCTGAAACATCCCAGGAAAGAGAAGAATGGATAAAGAAGTTGTGGTCCTTATGTACAATGGAATATCACTCAGCCATGAAATCAACGTCATAAGGCTAGGAGCAGCATGATGAGTGGATATAGGTACAACGATTCTAAGTGAAATAAGTCACACAGAAAAAGACACTTATCATAAGATATCACTTACAGAGGCTAATGTAAAAACCGCTACCCTTGAACTGAATTACAAAACAGAACAGAGTCGCACGTTTAGAAAACACACTATGGCTGCTTAACGGGAAAGGTGAGGTGGGGTGATGCATAAAACAAGGGTTTCAAATTAGCTCAGATACCGTTCCATAAACCCAATATGTAATAGAAAAGACCTACTCCTTGCTCAGTGAACTGGACTCAACACCCCCTATTCACCGCCCAAGAATATATTTGACTAGTAAGAATCTTAAAACCTATGTATTGCTATCTCTCTGTAAGTGAGTCAAGTGGGTGTAAAGCGGCATAAACACAGCAGTGCAAAGCAGCTAAACCCCATTATAAAAATCAATTACTTTTAAAAACCCGTGAAACAAAGACAGTGAAAGAGAAATTCTTACAAAATTCGTTCAGGGGCTGCGATGCCACCTGGATTGACCATATCTAGACCCACAGCTGACTGAGCCATAAGGGTGGACACTCTTGGGGCTGAGAGGTTTGGTGAGGTTGGGTGAGCCAATGCAGACCCTTTAAAGTAGTACGGCGTGGTACCCATGCCATGGTCCCAAATCTCCAGGTTCAAGGGCATCTTCCTACATCGAAAACATGCATGAGAAACCCAGAAGATGGTACACCGTGTGATCGGGAAAGGTTTCTAAAACGCACCTCATTTTTCATCTCCTTGTGCTCCGGTTCGCCATTCCAGCCGCTTTACTAGCAATCTCCCTCCTTGGAGAATCAGCACCTTTAACCTCCTGTTCCGTACAGGTTGCAATTTGTCCTGAGGATGAACGGGAAGAGGGGGAACCAATGAGAGACTAGCTCTAGGTGTTGGGACAGGCACAGGTCACTCTATTTTCCCATCAGAAAGTAGAATTAACCACAGGCTCAGCCTACCGCCCGGAGCCAGAATAGGGCCTGAAGCAATCCTGCGCTTTTGCGGCCAGCTCCCAAGAAAGCGAGTTGAAAAATGGAGCTCAGGGGCACTGCAATTCACAGACCTGCACAGTTAGAAATGATAACTCTCGTCCACAAATATATTGAGGGAAGGCAACGAAGAGGATTTGAAAGCAAGGCAGAATTGCAGGAAACAGATTTCAGGAGGTAGATTCGAATCGCCTTTAAAGCACAGGAAAAGCGGCAAAACCTCGACAATGATGCCCTTGGCCAAAAAGGGCGTATGCGTTTTTTCCTGAATATATTCAGGAAAAAACGCATACGCCCTTTTTGGCCAACCAAGCAACCTGCAAAGGCAAATCAGCGCTACAAAGAAGTCTCGCTTCCCATCGGTCAAAAGGGCCATGCTGAATAAATTGTCAAAACCAGAAATGCAGGACAGGCCATGGAGAAATGGGAGCCTTGCTACGCTGATGGGCGGGCTGTAAATGGCCAACAGCCACTCTGGAGAAGTGTACGGTGTGTCCTGAAACATCTAAAAAACTCAGCTTAGAGAGCATAGGGCACTTCCACTCATGGGCGTATAAATTGGGAAAACTAAAAATCAGCAAGACACAGGCACCCCAAAGTTTAGGGCTGCTCTGTTGACAAGAACCTCCACTTCGTTACACCTGAAACATCCAAGGAAAGAGAAGAATGGATAAAGAAGTTGTGGTCCTTATGTACAATGGAATATCACTCAGCCATGAAATCAACGTCCTAAGGCTAGGAGCAGCATGATGAGTGGATTTAGGTACGACGATTCTAAGTGAAATAAGTCACACAGAAAAAGACACTTATCATAAGATATCACTTATAGAGGGAATGTAAAAACCGCTACCCTTGAACTGAATTACAAAACAGAACAGAGTCACACGTTTAGAAAACACACTATGGCTGCTTAACGGGAAAGGTGAGGTGGGGTGATGCATAAAACAAGGGTTTCAAATTAGCTCAGATACCGTTCCATAAACCCAATATGTAATAGACAAGACCTACTCCTTGCTCAGTGAACTGGACTCAACACCCCCTATTCACCGCCCAAGAATATATCTGACTAGTAAGAATCTTAAAACCTATGTATTGCTATCTCTCTGTAAGTGAGTCAAGTGGGTGTAAAGCGGCATAAACACAGCAGTGCAAAGCAGCTAAACCCCATTATAAAAATCAATTACTTTTAAAAACCCGTGAAACAAAGACAGTGAAAGAGAAATTCTTACAAAATTCGTTCAGGGGCTGCGATGCCACCTGGATTGACCATATCTAGACCCACAGCTGACTGAGCCATAAGGGTGGACACTCTTGGGGCTGAGAGGTTTGGTGAGGTTGGGTGAGCTAACGCAGACCCTGTAAAATAATACAGCGTGGTACCCATCCCATGGGTCCCAAATCTCCAGGTTCAAGGGCATCTTCCTACATCGAAAACATGCATGAGAAACCCAGAAGATGGTACACCGTGTGTTAGGGAAAGGTTTCTAAAACGCACCTCATTTCTCATCTCCTTGGGCTCCGGTTCGCCATTCCAGCCACTTTACTAGCAATCTCCCTCCTTGGAGAATCAGCACCTTTAACCTCCTGTTCCTTACAGGTTGCAAACTGTCCTGAGGATGAACGGGAAGAGGGGGAACCAATGAGAGACTAGCTCTAGGTGTTGGGACAGGCACAGGTCACTCTATTTTCCCATCAGGAAGAAGAATTAACCACAGGCTCAGCCTGCCGCCCGGAGCCAGAATAGGGCCTGAAGCAATCCTGCGCTTTTGCGGCCAGCTCCCAAGAAAGCGAGTTGAGAAATGGAGCTCAGGGGCACTGCAATTCACAGACCTGCACAGTTAGAAATGATAACTCTCGTCCACAAATATATTGAGGGAAGGCAACGAAGAGGATTTGAAAGCAAGGCAGAATTGCAGGAAACAGATTTCAGGAGGTAGATTCGAATCGCCTTTAAAGCACAGGAAAAGCGGCAAAACCTCGACAATGATGCCCTTGGCCAAAAAGGGCGTATGCGTTTTTTCCTGAATATATTCAGGAAAAAACGCATACGCCCTTTTTGGCCAACCAAGCAACCTGCAAAGGCAAATCAGCGCTACAAAGAAGTCTCGCTTCCCATCGGTCAAAAGGGCCATGCTGAATAAAGTGTCAAAACCAGAAATGCAGGACAGGCCATGGAGAAATGGGAGCCTTGCTACGCTGATGGGCGGGCTGTAAATGGCCAACAGCCACTCTGGAGAAGTGTACGGTGTGTCCTGAAACATCTAAAAAACTCAGCTTAGAGAGCATAGGGCACTTCCACTCATGGGCGTATAAATTGGGAAAACTAAAAATCAGCAAGACACAGGCACCCCAAAGTTTAGGGCTGCTCTGTTGACAAGAACCTCCACTTCGTTACACCTTAAACATCCCAGGAAAGAGAAGAATGGATAAAGAAGTTGTGGTCCTTATGTACAATGGAATATCACTCAGCCATGAAATCAACGTCATAAGGCTAGGAGCAGCATGATGAGTGGATTTAGGTACGACGATTCTAAGTGAAATAAGTCACACAGAAAAAGACACTTATCATAAGATATCACTTATAGAGGGAATGTAAAAACCGCTACCCTTGAACTGAATTACAAAACAGAACAGAGTCACACGTTTAGAAAACACACTATGGCTGCTTAACGGGAAAGGTGAGGTGGGGTGATGCATAAAACAAGGGTTTCAAATTAGCTCAGATACCGTTCCATAAACCCAATATGTAATAGACAAGACCTACTCCTTGCTCAGTGAACTGGACTCAACACCCCCTATTCACCGCCCAAGAATATATCTGACTAGTAAGAATCTTAAAACCTATGTATTGCTATCTCTCTGTAAGTGAGTCAAGTGGGTGTAAAGCGGCATAAACACAGCAGTGCAAAGCAGCTAAACCCCATTATAAAAATCAATTACTTTTAAAAACCCGTGAAACAAAGACAGTGAAAGAGAAATTCTTACAAAATTCGTTCAGGGGCTGCGATGCCACCTGGATTGACCATATCTAGACCCACAGCTGACTGAGCCATAAGGGTGGACACTCTTGGGGCTGAGAGGTTTGGTGAGGTTGGGTGAGCTAACGCAGACCCTGTAAAATAATACAGCGTGGTACCCATCCCATGGGTCCCAAATCTCCAGGTTCAAGGGCATCTTCCTACATCGAAAACATGCATGAGAAACCCAGAAGATGGTACACCGTGTGATAGGGAAAGGTTTCTAAAACGCACCTCATTTCTCATCTCCTTGGGCTCCGGTTCGCCATTCCAGCCACTTTACTAGCAATCTCCCTCCTTGGAGAATCAGCACCTTTAACCTCCTGTTCCTTACAGGTTGCAAACTGTCCTGAGGATGAACGGGAAGAGGGGGAACCAATGAGAGACTAGCTCTAGGTGTTGGGACAGGCACAGGTCACTCTATTTTCCCATCAGGAAGAAGAATTAACCACAGGCTCAGCCTGCCGCCCGGAGCCAGAATAGGGCCTGAAGCAATCCTGCGCTTTTGCGGCCAGCTCCCAAGAAAGCGAGTTGAGAAATGGAGCTCAGGGGCACTGCAATTCACAGACCTGCACAGTTAGAAATGATAACTCTCGTCCACAAATATATTGAGGGAAGGCAACGAAGAGGATTTGAAAGCAAGGCAGAATTGCAGGAAACAGATTTCAGGAGGTAGATTCGAATCGCCTTTAAAGCACAGGAAAAGCGGCAAAACCTCGACAATGATGCCCTTGGCCAAAAAGGGCGTATGCGTTTTTTCCTGAATATATTCAGGAAAAAACGCATACGCCCTTTTTGGCCAACCAAGCAACCTGCAAAGGCAAATCAGCGCTACAAAGAAGTCTCGCTTCCCATCGGTCAAAAGGGCCATGCTGAATAAAGTGTCAAAACCAGAAATGCAGGACAGGCCATGGAGAAATGGGAGCCTTGCTACGCTGATGGGCGGGCTGTAAATGGCCAACAGCCACTCTGGAGAAGTGTACGGTGTGTCCTGAAACATCTAAAAAACTCAGCTTAGAGAGCATAGGGCACTTCCACTCATGGGCGTATAAATTGGGAAAACTAAAAATCAGCAAGACACAGGCACCCCAAAGTTTAGGGCTGCTCTGTTGACAAGAACCTCCACTTCGTTACACCTTAAACATCCCAGGAAAGAGAAGAATGGATAAAGAAGTTGTGGTCCTTATGTATAATGGAATATCACTCAGCCATGAAATCAACGTCCTAAGGCTAGGAGCAGCATGATGAGTGGATTTAGGTACGACGATTCTAAGTGAAATAAGTCACACAGAAAAAGACACTTATCATAAGATATCACTTATAGAGGGAATGTAAAAACCGCTACCCTTGAACTGAATTACAAAACAGAACAGAGTCACACGTTTAGAAAACATACTATGGCTGCTTAACGGGAAAGGTGAGGTGGGGTGATGCATAAAACAAGGGTTTCAAATTAGCTCAGATACCGTTCCATAAACCCAATATGTAATAGACAAGACCTACTCCTTGCTCAGTGAACTGGACTCAACACCCCCTATTCACCGCCCAAGAATATATCTGACTAGTAAGAATCTTAAAACCTATGTATTGCTATCTCTCTGTAAGTGAGTCAAGTGGGTGTAAAGCGGCATAAACACAGCAGTGCAAAGCAGCTAAACCCCATTATAAAAATCAATTACTTTTAAAAACCCGTGAAACAAAGACAGTGAAAGAGAAATTCTTACAAAATTCGTTCAGGGGCTGCGATGCCACCTGGATTGACCATATCTAGACCCACAGCTGACTGAGCCATAAGGGTGGACACTCTTGGGGCTGAGAGGTTTGGTGAGGTTGGGTGAGCTAACGCAGACCCTGTAAAATAATACAGCGTGGTACCCATCCCATGGGTCCCAAATCTCCAGGTTCAAGGGCATCTTCCTACATCGAAAACATGCATGAGAAACCCAGAAGATGGTACACCGTGTGATAGGGAAAGGTTTCTAAAACGCACCTCATTTCTCATCTCCTTGTGCTCCGGTTCGCCATTCCAGCCACTTTACTAGCAATCTCCCTCCTTGGAGAATCAGCACCTTTAACCTCCTGTTCCTTACAGGTTGCAATCTGTCCTGAGGATGAACGGGAAGAGGGGGAACCAATGAGCGACTAGCTCTAGGTGTTGGGACAGGCACAGGTCACTCTATTTTCCCATCAGGAAGAAGAATTAACCACAGGCTCAGCCTGCCGCCCGGAGCCAGAATAGGGCCTGAAGCAATCCTGCGCTTTTGCGGCCAGCTCCCAAGAAAGCGAGTTGAGAAATGGAGCTCAGGGGCACTGCAATTCACAGACCTGCACAGTTAGAAATGATAACTCTCGTCCACAAATATATTGAGGGAAGGCAACGAAGAGGATTTGAAAGCAAGGCAGAATTGCAGGAAACAGATTTCAGGAGGTAGATTCGAATCGCCTTTAAAGCACAGGAAAAGCGGCAAAACCTCGACAATGATGCCCTTGGCCAAAAAGGGCGTATGCGTTTTTTCCTGAATATATTCAGGAAAAAACGCATACGCCCTTTTTGGCCAACCAAGCAACCTGGAAAGGCAAATCAGCGCTACAAAGAAGTCTCGCTTCCCATCGGTCAAAAGGGCCATGCTGAATAAATTGTCAAAACCAGAAATGCAGGACAGGCCATGGAGAAATGGGAGCCTTGCTACGCTGATGGGCGGGCTGTAAATGGCCAACAGCCACTCTGGAGAAGTGTACGGTGTGTCCTGAAACATCTAAAAAACTCAGCTTAGAGAGCATAGGGCACTTCCACTCATGGGCGTATAAATTGGGAAAACTAAAAATCAGCAAGACACAGGCACCCCAAAGTTTAGGGCTGCTCTGTTGACAAGAACCTCCACTTCGTTACACCTTAAACATCCCAGGAAAGAGAAGAATGGATAAAGAAGTTGTGGTCCTTATGTACAATGGAATATCACTCAGCCATGAAATCAACGTCCTAAGGCTAGGAGCAGCATGATGAGTGGATTTAGGTACGACGATTCTAAGTGAAATAAGTCACACAGAAAAAGACACTTATCATAAGATATCACTTATAGAGGGAATGTAAAAACCGCTACCCTTGAACTGAATTACAAAACAGAACAGAGTCACACGTTTAGAAAACACACTATGGCTGCTTAACGGGAAAGGTGAGGTGGGGTGATGCATAAAACAAGGGTTTCAAATTAGCTCAGATACCGTTCCATAAACCCAATATGTAATAGACAAGACCTACTCCTTGCTCAGTGAACTGGACTCAACACCCCCTATTCACCGCCCAAGAATATATCTGACTAGTAAGAATCTTAAAACCTATGTATTGCTATCTCTCTGTAAGTGAGTCAAGTGGGTGTAAAGCGGCATAAACACAGCAGTGCAAAGCAGCTAAACCCCATTATAAAAATCAATTACTTTTAAAAACCCGTGAAACAAAGACAGTGAAAGAGAAATTCTTACAAAATTCGTTCAGGGGCTGCGATGCCACCTGGATTGACCATATCTAGACCCACAGCTGACTGAGCCATAAGGGTGGACACTCTTGGGGCTGAGAGGTTTGGTGAGGTTGGGTGAGCTAACGCAGACCCTGTAAAATAATACAGCGTGGTACCCATCCCATGGGTCCCAAATCTCCAGGTTCAAGGGCATCTTCCTACATCGAAAACATGCATGAGAAACCCAGAAGATGGTACACCGTGTGATAGGGAAAGGTTTCTAAAACGCACCTCATTTCTCATCTCCTTGTGCTCCGGTTCGCCATTCCAGCCACTTTACTAGCAATCTCCCTCCTTGGAGAATCAGCACCTTTAACCTCCTGTTCCTTACAGGTTGCAATCTGTCCTGAGGATGAACGGGAAGAGGGGGAACCAATGAGCGACTAGCTCTAGGTGTTGGGACAGGCACAGGTCACTCTATTTTCCCATCAGGAAGAAGAATTAACCACAGGCTCAGCCTGCCGCCCGGAGCCAGAATAGGGCCTGAAGCAATCCTGCGCTTTTGCGGCCAGCTCCCAAGAAAGCGAGTTGAGAAATGGAGCTCAGGGGCACTGCAATTCACAGACCTGCACAGTTAGAAATGATAACTCTCGTCCACAAATATATTGAGGGAAGGCAACGAAGAGGATTTGAAAGCAAGGCAGAATTGCAGGAAACAGATTTCAGGAGGTAGATTCGAATCGCCTTTAAAGCACAGGAAAAGCGGCAAAACCTCGACAATGATGCCCTTGGCCAAAAAGGGCGTATGCGTTTTTTCCTGAATATATTCAGGAAAAAACGCATACGCCCTTTTTGGCCAACCAAGCAACCTGGAAAGGCAAATCAGCGCTACAAAGAAGTCTCGCTTCCCATCGGTCAAAAGGGCCATGCTGAATAAATTGTCAAAACCAGAAATGCAGGACAGGCCATGGAGAAATGGGAGCCTTGCTACGCTGATGGGCGGACTGTAAATTGCCAACAGCCACTCTGGAGAAGTGTACGGTGTGTCCTGAAACATCTAAAAAACTCAGCTTAGAGAGCATAGGGCAGTTCCACTCATGGGCGTATAAATTGGGAAAACTAAAAATCAGCAAGACACAGGCACCCCAAAGTTTAGGGCTGCTCTGTTGACAAGAACCTCCACTTCATTACACCTGAAACATCCAAGGAAAGAGAAGAATGGATAAAGAAGTTGTGGTCCTTATGTACAATGGAATATCACTCAGCCATGAAATCAACGTCATAAGGCTAGGAGCAGCATGATGAGTGGATATAGGTACAACGATTCTAAGTGAAATAAGTCACACAGAAAAAGACACTTATCATAAGATATCACTTATAGAGGCTAATGTAAAAACCGCTACCCTTGAACTGAATTACAAAACAGAACAGAGTCGCACGTTTAGAAAACACACTATGGCTGCTTAACGGGAAAGGTGAGGTGGGGTGATGCATAAAACAAGGGTTTCAAATTAGCTCAGATACCGTTCCATAAACCCAATATGTAATAGACAAGACCTACTCCTTGCTCAGTTTACTGGACTCAACACCCCCTATTCACCGCCCAAGAATATATCTGACTAGTAAGAATCTTAAAACCTATGTATTGCTATCTCTCTGTAAGTGAGTCAAGTGGGTGTAAAGCGGCATAAACACAGCAGTGCAAAGCAGCTAAACCCCATTATAAAAATCAATTACTTTTAAAAACCCGTGAAACAAAGACAGTGAAAGAGAAATTCTTACAAAATTCGTTCAGGGGCTGCGATGCCACCTGGATTGACCATATCTAGACCCACAGCTGACTGAGCCATAAGGGTGGACACTCTTGGGGCTGAGAGGTTTGGTGAGGTTGGGTGAGCTAACGCAGACCCTGTAAAATAATACAGCGTGGTACCCATCCCATGGGTCCCAAATCTCCAGGTTCAAGGGCATCTTCCTACATCGAAAACATGCATGAGAAACCCAAAAGATGGTACACCGTGTGATAGGGAAAGGTTTCTAAAACGCACCTCATTTCTCATCTCCTTGGGCTCCGGTTCGCCATTCCAGCCACTTTACTAGCAATCTCCCTCCTTGGAGAATCAGCACCTTTAACCTCCTGTTCCTTACAGGTTGCAATCTGTCCTGAGGATGAACCGGAAGAGGGGGAACCAATGAGAGACTAGCTCTAGGTGTTGGGACAGGCACAGGTCACTCTATTTTCCCATCAGGAAGAAGAATTAACCACAGGCTCAGCCTGCCGCCCGGAGCCAGAATAGGGCCTGAAGCAATCCTGCGCTTTTGCGGCCAGCTCCCAAGAAAGCGAGTTGAGAAGTGGAGCTCAGGGGCACTGCAATTCACAGACCTGCACAGTTAGAAATGATAACTCTCGTCCACAAATATATTGAGGGAAGGCAACGAAGAGGATTTGAAAGCAAGGCAGAATTGCAGGAAACAGATTTCAGGAGGTAGATTCGAATCGCCTTTAAAGCACAGGAAAAGCGGCAAAACCTCGACAATGATGCCCTTGGCCAAAAAGGGCGTATGCGTTTTTTCCTGAATATATTCAGGAAAAAACGCATACGCCCTTTTTGGCCAACCAAGCAACCTGCAAAGGCAAATCAGCGCTACAAAGAAGTCTCGCTTCCCATCGGTCAAAAGGGCCATGCTGAATAAAGTGTCAAAACCAGAAATGCAGGACAGGCCATGGAGAAATGGGAGCCTTGCTACGCTGATGTGCGGGCTGTAAATTGCAAACAGCCACTCTGGAGAAGTGTATGGTGTGTCCTGAAACATCTAAAAAACTCAGCTTAGAGAGCATAGGGCACTTCCACTCATGGGCGTATAAATTGGGAAAACTAAAAATCAGCAAGACACAGGCACCCCAAAGTTTAGGGCTGCTCTGTTGACAAGAACCTCCACTTCGTTACACCTGAAACATCCCAGGAAAGAGAAGAATGGATAAAGAAGTTGTGGTCCTTATGTACAATGGAATATCACTCAGCCATGAAATCAACGTCCTAAGGCTACGAGCAGCATGATGAGTGGATTTAGGTACGACGATTCTAAGTGAAATAAGTCACACAGAAAAAGACACTTATCATAAGATATCACTTATAGAGGGAATGTAAAAACCGCTACCCTTGAACTGAATTACAAAACAGAACAGAGTCGCACGTTTAGAAAACACACTATGGCTGCTTAACGGGAAAGGTGAGGTGGGGTGATGCATAAAACAAGGGTTTCAAATTAGCTCAGATACCATTCCATAAACCCAATATGTAATAGACAAGACCTACTCCTTGCTCAGTGAACTGGACTCAACACCCCCTATTCACCGCCCAAGAATATATCTGACTAGTAAGAATCTTAAAACCTATGTATTGCTATCTCTCTGTAAGTGAGTCAAGTGGGTGTAAAGCGGCATAAACACAGCAGTGTAAAGCAGCTAAACCCCATTATAAAAATCAATTACTTTTAAAAACCCGTGAAACAAAGACAGTGAAATAGAAATTCTTACAAAATTCGTTCAGGGGCTGCGATGCCACCTGGATTGACCATATCTAGACCCACAGCTGACTGAGCCATAAGGGTGGACACTCTTGGGGCTGAGAGGTTTGGTGAGGTTGGGTGAGCTAACGCAGACCCTGTAAAATAATACAGCGTGGTACCCATCCCATGGGTCCCAAATCTCCAGGTTCAAGGGCATCTTCCTACATCGAAAACATGCATGAGAAACCCAAAAGATGGTACACCGTGTGATAGGGAAAGGTTTCTAAAACGCACCTCATTTCTCATCTCCTTGTGCTCCTGTTCGCCATTCCAGCCACTTTACTAGCAATCTCCCTCCTTGGAGAATCAGCACCTTTAACCTCCTGTTCCTTACAGGTTGCAATCTGTCCTGAGGATGAACGGGAAGAGGGGGAACCAATGAGAGACTAGCTCTAGGTGTTGGGACAGGCACACGTCACTCTATTTTCCCATCAGGAAGAAGAATTAACCACAGGCTCAGCCTGCCGCCCGGAGCCAGAATAGGGCCTGAAGCAATCCTGCGCTTTTGCGGCCAGCTCCCAAGAAAGCGAGTTGAGAAATGGAGCTCAGGGGCACTGCAATTCACAGACCTGCACAGTTAGAAATGATAACTCTCGTCCACAAATATATTGAGGGAAGGCAACGAAGAGGATTTGAAAGCAAGGCAGAATTGCAGGAAACAGATTTCAGGAGGTAGATTCGAATCGCCTTTAAAGCACAGGAAAAGCGGCAAAACCTCGACAATGATGCCCTTGGCCAAAAAGGGCGTATGCGTTTTTTCCTGAATATATTCAGGAAAAAACGCATACGCCCTTTTTGGCCAACCAAGCAACCTGGAAAGGCAAATCAGCGCTACAAAGAAGTCTCGCTTCCCATCGGTCAAAAGGGCCATGCTGAATAAAGTGTCAAAACCAGAAATGCAGGACAGGCCATGGAGAAATGGGAGCCTTGCTACGCTGATGGGCGGGCTGTAAATGGCCAACAGCCACTCTGGAGAAGTGTACGGTGTGTCCTGAAACATCTAAAAAACTCAGCTTACAGAGCATAGGGCACTTCCACTCATGGGCGTATAAATTGGGAAAACTAAAAATCAGCAAGACACAGGCACCCCAAAGTTTAGGGCTGCTCTGTTGACAAGAACCTCCACTTCGTTACACCTGAAACATCCCAGGAAAGAGAAGAATGGATAAAGAAGTTGTGGTCCTTATGTACAATGGAATATCACTCAGCCATGAAATCAACGTCCTAAGGCTAGGAGCAGCATGATGAGTGGATTTAGGTACAACGATTCTAAGTGAAATAAGTCACACAGAAAAAGACACTTATCATAAGATATCACTTATAGAGGGAATGTAAAAACCGCTACCCTTGAACTGAATTACAAAACAGAACAGAGTCGCACGTTTAGAAAACACACTATGTCTGCTTAACGGGAAAGGTGAGGTGGGTTGATGCATAAAACAAGGGTTTCAAATTAGCTCAGATACCGTTCCATAAACCCAATATGTAATAGACAAGACCTACTCCTTGCTCAGTGAACTGGACTCAACACCCCCTATTCACCGCCCAAGAACATATTTGACTAGTAAGAATCTTAAAACCTATGTATTGCTATCTCTCTGTAAGTGAGTCAAGTGGGTGTAAAGCGGCATAAACACAGCAGTGCAAAGCAGCTAAACCCCATTATAAAAATCAATTACTTTTAAAAACCCGTGAAACAAAGACAGTGAAAGAGAAATTCTTACAAAATTCGTTCAGGGGCTGCGATGCCACCTGGATTGACCATATCTAGACCCACAGCTGACTGAGCCATAAGGGTGGACACTCTTGGGGCTGAGAGGTTTGGTGAGGTTGGGTGAGCTAACGCAGACCCTGTAAAATAATACAGCGTGGTACCCATCCCATGGGTCCCAAATCTCCAGGTTCAAGGGCATCTTCCTACATCGAAAACATGCATGAGAAACCCAAAAGATGGTACACCGTGTGATAGGGAAAGGTTTCTAAAACGCACCTCATTTCTCATCTCCTTGTGCTCCGGTTCGCCATTCCAGCCACTTTACTAGCAATCTCCCTCCTTGGAGAATCAGCACCTTTAACCTCCTGTTCCTTACAGGTTGCAATCTGTCCTGAGGATGAACGGGAAGAGGGGGAACCAATGAGAGACTAGCTCTAGGTGTTGGGACAGGCACAGGTCACTCTATTTTCCCATCAGGAAGAAGAATTAACCACAGGCTCAGCCTGCCGCCCGGAGCCAGAATAGGGCCTGAAGCAATCCTGCGCTTTTGCGGCCAGCTCCCAAGAAAGCGAGTTGAGAAGTGGAGCTCAGGGGCACTGCAATTCACAGACCTGCACAGTTAGAAATGATAACTCTCGTCCACAAATATATTGAGGGAAGGCAACGAAGAGGATTTGAAAGCAATGCAGAATTGCAGGAAACCGATTTCAGGAGGTAGATTCGAATCGCCTTTAAAGCACAGGAAAAGCGGCAAAACCTCGACAATGATGCCCTTGGCCAAAAAGGGCGTATGCGTTTTTTCCTGAATATATTCAGGAAAAAACGCATACGCCCTTTTTGGCCAACCAAGCAACCTGGAAAGGCAAATCAGCGCTACAAAGAAGTCTCGCTTCCCATCGGTCAAAAGGGCCATGCTGAATAAAGTGTCAAAACCAGAAATGCAGGACAGGCCATGGAGAAATGGGAGCCTTGCTACGCTGATGGGCGGGCTGTAAATGGCCAACAGCCACTCTGGAGAAGTGTACGGTGTGTCCTGAAACATCTAAAAAACTCAGCTTACAGAGCATAGGGCACTTCCACTCATGGGCGTATAAATTGGGAAAACTAAAAATCAGCAAGACACAGGCACCCCAAAGTTTAGGGCTGCTCTGTTGACAAGAACCTCCACTTCGTTACACCTGAAACATCCCAGGAAAGAGAAGAATGGATAAAGAAGTTGTGGTCCTTATGTACAATGGAATATCACTCAGCCAAGAAATCAACGTCCTAAGGCTAGGAGCAGCATGATGAGTGGATTTAGGTACAACGATTCTAAGTGAAATAAGTCACACAGAAAAAGACACTTATCATAAGATATCACTTATAGAGGGAATGTAAAAACGGCTACCCTTGAACTGAATTACAAAACAGAACAGAGTCGCACGTTTAGAAAACACACTATGGCTGCTTAACGGGAAAGGTGAGGTGGGGTGATGCATAAAACAAGGGTTTCAAATTAGCTCAGATACCGTTCCATAAACCCAATATGTAATACACAAGACCTACTCCTTGCTCAGTGAACTGGACTCAACACCCCCTAGTCACCGCCCAAGAATATATTTGACTAGTAAGAATCTTAAAACCTATGTATTGCTATCTCTCTGTAAGTGAGTCAAGTGGGTGTAAAGCGGCATAAACACAGCAGTGCAAAGCAGCTAAACCCCATTATAAAAATCAATTACTTTTAGAAACCCGTGAAACAAAGACAGTGAAAGAGAAATTCTTACAAAATTCGTTCAGGGGCTGCGATGCCACCTGGATTGACCATATCTAGACCCACAGCTGACTGAGCCATAAGGGTGGACACTCTTGGGGCTGAGAGGTTTGGTGAGGTTGGGTGAGCTAACGCAGACCCTGTAAAATAATACAGCGTGGTACCCATCCCATGGGTCCCAAATCTCCAGGTTCAAGGGCATCTTCCTACATCGAAAACATGCATGAGAAACCCAGAAGATGGTACACCGTGTGATCGGGAAAGGTTTCTAAAACGCACCTCATTTCTCATCTCCTTGTGCTCCGGTTCGCCATTCCAGCCACTTTACTAGCAATCTCCCTCCTTGGAGAATCAGCACCTTTAACCTCCTGTTCCTTACAGGTTGCAATCTGTCCTGAGGATGAACGGGAAGAGGGGGAACCAATGAGAGACTAGCTCTAGGTGTTGGGACAGGCACAGGTCACTCTATTTTCCCATCAGGAAGAAGAATTAACCACAGGCTCAGCCTGCCGCCCGGAGCCAGAATAGGGCCTGAAGCAATCCTGCGCTTTTGCGGCCAGCTCCCAAGAAAGCGAGTTGAGAAATGGAGCTCAGGGGCACTGCAATTCACAGACCTGCACAGTTAGAAATGATAACTCTCGTCCACAAATATATTGAGGGAAGGCAACGAAGAGGATTTGAAAGCAATGCAGAATTGCAGGAAACCGATTTCAGGAGGTAGATTCGAATCGCCTTTAAAGCACAGGAAAAGCGGCAAAACCTCGACAATGATGCCCTTGGCCAAAAAGGGCGTATGCGTTTTTTCCTGAATATATTCAGGAAAAAACGCATACGCCCTTTTTGGCCAACCAAGCAACCTGGAAAGGCAAATCAGCGCTACAAAGAAGTCTCGCTTCCCATCGGTCAAAAGGGCCATGCTGAATAAAGTGTCAAAACCAGAAATGCAGGACAGGCCATGGAGAAATGGGAGCCTTGCTACGCTGATGGGCGGGCTGTAAATGGCCAACAGCCACTCTGGAGAAGTGTACGGTGTGTCCTGAAACATCTAAAAAACTCAGCTTACAGAGCATAGGGCACTTCCACTCATGGGCGTATAAATTGGGAAAACTAAAAATCAGCAAGACACAGGCACCCCAAAGTTTAGGGCTGCTCTGTTGACAAGAACCTCCACTTCGTTACACCTGAAACATCCCAGGAAAGAGAAGAATGGATAAAGAAGTTGTGGTCCTTATGTACAATGGAATATCACTCAGCCAAGAAATCAACGTCCTAAGGCTAGGAGCAGCATGATGAGTGGATTTAGGTACAACGATTCTAAGTGAAATAAGTCACACAGAAAAAGACACTTATCATAAGATATCACTTATAGAGGGAATGTAAAAACGGCTACCCTTGAACTGAATTACAAAACAGAACAGAGTCGCACGTTTAGAAAACACACTATGGCTGCTTAACGGGAAAGGTGAGGTGGGGTGATGCATAAAACAAGGGTTTCAAATTAGCTCAGATACCGTTCCATAAACCCAATATGTAATACACAAGACCTACTCCTTGCTCAGTGAACTGGACTCAACACCCCCTAGTCACCGCCCAAGAATATATTTGACTAGTAAGAATCTTAAAACCTATGTATTGCTATCTCTCTGTAAGTGAGTCAAGTGGGTGTAAAGCGGCATAAACACAGCAGTGCAAAGCAGCTAAACCCCATTATAAAAATCAATTACTTTTAGAAACCCGTGAAACAAAGACAGTGAAAGAGAAATTCTTACAAAATTCGTTCAGGGGCTGCGATGCCACCTGGATTGACCATATCTAGACCCACAGCTGACTGAGCCATAAGGGTGGACACTCTTGGGGCTGAGAGGTTTGGTGAGGTTGGGTGAGCTAACGCAGACCCTGTAAAATAATACATCGTGGTACCCATCCCATAGGTCCCAAATCTCCAGGTTCAAGGGCATCTTCCTACATCGAAAACATGCATGAGAAACCCAGAAGATGGTACACCGTGTGATCGGGAAAGGTTTCTAAAACGCACCTCATTTCTCATCTCCTTGTGCTCCGGTTCGCCATTCCAGCCGCTTTACTAGCAATCTCCCTCCTTGGAGAATCAGCACCTTTAACCTCCTGTTCCGTACAGGTTGCAATTTGTACTGAGGATGAACGGGAAGAGGGGGAACCAATGAGAGACTAGCTCTAGGTGTTGGGACAGGCACACGTCACTCTATTTTCCCATCAGGAAGAAAAATTAACCACAGGCTCAGCCTGCCGCCCGGAGCCAGAATAGGGCCTGAAGCAATCCTGCGCTTTTGCGGCCAGCTCCCAAGAAAGCGAGTTGAGAAATGGAGCTCAGGGGCACTGCAATTCACAGACCTGCACAGTTAGAAATGATAACTCTCGTCCACAAATATATTGAGGGAAGGCAACGAAGAGAATTTGAAAGCAAGGCAGAATTGCAGGAAACCGATTTCAGGAGGTAGATTCGAATCGCCTTTAAAGCACAGGAAAAGCGGCAAAACCTCGACTATGATGCCCTTGGCCAAAAAGGGCGTATGCGTTTTTTCCTGAATATATTCAGGAAAAAACGCATACGCCCTTTTTGGCCAACCAAGCAACCTGGAAAGGCAAATCAGCGCTACAAAGAAGTCTCGCTTCCCATCGGTCAAAAGGGCCATGCTGAAAAAAGTGTCAAAACCAGAAATGCAGGACAGGCCATGGAGAAATGGGAGCCTTGCTACGCTGATGGGCGGGCTGTAAATTGCCAACAGCCACTCTGGAGAAGTGTACGGTGTGTCCTGAAACATCGAAAAAACTCAGCTTACAGAGCATAGGGCACTTCCACTCATGGGCGTATAAATTGGGAAAACTAAAAATCAGCAAGACACAGGCACCCCAAAGTTTAGGGCTGCTCTGTTGACAAGAACCTCCACTTCGTTACACCTGAAACATCCCAGGAAAGAGAAGAATGGATAAAGAAGTTGTAGTCCTTATGTTCAATGGAATATCACTCAGCCATGAAATCAACGTCCTAAGGCTAGGAGCAGCATGATGAGTGGATTTAGGTACGACGATTCTAAGTGAAATAAGTCACACAGAAAAAGACACTTATCATAAGATATCACTTATAGAGGGAATGTAAAAACCGCTACCCTTGAACTGAATTACAAAACAGAACAGAGTCGCACGTTTAGAAAACACACTATGGCTGCTTAACGGGAAAGGTGAGGTGGGGTGATGCATAAAACAAGGGTTTCAAATTAGCTCAGATACCGTTCCATAAACCCAATATGTAATACACAAGACCTACTCCTTGCTCAGTGAACTGGACTCAACACCCCCTATTCACCGCCCAAGAATATATCTGACTAGTAAGAATCTTAAAACCTATGTATTGATATCTCTCTGTAAGTGAGTCAAGTGGGTGTAAAGCGGCATAAACACAGCAGTGCAAAGCAGCTAAACCCCATTATAAAAATCAATTACTTTTAAAAACCCGTGAAACAAAGACAGTGAAAGAGAAATTCTTACAAAATTCGTTCAGGGGCTGCGATGCCACCTGGATTGACCATATCTAGACCCACAGCTGACTGAGCCATAAGGGTGGACACTCTTGGGGCTGAGAGGTTTGGTGAGGTTGGGTGAGCTAACGCAGACCCTGTAAAATAATACAGCGTGGTACCCATCCCATGGGTCCCAAATCTCCAGGTTCAAGGGCATCTTCCTACATCGAAAACATGCATGAGAAACCCAAAAGATGGTACACCGTGTGATAGGGAAAGGTTTCTAAAACGCACCTCATTTCTCATCTCCTTGTGCTCCTGTTCGCCATTCCAGCCACTTTACTAGCAATCTCCCTCCTTGGAGAATCAGCACCTTTAACCTCCTGTTCCTTACAGGTTGCAATCTGTCCTGAGGATGAACGGGAAGAGGGGGAACCAATGAGAGACTAGCTCTAGGTGTTGGGACAGGCACACGTCACTCTATTTTCCCATCAGGAAGAAGAATTAACCACAGGCTCAGCCTGCCGCCCGGAGCCAGAATAGGGCCTGAAGCAATCCTGCGCTTTTGCGGCCAGCTCCCAAGAAAGCGAGTTGAGAAATGGAGCTCAGGGGCACTGCAATTCACAGACCTGCACAGTTAGAAATGATAACTCTCGTCCACAAATATATTGAGGGAAGGCAACGAAGAGGATTTGAAAGCAAGGCAGAATTGCAGGAAACAGATTTCAGGAGGTAGATTCGAATCGCCTTTAAAGCACAGGAAAAGCGGCAAAACCTCGACAATGATGCCCTTGGCCAAAAAGGGCGTATGCGTTTTTTCCTGAATATATTCAGGAAAAAACGCATACGCCCTTTTTGGCCAACCAAGCAACCTGGAAAGGCAAATCAGCGCTACAAAGAAGTCTCGCTTCCCATCGGTCAAAAGGGCCATGCTGAATAAAGTGTCAAAACCAGAAATGCAGGACAGGCCATGGAGAAATGGGAGCCTTGCTACGCTGATGGGCGGGCTGTAAATGGCCAACAGCCACTCTGGAGAAGTGTACGGTGTGTCCTGAAACATCTAAAAAACTCAGCTTACAGAGCATAGGGCACTTCCACTCATGGGCGTATAAATTGGGAAAACTAAAAATCAGCAAGACACAGGCACCCCAAAGTTTAGGGCTGCTCTGTTGACAAGAACCTCCACTTCGTTACACCTGAAACATCCCAGGAAAGAGAAGAATGGATAAAGAAGTTGTGGTCCTTATGTACAATGGAATATCACTCAGCCATGAAATCAACGTCCTAAGGCTAGGAGCAGCATGATGAGTGGATTTAGGTACAACGATTCTAAGTGAAATAAGTCACACAGAAAAAGACACTTATCATAAGATATCACTTATAGAGGGAATGTAAAAACCGCTACCCTTGAACTGAATTACAAAACAGAACAGAGTCGCACGTTTAGAAAACACACTATGTCTGCTTAACGGGAAAGGTGAGGTGGGTTGATGCATAAAACAAGGGTTTCAAATTAGCTCAGATACCGTTCCATAAACCCAATATGTAATAGACAAGACCTACTCCTTGCTCAGTGAACTGGACTCAACACCCCCTATTCACCGCCCAAGAACATATTTGACTAGTAAGAATCTTAAAACCTATGTATTGCTATCTCTCTGTAAGTGAGTCAAGTGGGTGTAAAGCGGCATAAACACAGCAGTGCAAAGCAGCTAAACCCCATTATAAAAATCAATTACTTTTAAAAACCCGTGAAACAAAGACAGTGAAAGAGAAATTCTTACAAAATTCGTTCAGGGGCTGCGATGCCACCTGGATTGACCATATCTAGACCCACAGCTGACTGAGCCATAAGGGTGGACACTCTTGGGGCTGAGAGGTTTGGTGAGGTTGGGTGAGCTAACGCAGACCCTGTAAAATAATACAGCGTGGTACCCATCCCATGGGTCCCAAATCTCCAGGTTCAAGGGCATCTTCCTACATCGAAAACATGCATGAGAAACCCAAAAGATGGTACACCGTGTGATAGGGAAAGGTTTCTAAAACGCACCTCATTTCTCATCTCCTTGTGCTCCGGTTCGCCATTCCAGCCACTTTACTAGCAATCTCCCTCCTTGGAGAATCAGCACCTTTAACCTCCTGTTCCTTACAGGTTGCAATCTGTCCTGAGGATGAACGGGAAGAGGGGGAACCAATGAGAGACTAGCTCTAGGTGTTGGGACAGGCACAGGTCACTCTATTTTCCCATCAGGAAGAAGAATTAACCACAGGTTCAGCCTGCCGCCCGGAGCCAGAATAGGGCCTGAAGCAATCCTGCGCTTTTGCGGCCAGCTCCCAAGAAAGCGAGTTGAGAAGTGGAGCTCAGGGGCACTGCAATTCACAGACCTGCACAGTTAGAAATGATAACTCTCGTCCACAAATATATTGAGGGAAGGCAACGAAGAGGATTTGAAAGCAATGCAGAATTGCAGGAAACCGATTTCAGGAGGTAGATTCGAATCGCCTTTAAAGCACAGGAAAAGCGGCAAAACCTCGACAATGATGCCCTTGGCCAAAAAGGGCGTATGCGTTTTTTCCTGAATATATTCAGGAAAAAACGCATACGCCCTTTTTGGCCAACCAAGCAACCTGGAAAGGCAAATCAGCGCTACAAAGAAGTCTCGCTTCCCATCGGTCAAAAGGGCCATGCTGAATAAAGTGTCAAAACCAGAAATGCAGGACAGGCCATGGAGAAATGGGAGCCTTGCTATGCTGATGGGCGGGCTGTAAATGGCCAACAGCCACTCTGGAGAAGTGTACGGTGTGTCCTGAAACATCTAAAAAACTCAGCTTACAGAGCATAGGGCACTTCCACTCATGGGCGTATAAATTGGGAAAACTAAAAATCAGCAAGACACAGGCACCCCAAAGTTTAGGGCTGCTCTGTTGACAAGAACCTCCACTTCGTTACACCTGAAACATCCCAGGAAAGAGAAGAATGGATAAAGAAGTTGTGGTCCTTATGTACAATGGAATATCACTCAGCCAAGAAATCAACGTCCTAAGGCTAGGAGCAGCATGATGAGTGGATTTAGGTACAACGATTCTAAGTGAAATAAGTCACACAGAAAAAGACACTTATCATAAGATATCACTTATAGAGGGAATGTAAAAACGGCTACCCTTGAACTGAATTACAAAACAGAACAGAGTCGCACGTTTAGAAAACACACTATGGCTGCTTAACGGGAAAGGTGAGGTGGGGTGATGCATAAAACAAGGGTTTCAAATTAGCTCAGATACCGTTCCATAAACCCAATATGTAATAGACAAGACCTACTCCTTGCTCAGTGAACTGGACTCAACACCCCCTATTCACCGCCCAAGAACATATTTGACTAGTAAGAATCTTAAAACCTATGTATTGCTATCTCTCTGTAAGTGAGTCAAGTGGGTGTAAAGCGGCATAAACACAGCAGTGCAAAGCAGCTAAACCCCATTATAAAAATCAATTACTTTTAAAAACCCGTGAAACAAAGACAGTGAAAGAGAAATTCTTACAAAATTCGTTCAGGGGCTGCGATGCCACCTGGATTGACCATATCTAGACCCACAGCTGACTGAGCCATAAGGGTGGACACTCTTGGGGCTGAGAGGTTTGGTGAGGTTGGGTGAGCTAACGCAGACCCTGTAAAATAATACAGCGTGGTACCCATCCCATGGGTCCCAAATCTCCAGGTTCAAGGGCATCTTCCTACATCGAAAACATGCATGAGAAACCCAAAAGATGGTACACCGTGTGATAGGGAAAGGTTTCTAAAACGCACCTCATTTCTCATCTCCTTGTGCTCCGGTTCGCCATTCCAGCCACTTTACTAGCAATCTCCCTCCTTGGAGAATCAGCACCTTTAACCTCCTGTTCCTTACAGGTTGCAATCTGTCCTGAGGATGAACGGGAAGAGGGGGAACCAATGAGAGACTAGCTCTAGGTGTTGGGACAGGCACAGGTCACTCTATTTTCCCATCAGGAAGAAGAATTAACCACAGGTTCAGCCTGCCGCCCGGAGCCAGAATAGGGCCTGAAGCAATCCTGCGCTTTTGCGGCCAGCTCCCAAGAAAGCGAGTTGAGAAGTGGAGCTCAGGGGCACTGCAATTCACAGACCTGCACAGTTAGAAATGATAACTCTCGTCCACAAATATATTGAGGGAAGGCAACGAAGAGGATTTGAAAGCAATGCAGAATTGCAGGAAACCGATTTCAGGAGGTAGATTCGAATCGCCTTTAAAGCACAGGAAAAGCGGCAAAACCTCGACAATGATGCCCTTGGCCAAAAAGGGCGTATGCGTTTTTTCCTGAATATATTCAGGAAAAAACGCATACGCCCTTTTTGGCCAACCAAGCAACCTGGAAAGGCAAATCAGCGCTACAAAGAAGTCTCGCTTCCCATCGGTCAAAAGGGCCATGCTGAATAAAGTGTCAAAACCAGAAATGCAGGACAGGCCATGGAGAAATGGGAGCCTTGCTATGCTGATGGGCGGGCTGTAAATGGCCAACAGCCACTCTGGAGAAGTGTACGGTGTGTCCTGAAACATCTAAAAAACTCAGCTTACAGAGCATAGGGCACTTCCACTCATGGGCGTATAAATTGGGAAAACTAAAAATCAGCAAGACACAGGCACCCCAAAGTTTAGGGCTGCTCTGTTGACAAGAACCTCCACTTCGTTACACCTGAAACATCCCAGGAAAGAGAAGAATGGATAAAGAAGTTGTGGTCCTTATGTACAATGGAATATCACTCAGCCAAGAAATCAACGTCCTAAGGCTAGGAGCAGCATGATGAGTGGATTTAGGTACAACGATTCTAAGTGAAATAAGTCACACAGAAAAAGACACTTATCATAAGATATCACTTATAGAGGGAATGTAAAAACGGCTACCCTTGAACTGAATTACAAAACAGAACAGAGTCGCACGTTTAGAAAACACACTATGGCTGCTTAACGGGAAAGGTGAGGTGGGGTGATGCATAAAACAAGGGTTTCAAATTAGCTCAGATACCGTTCCATAAACCCAATATGTAATACACAAGACCTACTCCTTGCTCAGTGAACTGGACTCAACACCCCCTATTCACCGCCCAAGAATATATTTGACTAGTAAGAATCTTAAAACCTATGTATTGCTATCTCTCTGTAAGTGAGTCAAGTGGGTGTAAAGCGGCATAAACACAGCAGTGCAAAGCAGCTAAACCCCATTATAAAAATCAATTACTTTTAGAAACCCGTGAAACAAAGACAGTGAAAGAGAAATTCTTACAAAATTCGTTCAGGGGCTGCGATGCCACCTGGATTGACCATATCTAGACCCACAGCTGACTGAGCCATAAGGGTGGACACTCTTGGGGCTGAGAGGTTTGGTGAGGTTGGGTGAGCTAACGCAGACCCTGTAAAATAATACATCGTGGTACCCATCCCATAGGTCCCAAATCTCCAGGTTCAAGGGCATCTTCCTACATCGAAAACATGCATGAGAAACCCAGAAGATGGTACACCGTGTGATCGGGAAAGGTTTCTAAAACGCACCTCATTTCTCATCTCCTTGTGCTCCGGTTCGCCATTCCAGCCGCTTTACTAGCAATCTCCCTCCTTGGAGAATCAGCACCTTTAACCTCCTGTTCCGTACAGGTTGCAATTTGTACTGAGGATGAACGGGAAGAGGGGGAACCAATGAGAGACTAGCTCTAGGTGTTGGGACAGGCACACGTCACTCTATTTTCCCATCAGGAAGAAAAATTAACCACAGGCTCAGCCTGCCGCCCGGAGCCAGAATAGGGCCTGAAGCAATCCTGCGCTTTTGCGGCCAGCTCCCAAGAAAGTGAGTTGAGAAATGGAGCTCAGGGGCACTGCAATTCACAGACCTGCACAGTTAGAAATGATAACTCTCGTCCACAAATATATTGAGGGAAGGCAACGAAGAGAATTTGAAAGCAAGGCAGAATTGCAGGAAACCGATTTCAGGAGGTAGATTCGAATCGCCTTTAAAGCACAGGAAAAGCGGCAAAACCTCGACTATGATGCCCTTGGCCAAAAAGGGCGTATGCGTTTTTTCCTGAATATATTCAGGAAAAAACGCATACGCCCTTTTTGGCCAACCAAGCAACCTGGAAAGGCAAATCAGCGCTACAAAGAAGTCTCGCTTCCCATCGGTCAAAAGGGCCATGCTGAAAAAAGTGTCAAAACCAGAAATGCAGGACAGGCCATGGAGAAATGGGAGCCTTGCTACGCTGATGGGCGGGCTGTAAATTGCCAACAGCCACTCTGGAGAAGTGTACGGTGTGTCCTGAAACATCGAAAAAACTCAGCTTACAGAGCATAGGGCACTTCCACTCATGGGCGTATAAATTGGGAAAACTAAAAATCAGCAAGACACAGGCACCCCAAAGTTTAGGGCTGCTCTGTTGACAAGAACCTCCACTTCGTTACACCTGAAACATCCCAGGAAAGAGAAGAATGGATAAAGAAGTTGTAGTCCTTATGTTCAATGGAATATCACTCAGCCATGAAATCAACGTCCTAAGGCTAGGAGCAGCATGATGAGTGGATTTAGGTAAGACGATTCTAAGTGAAATAAGTCACACAGAAAAAGACACTTATCATAAGATATCACTTATAGAGGGAATGTAAAAACCGCTACCCTTGAACTGAATTACAAAACAGAACAGAGTCGCACGTTTAGAAAACACACTATGGCTGCTTAACGGGAAAGGTGAGGTGGGGTGATGCATAAAACAAGGGTTTCAAATTAGCTCAGATACCGTTCCATAAACCCAATATGTAATACACAAGACCTACTCCTTGCTCAGTGAACTGGACTCAACACCCCCTATTCACCGCCCAAGAATATATCTGACTAGTAAGAATCTTAAAACCTATGTATTGATATCTCTCTGTAAGTGAGTCAAGTGGGTGTAAAGCGGCATAAACACAGCAGTGCAAAGCAGCTAAACCCCATTATAAAAATCAATTACTTTTAAAAACCCGTGAAACAAAGACAGTGAAAGAGAAATTCTTACAAAATTCGTTCAGGGGCTGCGATGCCACCTGGATTGACCATATCTAGACCCACAGCTGACTGAGCCATAAGGGTGGACACTCTTGGGGCTGAGAGTTTTGGTGAGGTTGGGTGAGCTAACACAGACCCTTTAAAGTAGTACGGCGTGGTACCCATGCCATGGGTCCCAAATCTCCAGGTTCAAGGGCATCTTCCTACATCGAAAACATGCATGAGAAACCCAGAAGATGGTACACCGTGTGATCGGGAAAGGTTTCTAAAACGCACCTCATTTCTCATCTCCTTGTGCTCCGGTTCGCCATTCCAGCCGCTTTACTAGCAATCTCCCTCCTTGGAGAATCAGCACCTTTAACCTCCTGTTCCGTACAGGCTGCAATTTGTCCTGAGGATGAACGGGAAGAGGGGGAACCAATGAGAGACTAGCTCTAGGTGTTGGGACAGGCACACGTCACTCTATTTTCCCATCAGGAAGAAAAATTAACCACAGGCTCAGCCTGGCGCCCGGAGCCAGAATAGGGCCTGAAGCAATCCTGCGCTTTTGCGGCCAGCTCCCAAGAAAGCGAGTTGAGAAATGGAGCTCAGGGGCACTGCAATTCACAGACCTGCAGAGTTAGAAATGATAACTCTCGTCCACAAATATATTGAGGGAAGGCAACGAAGAGAATTTGAAAGCAAGGCAGAATTGCAGGAAACCGATTTCAGGAGGTAGATTCGAATCGCCTTTAAAGCACAGGAAAAGCAGCAAAACCTCGACTATGATGCCCTTGGCCAAAAAGGGCGTATGCGTTTTTTCCTGAATATATTCAGGAAAAAACGCATACGCCCTTTTTGGCCAACCAAGCAACCTGGAAAGGCAAATCAGCGCTACAAAGAAGTCTCGCTTCCCATCGGTCAAAAGGGCCATGCTGAATAAAGTGTCAAAACCAGAAATGCAGGACAGGCCATGGAGAAATGGGAGCCTTGCTACGCTGATGGGCGGGCTGTAAATGGCCAACAGCCACTCTGGAGAAGTGTACGGTGTGTCCTGAAACATCTAAAAAACTCAGCTTACAGAGCATAGGGCACTTCCACTCATGGGCGTATAAATTGGGAAAACTAAAAATCAGCAAGACACAGGCACCCCAAAGTTTAGGGCTGCTCTGTTGACAAGAACCTCCACTTCGTTACACCTGAAACATCCCAGGAAAGAGAAGAATGGATAAAGAAGTTGTGGTCCTTATGTACAATGGAATATCACTCAGCCATGAAATCAACGTCCTAAGGCTACGAGCAGCATGATGAGTGGATTTAGGTACGACGATTCTAAGTGAAATAAGTCACACAGAAAAAGACACTTATCATAAGATATCACTTATAGAGGGAATGTAAAAACCGCTACCCTTGAACTGAATTACAAAACAGAACAGAGTCGCACGTTTAGAAAACACACTATGGCTGCTTAACGGGAAAGGTGAGGTGGGGTGATGCATAAAACAAGGGTTTCAAATTAGCTCAGATACCATTCCATAAACCCAATATGTAATAGACAAGACCTACTCCTTGCTCAGTGAACTGGACTCAACACCCCCTATTCACCGCCCAAGAATATATCTGACTAGTAAGAATCTTAAAACCTATGTATTGCTATCTCTCTGTAAGTGAGTCAAGTGGGTGTAAAGCGGCATAAACACAGCAGTGTAAAGCAGCTAAACCCCATTATAAAAATCAATTACTTTTAAAAACCCGTGAAACAAAGACAGTGAAAGAGAAATTCTTACAAAATTCGTTCAGGGGCTGCGATGCCACCTGGATTGACCATATCTAGACGCACAGCTGACTGAGCCATAAGGGTGGACACTCTTGGGGCTGAGAGGTTTGGTGAGGTTGGGTGAGCTAACGCAGACCCTGTAAAATAATACAGCGTGGTACCCATCCCATGGGTCCCAAATCTCCAGGTTCAAGGGCATCTTCCTACATCGAAAACATGCATGAGAAACCCAAAAGATGGTACACCGTGTGATAGGGAAAGGTTTCTAAAACGCACCTCATTTCTCATCTCCTTGTGCTCCTGTTCGCCATTCCAGCCACTTTACTAGCAATCTCCCTCCTTGGAGAATCAGCACCTTTAACCTCCTGTTCCTTACAGGTTGCAATCTGTCCTGAGGATGAACGGGAAGAGGGGGAACCAATGAGAGACTAGCTCTAGGTGTTGGGACAGGCACAGGTCACTCTATTTTCCCATCAGGAAGAAGAATTAACCACAGGCTCAGCCTGCCGCCCGGAGCCAGAATAGGGCCTGAAGCAATCCTGCGCTTTTGCGGCCAGCTCCCAAGAAAGCGAGTTGAGAAATGGAGCTCAGGGGCACTGCAATTCACAGACCTGCAGAGTTAGAAATGATAACTCTCGTCCACAAATATATTGAGGGAAGGCAACGAAGAGGATTTGAAAGCAAGGCAGAATTGCAGGAAACAGATTTCAGGAGGTAGATTCGAATCGCCTTTAAAGCACAGGAAAAGCGGCAAAACCTCGACAATGATGCCCTTGGCCAAAAAGGGCGTATGCATTTTTTCCTGAATATATTCAGGAAAAAACGCATACGCCCTTTTTGGCCAACCAAGCAACCTGGAAAGGCAAATCAGTGCTACAAAGAAGTCTCGCTTCCCATCGGTCAAAAGGGCCATGCTGAATAAAGTGTCAAAACCAGAAATGCAGGACAGGCCATGGAGAAATGGGAGCCTTGCTACGCTGATGGGCGGGCTGTAAATGGCCAACAGCCACTCTGGAGAAGTGTACGGTGTGTCCTGAAACATCTAAAAAACTCAGCTTACAGAGCATAGGGCACTTCCACTCATGGGTGTATAAATTGGGAAAACTAAAAATCAGCAAGACACAGGCACCCCAAAGTTTAAGGCTGCTCTGTTGACAAGAACCTCCACTTCGTTACACCTGAAACATCCCAGGAAAGAGAAGAATGGATAAAGAAGTTGTGGTCCTTATGTACAATGGAATATCACTCAGCCATGAAATCAACGTCCTAAGGCTAGGAGCAGCATGATGAGTGGATTTAGGTACAACGATTCTAAGTGAAATAAGTCACACAGAAAAAGACACTTATCATAAGATATCACTTATAGAGGGAATGTAAAAACCGCTACCCTTGAACTGAATTACAAAACAGAACAGAGTCGCACGTTTAGAAAACACACTATGTCTGCTTAACGGGAAAGGTGAGGTGGGTTGATGCATAAAACAAGGGTTTCAAATTAGCTCAGATACCGTTCCATAAACCCAATATGTAATAGACAAGACCTACTCCTTGCTCAGTGAACTGGACTCAACACCCCCTATTCACCGCCCAAGAACATATTTGACTAGTAAGAATCTTAAAACCTATGTATTGCTATCTCTCTGTAAGTGAGTCAAGTGGGTGTAAAGCGGCATAAACACAGCAGTGCAAAGCAGCTAAACCCCATTATAAAAATCAATTACTTTTAAAAACCCGTGAAACAAAGACAGTGAAAGAGAAATTCTTACAAAATTCGTTCAGGGGCTGCGATGCCACCTGGATTGACCATATCTAGACCCACAGCTGACTGAGCCATAAGGGTGGACACTCTTGGGGCTGAGAGGTTTGGTGAGGTTGGGTGAGCTAACGCAGACCCTGTAAAATAATACAGCGTGGTACCCATCCCATGGGTCCCAAATCTCCAGGTTCAAGGGCATCTTCCTACATCGAAAACATGCATGAGAAACCCAAAAGATGGTACACCGTGTGATAGGGAAAGGTTTCTAAAACGCACCTCATTTCTCATCTCCTTGTGCTCCGGTTCGCCATTCCAGCCACTTTACTAGCAATCTCCCTCCTTGGAGAATCAGCACCTTTAACCTCCTGTTCCTTACAGGTTGCAATCTGTCCTGAGGATGAACGGGAAGAGGGGGAACCAATGAGAGACTAGCTCTAGGTGTTGGGACAGGCACAGGTCACTCTATTTTCCCATCAGGAAGAAGAATTAACCACAGGCTCAGCCTGCCGCCCGGAGCCAGAATAGGGCCTGAAGCAATCCTGCGCTTTTGCGGCCAGCTCCCAAGAAAGCGAGTTGAGAAGTGGAGCTCAGGGGCACTGCAATTCACAGACCTGCACAGTTAGAAATGATAACTCTCGTCCACAAATATATTGAGGGAAGGCAACGAAGAGGATTTGAAAGCAATGCAGAATTGCAGGAAACCGATTTCAGGAGGTAGATTCGAATCGCCTTTAAAGCACAGGAAAAGCGGCAAAACCTCGACAATGATGCCCTTGGCCAAAAAGGGCGTATGCGTTTTTTCCTGAATATATTCAGGAAAAAACGCATACGCCCTTTTTGGCCAACCAAGCAACCTGGAAAGGCAAATCAGCGCTACAAAGAAGTCTCGCTTCCCATCGGTCAAAAGGGCCATGCTGAATAAAGTGTCAAAACCAGAAATGCAGGACAGGCCATGGAGAAATGGGAGCCTTGCTACGCTGATGGGCGGGCTGTAAATGGCCAACAGCCACTCTGGAGAAGTGTACGGTGTGTCCTGAAACATCTAAAAAACTCAGCTTACAGAGCATAGGGCACTTCCACTCATGGGCGTATAAATTGGGAAAACTAAAAATCAGCAAGACACAGGCACCCCAAAGTTTAGGGCTGCTCTGTTGACAAGAACCTCCACTTCGTTACACCTGAAACATCCCAGGAAAGAGAAGAATGGATAAAGAAGTTGTGGTCCTTATGTACAATGGAATATCACTCAGCCAAGAAATCAACGTCCTAAGGCTAGGAGCAGCATGATGAGTGGATTTAGGTACAACGATTCTAAGTGAAATAAGTCACACAGAAAAAGACACTTATCATAAGATATCACTTATAGAGGGAATGTAAAAACGGCTACCCTTGAACTGAATTACAAAACAGAACAGAGTCGCACGTTTAGAAAACACACTATGGCTGCTTAACGGGAAAGGTGAGGTGGGGTGATGCATAAAACAAGGGTTTCAAATTAGCTCAGATACCGTTCCATAAACCCAATATGTAATACACAAGACCTACTCCTTGCTCAGTGAACTGGACTCAACACCCCCTAGTCACCGCCCAAGAATATATTTGACTAGTAAGAATCTTAAAACCTATGTATTGCTATCTCTCTGTAAGTGAGTCAAGTGGGTGTAAAGCGGCATAAACACAGCAGTGCAAAGCAGCTAAACCCCATTATAAAAATCAATTACTTTTAGAAACCCGTGAAACAAAGACAGTGAAAGAGAAATTCTTACAAAATTCGTTCAGGGGCTGCGATGCCACCTGGATTGACCATATCTAGACCCACAGCTGACTGAGCCATAAGGGTGGACACTCTTGGGGCTGAGAGGTTTGGTGAGGTTGGGTGAGCTAACGCAGACCCTGTAAAATAATACAGCGTGGTACCCATCCCATAGGTCCCAAATCTCCAGGTTCAAGGGCATCTTCCTACATCGAAAACATGCATGAGAAACCCAGAAGATGGTACACCGTGTGATCGGGAAAGGTTTCTAAAACGCACCTCATTTCTCATCTCCTTGTGCTCCGGTTCGCCATTCCAGCCGCTTTACTAGCAATCTCCCTCCTTGGAGAATCAGCACCTTTAACCTCCTGTTCCGTACAGGTTGCAATTTGTACTGAGGATGAACGGGAAGAGGGGGAACCAATGAGAGACTAGCTCTAGGTGTTGGGACAGGCACACGTCACTCTATTTTCCCATCAGGAAGAAAAATTAACCACAGGCTCAGCCTGCCGCCCGGAGCCAGAATAGGGCCTGAAGCAATCCTGCGCTTTTGCGGCCAGCTCCCAAGAAAGCGAGTTGAGAAATGGAGCTCAGGGGCACTGCAATTCACAGACCTGCACAGTTAGAAATGATAACTCTCGTCCACAAATATATTGAGGGAAGGCAACGAAGAGAATTTGAAAGCAAGGCAGAATTGCAGGAAACCGATTTCAGGAGGTAGATTCGAATCGCCTTTAAAGCACAGGAAAAGCGGCAAAACCTCGACTAAGATGCCCTTGGCCAAAAAGGGCGTATGCGTTTTTTCCTGAATATATTCAGGAAAAAACGCATACGCCCTTTTTGGCCAACCAAGCAACCTGGAAAGGCAAATCAGCGCTACAAAGAAGTCTCGCTTCCCATCGGTCAAAAGGGCCATGCTGAAAAAAGTGTCAAAACCAGAAATGCAGGACAGGCCATGGAGAAATGGGAGCCTTGCTACGCTGATGGGCGGGCTGTAAATGGCCAACAGCCACTCTGGAGAAGTGTACGGTGTGTCCTGAAACATCGAAAAAACTCAGCTTACAGAGCATAGGGCACTTCCACTCATGGGCGTATAAATTGGGAAAACTAAAAATCAGCAAGACACAGGCACCCCAAAGTTTAGGGCTGCTCTGTTGACAAGAACCTCCACTTCGTTACACCTGAAACATCCCAGGAAAGAGAAGAATGGATAAAGAAGTTGTAGTCCTTATGTTCAATGGAATATCACTCAGCCATGAAATCAACGTCCTAAGGCTAGGAGCAGCATGATGAGTGGATTTAGGTACAACGATTCTAAGTGAAATAAGTCACACAGAAAAAGACACTTATCATAAGATATCACTTATAGAGGGAATGTAAAAACCGCTACCCTTGAACTGAATTACAAAACAGAACAGAGTCGCACGTTTAGAAAACACACTATGGCTGCTTAACGGGAAAGGTGAGGTGGGGTGATGCATAAAACAAGGGTTTCAAATTAGCTCAGATACCGTTCCATAAACCCAATATGTAATACACAAGACCTACTCCTTGCTCAGTGAACTGGACTCAACAACCCCTATTCACCGCCCAAGAATATATCTGACTAGTAAGAATCTTAAAACCTATGTATTGCTATCTCTCTGTAAGTGAGTCAAGTGGGTGTAAAGCGGCATAAACACAGCAGTGCAAAGCAGCTAAACCCCATTATAAAAATCAATTACTTTTAAAAACCCGTGAAACAAAGACAGTGAAAGAGAAATTCTTACAAAATTCGTTCAGGGGCTGCGATGCCACCTGGATTGACCATATCTAGACCCACAGCTGACTGAGCCATAAGGGTGGACACTCTTGGGGCTGAGAGTTTTGGTGAGGTTGGGTGAGCTAACACAGACCCTTTAAAGTAGTACGGCGTGGTACCCATGCCATGGGTCCCAAATCTCCAGGTTCAAGGGCATCTTCCTACATCGAAAACATGCATGAGAAACCCAGAAGATGGTACACCGTGTGATCGGGAAAGGTTTCTAAAACGCACCTCATTTCTCATCTCCTTGTGCTCCGGTTCGCCATTCCAGCCGCTTTACTAGCAATCTCCCTCCTTGGAGAATCAGCACCTTTAACCTCCTGTTCCGTACAGGCTGCAATTTGTCCTGAGGATGAACGGGAAGAGGGGGAACCAATGAGAGACTAGCTCTAGGTGTTGGGACAGGCACACGTCACTCTATTTTCCCATCAGGAAGAAAAATTAACCACAGGCTCAGCCTGCCGCCCGGAGCCAGAATAGGGCCTGAAGCAATCCTGCGCTTTTGCGGCCAGCTCCCAAGAAAGCGAGTTGAGAAATGGAGCTCAGGGGCACTGCAATTCACAGACCTGCAGAGTTAGAAATGATAACTCTCGTCCACAAATATATTGAGGGAAGGCAACGAAGAGAATTTGAAAGCAAGGCAGAATTGCAGGAAACCGATTTCAGGAGGTAGATTCGAATCGCCTTTAAAGCACAGGAAAAGCAGCAAAACCTCGACTATGATGCCCTTGGCCAAAAAGGGCGTATGCGTTTTTTCCTGAATATATTCAGGAAAAAACGCATACGCCCTTTTTGGCCAACCAAGCAACCTGGAAAGGCAAATCAGCGCTACAAAGAAGTCTCGCTTCCCATCGATCAAAAGGGCCATGCTGAATAAAGTGTCAAAACCAGAAATGCAGGACAGGCCATGGAGAAATGGGAGCCTTGCTACGCTGATGGGCGGGCTGTAAATGGCCAACAGCCACTCTGGAGAAGTGTACGGTGTGTCCTGAAACATCTAAAAAACTCAGCTTACAGAGCATAGGGCACTTCCACTCATGGGCGTATAAATTGGGAAAACGAAAAATCAGCAAGACACAGGCACCCCAAAGTTTAGGGCTGCTCTGTTGACAAGAACCTCCACTTCGTTACACCTGAAACATCCCAGGAAAGAGAAGAATGGATAAAGAAGTTGTGGTCCTTATGTACAATGGAATATCACTCAGCCATGAAATCAACGTCCTAAGGCTAGGAGCAGCATGATGAGTGGATTTAGGTACGACGATTCTAAGTGAAATAAGTCACACAGAAAAAGACACCTATCATAAGATATCACTTATAGAGGGAATGTAAAAACCGCTACCCTTGAACTGAATTACAAAACAGAACAGAGTCACACGTTTAGAAAACACACTATGGCTGCTTAACGGGAAAGGTGAGGTGGGGTGATGCATAAAACAAGGGTTTCAAATTAGCTCAGATACCGTTCCATAAACCCAATATGTAATACACAAGACCTACTCCTTGCTCAGTGAACTGGACTCAACACCCCCTATTCACCGCCCAAGAATATATCTGACTAGTAAGAATCTTAAAACCTATGTATTGCTATCTCTCTGTAAGTGAGTCAAGTGGGTGTAAAGCGGCATAAACACAGCAGTGCAAAGCAGCTAAACCCCATTATAAAAATCAATTACTTTTAAAAACCCGTGAAACAAAGACAGTGAAAGAGAAATTCTTACAAAATTCGTTCAGGGGCTGCGATGCCACCTGGATTGACCATATCTAGACCCACAGCTGACTGAGCCATAAGGGTGGACACTCTTGGGGCTGAGAGGTTTGGTGAGGTTGGGTGAGCTAACGCAGACCCTGTAAAATAATACAGCGTGGTACCCATCCCATGGGTCCCAAATCTCCAGGTTCAAGGGCATCTTCCTACATCGAAAACATGCATGAGAAACCCAGAAGATGGTACACCGTGTGATCGGGAAAGGTTTCTAAAACGCACCTCATTTCTCATCTCCTTGTGCTCCGGTTCGCCATTCCAGCCACTTTACTAGCAATCTCCCTCCTTGGAGAATCAGCACCTTTAACCTCCTGTTCCTTACAGGTTGCAATCTGTCCTGAGGATGAACAGGAAGAGGGGGAACCAATGAGAGACTAGCTCTAGGTGTTGGGACAGGCACACGTCACTCTATTTTCCCATCAGGAAGAAAAATTAACCACAGGCTCAGCCTGCCGCCCGGAGCCAGAATAGGGCCTGAAGCAATCCTGCGCTTTTGCGGCCAGCTCCCAAGAAAGCGAGTTGAGAAATGGAGCTCAGGGGCACTGCAATTCACAGACCTGCACAGTTAGAAATGATAACTCTCGTCCACAAATATATTGAGGGAAGGCAACGAAGAGGATTTGAAAGCAAGGCAGAATTGCAGGAAACAGATTTCAGGAGGTAGATTCAAATTGCATTTAAAGCACAGGAAAAGCGGCAAAACCTCGACAATGATGCCCTTGGCCAAAAAGGGCGTATGCGTTTTTTCCTGAATATATTCAGGAAAAAACGCATACGCCCTTTTTGGCCAACCAAGCAACCTGGAAAGGCAAATCAGCGCTACAAAGAAGTCTCACTTCCCATCGGTCAAAAGGGCCATGCTGAATAAAGTGTCAAAACCAGAAATGCAGGACAGGCCATGGAGAAATGGGAGCCTTGCTACGCTGATGGGCGGGCTGTAAATTGCCAACAGCCACTCTGGAGAAGTGTACGGTGTGTCCTGAAACATCTAAAAAACTCAGCTTACAGAGCATAGGGCACTTCCACTCATGGGCGTATAAATTGGGAAAACTAAAAATCAGCAAGACACAGGCACCCCAAAGTTTAGGGCTGCTCTGTTGACAAGAACCTCCACTTCGTTACACCTGAAACATCCCAGGAAAGAGAAGAATGGATAAAGAAGTTGTGGTCCTTATGTACAATGGAATATCACTCAGCCATGAAATCAACGTCCTAAGGCTAGGAGCAGCATGATGAGTGGATTTAGGTACGACGATTCTAAGTGAAATAAGTCACACAGAAAAAGACACTTATCATAAGATATCACTTATAGAGGGAATGTAAAAACCGCTACCCTTGAACTGAATTACAAAACAGAACAGAGTCACACGTTTAGAAAACACACTATGGCTGCTTAACGGGAAAGGTGAGGTGGGGTGATGCATAAAACAAGGGTTTCAAATTAGCTCAGATACCGTTCCATAAACCCAATATGTAATACACAAGACCTACTCCTTGCTCAGTGAACTGGACTCAACACCCCCTATTCACCGCCCAAGAATATATCTGACTAGTAAGAATCTTAAAACCTATGTATTGCTATCTCTCTGTAAGTGAGTCAAGTGGGTGTAAAGCGGCATAAACACAGCAGTGCAAAGCAGCTAAACCCCATTATAAAAATCAATTACTTTTAAAAACCCGTGAAACAAAGACAGTGAAAGAGAAATTCTTACAAAATTCGTTCAGGGGCTGCGATGCCACCTGGATTGACCATATCTAGACCCACAGCTGACTGAGCCATAAGGGTGGACACTCTTGGGGCTGAGAGTTTTGGTGAGGTTGGGTGAGCTAACGCAGACCCTTTAAAGTAGTACGGCGTGGTACCCATGCCATGGGTCCCAAATCTCCAGGTTCAAGGGCATCTTCCTACATCGAAAACATGCATGAGAAACCCAGAAGATGGTACACCGTGTGATCGGGAAAGGTTTCTAAAACGCACCTCATTTCTCATCTCCTTGTGCTCCGGTTTGCCATTCCAGCCGCTTTATTAGCAATCTCCCTCCTTGGAGAATCAGCACCTTTAACCTCCTGTTCCGTATAGGTTGCAATTTGTCCTGAGGATGAACGGGAAGAGGGGGAACCAATGAGAGACTAGCTCTAGGTGTTGGGACAGGCACACGTCACTCTATTTTCCCATCAGGAAGAAAAATTAACCACAGGCTCAGCCTGCCGCCCGGAGCCAGAATAGGGCCTGAAGCAATCCTGCGCTTTTGCGGCCAGCTCCCAAGAAAGCGAGTTGAGAAATGGAGCTCAGGGGCACTGCAATTCACAAACCTGCACAGTTAGAAATGATAACTCTCGTCCACAAATATATTGAGGGAAGGCAACGAAGAGAATTTGAAAGCAAGGCAGAATTGCAGGAAACCGATTTCAGGAGGTAGATTCGAATCGCCTTTAAAGCACAGGAAAAGCGGCAAAACCTCGACTATGATGCCCTTGGCCAAAAAGGGCGTATGCGTTTTTTCCTGAATATATTCAGGAAAAAACGCATACGCCCTTTTTGGCCAACCAAGCAACCTGGAAAGGCAAATCAGCGCTACAAAGAAGTCTCGCTTCCCATCGGTCAAAAGGGCCATGCTGAATAAAGTGTCAAAACCAGAAATGCAGGACAGGCCATGGAGAAATGGGAGCCTTGCTACGCTGATGGGCGGGCTGTAAATTGCCAACAGCCACTCTGGAGAAGTGTACGGTGTGTCCTGAAACATCTAAAAAACTCAGCTTACAGAGCATAGGGCACTTCCACTCATGGGCGTATAAATTGGGAAAACGAAAAATCAGCAAGACACAGGCACCCCAAAGTTTAGGGCTGCTCTGTTGACAAGAACCTCCACTTCGTTACACCTGAAACATCCCAGGAAAGAGAAGAATGGATAAAGAAGTTGTGGTCCTTATGTACAATGGAATATCACTCAGCCATGAAATCAACGTCCTAAGGCTAGGAGCAGCATGATGAGTGGATTTAGGTACGCCGATTCTAAGTGAAATAAGTCACACAGAAAAAGACACTTATCATAAGATATCACTTATAGAGGGAATGTAAAAACCGCTACCCTTGAACTGAATTACAAAACAGAACAGAGTCACACGTTTAGAAAACACACTATGGCTGCTTAACGGGAAAGGTGAGGTGGGGTGATGCATAAAACAAGGGTTTCAAATTAGCTCAGATACCGTTCCATAAACCCAATATGTAATACACAAGACCTACTCCTTGCTCAGTGAACTGGACTCAACACCCCCTATTCACCGCCCAAGAATATATCTGACTAGTAAGAATCTTAAAACCTATGTATTGCTATCTCTCTGTAAGTGAGTCAAGTGGGTGTAAAGCGGCATAAACACAGCAGTGCAAAGCAGCTAAACCCCATTATAAAAATCAATTACTTTTAAAAACCCGTGAAACAAAGACAGTGAAAGAGAAATTCTTACAAAATTCGTTCAGGGGCTGCGATGCCACCTGGATTGACCATATCTAGACCCACAGCTGACTGAGCCATAAGGGTGGACACTCTTGGGGCTGAGAGTTTTGGTGAGGTTGGGTGAGCTAACGCAGACCCTTTAAAGTAGTACGGCGTGGTACCCATGCCATGGGTCCCAAATCTCCAGGTTCAAGGGCATCTTCCTACATCGAAAACATGCATGAGAAACCCAGAAGATGGTAAACCGTGTGATCGGGAAAGGTTTCTAAAACGCACCTCATTTCTCATCTCCTTGTGCTCCGGTTTGCCATTCCAGCCGCTTTACTAGCAATCTCCCTCCTTGGAGAATCAGCACCTTTAACCTCCTGTTCCGTATAGGTTGCAATTTGTCCTGAGGATGAACGGGAAGAGGGGGAACCAATGAGAGACTAGCTCTAGGTGTTGGGACAGGCACACGTCACTCTATTTTCCCATCAGGAAGAAAAATTAACCACAGGCTCAGCCTGCCGCCCGGAGCCAGAATAGGGCCTGAAGCAATCCTGCGCTTTTGCGGCCAGCTCCCAAGAAAGCGAGTTGAGAAATGGAGCTCAGGGGCACTGCAATTCACAAACCTGCACAGTTAGAAATGATAACTCTCGTCCACAAATATATTGAGGGAAGGCAACGAAGAGAATTTGAAAGCAAGGCAGAATTGCAGGAAACCGATTTCAGGAGGTAGATTCGAATCGCCTTTAAAGCACAGGAAAAGCGGCAATACCTCGACTATGATGCCCTTGGCCAAAAAGGGCGTATGCGTTTTTTCCTGAATATATTCAGGAAAAAACGCATACGCCCTTTTTGGCCAACCAAGCAACCTGGAAAGGCAAATCAGCGCTACAAAGAAGTCTCGCTTCCCATCGGTCAAAAGGGCCATGCTGAATAAAGTGTCAAAACCAGAAATGCAGGACAGGCCATGGAGAAATGGGAGCCTTGCTACGCTGATGGGCGGGCTGTAAATTGCCAACAGCCACTCTGGAGAAGTGTACGGTGTGTCCTGAAACATCTAAAAAACTCAGCTTACAGAGCATAGGGCACTTCCACTCATGGGCGTATAAATTGGGAAAACGAAAAATCAGCAAGACACAGGCACCCCAAAGTTTAGGGCTGCTCTGTTGACAAGAACCTCCACTTCGTTACACCTTAAACATCCCAGGAAAGAGAAGAATGGATAAAGAAGTTGTGGTCCTTATGTACAATGGAATATCACTCAGCCATGAAATCAACGTCCTAAGGCTAGGAGCAGCATGATGAGTGGATTTAGGTACGACGATTCTAAGTGAAATAAGTCACACAGAAAAAGACACTTATCATAAGATATCACTTATAGAGGGAATGTAAAAACCGCTACCCTTGAACTGAATTACAAAACAGAACAGAGCCACACGTTTAGAAAACACACTATGGCTGCTTAACGGGAAAGGTGAGGTGGGGTGATGCATAAAACAAGGGTTTCAAATTAGCTCAGATACCGTTCCATAAACCCAATATGTAATACACAAGACCTACTCCTTGCTCAGTGAACTGGACTCAACACCCCCTATTCACCGCCCAAGAATATATCTGACTAGTAAGAATCTTAAAACCTATGTATTGCTATCTCTCTGTAAGTGAGTCAAGTGGGTGTAAAGCGGCATAAACACAGCAGTGCAAAGCAGCTAAACCCCATTATAAAAATCAATTACTTTTAAAAACCCATGAATCAAAGACAGTGAAAGAGAAATTCTTACAAAATTCGTTCAGGGGCTGCGATGCCACCTGGATTGACCATATCTAGACCCACAGCTGACTGAGCCATAAGGGTGGACACTCTTGGGGCTGAGAGGTTTGGTGAGGTTGGGTGAGCTAACGCAGACCCTGTAAAATAATACAGCGTGGTACCCATCCCATGGGTCCCAAATCTCCAGGTTCAAGGGCATCTTCCTACATCGAAAACATGCATGAGAAACCCAGAAGATGGTACACCGTGTGATCGGGAAAGGTTTCTAAAACGCAACTCATTTCTCATCTCCTTGTGCTCCGGTTCGCCATTCCAGCCACTTTACTAGGAATCTCCCTCCTTGGAGAATCAGCACCTTTAACCTCCTGTTCCTTACAGGTTGCAATCTGTCCTGAGGATGAACGGGAAGAGGGGGAACCAATGAGAGACTAGCTCTAGGTGTTGGGACAGGCACAGGTCACTCTATTTTCCCATCAGGAAGAAGAATTAACCACAGGCTCAGCCTGCCGCCCGGAGCCAGAATAGGGCCTGAAGCAATCCTGCGCTTTTGCGGCCAGCTCCCAAGAAAGCGAGTTGAGAAATGGAGCTCAGGGGCACTGCAATTCACAGACCTGCACAGTTAGAAATGATAACTCTCGTCCACAAATATATTGAGGGAAGGCAACGAAGAGGATTTGAAAGCAAGGCAGAATTGCAGGAAACAGATTTCAGGAGGTAGATTCGAATCGCCTTTAAAGCACAGGAAAAGCGGCAAAACCTCGACAATGATGCCCTTGGCCAAAAAGGGCGTATGCGTTTTTTCCTGAATATATTCAGGAAAAAACGCATACGCCCTTTTTGGCCAACCAAGCAACCTGCAAAGGCAAATCAGCGCTACAAAGAAGTCTCGCTTCCCATCGGTCAAAAGGGCCATGCTGAATAAAGTGTCAAAACCAGAAATGCAGGACAGGCCATGGAGAAATGGGAGCCTTGCTACGCTGATGGGCGGGCTGTAAATTGCCAACAGCCACTCTGGAGAAGTGTATGGTGTGTCCTGAAACATCTAAAAAACTCAGCTTAGAGAGCATAGGGAACTTCCACTCATGGGCGTATAAATTGGGAAAACTAAAAATCAGCAAGACACAGGCACCCCAAAGTTTAGGGCTGCTCTGTTGACAAGAACCTCCACTTCGTTACACCTGAAACATCCCAGGAAAGAGAAGAATGGATAAAGAAGTTGTGGTCCTTATGTACAATGGAATATCACTCAGCCATGAAATCAACGTCCTAAGGCTAGGAGCAGCATGATGAGTGGATTTAGGTACGACGATTCTAAGTGAAATAAGTCACACAGAAAAAGACACTTATCATAAGATATCACTTATAGAGGGAATGTAAAAACCGCTACCCTTGAACTGAATTACAAAACAGAACAGAGTCACACGTTTAGAAAACACACTATGGCTGCTTAACGGGAAAGGTGAGGTGGGGTGATGCATAAAACAAGGGTTTCAAATTAGCTCAGATACCATTCCATAAACCCAATATGTAATAGACAAGACCTACTCCTTGCTCAGTGAACTGGACTCAACACCCCCTATTCACCGCCCAAGAATATATCTGACTAGTAAGAATCTTAAAACCTATGTATTGCTATCTCTCTGTAAGTGAGTCAAGTGGGTGTAAAGCGGCATAAACACAGCAGTGCAAAGCAGCTAAACCCCATTATAAAAATCAATTACTTTTAAAAACCCGTGAAACAAAGACAGTGAAAGAGAAATTCTTACAAAATTCGTTCAGGGGCTGCGATGCCACCTGGATTGACCATATCTAGACCCACAGCTGACTGAGCCATAAGGGTGGACACTCTTGGGGCTGAGAGGTTTGGTGAGGTTGGGTGAGCTAACGCAGACCCTGTAAAATAATACAGCGTGGTACCCATCCCATGGGTCCCAAATCTCCAGGTTCAAGGGCATCTTCCTACATCGAAAACATGCATGAGAAACCCAAAAGATGGTACACCGTGTGATAGGGAAAGGTTTCTAAAACGCACCTCATTTCTCATCTCCTTGTGCTCCGGTTCGCCATTCCAGCCACTTTACTAGCAATCTCCCTCCTTGGAGAATCAGCACCTTTAACCTCCTGTTCCTTACAGGTTGCAATCTGTCCTGAGGATGAACGGGAAGAGGGGGAACCAATGAGAGACTAGCTCTAGGTGTTGGGACAGGCACACGTCACTCTATTTTCCCATCAGGAAGAAGAATTAACCACAGGCTCAGCCTGCCGCCCGGAGCCAGAATAGGGCCTGAAGCAATCCTGCGCTTTTGCGGCCAGCTCCCAAGAAAGCGAGTTGAGAAATGGAGCTCAGGGGCACTGCAATTCACAGACCTGCACAGTTAGAAATGATAACTCTCGTCCACAAATATATTGAGGGAAGGCAACGAAGAGGATTTGAAAGCAAGGCAGAATTGCAGGAAACCGATTTCAGGAGGTAGATTCGAATCGCCTTTAAAGCACAGGAAAAGCGGCAAAACCTCGACAATGATGCCCTTGGCCAAAAAGGGCGTATGCGTTTTTTCCTGAATATATTCAGGAAAAAACGCATACGCCCTTTTTGGCCAACCAAGCAACCTGGAAAGGCAAATCAGCGCTACAAAGAAGTCTCGCTTCCCATCGGTCAAAAGGGCCATGCTGAATAAAGTGTCAAAACCAGAAATGCAGGACAGGCCATGGAGAAATGGGAGCCTTGCTACGCTGATGGGCGGGCTGTAAATGGCCAACAGCCACTCTGGAGAAGTGTACGGTGTGTCCTGAAACATCTAAAAAACTCAGCTTACAGAGCATAGGGCACTTCCACTCATGGGCGTATAAATTGGGAAAACTAAAAATCAGCAAGACACAGGCACCCCAAAGTTTAGGGCTGCTCTGTTGACAAGAACCTCCACTTCGTTACACCTGAAACATCCCAGGAAAGAGAAGAATGGATAAAGAAGTTGTGGTCCTTATGTACAATGGAATATCACTCAGCCATGAAATCAACGTCCTAAGGCTAGGAGCAGCATGATGAGTGGATTTAGGTACAACGATTCTAAGTGAAATAAGTCACACAGAAAAAGACACTTATCATAAGATATCACTTATAGAGGGAATGTAAAAACCGCTACCCTTGAACTGAATTACAAAACAGAACAGAGTCGCACGTTTAGAAAACACACTATGGCTGCTTAACGGGAAAGGTGAGGTGGGTTGATGCATAAAACAAGGGTTTCAAATTAGCTCAGATACCGTTCCATAAACCCAATATGTAATAGACAAGACCTACTCCTTGCTCAGTGAACTGGACTCAACACCCCCTATTCACCGCCCAAGAACATATTTGACTAGTAAGAATCTTAAAACCTATGTATTGCTATCTCTCTGTAAGTGAGTCAAGTGGGTGTAAAGCGGCATAAACACAGCAGTGCAAAGCAGCTAAACCCCATTATAAAAATCAATTACTTTTAAAAACCCGTGAAACAAAGACAGTGAAAGAGAAATTCTTACAAAATTCGTTCAGGGGCTGCGATGCCACCTGGATTGACCATATCTAGACCCACAGCTGACTGAGCCATAAGGGTGGACACTCTTGGGGCTGAGAGGTTTGGTGAGGTTGGGTGAGCTAACGCAGACCCTGTAAAATAATACAGCGTGGTACCCATCCCATGGGTCCCAAATCTCCAGGTTCAAGGGCATCTTCCTACATCGAAAACATGCATGAGAAACCCAAAAGATGGTACACCGTGTGATAGGGAAAGGTTTCTAAAACGCACCTCATTTCTCATCTCCTTGTGCTCCGGTTCGCCATTCCAGCCACTTTACTAGCAATCTCCCTCCTTGGAGAATCAGCACCTTTAACCTCCTGTTCCTTACAGGTTGCAATCTGTCCTGAGGATGAACGGGAAGAGGGGGAACCAATGAGAGACTAGCTCTAGGTGTTGGGACAGGCACACGTCACTCTATTTTCCCATCAGGAAGAAGAATTAACCACAGGCTCAGCCTGCCGCCCGGAGCCAGAATAGGGCCTGAAGCAATCCTGCGCTTTTGCGGCCAGCTCCCAAGAAAGCGAGTTGAGAAATGGAGCTCAGGGGCACTGCAATTCACAGACCTGCACAGTTAGAAATGATAACTCTCGTCCACAAATATATTGAGGGAAGGCAACGAAGAGGATTTGAAAGCAAGGCAGAATTGCAGGAAACAGATTTCAGGAGGTAGATTCGAATCGCCTTTAAAGCACAGGAAAAGCGGCAAAACCTCGACAATGATGCCCTTGGCCAAAAAGGGCGTATTCGTTTTTTCCTGAATATATTCAGAAAAAAACGCATACGCCCTTTTTGGCCAACCAAGCAACCTGGAAAGGCAAATCAGCGCTACAAAGAAGTCTCGCTTCCCATCGGTCAAAAGGGCCATGCTGAATAAAGTGTCAAAACCAGAAATGCAGGACAGGCCATGGAGAAATGGGAGCCTTGCTACGCTGATGGGCGGGCTGTAAATGGCCAACAGCCACTCTGGAGAAGTGTACGGTGTGTCCTGAAACATCTAAAAAACTCAGCTTACAGAGCATAGGGCACTTCCACTCATGGGCGTATAAATTGGGAAAACTAAAAATCAGCAAGACACAGGCACCCCAAAGTTTAGGGCTGCTCTGTTGACAAGAACCTCCACTTCGTTACACCTGAAACATCCCAGGAAAGAGAAGAATGGATAAAGAAGTTGTGGTCCTTATGTACAATGGAATATCACTCAGCCAAGAAATCAACGTCCTAAGGCTAGGAGCAGCATGATGAGTGGATTTAGGTACGACGATTCTAAGTGAAATAAGTCACACAGAAAAAGACACTTATCATAAGATATCACTTATAGAGGGAATGTAAAAACGGCTACCCTTGAACTGAATTACAAAACAGAACAGAGTCGCACGTTTAGAAAACACACTATGGCTGCTTAACGGGAAAGGTGAGGTGGGGTGATGCATAAAACAAGGGTTTCAAATTAGCTCAGATACCGTTCCATAAACCCAATATGTAATAGACAAGACCTACTCCTTGCTCAGTGAACTGGACTCAACACCCCCTAGTCACCGCCCAAGAATATATTTGACTAGTAAGAATCTTAAAACCTATGTATTGCTATCTCTCTGTAAGTGAGTCAAGTGGGTGTAAAGCGGCATAAACACAGCAGTGCAAAGCAGCTAAACCCCATTATAAAAATCAATTACTTTTAGAAACCCGTGAAACAAAGACAGTGAAAGAGAAATTCTTACAAAATTCGTTCAGGGGCTGCGATGCCACCTGGATTGACCATATCTAGACCCACAGCTGACTGAGCCATAAGGGTGGACACTCTTGGGGCTGAGAGGTTTGGTGAGGTTGGGTGAGCTAACGCAGACCCTGTAAAATAATACAGCGTGGTACCCATCCCATAGGTCCCAAATCTCCAGGTTCAAGGGCATCTTCCTACATCGAAAACATGCATGAGAAACCCAAAAGATGGTACACCGTGTGATAGGGAAAGGTTTCTAAAACGCACCTCATTTCTCATCTCCTTGTGCTCCGGTTCGCCATTCCAGCCACTTTACTAGCAATCTCCCTCCTTGGAGAATCAGCACCTTTAACCTCCTGTTCCTTACAGGTTGCAATCTGTCCTGAGGATGAACGGGAAGAGGGGGAACCAATGAGAGACTAGCTCTAGGTGTTGGGACAGGCACACGTCACTCTATTTTCCCATCAGGAAGAAGAATTAACCACAGGCTCAGCCTGCCGCCCGGAGCCAGAATAGGGCCTAAAGCAATCCTGCGCTTTTGCGGCCAGCTCCCAAGAAAGCGAGTTGAGAAATGGAGCTCAGGGGCACTGCAATTCACAGACCTGCACAGTTAGAAATGATAACTCTCGTCCACAAATATATTGAGGGAAGGCAACGAAGAGGATTTGAAAGCAAGGCAGAATTGCAGGAAACAGATTTCAGGAGGTAGATTCGAATCGCCTTTAAAGCACAGGAAAAGCGGCAAAACCTCGACAATGATGCCCTTGGCCAAAAAGGGCGTATGCGTTTTTTCCTGAATATATTCAGGAAAAAACGCATACGCCCTTTTTGGCCAACCAAGCAACCTGCAAAGGCAAATCAGCGCTACAAAGAAGTCTCGCTTCCCATCGGTCAAAAGGGCCATGCTGAATAAAGTGTCAAAACCAGAAATGCAGGACAGGCCATGGAGAAATGGGAGCCTTGCTACGCTGATGGGCGGGCTGTAAATGGCCAACAGCCACTCTGGAGAAGTGTACGGTGTGTCCTGAAACATCTAAAAAACTCAGCTTACAGAGCATAGGGCACTTCCACTCATGGGCGTATAAATTGGGAAAACTAAAAATCAGCAAGACACAGGCACCCCAAAGTTTAGGGCTGCTCTGTTGACAAGAACCTCCACTTCGTTACACCTGAAACATCCCAGGAAAGAGAAGAATGGATAAAGAAGTTGTGGTCCTTATGTACAATGGAATATCACTCAGCCAAGAAATCAACGTCCTAAGGCTAGGAGCTGCATGATGAGTGGATTTAGGTACAACGATTCTAAGTGAAATAAGTCACACAGAAAAAGACACTTATCATAAGATATCACTTATAGAGGGAATGTAAAAACGGCTACCCTTGAACTGAATTACAAAACAGAACAGAGTCGCACGTTTAGAAAACACACTATGGCTGCTTAACGGGAAAGGTGAGGTGGGGTGATGCATAAAACAAGGGTTTCAAATTAGCTCAGATACCGTTCCATAAACCCAATATGTAATAGACAAGACCTACTCCTTGCTCAGTGAACTGGACTCAACACCCCCTAGTCACCGCCCAAGAATATATTTGACTAGTAAGAATCTTAAAACCTATGTATTGCTATCTCTCTGTAAGTGAGTCAAGTGGGTGTAAAGCGGCATAAACACAGCAGTGCAAAGCAGCTAAACCCCATTATAAAAATCAATTACTTTTAGAAACCCGTGAAACAAAGACAGTGAAAGAGAAATTCTTACAAAATTCGTTCAGGGGCTGCGATGCCACCTGGATTGACCATATCTAGACCCACAGCTGACTGAGCCATAAGGGTGGACACTCTTGGGGCTGAGAGGTTTGGTGAGGTTGGGTGAGCTAACGCAGACCCTGTAAAATAATACAGCGTGGTACCCATCCCATAGGTCCCAAATCTCCAGGTTCAAGGGCATCTTCCTACATCGAAAACATGCATGAGAAACCCAAAAGATGGTACACCGTGTGATAGGGAAAGGTTTCTAAAACGCACCTCATTTCTCATCTCCTTGTGCTCCGGTTCGCCATTCCAGCCACTTTACTAGCAATCTCCCTCCTTGGAGAATCAGCACCTTTAACCTCCTGTTCCTTACAGGTTGCAATCTGTCCTGAGGATGAACGGGAAGAGGGGGAACCAATGAGAGACTAGCTCTAGGTGTTGGGACAGGCACACGTCACTCTATTTTCCCATCAGGAAGAAGAATTAACCACAGGCTCAGCCTGCCGCCCGGAGCCAGAATAGGGCCTGAAGCAATCCTGCGCTTTTGCGGCCAGCTCCCAAGAAAGCGAGTTGAGAAATGGAGCTCAGGGGCACTGCAATTCACAGACCTGCACAGTTAGAAATGATAACTCTCGTCCACAAATATATTGAGGGAAGGCAACGAAGAGGATTTGAAAGCAAGGCAGAATTGCAGGAAACCGATTTCAGGAGGTAGATTCGAATCGCCTTTAAAGCACAGGAAAAGCGGCAAAACCTCGACAATGATGCCCTTGGCCAAAAAGGGCGTATGCGTTTTTTCCTGAATATATTCAGGAAAAAACGCATACGCCCTTTTTGGCCAACCAAGCAACCTGGAAAGGCAAATCAGCGCTACAAAGAAGTCTCGCTTCCCATCGGTCAAAAGGGCCATGCTGAATAAAGTGTCAAAACCAGAAATGCAGGACAGGCCATGGAGAAATGGGAGCCTTGCTACGCTGATGGGCGGGCTGTAAATTGCCAACAGCCACTCTGGAGAAGTGTACGGTGTGTCCTGAAACATCTAAAAAACTCAGCTTACAGAGCATAGGGCACTTCCACTCATGGGCGTATAAATTGGGAAAACGAAAAATCAGCAAGACACAGGCACCCCAAAGTTTAGGGCTGCTCTGTTGACAAGAACCTCCACTTCGTTACACCTGAAACATCCCAGGAAAGAGAAGAATGGATAAAGAAGTTGTGGTCCTTATGTACAATGGAATATCACTCAGCCATTAAATCAACGTCCTAAGGCTAGGAGCAGCATGATGAGTGGATTTAGGTACAACGATTCTAAGTGAAATAAGTCACACAGAAAAAGACACTTATCATAAGATATCACTTATAGAGGGAATGTAAAAACCGCTACCCTTGAACTGAATTACAAAACAGAACAGAGTCGCACGTTTAGAAAACACTCTATGGCTGCTTAACGGGAAAGGTGAGGTGGGTTGATGCATAAAACAAGGGTTTCAAATTAGCTCAGATACCGTTCCATAAACCCAATATGTAATAGACAAGACCTACTCCTTGCTCAGTGAACTGGACTCAACACCCCCTATTCACCGCCCAAGAACATATTTGACTAGTAAGAATCTTAAAACCTATGTATTGCTATCTCTCTGTAAGTGAGTCAAGTGGGTGTAAAGCGGCATAAACACAGCAGTGCAAAGCAGCTAAACCCCATTATAAAAATCAATTACTTTTAAAAACCCGTGAAACAAAGACAGTGAAAGAGAAATTCTTACAAAATTCGTTCAGGGGCTGCGATGCCACCTGGATTGACCATATCTAGACCCACAGCTGACTGAGCCATAAGGGTGGACACTCTTGGGGCTGAGAGGTTTGGTGAGGTTGGGTGAGCTAACGCAGACCCTGTAAAATAATACAGCGTGGTACCCATCCCATGGGTCCCAAATCTCCAGGTTCAAGGGCATCTTCCTACATCGAAAACATGCATGAGAAACCCAAAAGATGGTACACCGTGTGATAGGGAAAGGTTTCTAAAACGCACCTCATTTCTCATCTCCTTGTGCTCCGGTTCGCCATTCCAGCCACTTTACTAGCAATCTCCCTCCTTGGAGAATCAGCACCTTTAACCTCCTGTTCCTTACAGGTTGCAATCTGTCCTGAGGATGAACGGGAAGAGGGGGAACCAATGAGAGACTAGCTCTAGGTGTTGGGACAGGCACACGTCACTCTATTTTCCCATCAGGAAGAAGAATTAACCACAGGCTCAGCCTGCCGCCCGGAGCCAGAATAGGGCCTGAAGCAATCCTGCGCTTTTGCGGCCAGCTCCCAAGAAAGCGAGTTGAGAAGTGGAGCTCAGGGGCACTGCAATTCACAGACCTGCACAGTTAGAAATGATAACTCTCGTCCACAAATATATTGAGGGAAGGCAACGAAGAGGATTTGAAAGCAAGGCAGAATTGCAGGAAACAGATTTCAGGAGGTAGATTCGAATCGCCTTTAAAGCACAGGAAAAGCGGCAAAACCTCGACAATGATGCCCTTGGCCAAAAAGGGCGTATTCGTTTTTTCCTGAATATATTCAGGAAAAAACGCATACGCCCTTTTTGGCCAACCAAGCAACCTGCAAAGGCAAATCAGCGCTACAAAGAAGTCTCGCTTCCCATCGGTCAAAAGGGCCATGCTGAATAAAGTGTCAAAACCAGAAATGCAGGACAGGCCATGGAGAAATGGGAGCCTTGCTACGCTGATGGGCGGGCTGTAAATGGCCAACAGCCACTCTGGAGAAGTGTACAGTGTGTCCTGAAACATCTAAAAAACTCAGCTTACAGAGCATAGGGCACTTCCACTCATGGGCGTATAAATTGGGAAAACTAAAAATCAGCAAGACACAGGCACCCCAAAGTTTAGGGCTGCTCTGTTGACAAGAACCTCCACTTTGTTACACCTGAAACATCCCAGGAAAGAGAAGAATGGATAAAGAAGTTGTGGTCCTTATGTACAATGGAATATCACTCAGCCAAGAAATCAACGTCCTAAGGCTAGGAGCAGCATGATGAGTGGATTTAGGTACAACGATTCTAAGTGAAATAAGTCACACAGAAAAAGACACTTATCATAAGATATCACTTATAGAGGGAATGTAAAAACGGCTACCCTTGAACTGAATTACAAAACAGAACAGAGTCGCACGTTTAGAAAACACACTATGGCTGCTTAACGGGAAAGGTGAGGTGGGGTGATGCATAAAACAAGGGTTTCAAATTAGCTCAGATACCGTTCCATAAACCCAATATGTAATAGACAAGACCTACTCCTTGCTCAGTGAACTGGACTCAACACCCCCTAGTCACCGCCCAAGAATATATCTGACTAGTAAGAATCTTAAAACCTATGTATTGCTATCTCTCTGTAAGTGAGTCAAGTGGGTGTAAAGCGGCATAAACACAGCAGTGCAAAGCAGCTAAACCCCATTATAAAAATCAATTACTTTTAGAAACCCGTGAAACAAAGACAGTGAAAGAGAAATTCTTACAAAATTCGTTCAGGGGCTGCGATGCCACCTGGATTGACCATATCTAGACCCACAGCCGACTGAGCCATAAGGGTGGACACTCTTGGGGCTGAGAGGTTTGGTGAGGTTGGGTGAGCTAACGCAGACCCTGTAAAATAATACAGCGTGGTACCCATCCCATAGGTCCCAAATCTCCAGGTTCAAGGGCATCTTCCTACATCGAAAACATGCATGAGAAACCCAGAAGATGGTACACCGTGTGATCGGGAAAGGTTTCTAAAACGCACCTCATTTCTCATCTCCTTGTGCTCCGGTTCGCCATTCCAGCCGCTTTACTAGCAATCTCCCTCCTTGGAGAATCAGCACCTTTAACCTCCTGTTCCGTACAGGTTGCAATTTGTCCTGAGGATGAACGGGAAGAGGGGGAACCAATGAGAGACTAGCTCTAGGTGTTGGGACAGGCACACGCACTCTATTTTCCCATCAGGAAGAAAAATTAACCACAGGCTCAGCCTGCCGCCCGGAGCCAGAATAGGGCCTGAAGCAATCCTGCGCTTTTGCGGCCAGCTCCCAAGAAAGCGAGTTGAGAAATGGAGCTCAGGGGCACTGCAATTCACAGACCTGCACAGTTAGAAATGATAACTCTCGTCCACAAATATATTGAGGGAAGGCAACGAAGAGAATTTGAAAGCAAGGCAGAATTGCAGGAAACCGATTTCAGGAGGTAGATTCGAATCGCCTTTAAAGCACAGGAAAAGCGGCAAAACCTCGACTATGATGCCCTTGGCCAAAAAGGGCGTATGCGTTTTTTCCTGAATATATTCAGGAAAAAACGCATACGCCCTTTTTGGCCAACCAGGCAACCTGGAAAGGCAAATCAGCGCTACAAAGAAGTCTCGCTTCCCATCGGTCAAAAGGGCCATGCTGAAAAAAGTGTCAAAACCAGAAATGCAGGACAGGCCATGGAGAAATGGGAGCCTTGCTACGCTGATGGGCGGGCTGTAAATTGCCAACAGCCACTCTGGAGAAGTGTACGGTGTGTCCTGAAACATCTAAAAAACTCAGCTTAGAGAGCATAGGGCACTTCCACTCATGGGCGTATAAATTGGGAAAACTAAAAATCAGCAAGACACAGGCACCCCAAAGTTTAGGGCTGCTCTGTTGACAAGAACCTCCACTTCGTTACACCTGAAATATCCCAGGAAAGAGAAGAATGGATAAAGAAGTTGTGGTCCTTATGTACAATGGAATATCACTCAGCCATGAAATCAACGTCCTAAGGCTAGGAGCAGCATGATGAGTGGATTTAGGTACGACGATTCTAAGTGAAATAAGTCACACAGAAAAAGACACCTATCATAAGATATCACTTATAGAGGGAATGTAAAAACCGCTACCCTTGAACTGAATTACAAAACAGAACAGAGTCACACGTTTAGAAAACACACTATGGCTGCTTAACGGGAAAGGTGAGGTGGGGTGATGCATAAAACAAGGGTTTCAAATTAGCTCAGATACCGTTCCATAAACCCAATATGTAATACACAAGACCTACTCCTTGCTCAGTGAACTGGACTCAACACCCCCTATTCACCGCCCAAGAATATATCTGACTAGTAAGAATCTTAAAACCTATGTATTGCTATCTCTCTGTAAGTGAGTCAAGTGGGTGTAAAGCGGCATAAACACAGCAGTGCAAAGCAGCTAAACCCCATTATAAAAATCAATTACTTTTAAAGACCCGTGAAACAAAGACAGTGAAAGAGAAATTCTTACAAAATTCGTTCAGGGGCTGCGATGCCACCTGGATTGACCATATCTAGACCCACAGCTGACTGAGCCATAAGGGTGGACACTCTTGGGGCTGAGAGTTTTGGTGAGGTTGGGTGAGCTAACACAGACCCTTTAAAGTAGTACGGCGTGGTACCCATGCCATGGGTCCCAAATCTCCAGGTTCAAGGGCATCTTCCTACATCGAAAACATGCATGAGAAACCCAGAAGATGGTACACCGTGTGATCGGGAAAGGTTTCTAAAACGCACCTCATTTCTCATCTCCTTGTGCTCCGGTTCGCCATTCCAGCCGCTTTACTAGCAATCTCCCTCCTTGGAGAATCAGCACCTTTAACCTCCTGTTCCGTACAGGCTGCAATTTGTCCTGAGGATGAACGGGAAGAGGGGGAACCAATGAGAGACTAGCTCTAGGTGTTGGGACAGGCACACGTCACTCTATTTTCCCATCAGGAAGAAAAATTAACCACAGGCTCAGCCTGCCGCCCGGAGCCAGAATAGGGCCTGAAGCAATCCTGCGCTTTTGCGGCCAGCTCCCAAGAAAGCGAGTTGAGAAATGGAGCTCAGGGGCACTGCAATTCACAGACCTGCAGAGTTAGAAATGATAACTCTCGTCCACAAATATATTGAGGGAAGGCAACGAAGAGAATTTGAAAGCAAGGCAGAATTGCAGGAAACCGATTTCAGGAGGTAGATTCGAATCGCCTTTAAAGCACAGGAAAAGCGGCAAAACCTCGACTATGATGCCCTTGGCCAAAAAGGGCGTATGCGTTTTTTCCTGAATATATTCAGGAAAAAACGCATACGCCCTTTTTGGCCAACCAAGCAACCTGGAAAGGCAAATCAGCGCTACAAAGAAGTCTCGCTTCCCATCGGTCAAAAGGGCCATGCTGAATAAAGTGTCAAAACCAGAAATGCAGGACAGGCCATGGAGAAATGGGAGCCTTGCTACGCTGATGGGCGGGCTGTAAATGGCCAACAGCCACTCTGGAGAAGTGTACGGTGTGTCCTGAAACATCTAAAAAACTCAGCTTACAGAGCATAGGGCACTTCCACTCATGGGTGTATAAATTGGGAAAACTAAAAATCAGCAAGACACAGGCACCCCAAAGTTTAGGGCTGCTCTGTTGACAAGAACCTCCACTTCGTTACACCTGAAATATCCCAGGAAAGAGAAGAATGGATAAAGAAGTTGTGGTCCTTATGTACAATGGAATATCACTCAGCCATGAAATCAACGTCCTAAGGCTAGGAGCAGCATGATGAGTGGATTTAGGTACGACGATTCTAAGTGAAATAAGTCACACAGAAAAAGACACTTATCATAAGATATCACTTATAGAGGGAATGTAAAAACCGCTACCCTTGAACTGAATTACAAAACAGAACAGAGTCGCACGTTTAGAAAACACACTATGGCTGCTTAACGGGAAAGGTGAGGTGGGGTGATGCATAAAACAAGGGTTTCAAATTAGCTCAGATACCGTTCCATAAACCCAATATGTAATACACAAGACCTACTCCTTGCTCAGTGAACTGGACTCAACACCCCCTATTCACCGCCCAAGAATATATCTGACTAGTAAGAATCTTAAAACCTATGTATTGCTATCTCTCTGTAAGTGAGTCAAGTGGGTGTAAAGCGGCATAAACACAGCAGTGCAAAGCAGCTAAATCCCATTATAAAAATCAATTACTTTTAAAAACCCGTGAAACAAAGACAGTGAAAGAGAAATTCTTACAAAATTCGTTCAGGGGCTGCGATGCCACCTGGATTGACCATATCTAGACCCACAGCTGACTGAGCCATAAGGGTGGACACTCTTGGGGCTGAGAGGTTTGGTGAGGTTGGGTGAGCTAACGCAGACCCTGTAAAATAATACAGCGTGGTACCCATCCCATGGGTCCCAAATCTCCAGGTTCAAGGGCATCTTCCTACATCGAAAACATGCATGAGAAACCCAGAAGATGGTACACCGTGTGATCGGGAAAGGTTTCTAAAACGCACCTCATTTCTCATCTCCTTGTGCTCTGGTTCGCCATTCCAGCCACTTTACTAGCAATCTCCCTCCTTGGAGAATCAGCACCTTTAACCTCCTGTTCCTTACAGGTTGCAATCTGTCCTGAGGATGAACAGGAAGAGGGGGAACCAATGAGAGACTAGCTCTAGGTGTTGGGACAGGCACACGTCACTCTATTTTCCCATCAGGAAGAAAAATTAACCACAGGCTCAGCCTGCCGCCCGGAGCCAGAATAGGGCCTGAAGCAATCCTGCGCTTTTGCGGCCAGCTCCCAAGAAAGCGAGTTGAGAAATGGAGCTCAGGGGCACTGCAATTCACAGACCTGCACAGTTAGAAATGATAACTCTCGTCCACAAATATATTGAGGGAAGGCAACGAAGAGGATTTGAAAGCAAGGCAGAATTGCAGGAAACAGATTTCAGGAGGTAGATACGAATTGCATTTAAAGCACAGGAAAAGCGGCAAAACCTCGACAATGATGCCCTTGGCCAAAAAGGGCGTATGCGTTTTTTCCTGAATATATTCAGGAAAAAACGCATACGCCCTTTTTGGCCAACCAAGCAACCTGGAAAGGCAAATCAGCGCTACAAAGAAGTCTCACTTCCCATCGGTCAAAAGGGCCATGCTGAATAAAGTGTCAAAACCAGAAATGCAGGACAGGCCATGGAGAAATGGGAGCCTTGCTACGCTGATGGGCGGGCTGTAAATTGCCAACAGCCACTCTGGAGAAGTGTACGGTGTGTCCTGAAACATCTAAAAAACTCAGCTTACAGAGCATAGGGCACTTCCACTCATGGGCGTATAAATTGGGAAAACTAAAAATCAGCAAGACACAGGCACCCCAAAGTTTAGGGCTGCTCTGTTGACAAGAACCTCCACTTCGTTACACCTGAAACATCCCAGGAAAGAGAAGAATGGATAAAGAAGTTGTGGTCCTTATGTACAATGGAATATCACTCAGCCATGAAATCAACGTCCTAAGGCTAGGAGCAGCATGATGAGTGGATTTAGGTACGACGATTCTAAGTGAAATAAGTCACACAGAAAAAGACACCTATCATAAGATATCACTTATAGAGGGAATGTAAAAACCGCTACCCTTGAACTGAATTACAAAACAGAACAGAGTCACACGTTTAGAAAACACACTATGGCTGCTTAACGGGAAAGGTGAGGTGGGGTGATGCATAAAACAAGGGTTTCAAATTAGCTCAGATACCGTTCCATAAACCCAATATGTAATACACAAGACCTACTCCTTGCTCAGTGAACTGGACTCAACACCCCCTATTCACCGCCCAAGAATATATCTGACTAGTAAGAATCTTAAAACCTATGTATTGCTATCTCTCTGTAAGTGAGTCAAGTGGGTGTAAAGCGGCATAAACACAGCAGTGCAAAGCAGCTAAACCCCATTATAAAAATCAATTACTTTTAAAAACCCGTGAATCAAAGACAGTGAAAGAGAAATTCTTACAAAATTCGTTCAGGGGCTGCGATGCCACCTGGATTGACCATATCTAGACCCACAGCTGACTGAGCCATAAGGGTGGACACTCTTGGGGCTGAGAGGTTTGGTGAGGTTGGGTGAGCTAACGCAGACCCTGTAAAATAATACAGCGTGGTACCCATCCCATGGGTCCCAAATCTCCAGGTTCAAGGGCATCTTCCTACATCGAAAACATGCATGAGAAACCCAGAAGATGGTACACCGTGTGATCGGGAAAGGTTTCTAAAACGCACCTCATTTCTCATCTCCTTGTGCTCTGGTTCGCCATTCCAGCCACTTTACTAGCAATCTCCCTCCTTGGAGAATCAGCACCTTTAACCTCCTGTTCCTTACAGGTTGCAATCTGTCCTGAGGATGAACAGGAAGAGGGGGAACCAATGAGAGACTAGCTCTAGGTGTTGGGACAGGCACACGTCACTCTATTTTCCCATCAGGAAGAAAAATTAACCACAGGCTCAGCCTGCCGCCCGGAGCCAGAATAGGGCCTGAAGCAATCCTGCGCTTTTGCGGCCAGCTCCCAAGAAAGCGAGTTGAGAAATGGAGCTCAGGGGCACTGCAATTCACAGACCTGCACAGTTAGAAATGATAACTCTCGTCCACAAATATATTGAGGGAAGGCAACGAAGAGGATTTGAAAGCAAGGCAGAATTGCAGGAAACAGATTTCAGGAGGTAGATTCGAATTGCATTTAAAGCACAGGAAAAGCGGCAAAACCTCGACAATGATGCCCTTGGCCAAAAAGGGCGTATGCGTTTTTTCCTGAATATATTCAGGAAAAAACGCATACGCCCTTTTTGGCCAACCAAGCAACCTGGAAAGGCAAATCAGCGCTACAAAGAAGTCTCACTTCCCATCGGTCAAAAGGGCCATGCTGAATAAAGTGTCAAAACCAGAAATGCAGGACAGGCCATGGAGAAATGGGAGCCTTGCTACGCTGATGGGCGGGCTGTAAATTGCCAACAGCCACTCTGGAGAAGTGTACGGTGTGTCCTGAAACATCTAAAAAACTCAGCTTACAGAGCATAGGGCACTTCCACTCATGGGCGTATAAATTGGGAAAACTAAAAATCAGCAAGACACAGGCACCCCAAAGTTTAGGGCTGCTCTGTTGACAAGAACCTCCACTTCGTTACACCTGAAACATCCCAGGAAAGAGAAGAATGGATAAAGAAGTTGTGGTCCTTATGTACAATGGAATATCACTCAGCCATGAAATCAACGTCCTAAGGCTAGGAGCAGCATGATGAGTGGATTTAGGTACGACGATTCTAAGTGAAATAAGTCACACAGAAAAAGACACCTATCATAAGATATCACTTATAGAGGGAATGTAAAAACCGCTACCCTTGAACTGAATTACAAAACAGAACAGAGTCACACGTTTAGAAAACACACTATGGCTGCTTAACGGGAAAGGTGAGGTGGGGTGATGCATAAAACAAGGGTTTCAAATTAGCTCAGATACCGTTCCATAAACCCAATATGTAATACACAAGACCTACTCCTTGCTCAGTGAACTGGACTCAACACCCCCTATTCACCGCCCAAGAATATATCTGACTAGTAAGAATCTTAAAACCTATGTATTGCTATCTCTCTGTAAGTGAGTCAAGTGGGTGTAAAGCGGCATAAACACAGCAGTGCAAAGCAGCTAAACCCCATTATAAAAATCAATTACTTTTAAAAACCCGTGAATCAAAGACAGTGAAAGAGAAATTCTTACAAAATTCGTTCAGGGGCTGCGATGCCACCTGGATTGACCATATCTAGACCCACAGCTGACTGAGCCATAAGGGTGGACACTCTTGGGGCTGAGAGGTTTGGTGAGGTTGGGTGAGCTAACGCAGACCCTGTAAAATAATACAGCGTGGTACCCATCCCATGGGTCCCAAATCTCCAGGTTCAAGGGCATCTTCCTACATCGAAAACATGCATGAGAAACCCAGAAGATGGTACACCGTGTGATCGGGAAAGGTTTCTAAAACGCAACTCATTTCTCATCTCCTTGTGCTCCGGTTCGCCATTCCAGCCACTTTACTAGCAATCTCCCTCCTTGGAGAATCAGCACCTTTAACCTCCTGTTCCTTACAGGTTGCAATCTGTCCTGAGGATGAACGGGAAGAGGGGGAACCAATGAGAGACTAGCTCTAGGTGTTGGGACAGGCACAGGTCACTCTATTTTCCCATCAGGAAGAAGAATTAACCACAGGCTCAGCCTGCCGCCCGGAGCCAGAATAGGGCCTGAAGCAATCCTGCGCTTTTGCGGCCAGCTCCCAAGAAAGCGAGTTGAGAAATGGAGCTCAGGGGCACTGCAATTCACAGACCTGCACAGTTAGAAATGATAACTCTCGTCCACAAATATATTGAGGGAAGGCAACGAAGAGGATTTGAAAGCAAGGCAGAATTGCAGGAAACAGATTTCAGGAGGTAGATTCGAATCGCCTTTAAAGCACAGGAAAAGCAGCAAAACCTCGACAATGATGCCCTTGGCCAAAAAGGGCGTATGCGTTTTTTCCTGAATATATTCAGGAAAAAACGCATACGCCCTTTTTGGCCCACCAAGCAACCTGGAAAGGCAAATCAGCGCTACAAAGAAGTCTCGCTTCCCATCGGTCAAAAGGGCCATGCTGAATAAAGTGTCAAAACCAGAAATGCAGGACAGGCCATGGAGAAATGGGAGCCTTGCTACGCTGATGGGCGGGCTGTAAATTGCCAACAGCCACTCTGGAGAAGTGTACGGTGTGTCCTGAAACATCTAAAAAACTCAGCTTACAGAGCATAGGGCACTTCCACTCATGGGCGTATCAATTGGGAAAACTAAAAATCAGCAAGACACAGGCACCCCAAAGTTTAGGGCTGCTCTGTTGACAAGAACCTCCACTTCGTTACACCTTAAACATCCCAGGAAAGAGAAGAATGGATAAAGAAGTTGTGGTCCTTATGTACAATGGAATATCACTCAGCCATGAAATCAACGTCCTAAGGCTAGGAGCAGCATGATGAGTGGATTTAGGTACGACGATTCTAGGTGAAATAAGTCACACAGAAAAAGACACTTATCATAAGATATCACTTATAGAGGGAATGTAAAAACCGCTACCCTTGAACTGAATTACAAAACAGAACAGAGTCACACGTTTAGAAAACACACTATGGCTGCTTAACGGGAAAGGTGAGGTGGGGTGATGCATAAAACAAGGGTTTCAAATTAGCTCAGATACCGTTCCATAAACCCAATATGTAATAGACAAGACCTACTCCTTGCTCAGTGAACTGGACTCAACACCCCCTATTCACCGCCCAAGAATATATCTGACTAGTAAGAATCTTAAAACCTATGTATTGCTATCTCTCTGTAAGTGAGTCAAGTGGGTGTAAAGCGGCATAAACACAGCAGTGCAAAGCAGCTAAACCCCATTATAAAAATCAATTACTTTTAAAAACCCGTGAAACAAAGACAGTGAAAGAGAAATTCTTACAAAATTCGTTCAGGGGCTGCGATGCCACCTGGATTGACCATATCTAGACACACACCTGACTGAGCCATAAGGGTGGACACTCTTGGGGCTGAGAGTTTTGGTGAGGTTGGGTGAGCTAACGCAGACCCTTTAAAGTAGTACGGCGTGGTACCCATGCCATGGGTCCCAAATCTCCAGGTTCAAGGGCATCTTCCTACATCGAAAACATGCATGAGAAACACAGAAGACGGTACACCGTGTGACCGGGAAAGGTTTCTAAAACGCACCTCATTTCTCATCTCCTTGTGCTCCGGTTCGCCATTCCAGCCGCTTTACTAGCAATCTCCCTCCTTGGAGAATCAGCACCTTTAACCTCCTGTTCCGTACACGTTGCAATTTGTCCTGAGGATGAACGGGAAGAGGGGGAACCAATGAGAGACTAGCTCTAGGTGTTGGGACAGGCACACGTCACTCTATTTTCCCATCAGGAAGAAAAATTAACCACAGGCTCAGCCTGCCGCCCGGAGCCAGAATAGGGCCTGAAGAAATCCTGCGCTTTTGCGGCCAGCTCCCAAGAAAGCGAGTTGAGAAATGGAGCTCAAGGGCACTGCAATTCACAGACCTGCACAGTTAGAAATGATAACTCTCGTCCACAAATATATTGAGGGAAGGCAACGAAGAGAATTTGAAAGCAAGGCAGAATTGCAGGAAACCGATTTCAGGAGGTAGATTCGAATCGCCTTTAAAGCACAGGAAAAGCGGCAAAACCTCGACTATGATGCCCTTGGCCAAAAAGGGCGTATGCGTTTTTTCCTGAATATATTAAGGAAAAAACGCATACGCCCTTTTTGGCCAACCAAGCAACCTGGAAAGGCAAATCAGCGCTACAAAGAAGTCTCGCTTCCCATCGGTCAAAAGGGCCATGCTGAATAAAGTGTCAAAACCAGAAATGCAGGACAGGCCATGGAGAAATGGGAGCCTTGCTACGCTGATGGGCGGGCTGTAAATTGCCAACAGCCACTCTGGAGAAGTGTACGGTGTGTCCTGAAACATCTAAAAAACTCAGCTTACAGAGCATAGGGCACTTCCACTCATGGGCGTATAAATTGGGAAAACTAAAAATCAGCAAGACACAGGCACCCCAAAGTTTAGGGCTGCTCTGTTGACAAGAACCTCCACTTCGTTACACCTGAAACATCCCAGGAAAGAGAAGAATGGATAAAGAAGTTGTGGTCCTTATGTACAATGGAATATCACTCAGCCATGAAATCAACGTCCTAAGGCTAGGAGCAGCATGATGAGTGGATTTAGGTACGACGATTCTAAGTGAAATAAGTCACACAGAAAAAGACACCTATCATAAGATATCACTTATAGAGGGAATGTAAAAACCGCTACCCTTGAACTGAATTACAAAACAGAACAGAGTCACACGTTTAGAAAACACACTATGGCTGCTTAACGGGAAAGGTGAGGTGGGGTGATGCATAAAACAAGGGTTTCAAATTAGCTCAGATACCGTTCCATAAACCCAATATGTAATACACAAGACCTACTCCTTGCTCAGTGAACTGGACTCAACACCCCCTATTCACCGCCCAAGAATATATCTGACTAGTAAGAATCTTAAAACCTATGTATTGCTATCTCTCTGTAAGTGAGTCAAGTGGGTGTAAAGCGGCATAAACACAGCAGTGCAAAGCAGCTAAACCCCATTATAAAAATCAATTACTTTTAAAAACCCGTGAAACAAAGACAGTGAAAGAGAAATTCTTACAAAATTCGTTCAGGGGCTGCGATGCCACCTGGATTGACCATATCTAGACCCACAGCTGACTGAGCCATAAGGGTGGACACTCTTGGGGCTGAGAGGTTTGGTGAGGTTGGGTGAGCTAACGCAGACCCTGTAAAATAATACAGCGTGGTACCCATCCCATGGGTCCCAAATCTCCAGGTTCAAGGGCATCTTCCTACATCGAAAACATGCATGAGAAACCCAGAAGATGGTACACCGTGTGATCGGGAAAGGTTTCTAAAACGCACCTCATTTCTCATCTCCTTGTGCTCCGGTTCGCCATTCCAGCCACTTTACTAGCAATCTCCCTCCTTGGAGAATCAGCACCTTTAACCTCCTGTTCCTTACAGGTTGCAATCTGTCCTGAGGATGAACAGGAAGAGGGGGAACCAATGAGAGACTAGCTCTAGGTGTTGGGACAGGCACAGGTCACTCTATTTTCCCATCAGGAAGAAGAATTAACCACAGGCTCAGCCTGCCGCCCGGAGCCAGAATAGGGCCTGAAGCAATACTGCGCTTTTGCGGCCAGCTCCCAAGAAAGCGAGTTGAGAAATGGAGCTCAGGGGCACTGCAATTCACAGACCTGCACAGTTAGAAATGATAACTCTCGTCCACAAATATATTGAGGGAAGGCAACGAAGAGGATTTGAAAGCAAGGCAGAATTGCAGGAAACAGATTTCAGGAGGTAGATTCGAATCGCCTTTAAAGCACAGGAAAAGCAGCAAAACCTCGACAATGATGCCCTTGGCCAAAAAGGGCGTATGCGTTTTTTCCTGAATATATTCAGGAAAAAACGCATACGCCCTTTTTGGCCCACCAAGCAACCTGGAAAGGCAAATCAGCGCTACAAAGAAGTCTCGCTTCCCATCGGTCAAAAGGGCCATGCTGAATAAAGTGTCAAAACCAGAAATGCAGGACAGGCCATGGAGAAATGGGAGCCTTGCTACGCTGATGGGCGGGCTGTAAATTGCCAACAGCCACTCTGGAGAAGTGTACGGTGTGTCCTGAAACATCTAAAAAACTCAGCTTACAGAGCATAGGGCACTTCCACTCATGGGCGTATCAATTGGGAAAACTAAAAATCAGCAAGACACAGGCACCCCAAAGTTTAGGGCTGCTCTGTTGACAAGAACCTCCACTTCGTTACACCTTAAACATCCCAGGAAAGAGAAGAATGGATAAAGAAGTTGTGGTCCTTATGTACAATGGAATATCACTCAGCCATGAAATCAACGTCCTAAGGCTAGGAGCAGCATGATGAGTGGATTTAGGTACGACGATTCTAGGTGAAATAAGTCACACAGAAAAAGACACTTATCATAAGATATCACTTATAGAGGGAATGTAAAAACCGCTACCCTTGAACTGAATTACAAAACAGAACAGAGTCACACGTTTAGAAAACACACTATGGCTGCTTAACGGGAAAGGTGAGGTGGGGTGATGCATAAAACAAGGGTTTCAAATTAGCTCAGATACCGTTCCATAAACCCAATATGTAATACACAAGACCTACTCCTTGCTCAGTGAACTGGACTCAACACCCCCTATTCACCGCCCAAGAATATATCTGACTAGTAAGAATCTTAAAACCTATGTATTCCTATCTCTCTGTAAGTGAGTCAAGTGGGTGTAAAGCGGCATAAACACAGCAGTGCAAAGCAGCTAAACCCCATTATAAAAATCAATTACTTTTAAAAACCCGTGAAACAAAGACAGTGAAAGAGAAATTCTTACAAAATTCGTTCAGGGGCTGCGATGCCACCTGGATTGACCATATCTAGACACACACCTGACTGAGCCATAAGGGTGGACACTCTTGGGGCTGAGAGTTTTGGTGAGGTTGGGTGAGCTAACGCAGACCCTTTAAAGTAGTACGGCGTGGTACCCATGCCATGGGTCCCAAATCTCCAGGTTCAAGGGCATCTTCCTACATCGAAAACATGCATGAGAAACCCAGAAGACGGTACACCGTGTGACCGGGAAAGGTTTCTAAAACGCACCTCATTTCTCATCTCCTTGTGCTCCGGTTCGCCATTCCAGCCGCTTTACTAGCAATCTCCCTCCTTGGAGAATCAGCACCTTTAACCTCCTGTTCCGTACACGTTGCAATTTGTCCTGAGGATGAACGGGAAGAGGGGGAACCAATGAGAGACTAGCTCTAGGTGTTGGGACAGGCACACGTCACTCTATTTTCCCATCAGGAAGAAAAATTAACCACAGGCTCAGCCTGCCGCCCGGAGCCAGAATAGGGCCTGAAGAAATCCTGCGCTTTTGCGGCCAGCTCCCAAGAAAGCGAGTTGAGAAATGGAGCTCAAGGGCACTGCAATTCACAGACCTGCACAGTTAGAAATGATAACTCTCGTCCACAAATATATTGAGGGAAGGCAACGAAGAGAATTTGAAAGCAAGGCAGAATTGCAGGAAACCGATTTCAGGAGGTAGATTCGAATCGCCTTTAAAGCACAGGAAAAGCGGCAAAACCTCGACTATGATGCCCTTGGCCAAAAAGGGCGTATGCGTTTTTTCCTGAATATATTCAGGAAAAAACGCATACGCCCTTTTTGGCCAACCAAGCAACCTGGAAAGGCAAATCAGCGCTACAAAGAAGTCTCGCTTCCCATCGGTCAAAAGGGCCATGCTGAATAAAGTGTCAAAACCAGAAATGCAGGACAGGCCATGGAGAAATGGGAGCCTTGCTACGCTGATGGGCGGGCTGTAAATTGCCAACAGCCACTCTGGAGAAGTGTACGGTGTGTCCTGAAACATCTAAAAAACTCAGCTTACAGAGCATAGGGCACTTCCACTCATGGGCGTATAAATTGGGAAAACTAAAAATCAGCAAGACACAGGCACCCCAAAGTTTAGGGCTGCTCTGTTGACAAGAACCTCCACTTCGTTACACCTGAAACATCCCAGGAAAGAGAAGAATGGATAAAGAAGTTGTGGTCCTTATGTACAATGGAATATCACTCAGCCATGAAATCAACGTCCTAAGGCTAGGAGCAGCATGATGAGTGGATTTAGGTACGACGATTCTAAGTGAAATAAGTCACACAGAAAAAGACACCTATCATAAGATATCACTTATAGAGGGAATGTAAAAACCGCTACCCTTGAACTGAATTACAAAACAGAACAGAGTCACACGTTTAGAAAACACACTATGGCTGCTTAACGGGAAAGGTGAGGTGGGGTGATGCATAAAACAAGGGTTTCAAATTAGCTCAGATACCGTTCCATAAACCCAATATGTAATACACAAGACCTACTCCTTGCTCAGTGAACTGGACTCAACACCCCCTATTCACCGCCCAAGAATATATCTGACTAGTAAGAATCTTAAAACCTATGTATTGCTATCTCTCTGTAAGTGAGTCAAGTGGGTGTAAAGCGGCATAAACACAGCAGTGCAAAGCAGCTAAACCCCATTATAAAAATCAATTACTTTTAAAAACCCGTGAAACAAAGACAGTGAAAGAGAAATTCTTACAAAATTCGTTCAGGGGCTGCGATGCCACCTGGATTGACCATATCTAGACCCACAGCTGACTGAGCCATAAGGGTGGACACTCTTGGGGCTGAGAGGTTTGGTGAGGTTGGGTGAGCTAACGCAGACCCTGTAAAATAATACAGCGTGGTACCCATCCCATGGGTCCCAAATCTCCAGGTTCAAGGGCATCTTCCTACATCGAAAACATGCATGAGAAACCCAGAAGATGGTACACCGTGTGATCGGGAAAGGTTTCTAAAACGCACCTCATTTCTCATCTCCTTGTGCTCCGGTTCGCCATTCCAGCCACTTTACTAGCAATCTCCCTCCTTGGAGAATCAGCACCTTTAACCTCCTGTTCCTTACAGGTTGCAATCTGTCCTGAGGATGAACAGGAAGAGGGGGAACCAATGAGAGACTAGCTCTAGGTGTTGGGACAGGCACACGTCACTCTATTTTCCCATCAGGAAGAAAAATTAACCACAGGCTCAGCCTGCCGCCCGGAGCCAGAATAGGGCCTGAAGCAATCCTGCGCTTTTGCGGCCAGCTCCCAAGAAAGCGAGTTGAGAAATGGAGCTCAGGGGCACTGCAATTCACAGACCTGCACAGTTAGAAATGATAACTCTCGTCCACAAATATATTGAGGGAAGGCAACGAAGAGGATTTGAAAGCAAGGCAGAATTGCAGGAAACAGATTTCAGGAGGTAGATTCAAATTGCATTTAAAGCACAGGAAAAGCGGCAAAACCTCGACAATGATGCCCTTGGCCAAAAAGGGCGTATGCGTTTTTTCCTGAATATATTCAGGAAAAAACGCATACGCCCTTTTTGGCCAACCAAGCAACCTGGAAAGGCAAATCAGCGCTACAAAGAAGTCTCACTTCCCATCGGTCAAAAGGGCCATGCTGAATAAAGTGTCAAAACCAGAAATGCAGGACAGGCCATGGAGAAATGGGAGCCTTGCTACGCTGATGGGCGGGCTGTAAATTGCCAACAGCCACTCTGGAGAAGTGTACGGTGTGTCCTGAAACATCTAAAAAACTCAGCTTACAGAGCATAGGGCACTTCCACTCATGGGCGTATAAATTGGGAAAACTAAAAATCAGCAAGACACAGGCACCCCAAAGTTTAGGGCTGCTCTGTTGACAAGAACCTCCACTTCGTTACACCTGAAACATCCCAGGAAAGAGAAGAATGGATAAAGAAGTTGTGGTCCTTATGTACAATGGAATATCACTCAGCCATGAAATCAACGTCCTAAGGCTAGGAGCAGCATGATGAGTGGATTTAGGTACAACGATTCTAAGTGAAATAAGTCACACAGAAAAAGACACTTATCATAAGATATCAATTATAGAGGGAATGTAAAAACCGCTACCCTTGAACTGAATTACAAAACAGAACAGAGTCGCACGTTTAGAAAACACACTATGGCTGCTTAACGGGAAAGGTGAGGTGGGTTGATGCATAAAACAAGGGTTTCAAATTAGCTCAGATACCGTTCCATAAACCCAATATGTAATAGACAAGACCTACTCCTTGCTCAGTGAACTGGACTCAACACCCCCTATTCCCCGCCCAAGAACATATTTGACTAGTAAGAATCTTAAAACCTATGTATTGCTATCTCTCTGTAAGTGAGTCAAGTGGGTGTAAAGCGGCATAAACACAGCAGTGCAAAGCAGCTAAACCCCATTATAAAAATCAATTTCTTTTAAAAACCCGTGAAACAAAGACAGTGAAAGAGAGAGAAATTCTTACAAAATTCGTTCAGGGGCTGCGATGCCACCTGGATTGACCATATCTAGACCCACAGATGACTGAGCCATAAGGGTGGACACTCTTGGGGCTGAGAGGTTTGGTGTGGTTGGGTGAGCTAACACAGACCCTGTAAATTAATACAGCGTGGTACCCATCCCATGGGTCCCAAATCTCCAGGTTCAAGGGCATCTTCCTACATCGAAAACATGCATGAGAAACCCAGAAGATGGTACACCGTGTGATCGGGAAAGGTTTCTAAAACGCACCTCATTTCTCATCTCCTTGTGCTCCGGTTCGCCATTCCAGCCGCTTTACTAGCAATCTCCCTGCTTGGAGAATCAGCACCTTTAACCTCCTGTTCCGTACAGGTTGCAATTTGTCCTGAGGATGAACGGGAAGAGGGGGAACCAATGAGAGACTAGCTCTAGGTGTTGGGACAGGCACACGTCACTCTATTTTCCCATCAGGAAGAAAAATTAACCACAGGCTCAGCCTGCCGCCCGGAGCCAGAATAGGGCCTGAAGCAATCCTGCGCTTTTGCGGCCAGCTCCCAAGAAAGCGAGTTGAGAAATGGAGCTCAGGGGCACTGCAATTCACAGACCTGCACAGTTAGAAATGATAACTCTCGTCCACAAATATATTGAGGGAAGGCAACGAAGAGGATTTGAAAGCAAGGCAGAATTGCAGGAAACAGATTTCAGGAGGTAGATTCGAATTGCATTTAAAGCACAGGAAAAGCGGCAAAACCTCGACAATGATGCCCTTGGCCAAAAAGGGCGTATGCGTTTTTTCCTGAATATATTCAGGAAAAAACGCATACGCCCTTTTTGGCCAACCAAGCAACCTGGAAAGGCAAATCAGCGCTACAAAGAAGTCTCGCTTCCCATCGGTCAAAAGGGCCATGCTGAATAAAGTGTCAAAACCAGAAATGCAGGACAGGCCATGGAGAAATGGGAGCCTTGCTACGCTGATGGGCGGGCTGTAAATTGCCAACAGCCACTCTGGAGAAGTGTACGGTGTGTCCTGAAACATCTAAAAAACTCAGCTTACAGAGCATAGGGCACTTCCACTCATGGGCGTATAAATTGGGAAAACTAAAAATCAGCAAGACACAGGCACCCCAAAGTTTAGGGCTGCTCTGTTGACAAGAACCTCCACTTCGTTACACCTGAAACATCCCAGGAAAGAGAAGAATGGATAAAGAAGTTGTGGTCCTTATGTACAATGGAATATCACTCAGCCATGAAATCAACGTCCTAAGGCTAGGAGCAGCATGATGAGTGGATTTAGGTACGACGATTCTAAGTGAAATAAGTCACACAGAAAAAGACACTTATCATAAGATATCACTTATAGAGGGAATGTAAAAACCGCTACCCTTGAACTGAATTACAAAACAGAACAGAGTCACACGTTTAGAAAACACACTATGGCTGCTTAACGGGAAAGGTGAGGTGGGGTGATGCATAAAACAAGGGTTTCAAATTAGCTCAGATACCGTTCCATAAACCCAATATGTAATACACAAGACCTACTCCTTGCTCAGTGAACTGGACTCAACACCCCCTATTCACCGCCCAAGAATATATCTGACTAGTAAGAATCTTAAAACCTATGTATTGCTATCTCTCTGTAAGTGAGTCAAGTGGGTGTAAAGCGGCATAAACACAGCAGTGCAAAGCAGCTAAACCCCATTATAAAAATCAATTACTTTTAAAAACCCGTGAAACAAAGACAGTGAAAGAGAAATTCTTACAAAATTCGTTCAGGGGCTGCGATGCCACCTGGATTGACCATATCTAGACCCACAGCTGACTGAGCCATAAGGGTGGACACTCTTGGGGCTGAGAGTTTTGGTGAGGTTGGGTGAGCTAACGCAGACCCTTTAAAGTAGTACGGCGTGGTACCCATGCCATGGGTCCCAAATCTCCAGGTTCAAGGGCATCTTCCTACATCGAAAACATGCATGAGAAACCCAGAAGATGGTACACCGTGTGATCGGGAAAGGTTTCTAAAACGCACCTCATTTCTCATCTCCTTGTGCTCCGGTTTGCCATTCCAGCCGCTTTACTAGCAATCTCCCTCCTTGGAGAATCAGCACCTTTAACCTCCTGTTCCGTATAGGTTGCAATTTGTCCTGAGGATGAACGGGAAGAGGGGGAACCAATGAGAGACTAGCTCTAGGTGTTGGGACAGGCACACGTCACTCTATTTTCCCATCAGGAAGAAAAATTAACCACAGGCTCAGCCTGCCGCCCGGAGCCAGAATAGGGCCTGAAGCAATCCTGCGCTTTTGCGGCCAGCTCCCAAGAAAGCGAGTTGAGAAATGGAGCTCAGGGGCACTGCAATTCACAAACCTGCACAGTTAGAAATGATAACTCTCGTCCACAAATATATTGAGGGAAGGCAACGAAGAGAATTTGAAAGCAAGGCAGAATTGCAGGAAACCGATTTCAGGAGGTAGATTCGAATCGCCTTTAAAGCACAGGAAAAGCGGCAATACCTCGACTATGATGCCCTTGGCCAAAAAGGGCGTATGCGTTTTTTCCTGAATATATTCAGGAAAAAACGCATACGCCCTTTTTGGCCAACCAAGCAACCTGGAAAGGCAAATCAGCGCTACAAAGAAGTCTCGCTTCCCATCGGTCAAAAGGGCCATGCTGAATAAAGTGTCAAAACCAGAAATGCAGGACAGGCCATGGAGAAATGGGAGCCTTGCTACGCTGATGGGCGGGCTGTAAATTGCCAACAGCCACTCTGGAGAAGTGTACGGTGTGTCCTGAAACATCTAAAAAACTCAGCTTAGAGAGCATAGGGCACTTCCACTCATGGGCGTATAAATTGGGAAAACGAAAAATCAGCAAGACACAGGCACCCCAAAGTTTAGGGCTGCTCTGTTGACAAGAACCTCCACTTCGTTACACCTTAAACATCCCAGGAAAGAGAAGAATGGATAAAGAAGTTGTGGTCCTTATGTACAATGGAATATCACTCAGCCATGAAATCAACGTCCTAAGGCTAGGAGCAGCATGATGAGTGGATTTAGGTACGACGATTCTAAGTGAAATAAGTCACACAGAAAAAGACACTTATCATAAGATATCACTTATAGAGGGAATGTAAAAACCGCTACCCTTGAACTGAATTACAAAACAGAACAGAGTCACACGTTTAGAAAACACACTATGGCTGCTTAACGGGAAAGGTGAGGTGGGGTGATGCATAAAACAAGGGTTTCAAATTAGCTCAGATACCGTTCCATAAACCCAATATGTAATAGACAAGACCTACTCCTTGCTCAGTGAACTGGACTCAACACCCCCTATTCACCGCCCAAGAATATATCTGACTAGTAAGAATCTTAAAACCTATGTATTGCTATCTCTCTGTAAGTGAGTCAAGTGGGTGTAAAGCGGCATAAACACAGCAGTGCAAAGCAGCTAAACCCCATTATAAAAATCAATTACTTTTAAAAACCCGTGAATCAAAGACAGTGAAAGAGAAATTCTTACAAAATTCGTTCAGGGGCTGCGATGCCACCTGGATTGACCATATCTAGACCCACAGCTGACTGAGCCATAAGGGTGGACACTCTTGGGGCTGAGAGGTTTGGTGAGGTTGGGTGAGCTAACGCAGACCCTGTAAAATAATACAGCGTGGTACCCATCCCATGGGTCCCAAATCTCCAGGTTCAAGGGCATCTTCCTACATCGAAAACATGCATGAGAAACCCAGAAGATGGTACACCGTGTGATCGGGAAAGGTTTCTAAAACGCAACTCATTTCTCATCTCCTTGTGCTCCGGTTCGCCATTCCAGCCACTTTACTAGGAATCTCCCTCCTTGGAGAATCAGCACCTTTAACCTCCTGTTCCTTACAGGTTGCAATCTGTCCTGAGGATGAACGGGAAGAGGGGGAACCAATGAGAGACTAGCTCTAGGTGTTGGGACAGGCACAGGTCACTCTATTTTCCCATCAGGAAGAAGAATTAACCACAGGCTCAGCCTGCCGCCCGGAGCCAGAATAGGGCCTGAAGCAATCCTGCGCTTTTGCGGCCAGCTCCCAAGAAAGCGAGTTGAGAAATGGAGCTCAGGGGCACTGCAATTCACAGACCTGCACAGTTAGAAATGATAACTCTCGTCCACAAATATATTGAGGGAAGGCAACGAAGAGGATTTGAAAGCAAGGCAGAATTGCAGGAAACAGATTTCAGGAGGTAGATTCGAATCGCCTTTAAAGCACAGGAAAAGCGGCAAAACCTCGACAATGATGCCCTTGGCCAAAAAGGGCGTATGCGTTTTTTCCTGAATATATTCAGGAAAAAACGCATACGCCCTTTTTGGCCAACCAAGCAACCTGCAAAGGCAAATCAGCGCTACAAAGAAGTCTCGCTTCCCATCGGTCAAAAGGGCCATGCTGAATAAAGTGTCAAAACCAGAAATGCAGGACAGGCCATGGAGAAATGGGAGCCTTGCTACGCTGATGGGCGGGCTGTAAATGGCCAACAGCCACTCTGGAGAAGTGAACGGTGTGTCCTGAAACATCTAAAAAACTCAGCTTAGAGAGCATAGGGCACTTCCACTCATGGGCGTATAAATTGGGAAAACTAAAAATCAGCAAGACACAGGCACCCCAAAGTTTAGGGCTGCTCTGTTGACAAGAACCTCCACTTCGTTACACCTGAAACATCCCAGGAAAGAGAAGAATGGATAAAGAAGTTGTGGTCCTTATGTACAATGGAATATCACTCAGCCATGAAATCAACGTCATAAGGCTAGGAGCAGCATGATGAGTGGATTTAGGTACGACGATTCTAAGTGAAATAAGTCACACAGAAAAAGACACTTATCATAAGATATCACTTACAGAGAGAATGTAAAAACCGCTACCCTTGAACTGAATTACAAAACAGAACAGAGTCGCACGTTTAGAAAACACACTATGGCTGCTTAACGGGAAAGGTGAGGTGGGGTGATGCATAAAACAAGGGTTTCAAATTAGCTCAGATACCGTTCCATAAACCCAATATGTAATAGACAAGACCTACTCCTTGCTCAGTGAACTGGACTCAACGCCCCCTATTCACCGCCCAAGAATATATCTGACTAGTAAGAATCTTAAAACCTATGTATTGATATCTCTCTGTAAGTGAGTCAAGTAGGTGTAAAGCGGCATAAACACAGCAGTGCAAAGCAGCTAAACACCATTATAAAAATCAATTACTTTTAAAAACCCGTGAAACAAAGACAGTGAAAGAGAGAGAAATTCTTACAAAATTCGTTCAGGGGCTGCGATGCCACCTGGATTGACCATATCTAGACCCACAGATGACTGAGACATAAGGGTGGACACTCTTGGGGCTGAGAGGTTTGGTGAGGTTGGGTGAGCAAACGCAGACCCTTTAAAGTAATACGGCGTGGTACCCATCCCATGGGTCCCAAATCTCCAGGGTCAAGGGCATCTTCCTAAGTCAAAAACATGCACGAGAAACCCAGAAGATGGTACACCGTGTGATCGGGAAAGGTTTCTAAAACGCACCTCATTTCTCATCTCCTTGTGCTCCGGTTCGCCATTCCAGCCGCTTTACTAGCAATCTCCCTCCTTGGAGAATCAGCACCTTTAACCTCCTGTTCCGTACACGTTGCAATTTGTCCTGAGGATGAACGGGAAGAGGGGGAACCAATGAGAGACTAGCTCTAGGTGTTGGGACAGGCACAGGTCACTCTATTTTCCCATCAGGAAGCAGAATTAACCACAGGCTCAGCCTGCCGCCCGGAGCCAGAATAGGGCCTGAAGCAATCCTGCGCTTTTGCGGCCAGCTCCCAAGAAAGCGAGTTGAAAAATGGAGCTCAGGGGCACTGCAATTCACAAACCTGCAGAGTTAGAAATGATAACTCTCGTCCACAAATATATGGAGGGAAGGCTACGAAGAGGATTTGAAAGCAAGGCAGAATTGCAGGAAACCGATTTCAGGAGGTAGATTCGAATCGCCTTTAAAGCACAGGAAAAGCGGCAAAACCTCGACAATGATGCCCTTGGCCAAAAAGGGCGTATGCGTTTTTTCCTGAATATATTCAGGAAAAAACGCATACGCCCTTTTTGGCCAACCAAGCAACCTGGAAAGGCAAATCAGCGCTACAAAGAAGTCTCGCTTCCCATCGGTCAAAAGGGCCATGCTGAATAAAGTGTCAAAACCAGAAATGCAGGACAGGCCATGGAGAAATGGGAGCCTTGCTACGCTGAATGGCGGGCTGTAAATTGCCAACAGCCACTCTGGAGAAGTGTAAGGTGTGTCCTGAAACATCTAAAAAACTCAGCTTAGAGAGCATAGGGCACTTCCACTCATGGGCGTATAAATTGGGAAAACTAAAAATCAGCAAGACACAGGCACCCCAAAGTTTAGGGCTGCTCTGTTGACAAGAACCTCCACTTCGTTACACCTTAAACATCCCAGGAAAGAGAAGAATGGATAAAGAAGTTGTGGTCCTGAGGAGAGAAGATGGCGGAAGTTTAAGACGCGGAGATCACCTTCCTTCCCACAGATACAGTAGAAATACATGTACACGTGGAACTGCTCCTACAGAACACCCACTGAACGCTGGCAGAAAACGTCAGACCTCCCAAAAGGCAAGAAACTCCCCCCGTACTTGGGTAGGGCAAAAGAAAAAAGAAATAACAGAGACAAAAGAATAGGGACGGCACCTGCACCAGTGGGAGGGAGCTGTGAAGGAGGAAAGATTTCCACGCACTAGGAGCCCCTTCGCGGGCAGAGACTGCGGGTGGCAGAGGGGGGAAGCTTCGGAGCCACGGAGGAGAGCGCAGCCACAGGGGTGTGGAGGGCAAAGCGGAGAGATTCCCGCACGGAGGCTCGGCGCCGAGCAGCACTCACCAGCCCGAGAGGCTTGTCTGCTCAGCCGCCGGGGCGGGCGGGGCTGGGAGCTGAGGCTCGGGCTGCGGTCGGATCGCAGGGAGAGGACTGGGATTGGCGGCGTGAACACAGCCTGAAGGGGTTAGTGCACCACAGCTAGCCGGGAGGGAGTCCAGGAAAAAGTCTGCAGCTGCCGAAGAGGCAAGAGACTTTTTCTTCCCTGTTTCCTGGTGCGCGAGGAGAGGGGATTCAGAGCGCCGCCTAAACGAACTTCAGAGACGGGCGCGAGCCGCAGCTAACAGCGCGGATCCCATAGCAACAGGGGCGCAGAGGGAAAAACGGAGAGACTCCCGCACAGAGGCTCGGCGCTGAGCAGCGCTCACCAGCCCGAGAGGCTTGTCTGCTCCCCCGCCGGGGCGGGCGGGGTTGGGAGCGGAGGCTCGGGCTTCGGTCGGATCGCAGGGAGAGGACTGGGGTTGGCGGCGTGAACACAGCCTGAAGGGGTTAGCGCACCACAGCTGGCTGGGAGGGAGACCGGGAAAAAGTCTGCAGCTGCCGAAGAGGCAAGAGACTTTTTCTTGCCTCTTTGTTTCGCGGCGCGCAAGGAGAGGGGATTCAGAGCGCCGCCTAAACGAACTCCAGAAACTGGCACGAGCCGCGGCTATCAGCGCGGACCCCAGAGACGGGCGTGAGACGCTGGGGCTGCTGCTGCCGCCTCCAAGAAGCCTGTGTGCGAGCACAGGTCACTCTCCACACCGCCCCTCCCGGGAGCCCGTGCAGCCCGCCACTGCCAGCGTCCCGTGATCCAGGGACAACATCCTCCGGGAGAACGCACTGCGCGCCTCAGGCTGCTGCAAAGTCACGCCGGCCTCTGACGCCGCAGGCTCGCCCCGCCTCCTCTGTACCCCTCCCTCCCCGTGGCCTGGGTGAGCCAGAGTCCCCGAAGCAGCTGCTCCTTTAACCCCGTCCTGTCTGGGCGGGGAACAGACGCCCTCAGGCGACCTACACGCAGAGGCGGGTCCAAATCCAAAGCTGATCCCCAGGAGCTGTGCGAACAGAGAAGAGGAGGGGAAATCTGTCCCAGCAGCCTCAGAAGAAGCGGATTAAAACTCCACAAACAACTTGATGTGCCTGCATCTGTTGAATACCTGAATAGACAACGAATCATCCCAAATTCAGGAGGTGGACTTTGGGAGCAGGATATATTAATTTTTCCCCTTTTCCTTTTTTTTTTTGTGAGTGTATATGTATATGCTTCTGGGGTAGATTTTGTCTGTATAGCTTTGCTTTACAATAGCTTTATTTTACTTCACTATATTATAGCTTCTTTCTTTCTTTTCTTTCTTTCTTTCTTTCTTTCTTTCTTTCCTTCCTTCCTTCCTTCCTTCCTCCTTCCTTCCTTCCTTCCTTCCTTCCTTCCTTCCTTCCTTTCTTTCTTTCTATTTTTTCTCCCTTTTACTCTGAGCCGTGTGGACGAAAGGCTCTTGGTGCTTCAGCCAGGCATCAGGGCCGTACCTCGGAGGTGGGAGAGCCAACTTCAGGACACTGGTCCACAAGAGACCTACCAGCTCCACGTAATACCAAACGGCAAAAATCTCTCAGAGATCTCCATCTCAACATCAAGACCCAGCATCACTCAATGACCAGCAAGCTACAGTGCTGAACACCCTATGCCAAACAACTAGCAAGACAGGAACACAGCCTCATCCATTAGCAGAGAGGCTGCCTAAAATCATAATAAGGCCACAGACACCCCAAAATACACCACCAGACGTGGACGTGCCCACCAGAAAGACAAGATCCAGCCTCATCCACCAGAGCTCAGGCACTAGTTCCCTCCACCAGGAAGCCTACACAACCCACTGAACCAACCTTAGCCACTGGGGACAGATACCAAAAACAACGGGAACTACAAACCTGCAACCTGTGATAAGGAGACCCCAAACACAGTAAGATAAGCAAAATGAGACGACAGAAAAACACACAGCAGATGAAGGAGCAGGGTCAAAACACACTAGACTTAACAAATGAAGAGGAAATAGGTAGTCTACCTGAAAAAGAATTCAGAATAATGATAGTAAGGATGATCCAAAATCTTGGAAATAGAATAGACAAAATGCAAGAAGCATTTAACAAGGACGTAGAAGAACTAAAGAGGAATCAAGCAATGATGAAAAACACAATAAATGAAATTAAAAATACTCTAGATGGGATCAATAGCAGAATAACTGAGGCAGAAGAAAGGATAAGTGACCTGGAAGATAAAATGGTGGAAATAACTACTGCAGAGCAGGATAAAGAAAAAAGAATGAAAAGAACTGAGGACAGTCTCAGAGACCTCTGGGACAGCATTAAACGCACCAACATTCGAATTATAGGGGTCCCAGAAGAAGAAGAGAAAAAGAAAGGGACTGAGAAAATATTTGAAGAGATTATAGTTGAAAACTTCCCTAATATGGGAAAGGAAATAGTTAATCAAGTCCTGGAAGCACAGAGAGTCCCATACAGGATAAACCCAAGGAGAAACACGCCAAGACACATATTAATCAAACTGTCAAAAATTAAATATAAGGAAAACATATTAAAGGCAGCAAGGGAAAAAAAACAAATAACACACAAGGGAATCCCCATAAGGTTAACATCTGATCTTTCAGCAGAAACTCTGCAAGCCAGAAGGGAGTGGCAGGATATACTTAAAGTGATGAAGGAGAAGAACCTACAACCAAGATTACTCTACCCAGCAAGGATCTCATTCAAATGTGATGGAGAAATTAAAACCTTTACAGACAAGCAAAAGCTGAGAGAGTTCAGCACTACCAAACCAGCTTTACAACAAATGCTAAAGGAACTTCTCTAGGCAAGAAACACAAGAGAAGGAAAACACCTACAATAACAAACCCAAAACATTTAAGAAAATGGGAATAGGAACATACATATCGATAATTACCTTGAATGTAAATGGATTAAATGCTCCCACCAAAAGACACAGGCTGGCTGAATGGATACAAAAACAAGACCCATATATATGCTGTCTACAAGAGACCCACTTCAGACCTAGAGACACATACAGACTGAAAGTGAGGGGATGGAAAAAGATATTCCATGCAAATGGAAATCAAAAGAAAGCTGGAGTAGCAATTCTCATATCAGACAAAATAGACTTTAAAATAAAGACTATTACAAGAGACAAAGAAGGACACTATATAATGATCAAGGGATCGATCCAAGAGGAAGGTATAACAATTGTAAATATTTATGCACCCAACATAGGAGCACCTCAATACATAAGGCAAGTACTAACAGCCATAAAAGGGGAAATCGACAGCAACACAATCATAGTAGGGGACTTTAACACCCCACTTTCACCAATGGACAGATCATCCAAAATGAAAATAAATAAGGAAACACAAGCTTTAAATGATACATTAAACAAGATGGACTTAATTGATATTTATAGGACATTCCACCCAAAAACAACAGAATACACATTTTTCTCAAGTGCTCATGGAACATTCTCCAGGATAGATCATATCTTGGGTCACAAATCAAACCTTGGTAAATTTAAGAAAATTGAAATCGTATCAAGTATCTTTTCCGACCACAACGCTATGAGACTAGATATCAATTACAGGAAAAGATCTGTAAAATATACAAACACATAGAGGCTACACAATACATTACTTAATAATGAAGTGATTACTGAAGAAATCAAAGGGGAAATCAAAAAATACCTAGAAATAAATGACAATGGAGATACGACGACCCAAAACCTATGGGACGCAGCAAAAGCAGTGCTAAGAGGGAAGTTTATAGCAATACAAGCCTACCTCAAGAAACAGGAAACATCTCGAATAAACAACCTAACCTTGCACCTAAAGCAATTACAGAAAGAAGAACAAAAAAACCCCAAAGCCAGCAGAAGGAAAGAAATTATAAAGATCAGGTCAGAAATAAATGAAAAAGAAATGAAGGAAACAATAGCAAAAATCAATAAAACTAAAAGCTGGTTCTTTGAGAAGATAAACAAAATTGATAAACCATTAGCCAGACTCATCAAGAGAAAAAGGGAGAAGACTCAGATCAATAGAATTAGAAATGAAAAAGGAGAAATAACCACTGACACTGCAGAAATACAAAAGATCATGAGAGATTACTACAAGCAACTCTATGCCAATAAAATGGACAACCTGGAAGAAATGGACAGATTCTTAGAAATGCACAAACTGCCGAGACTGAACCAGGAAGAAATAGAAAATATGAACAGACCAATCACAAGCACTGAAATTGAAACTGTGATTAAAAACCTTCCAACAAACAAAAGCCCAGGACCAGATGGCTTCACAGGTGAATTCTATCAAACATTTAGAGAAGAGCTAACACCTATCCTTCTCAAACTCTTCCAAAATATTGCAGAGGGAGGAACACTCCCAAACTCATTCTACGAGGCCACCATCACCCTGATACCAAAACCAGACAAAGATGTCACAAAGAAAGAAAACTACAGGCCAATATCACTGATGAACATAGATGCAAAAATCCTCAACAAAATACTAGCAAACAGAATCCAACAGCACATTAAAAGAATCATATACCATGATCAAGTGGGGTTTATCCCAGGAATGCAAGGATTCTTCAATATACGCAAATCAATCAATGTGATACACCATATTAACAAATTGAAGGAGAAAAACCATATGATCATCTCAATAGATGCAGAGAAAGCTTTCGACAAAATTCAACACCCATTTATGATAAAAGCCCTGCAGAAAGTAGGCATAGAGGGAACTTTCCTCAACATAATAAAGACCATATATGACAAACCCACAGCCAACATTGTCCTCAATGGTGAAAAACTGAAACCATTTCCACTAAGATCAGGAACAAGACAAGGTTGCCCACTCTCACCACTATTATTCAACATAGTTTTGGAAGTCCTAGCCACAGCAATCAGAGAAGACAAAGAAATAAAAGGAATCCAAATCGGAAAAGAAGAAGTAAAGCTGTCACTATTTGCAGATGACATGATACTATACATAGAGAATCCTAAAGAGGCTACCAGAAAACTCCTAGAGCTAATCAATGAATTTGGTAAAGTAGCAGGATACAAAATTAATGCACAGAAATCGCTTGCATTTCTATACACTAATGACGAAAAATCTGAAAGTGAAATTAAGAAAACACTCCCGTTTACCATTGCAACAAAAAGAATAAGATAGCTAGGAATAAACCTACCTAAGGAGACAAAAGACCTGTATGCAGAAAATTATAAGACACTGATGAAAGAAATTAAAGATGATACAAATAGATGGAGAGATATACCATGTTCCTGGATTGGAAGAATCAACATTGTGAAAATGACTCTACTACCCAAAGCAATCTACAGATTCAATGCAATTCCTATCAAACTACCACTGGCATTTTTCACAGAACTAGAACAAAAAATTTCACAATTTGTATGGAAACACAAAAGACCCCGAATAGCCAAAGCAATCTTGAGAACGAAAAATGGAGCTGGGGGAATCAGGCTCCCTGACTTCAGACTATACTACAAAGCTTCAGTAATCAAGACAGTTTGGTACTGGCACAAAAACAGAAATATAGACCAATGGAACAGGATAGAAAGCCCAGAGATAAACCCACACACATATGGTCACCTTATCTTTGATAAAGGAGGCAAGCATATACAGTGGAGAAAAGACAGCCTCTTCAATAAGTGGTGCTGGGAAAATTGGACAGGTACATGTAAAAGTATGAAATTAGAACACTCCCTGACACCATGCACAAAAATAAACTCCAAATGGATTAAAGACCTAAGTGTAAGGCCAGACACTATCAAACTCTTAGAGGAAAACATAGGCAGAACACTCTATGACATACATCACAGCAAGATTCTTTTTGACCCAGCTCCCAGAGAAATGGAAATAAGAACACAAATAAACAAATGGGACCTAATGAAACTTAAAAGCTTTTGCACAGCAAAGGAAACCATAAACAAGACCAAAAGACAACCCTTAGAATGGGAGAAAATATTTGCAAATGAAGCAACTGACAAAGGATTAATCTCCAAGATTTACAAGCAGCTCATGCAGCTCAATAACAAAAAAACGAACAACCCAATCCAAAAATGGGCAGAAGACCTAAATAGACATTTCTCCAAAGAAGATATACAGATGGCCTACAGACACATGAAAGAATGCTCAACATCATTAATCATTAGAGAAATGCAAATCAAAACTACAATGAGATATCATCTCACACCGGTCAGAATGGCCATCATCAAAAAATCTAGAAACAATAAATGCTGGAGAGGATGTGGAGGAAAGGGAACACTCTTGCACTGTTGGTGGGAATGTAAATTGATACAGCCACTATGGAGAACAGTATGGAGGTTCCTTAAAAAACTACAAATAGAACTACCATACGACCCAGCAATCCCACTACTGGGCATATACCCTGAGAAAACCATAGGTCAAAAAGAGTCATGTACCACAATGTTCATTGCAGCTCTATTTACAATAGCCAGGGCCTGGAAGCAACCTAAATGTCCATCGACAGATGAATGGATAAAGAAGATGTGGCACATATATACAATGGAATATTACTCAGCCATAAAAAGAAATGAAATGGAGGTATTTGTAATGAGGTGGATGGAGTTAGAGTCTGTCATACAGAGTGAAGTAAGTCAGAAAGAGAAAAACAAATACAGTATGCTAACACATATATACGGAATCTAAGGAAAAAAAAAAAGGCCATGAAGAACCTAGTGGCAAGATGGGAATAAAGACACAGACCTACTAGAGAATGGACTTGAGGATATGGGGAGGGGGTGGAGTGAGATGTGACAGGGTAAGAGAGTGTCATGGACATATATACACTACCAAATGTAAAATAGATAGCTAGTGGGAAGCAGCCGCATAGCACAGGGAGATCAGCTTGGTGCTTTGTGACCACCTAGAGGGGTGGGATGGGGAGGGTGGGAGGGAGGGAGATGCAAGAGGGAAGAGAAATGGGAACATATTGTATATGTATAACTGATTCACTTTGTTATAAAGCAGAAGCTAACACACTATTGTAAGGCAATTATACTTCAATAAAGATGTTTAAAAAAAAAAAAAAAAAGAAGTTGTGGCCCTTATGTACAATGGAATATCACTCAGCCATGAAATCAACGTCATAAGGCTAGGAGCAGCATGATGAGTGGATTTAGGTACGACGATTCTAAGTGAAATAAGTCACACAGAAAAAGACACTTATCATAAGATATCACTTACAGAGGGAATGTAAAAACCGCTACCCTTGAACTCAATTACAAAACAGAACAGAGTCGCACGTTTAGAAAACACACTATGGCTGCTTAACGGGAAAGGTGAGGTGGGGTGATGCATAAAACAAGGGTTTCAAATTAGCTCAGATACCGTTCCATAAACCCAATATGTAATAGACAAGACCTACTCCTTGCTCAGTGAACTGGACTCAACGCCCCCTATTCACCGCCCAAGAATATATCTGACTAGTAAGAATCTTAAAACCTATGTATTGATATCTCTCTGTAAGTGAGTCAAGTGGGTGTAAAGCGGCATAAACACAGCAGTGCAAAGCAGCTAAACCCTATTATAAAAATCAATTACTTTTAAAAACCCGTGAAACAAAGACAGTGAAAGAGAAATTCTTACAAAATTCGTTCAGGGGCTGCGATGCCACCTGGATTGACCATATCTAGACCCACAGCTGATTGAGACATAAGGGTGGACACTCTTGGGGCTGAGAGGTTTGGTGAGGTTGGGTGAGCTAACGCAGACCCTTTAAAGTAATACGGCGTGGTACCCATCCCATGGGTCCCAAATCTCCAGGTTCAAGGGCATCTTCCTACATCGAAAACATGCACCAGAAACCCAGAAGATGGTACACCGTGTGACCGGGAAAGGTTTCTAAAACGCACCTCATTTCTCATCTCCTTGTGCTCCGGTTCGCCATTCCAGCCGCTTTACTAGCAATCTCCCTCCTTGGAGAATCAGCACCTTTAACCTCCTGTTCCGTACAGGTTGCAATTTGTCCTGAGGATGAACTGGAAGAGGGGGAGCCAATGACAGACTAGCTCTAAGTGTTGGGACAGGCACAGGTCACTCTATTTTCCCATCAGGAAGAAGAACTAACCACAGGCTCAGCCTGCCCCCCGGAGCCAGAATAGAGCCTGAAGCAATCCTGCGCTTTTGCGGCCAGCTCCCAAGAAAGCGAGTTGAAAAATTGAGCTCAAGAGCACTGCAATTCACAAACATGCAGAGTTAGAAATGATAACTCTCGTCCACAAATATATTGAGGGAAGGCAACGAAGAGGATTTGAAAGCAAGGCAGAATTGCAGGAAACAGATTTCAGGAGGTAGATTCGAATCGCCTTTAAAGCACAGGAAAAGCGGCAAAACCTCGACAATGATGCCCTTGGCCAAAAAGGGCGTATGCGTTTTTTCCTGAATAGATTCAGGAAAAAACGCATACGCCCTTTTTGGCCAACCAAGCAACCTGGAAAGGCAAATCAGCGCTACAAAGAAGTCTCGCTTCCCATCGGTCAAAAGGGCCATGCTGAATAAAGTGTCAAAACCAGAAATGCAGGACAGGCCATGGAGAAATGGGAGCCTTGCTACGCTGATGGGTGGGCTGTAAATTGCCAACAGCCACTCTGGAGAAGTGTACGGTGTGTCCTGAAACATCTAAAAAACTCAGCTCAGAGAGCAAAGGGCACTTCCACTCATGGGCGTATAAATTGGGAAAACTAAAAATCAGCAAGACACAGGCACCGCAAAGTTTAGGGCTGCTCTGTTGACAAGAACCTCCACTTGGTTACACCTTAAATATCCCAGGAAAGAGAAGAATGGATAAAGAAGTTGTGGTCCTTATGTACAATGGAATATCACTCAGCCATGAAATCAACGTCATAAGGCTAGGAGCAGCATGATGAGTGGATTTAGCTACGACGATTCTATGTGAAATAAGTCACACAGAAAAAGACACTTATCATAAGATATCACTTATAGAGGGAATGTAAAAACCGCTACCCTTGAACTGAATTACAAAACACAACATAGTCACACGTTTAGAAAACACACTATGGCTGCTTAACGGGAAAGGTGAGGTGGGGTGATGCATAAAACAAGGGTTTCAAATTAGCTCAGATACCGTTCCATAAACCCAATATGTAATAGACAAGACCTACACCTTGCTCAGTGAATTGGACTCAACACCCCCTATTCACCGCCCAAGAATATATCTGACTAGTAAGAATCTTAAAACCTATGTATTGATATCTCTCTGTAAGTGAGTCAAGTGGGTGCAAAGCGGCATAAACACAGCAGTGAAAAGCAGCTAAACCCCATTATAAAAATCAATTACTTTTAAAAACCCGTGAAACAAAGACAGTGAAAGAGAGAGAAATGCTTCCAAAATTCGTGCAGGATCTGTGATGCCACCTGGATTTACCAAATCTAGACCCACAGCTGATTGAGACATAAGGGTGGACACTCTTGAGGCTGAGTGGTTTGGTGAGGTTGGGTGAGCTAACGCAGAACCTTTAAAATAATACGGCATGGTACCCATCGCATGGGTCCCAAATCTCCAGGTTCAAGGGCATCTTCCTACATCAAAACATGCATGAGAAACCCAGAAGATGGTACACCGTGTGATCGGGATAGGTTTCTAAAACGCACCTCATTTCTCATCTCCTTGTGCTCCGATTCGCCATTCCAGCCGCTTTACTAGCAATCTCCCTCCTTGGAGAATCAGCACCTTTCACCTCCTGTTCCGAACACGTTGCAATTTGTCCTGAGGATGAACGGGAAGAGGGGAAACCAATGAGAGACTAGCTCTAGGTGTTGGGACAGGCACAGGTCACTCTATTTTCCCATCAGGAAGAAGAATTAACCACAGGCTCAGCCTGCCGCCCGGAGCCAGAATAGGGCCTGAAGCAATCCTGCGCTTTTGCGGCCAGCTCCCAAGAAAGCGAGTTGAAAAATGGAGCTCAGGGGCACTGCAATTCACAAACCTGCAGAGTTAGAAATGATAACTCTCGTCCACAAATATATTCAGGGAAGGCAACGAAGAGGATTTGAAAGCAAGGCAGAATTGCAGGAAACAGATTTCAGGAGGTAGATTCGAATCGCCTTTAAAGCACAGGAAAAGCGGCAAAACCTCGACAATGATGCCCTTGGCCAAATAGAGCGTATGCGTTTTTTCCTGAATATATTCAGGAAAAAAGGCATACGCCCTATTTGGCCAACCAAGCAACCTGGAAAGGCAAATCAGTGCTACAAAGAAGTCTCGCTTCCCATCGGTCAAAAGGGCCATGCTGAATAAAGTGTCAAAACCAGAAATGCAGGACAGGCCATGGAGAAATGGGAGCCTTGCTACGCTGATGGGCGGGCTGTAAATTGCCAACAGCCACTCTGGAGAAGTGTACGGTGTGTCCTGAAACATCTAAAAAACTCAGCTTAGAGAGCATAGGGCACTTCCACTCATGGGCGTATAAATTGGGAAAACTAAAAATCAGCAAGACACAGGCACCCCAAAGTTTAGGGCTGCTCTGTTTAGAAATGCCTCGATTTGGGTACAGCTTACATGTCCTTGGAAGGAAAAAGTGGATAAAGAAGATGTGGTACTTATGTACAATGGAATATTACTCAGCATTTAAATCAATGAAATAAGGCCAGTGGCAGCAACTCGTGGAGACTGAGGTACGATCATTCTAAGTGACATAAGTCAGACATAAAAAGAGACTTATCATAAGGTATCACTTATAGATAGTATCTAAAAATGCCTTCACATGAACGCAATTACAAAACAGAAACGGAGTCGCACATTTAGAAAACACACTTATGGCTGCTAAAGGAGAAAGGTGGGGCGGGGTGATGCATAAACCAGGAGGTTGAAATTAGCACAGATACGGTTCCATAAACAAAATAGGTATTCGACAGGACCTACTCTATAGCTCAAAGAGCTGGACTCAGCACCCTGTTGTCACCAGAAAAGGATATATAAGACCGGTAAGAATCTGTAAAAGAATTTATTGATGTCTCTCTTTAAGTGAATCAAGTGGATAGATGTAGAGCAGGAAGAAACACAGTATTGAAAATCAGCTATACCCCATTATAAAATTAAATAACAAGAACAAAATAAAGACAGTGAGAGAGAGAGAAATTCTTACAAAATTTGTTCAAGGGCTGTGATGCAACCTGGACTGACCATATGTAGACACAGAGCTGGATGGGATCTAAGGCTCTACACTCGTTGGTCTGAGAGGCTTTGTGAGGATGGGACAGCAAATGCATCACTTTTAGAGTAATACTGCCTGGCCCCATTCCATGGGTCCCATACCTCCAGGTGCAGGGGACCCTTCCTACAGCTAAAACATGCATGGCACATCCAGAGGATGGTACACCGTCTGATCAGGAAGAGTTTGGAAAAGTCACCTCATCTCCACGTCTCCTGGTATTCGGGTTCCCCAGCTCCTTTCCTTAGAGTCTCCCCACTTTGGGAAGGCAGCACACTCAACAGCCGGTTTTACACGTCTTGGAATTTTCCGGTGAAGAAGGGGAATGGCGGGATGGAATGAGACACAAGCCTTAGATGTTTGGACAGGCATATGCTACTCTAGTTTCCTACCTGGAAGAAGAATTTCCCTATCCTTCAGGTGCCCCAGTAACTGGAATGGGTCTGTAGAAATCCTGCCCCTTTGTGTCTGCTTCCCTAAACAAGTTGAAAACCGGTGCTCAGGGGCACTGCGATTCACAAACATGCAGGGTTGTAATTGACACCTCTAATGGAGTCATTTCTTGAGCCAAGTATTCGTAAAGGCCTTGTAAGCAAGGCAGAATTGCAGGAAAGGGATTTCAAGGGGTAGTTTGCACTCGTCATTAAAGCACATGCAAAGCTGCTGAACATCGCCAATGATGCAGTTTGCCAAAGAGGCCGTATGCGTTATTCCTTAATCTATTCAGGAAAAACCCTTACTCCATTTTTGGCCAACAAAACAGGCGGGCAATGTAAATTAATATTACAAAGAGATATCACTTCGCACCAGTCAGAATGGCCAACCTCACAAACTGTAAAACCTGAAATGCAGGACAGGGCGTGGAGAAAAGGGAACCCTGACAAGCTGATGGTGGGAATGTAAATTGCTAACAGCCACTCTGGAGAAGTGGGTGGTGATTCCTTAAAAATCTAAAAACCAGAGCTTCAGAGCATATGGCGCTTCCACTCCTGGGCCTGTATCTTGGAAAAAACGTAAATTGACAGGACCCAGGCACTCTAAAATTTATGCAGCCCTGTTTACAAGAGCCTCTACTCGGAAGCTACCTAAAAGTCCTTGGAAGGAAGAATGGATAAAGAAATTATGGTAGATATGTACAATGGAATATTACTCAGCCATGAAGTGAATGAAATAAGGCCATTTAGGGCCACTCAGAAGGACCTACATACATTCATACTAAGTGTCATAAATCAGGCAATGAAAAATATCATATGATATTACTTATCGGTGGAATCTAAAAATTGATAGAAAGGTACTATCTTACAACACAGAAACAGAGTCCCAGACTTAGAACACAAACTTATGGTTACCAAACTGGAAAGGTGTGTTGGAGGCATAAATCATGAGGTTGGAGTTAGTATATACATATTTACAGAGAGAAAACTTGTAATCAACATGGACCTGCTGTAGAGCACTTGGAGCTCTTCTCAACACCCTTTAGTAACCTCAATGGGAAAATAATTCTAAAAAGAATATATAGTTATCTCTGTATAAATGAATCATGTTGGTGTATGACAAAAATGAACACAACATGATAAATCAACTATATACTCCATTATAAATTTAAAATTAAATTAAAGAAAAGAAAAATGATCACTAAATTTGTTTAGTCGCAGTGAACGTACTAGTGTCACATCCCTGGACACAGACACAATTTGGTCCCAAGGCTGGACTGTTGTGGGCCTGAGGACCTCGGGAGGATATGCCAGCTAATTCGCCCCCCTTGAACATGTAGTACCTGGTCCCCTCTGCATGGGATCACTATCTCCAGATCTAAGTGTGCCCTCATACTACTAAACCAACCCTCTGACACCCAAAGGATGGTGGACTCTCTGGGCTGGATGACATTTGGAAAATCACCTGCTCTCAACATATCCTGGTGTTTGGGTTCCGACCTCCTGACTCCTTCGTAAGGGTCATCCCACTCTACAAGACAGCACCCTCAACAGGTGATTTTGCAGGGGTTTATACTTGTTCGGGGGATGAAGGGTAAGGGGGAAGAAGGAATGGGACAGAAGCCCTTACATGTTTGGTCAGGCACATTCCACTCTAATTTAATACCCAAGAACAGGACTTGCCCTACATCTAAGGTTGTGTCAGTAACCAGAGAGGGACAGTAGAAATCCTGCCGCCTTCTGTTTCCCATAACAACAATTCTAAAACTGGACCTTATACGCACTTCATATTCACAATGCCTGGGGAGCTGTAAATGACAACAGCCCTCAAAAAATGTCTTGGGGTAGGTAATCGAAGTAGACTTCAAAACAAGGCAACCTTTCAATAACCCTTTTTCAAGGGATAAATCTTACTGACACTGTTCAAAAAAAAAAGCACATATGAAGATACTCACCATTGCTTTATGTTAGACAAATGCAAATCAGATGTACAAAGAAGTATCACCTGGAACCACTCAGAATAGCCATCATCACAATGTCTACAAACAAGAAATGCTTCAGAGGGTGTGGAAAAAAGAGAAACCTACTACTTATTTTTTTTTTTAATCTGCCTTGGGTCTTCGTTGCTGCGCACGGCTTTTCTATAGTTGCAGCAAGCGGGGGCTACTCATCGTTGTGGTACGAAGCCTTCTCTTTGTGGTGGCTTCTCTTGTTGTGGAGCACAAGCTGTAGGCACACAGGCTTCAGTAGTTGTGGCTCGTGGGCTCTAGAGCGCAGACTGAGTAGTTGTGGTGCACGGGCTTACTTGTTCTGTGGCATGTGAGATCTTCCCGGGCCAGGGCTCGAACCTGTGTCCCCTGAACTGGCAGGCAGATTCTTAACCACTGCGCCACCAATTCTATGCTATCGGTGGCAATGCCAATTGGTAACAGCCACTATGGAGCACAGAATGGAGGTTACCAGAGTAAGGGGAGGTGGGAGGGATAAATTGGAAATTGGGATTGACATATACACACCACTATATATAAAAGAGATAACAAATAAGGGCTTACTGTATAGCACAGGGAACTCTACTCAATACTCTGTAATGACCTGTATGGGAAAGGAATCCAAAAAGGATTGGATGTATGTATAACTGCTTCACTGTGCTGTGCAGCAGAAAGTAACACAACATTGTAAATCAACTCTATTCCAAAAAAATTGAAATTGAAATGAAATGAAGTAAAATCAAATAAAATAGAGCTACCAGATGATCCAGCAAGTTCACTCCTGTGTGCATATCTGGAGGAAAGCATAAATCGAAAAGACACATCTTCCCCAATGTTCACTGCAACACGCTTTACAATAGCGAAGACATGGAAGCAACCAAAATGTCCATCAACATATGAATATAGGTAAAGAATATGTGATACATACATATAATGGAATATGACTCAGCCATAAAATAGAAGAAAATAATGCCAGTTGCAGTAACATGGATGGACCTAGAGATGATTGTACTACGTGAAGTAAGTCAGACAGAGTAAGACAAATATTGGATGATATCACTTCTAGGTGGAAGCTAAAAATTGATACAAATGAACTAACTTACAAAAGAGAGGCAGACTCACAGACTTGGAAAACAAACTTATGGTTACCAAAGGGGAGAGGTGGGGGGTAGGGATAAATCAGGAGCTTGGGGTAAATATACGAATACTACTATATATAACAGATAAGCAACAAGGACCTACTGTATAGCACAGGGAGCTCTACTCAGTATTCTGGGAATACCGTTATCAGAAAAGAATCTGAAAAAGAATGAATATATGCATATGTGTAACTGAATCACTTGCTGTGCAGCTGAAATGAGCACAACATTGTAAATCAACTATACTCCAATAAAATTTAAATTTCAAAATAAAGAAAATCACCTATATTTCAAAAGAAAAAAAAAAGAATTCCCATCTCTTTATATGGCTTGATAGCTTACTTTTATAGTGCTCAATATTATCCCATTCCCAGAATATATTAATACTATATCATTTCATTCACCTATTGGAGGACACCTTAGTTTCATTCACATTTTGACAATATTGAATTAGGTGCTATAAATATCCATATGCAGGTTTTCCTCTGGAAGTATGTTTTAAACTACTTTCAATAAGTATCCATGAGAACACTTGACGGATTGTACAGTAAGGGAATGCTCAATATTCTAGCAAGTGTCAATCAGACTACCAAAGTAGCTGTATTATTTTTCATTTCCACCAATGACAAATGACATTTCCTATTGTTCCACATCTCCTACAGAATTTGTTCTTGTCATTGTTCACATTTTAGCCATTCTAAGTGTTACATAGTGGTATGTAATTGTATTTTTAATTTGCTTTTTCATGGCAGCATGTAATCTGGATTATTCTTCTGTATACTTATATGCATAGTGTCTATTTTCTTTGGTGAGGTGTCCATAAAGTATATTGGTCCACATTTTATTTAGGTTGCTTTCATTTTTTTCTACCCAATCTGTATTTGTTTTATTTATTTTCGTGCCTTATTGCATTAACAAGGACTTGGAGTAAAATATGGAAAAGGAGTCATGAAAGGGGACATCCTTACTTTTACCTGAACTTAGTGGAAAAGCTTCATGGTTTTGACCATTAATCATGATGTAAGATAAAAGTTTCCTGTAAATCTTTGTTATCAACTTGAGAAAGCTCCAGTCTACTTCTTTAACTGAGAGTTTTTATGAAGAATGGGTGTTAGATTTTTTCAAAGGTCTTCTGAATCTATTGATATGCTAATGATTGTCTTTAAGGTGTTGATATGATGGATATAATTATTTGATTCTAGAATGTTGAACCAGCCTTTCATACCTGGGATTATTTCCTCTCATTCATGATATAAAATTCTCTCAAAATATTGTTGGATTCGATTTGGTAATATTTTGTTGAGGATTTTTGCATTGATGTTCCTGAGAGATACTGGTCAGTTTTCTTTACTATGCATATGTTCTTCTAAGTTTGGATGTTGTGGATTTAGTGTCAGACATTCATTTGGGGAGATTCTCAGTCATTTTTAAAAAATATTTTCTGTTCTTTATTATCTTTATTCTCCTCCTGCTATACCCATTATGTATAGGTCACAGCATTTTTCATTGTTCCACAATTATTGATTACTCTGTTCTGTTGATTTCTTTCCTGCCCATTTTCTCTTTTCTTTTGAGATTTAAAGGTTTCTCCTGATATGTCTTCAAGCTCACAGATATTTCTCCTCAGCCAGCTCTTTGACTGCTAGAACAAAATACGAGAGACTTGGTATTTTATAAACAGCAGAATATTTTTGTTTTCTCATAATTGCTGAGGCTGAAAGGTTCAAGAGCAAGTAACCAGGGGCTTCCCTGGAGGTGCAGTGGTTAAGAATCTGCCTATCAATAAAGGGGACAAGGGTTCGAGCCCTGGTCCAGGAAGATCCCACATGCCATGGAACAACTAAGCCCGTGCACCACAAATACTGAGCCTGTGCTCTAGAGTCCACAGGCCACAACTACTGAGCCTGTGAGCCACAACTACTGAAACCCACACGCCTAGAGCCCGTGCTCCGCAACAAGAGAAGCCACTCAATGAGAAGCCCGCGCACCGCACCAAAGACCCAACACAGCCAAAAAATTAATTAATTAATTATCTAATTAATTTTTTTAAAAAAAGAACAAGTTGCCAGCTGACTTAGTGTCTGGCGAGGGACCAATTTCTGGTTCATAATGTGGGTCTTCTCGCTCGGCAATGAAATCATGGAATGGTCATAAGATCTTCTGTGTGCTACATTTATTAGGTCACTAATCCCATGTTTGAGGTCTCTGGCCTCATAACCTAATCACCTCCCAAAAGCCCCACCTCCTAATACCATCAACATGGGAGCTGGGTTTCAAAATTTTTAAATTAGAGGTACAAAGTATTTACACCATAACAGGGACCACAGAGTTAACTGATTTTTCCTTTCATGTTAAAGGTTTGCACATTTATATTTATTATATAATCCCAAAACCCTTGTTTTTTTTTATAAGATTCTTTTTCCGTATACGCCAGTACAGACCACTGAGTAGAGTTCCCTGTGCTATAAAGCAGGTCTTTATCTATTTTATATATAGTAGTGTGTATAAGTCAGTCCCAATCTCCCAATTTATCCCTTCCCCACTTATCCCCTGGTAACCATAAGTTTGTTTTCTATATCCATGATTCTATTTCTGTTGTGTAAATAAGTTCATTTGTACCTTTTTTTTTTCTTTTTTAGATTCCTCATATAAGCAATATCATATGATATCTGTCTTTCTGTGTCTGACTTGCTTCACTCAGTATAACAATCTCTAGGTCCATCCATGTTGCTACAAAACCCTTAATTGTTAAGGATAACTCTCAATTTTTCCCAGTATCATCAGCAATTCATTCTGGCAGACACGTGATAACACTTTTTAAACAGGGATATTGAGACCAAGGCTCCTGACCTGCAAACAAACAAAACATCATTCATATAGTGAAAACTTTGCAAATCAAAGGATGAAAGCACTTGGTCTAAATCCCTTTGCACCCACTGCTGACAGAGGGCAGAGGAGTTTGACTCACTAATCTTCCTTACGTGCACTTCTTCCTAATGGGGTATTCCATCTAAAACTTATAAGAAGCGGGGATGTATCATGGAACACACCAATCGCTACTACAGATTCTGAAGCAGCAAAAAAAAAAAAAAAAAAAAAAATGATGAATCCATCCAAAGGGTTCTGTCCACATTGTTACAATAGTTTCCCTCACACTGTGAACCCTTTTCAAACCCTATCACTTGAACCTATTTTTATTTTTTTCAACAAAAATAATGTTAATCTGCAGTCAGACACTCCAGTAATATTACACTATCCCTTGTGCAAGTATGTAGGGATTTGAGGAGCTATGGGAGGCCACCATGAGAGGTTGCCTAGAGTAATTCGGACATTTCATTTAATGTTGGTTCTTCTCCCTAAGATGTCTGCTATCCTCTTCTTTTTGTAGCTACTAGCATTGAGAAAGTGACCAAGATAAGGCCCTTCTCTTTTACTGCCCATGAATGCAACTGTGATTAACCCCACAGAACTTGGTGCTTCCAGAATCCCCTGAACCTACTGACCCTCCATGCATGGCATGACATAGATAAGGATGGTGACGTGTATCCTTGTATAGAGCATGTTATAAAATGTTTGACTCTTCCCTTCCTCATAATTCCAAAGAATAGATTTCTTTGGATTTCTGCTTAATGCTGCTGGAGTTGGTACATAAGTTGAGGGAGGTATCAGGGCACACCAAAAGAGAGGGTAACTGCACAGAAAATACAAGCAGGTACATTTCTGTGTAGTTTCAAGCAGCTTATTTGCTATATCAACCATGGTGACATGTTGACCCTTCCTCTTTCTACTAGTAGTACAACAAACATAAAGGATATTTAGGCTGCTTGTTTTATCCCCACCTCTCACAATTGATCTGCATTAACATATAGGACAAGGAAGGGCCCTTTCTACCATCTTAACCAATATTTGAGAACTAGAAAATGTCCAGATTTTGGGGGGTTTATTTTCATATTCCCCAATCAGGCCTATGAAGGAATCTTACCTATTGTGTTTAATGAAGTCATATCTCTGACGGCATCCCATCATCAACAAAACTGGAAAGAAATTTGAAGGGTCTTCGATTTTACCATATTTGAAATAACAATATTTTAGCCTGACACGTTTTTGGATTTTAGAAAAAAATATTTTAAATGAGACAAAAAATCATTTTTATGACACAAAAAGACAGCAATAGTTTTATATTTTTATCTGTTCCACTTGCACACAAGTGTCTCATGGGGTTATGTAAAGCTCTCCTGTTGGGTGCTGTGCATGGTGCAAGTATGGATTAAAGCTTAGGAATCTTAAGCTTCAGTCACCTGAAACATTTAAATTAGGATGCAAGCAATCCTGTCCAACATTTGAAAAGAGCAAGACACTCTCTTTATTTTATTTGTTAGGTAATTAATCTGTCTTTTCCCCAAGGAGAGAAACAAGTGGCATCTTCCATCAATGTGTTGCACAAATATCTTTGAACAGAGAGTGCAAGCAGAGGCTGATACAGGATGTGAAAAAAAAATGAGAGACCCTCTTGTGGCATTTTCTCCTAACTTATTGCAATCTCCCATTTAAAATGTGGGAATAATCAATCTTCTGAGGAAAAAGGACCAAGGAAGGTTTTTGCTTCTGTGGAATAATGGGATTGCTAAAGATTTCAGGAGGCAAGACGAGTTAGTGAGAATGACCATGAGAAATCAGAGAAAAGTCAGATCCATGGATGAAGTGATGTTTACCACTGTGAATCAATGAGAAGTAGGAGCAAAGGAAAAGAAAGCTGATACAACATTTTCTGAATAAATGTAACCTTTCAGCTGTCATAGAAAAATTAATACTCACTATGATACAACATATTTACTTTAGAAAGTTAACTTAAATTTAAAGCTTAATAATTACATTTATTGAAGAAATGAAAACATATTTGTGGTTTAGAATAAATAATGTGCTCTGCTACAGGTAAGAAGACTACATAAATCAATAGAAATAAGACTAAATAAATAAAGAGGAAAATAACAAATTAGATGTTATTAACATTGAAAACTGACACTCATCTAATGAAAGAGAAGGAGAGACAGAAAGAGAGAAGAACTCATCTCAAGCATGTATTAAAAACTCCTAAATAAGAAGTCTTCAGATGTTAAAAAAAAAAAAAAAAGGAAGTCTTCAATAAGAAGATAATGGAATAGCAAAATGGGGGAAATATACCAAAAGATATTTCAAAAAAGAGAGTACAGAATGTTAAGTAAACATATCAATAGATGCTTGGCTTCTTAGTAGTCAATTAAATGCAAAAGCGTGATACCTGGAATTATCACTCACCAACCAGAAAGTTCAAATGAAAATGACAGGTATTATCAAGTTTGACAAGAATGTGTATAATCCTTGAATCTCATTCACTGCTGCTGAAGATGAAAAATCATACAAATGTTTTGAAAATATTTAGAAATATCTAAAAAGATAAACACAAGAAAGCTATGACTCGAACATTTTACTACTACGTGTATACTGAACAATAATTTATACACACATCACCAAAGCTCAAGTTCTAGAATTTATATACCAGTGCTGTTCTCAATAGACACAAACTGAAAATCACTCATATTGTAATACATATTGGAATAAATTAATTAATAGTTAAATATTTACATTATGGAATCCTATGCAACAGTGGCAATGCATGATCACAGCAACAGACAACCATATAGGCATATTCACAAACAACATAAAATAAAAAAGCCCAATCCAAAAGTGATTTTACTGTGCCATAACATTTATATCAAATACAAAATACAGGTAAAGTTATCTTTTTGTTAGGTACCAGAACAATATTAAACCTTAAGGGGAGTCACTAGAATGGGACCAGGGGACCTCTGAGTATCTGGCAATTTTCTGTGTCTTTATCTAGAAGCTATGTTTAGAGTGTATTCAGATGCTGAATTTTCTGAAATTTGTCATTTCCTTACAAACCATGCATGTTTTTCGTTGTTTTTTATACATAACAAAAACTAAAAAAGATAGACCAGGGAAGGTAATTGTATTAGCACTTTAATATCCATGCTTTTCAAGGTGGAAGTGAAAAGTATTAAATACTTGACATTGTGGTTACTTCTTAAAAGTAAGGTGAAAATTTGAGGTTAATAAATAAGACATACTTCTTCATATATAATCCTCAAAGAGGAGGGGTAGAAAGGAGTATTATTTTTTTTTTCTTTAATACAGAATCGTTAAGATAGAAAATAATGAAAACAGACTAGGTTTAAAAAAGAGCACACTGGACTTCCCTGGTGGCACAGTGGGTAAGAATTTGCCTGCCAATGCAGGGAACAGGGGTTCCATCCCTGGTCTGGGAAGATCCCACATGCCGCAGAGCAACTAAGCCCGTGTGCCACAAGTACTGAGCCTGTGCTCTAGAGCCTGCAAGCAACAACTATTGAGCCTGCATGACACAACTACTGAAGCCCATGCACCTAGAGCCCATACTCCACAACAAGAGAAACCACCGCAAGGAGAAGCCCGTGCACCACAACGATGAGTAACCCCTGCTTCTCTAGTAACAACTGGAGAAACCCTGTGCAGCAACGAAGACCCAACACAACCAAAAATTTAAAAAATTAAATCTTTTGACTTCTGAGATGACTCACTCACGTGGCTGTAGGTAAGAGGCCTCAGTTCCTTGCCACATGGATCTCTCCTTAGGGCTGCTTGAGTGTCCTCATGACATGGCAGCTGGCTTACCCCAGGATGAGTGATCTAGCAGAAACCAAAGCAGAAGCTGCAATGTCTTTTATAACTTTGGAAGCTGCACTTTGTCATTTCTGCAATTTCTTATTAGTTAAACAGTCAACCCTTTTCAAGTGCGAGGAGCCACACTGGTACATGGAGACTGGGAGATAATTAGGGGATAATTAGGTCCATCTTGGAGGCTGGCTACCAAAGTGGCTGACTAGCCAAAGTCTGAATTTTGTTTTCTTCACTTCTGGAGAGAAAATGGTCAGTGAACCTCATTGGTGGTCTTTGAGATGTACCAAAGCTACCTCTTGCTCTCACCCCCAGCTGTGTGGCTGACAGGGTCTTGGTGCTCCAGCCGGGTGTCAAGCCTGTGCCTCTGAGGTGGGAGAGCCGAGTTCAGGACATTGGTCTACCAGAGACCTCTGGCACCTTGTAATATCAAATGGCGAAAGCTCTCCCAGAGATATCCGTCTCAACGCTAAGACCCAGCTCCACTCAGAGACCAGCAAGATCCAGTGCTGGACATCCCATGCCAAACAACTAGCAAGACAGGAATGCAGGCCCACCCATTAGCAGAGAGGCTGCCGAAAATCACAATAAGGTCACAGACACCCCAAAACACACCACCAGATGCAGATCTGTCCACCAGAAAGACAAGATCCAGACACACCCACCAGAACACAGGCACCAGTCCCCTCCATCAGAAAGCCTACACAACCCACTGAACCAACCTTAGCCACTGGGGGCAGACACCAAATACAACGGGAACTACGAATCTGCAGCCTCTGAAAAGGAGACCCCAAACACAGTCCCCAAAGCCAAATGAGAAGACACAGAAACACACAGCAGATGAAGGAGCAAGGTAAAAACCCACCAGACCAAACAAATGTGGAGGAAATAGGCAGTCTACCTGAAAAAGAATTCAGAGTAATGATAGTAAAGATGATCCCAAATCTTGGAACTGGAATGGAGAATAGACAAGAAACCTTTAACAAGGACCTAGAAGAACTAAAGAGCAAACAAACAATGATGAACAACACAATAAATGGAATTAAAAATTCTCTAGAAGGAAGCAATAGCAGAATAACTGAGGCAGAAGAATGGATAAATGACCTGGAAGATAAAATAGTGGAAATAACTACTGCAAAGCAAAATAAAGAAAAAAGAATGAAAAGAATTGAGGACAATCTGAGACATCTCTGGGAAAACATTAAACGCACCAACATTCGAATATAGGGGTCCCAGAAGTAGAAGAGAAAAAGAAAGACACTGAGGAAATATTTAAAGAGATTATAGTTGAAAACTTCCCTAATATGGGAAAGGAAATCGTTAATCAAGTCCAGGAAGCGCAGGGAGTCCCATACAAGATAAACCCAAGGAGAAACATGCCAAAACATATATTAGTCAAACTATCAAAAATTAAATACAAAGAAAAAATATTAAAAGCAGCAAGGGAAAAACAACAAATAACATACAAGGGAATCCCCATAAGGTTAACAGCTGAACTTTCAGCAGAAACTCTGCAAGCCAGAAGGGACTGGCAGGACATATTTAAAGTAATGAAAGGGGAACAGCTACAACCAAGATTACTCGACCCACCAAGGATCTCGTTCAGATTCGACAGAGAAATTAAAACCTTTACAGACAAGCAAAAGCTAAGAGAATTCAGCACCACCAAACCCGCTTTACAACAAATGCTAAAGGAACTTCTCTAGGCAGGAAACACAAGAGAAGGAAAAGACCTACACTAAGAAACCCAAAACAATTAAGAAAATGGTAATAGGAACATACATATCAATAATTACCTTAAATGTAAATGGATTAAATGCTCCAACCAAAAGACATAGACTGGCTGAATGGATCCGAAAACACGACCGGTATGTATGTGGTCTACAAGAGACCCACTTCAGACATAGGGACACATACAGATGGAAAGTGAGGGGATGGAATAAGATATCCCATGCAAATGGAAATCAAAAGAAAGCTAGAGTAGCAATTCTCATATCAGACAAAAAAGACTTTAAAATAAAGACTATTACAGGAGACAAAGAAGGACACTACATAATGATCAAGGGATCAATCCAAGAAGAAGATATAACAATTGCATATATTTAGGCACCCAACATAGGAGCACCTCAATACATAAGGCAAATGCTAACAGCCATAAAAGGGGAAATCGACAGTAACACAATCATAGTAGGGGACTTTAGCACCCCTCTTTCACCAATGAACAGATCATCCACAATGAAAATAAATAAGGAAACACAAGCTTTAAATGATACATTAAACAAGATGGACTTAATTGATATTTATAGGACATTCCATCCAAAAACAACAGAATACACTTTTTCTCAAGTGCTCCTGGAACATTCTCCAGGATAGATCATATCTTGGGTCACAAATCAAGCCTTGGTAAATATAAGAAAATTGAAATCGTATCAAGTATCTTTTCCGACCACAATGCTATCAGACTAGATATCAATTACAGGAAAAAAATCTGTAAAAAATAGAAACACATGGACGCTCAACAATACACTACTTAATAACCAAGACACCACTGAAGAAATCAAAGAGGAAATTAAAAAATACCTAGAAACAAATGACAATGAACACATGAAGACCCAAAACCTATGGGATGCAGCAAGAACAGTTCTAAGAGAGAAGTTTATAGCAATACAATCCTACCTCAAGAAACAAGAACTATCTCAAATAAGCAAGTTAACCTTACACCTAAAGCAATTAGAGAAAGAAAGAAAAAAAAAAACAAAGTCAGCAGAGGAAAGACATCATAAAGATCAGACCAGAAATAAATGAAAAAGAAATGAAGGAAACAACAGCAAAGATCAAAAAAACTAAAAGCTGGTTCTTTGAGAAGATAAACAAAATTGATAAACCATTAGCCAGACTCATCAAGAAAAAAAGGGAGACGACTCAAATCAACAGAATTACAAATGAAAAAGGAGAAGTAACAACTGACACTGCAGACATACAAAGGATCATGAGAGATTACTGCAAGCAACTATATGCCAATAAAATGGACAACCTGGAAGAAATGGACAAATTCTTAGAAAAGCACAACCTTCCAAGACTGAACCAGGAAGAAATAGAAACTACAAACAAACCAATCCCAAGCACTGAACTTGAGACTGTGATTAAAAATCTTCCAACAAACAAAAGCCCAGGACCAGATGGCTTCACAGGCAAATTCTATCAAACATTTAGAGAAGAGTTAACACCTATCCTTCTCAAACTCTTCCAAAATATAGCAGAGGGAGGAACTCTCCCAAACTTATTCTATGAGACCACCATCTCCCTGACACCAAAACCAGACAAAGATGTCACAAAGAAAGAAAACTACAGGTCAATATCACTGATGAACATAGCTGCAAAAATCCACTGCACAATACTAGCCAACAGAATGCAACAGCGCCTTAAAAGGATCATACACCATGATCAAGTGGGGTTTATCTCAGGGATGCAAGGATTCTTCAGTACATGCAAATCAATGTGATACACCATATTAAAAAACTGAAGGATAAAAACCATATGGTCGTCTCAATAGATGCAGAAAATGCTTTCGACAATATTAAACACCCATTTATCATAAAAACCCTCCAGAAAGTAGGCATAGAGGGAACTTTCCTCAACATAATAAAGGCCATATATGACAAACCCACAGCCAGCATCGTTCTCAATGGTGAAAAAGTGAAAACATTTCCACCAAGATCAGGAACAAGACAAGGTTGCCCACTCTCACCACTATTATTCCACACACTTTTGGAATTTTTAGCTACGGCAATCAGAGAAGAAAAAGAAATAAAAGGAATCCAAATCGGAAAAGAAGAAGTTAAGCTCTCACTGTTTGCAGATGACATGATACTATACATAGAGAATCCTAAAGATGCTACCAGAAACCTACTAGAGTTAATCAATGAACTGGTAAGGTTGCAGGATACAAAATTAATGTACAGATATCTCTTTCATTCCTATACACTAAAGATGAAAATTCTGAAAGAAAAATTAGGGAAACACTCCCATTTACCACTGCAACACAAAGAATAAAATACCTAGGAATAAACCTACCTAAGGAGACAAAAGACGTTTACTCAACAAACTATAAGACACAGATGAAAGAAATCAAAGATGACACAAACAGATACAGAGATATACCATGTTCTTGGATTGGAAGAATCAACATTGTGAAAATGACTCTACTACCCAACGCAATCTACAGATTCAATGCAATCCCTATCAAACTACCAATGGAAGTTTTCAGAGAACTAGAACAAAAATATTTCACAATTTGTATGGAAACACAAAAGACCCCGAACAGCCAAAGCAATCTTGAGAAGAAAAACAGAGCTGGAGGAATCAGGCTCCCTGACTTCAGACAATACTACAAAGCTACAGTAGTCAAGACAGTATGGTACTGGCACAAAAACAGAAATATAGAGCAATGGAACAGGAGAGAAAGCCCAGACATAAACCCATACACATATGGTCACCTTATTTTTGATAAAGGAGGCAAGAATATACAATGGAGAAATCACAGCCTCTTCAATAAGTGGTGCTGGGAAAACTGGACAGCTACCGGTAAAAGGATGAAATCAGAAGACTCCCTAACACCATACACAAAAATAAACTCAAAATGGATTAAAGACCTCAATGCAAGGCCAGACACTATCAAACTCTTAGAGGAAAACATAGGCAGAACACTCTATGACATCAATCACAGCAAGATCCTTTTTGACCCACCTCCTAGAAAACGGAAATTAAAAAGAAACATAAACAAATGAGACCTAAGGAGACTTAAAAGCTTTTGCACAGCAAAGGAAAACGTAAACAAGACGAAAAGGCCACCCTCAGAATGGGAGAAAATATTTGCCAACGAAGCAGCTGACCATGGATTAATCTCCAAACTTTACAAGCAGCCCATGCAGCTCAATATCAAAAACAAACAAACAAACAAACAACCCAATCCATAAATGGGCAGAAGACCTAAATAGACATTTCTCCAAAGAAGATATACAGATTGCCAACAAACACATGAAAGAATGCTCAACATCACTGATCATTAGAGAAATGCAACTCGAAATTACAATGAGGTATCACCACACACAGGTAAGAATGGCCATCATCAAAAAAATCTACAAACAATAAATGCTGCAGAGGTGTGGAAAAAAGGGAACCCTCTTGCACCGTTGGTGGGAGTGTAAATTGATAGAGCCACTATCGAGAACGGTATCGAGGTTCCTTAAAAAACTAAAAATAGAACTACCATATGACACAGCAATCCCACTACTGGGCATATACCTGGAGAAAACCATAATTCAAAAAGAGTCATGTTCCACAATGTTCATTGCAGCTCTATTTGCAATAGCCAGGACATGGAAGCAACCTAAGTGTCCATCAACTGATGAATGGGTAAAAAAGATGTTGCACATCTTCAATATAAAATGGAATATTACTCAGCCATAAAAAGAAATGAAATTGAGTTATTTGTAGTGAGATGGATGGACCTAGAGTCTGTCATACAGAGTGAAGTAAGTCAGAAAGAGAAAAACGAATACTGTATGCTAACACATATATGTGGAATCTAAAAAGAAAAGGAAAAGAAACGGTTGGGAGGAACCTAGGGACAGGACAGGAATAAAGACGCAGACATAGAGAATGGACTTGAGGACATGGGGAGGGGGAAGGGT